>NC_137206.1:13458065-13518065 GCF_960531495.2 Zeus faber | reverse complement strand
TCTGTGGCGTGGAATATTGCCGTAAAGCTTCCGCCGCTGATTTACATTTAGTCATTTAGCAGACGCTTTTATCCAAAGCGACTTACAAGGGAGAATGACATTCAGATTTGTGACATCGAGATAGAAGCGGTATCGGGGACTGCATCCTGGACTGCACATGGCTGACTGGAGAAAACGCTCGAAAATTTGGCTTGAATTCACAATTTAACATTTTACCATTTAATAATTTAGCATTATTTAATTTGAATAAGTTTTCCTGTAATTTCCTGTTATTTTTCTTATCATTCCTGATAAGAAGGAGTATTATTTACTTTTAAAAATCAAGGGAAAAAAAAAAAACACCTTCCTGTCACAGTTGACAGTTTACTGATTAAAGCCTAAATGTGCCAAGAATAAAGATATTATTATTTATATTTTCCATGCAGAAAATAAAAATCACCCCAATTCTTATTGAATGAATAATTCTTTCCAAACAGAGCTATTCAGGTCATTTGGTGAAAATTCCTGTAGTTATTCTTGGGGAAAAAATACTGCCTTAAATGTCAGTTTTTAATCTAATCTACGTTGTGTGTTCTCAAATGCAGGAGCTACAGTAACAGAATACAAAGTGACTGGAGGTAATGTTCTTTCCACCAGAATTGCAAATTACATTAGCCCCTAATTGAGCTCTCGATCATGGCTGAGGCCTCACAAAGAACATGGTGTAAGGCCAACTACTTGGTCGTCCGAGAGCACAATAAATAATGCTCAACCCCAAAATGATGCTGTTTTATAATTTTATTGTATTGTATTGTGTATTGTGTCATTGTATGAAAAAGAAAACCATAAGGTTATAACATAATGTTTTGGTAAATTGGCATTATAGCTTTTAGAAAAAGGAAAGAGAAGAAAAACCCAGAATAAACAACTTTGAACTGTTGGACTGAAAGTCAAAGGCACAATACCTGGATGATAATAGCCCTGCGAGATCAGTGATTATGAATAAAAACAGGATGGAAGTTGATGCTTTATCTTGTATAGTCTCCCTCTGGTCTCTGGTGTCAAGGTTTCAGGTTATCTTACGAACTGAGGCAATTTATCACAATAACTCACAAACCTGGTGAGGTATTGGTGTGTTTTATTTGCCCAGGGAGGTCAAATAGGTGGAAATAAATGAATAATAACTTAGCAAGGGTCATATTTTAAAACAAATCCATTGGATACATTTGTATAATTATGCATGTTATGTCATTTCACCTATTAATATTATTATTATTATTATTATTATTATTATTATTATTGTTATTATAATTATTATAATTATTATTATAATTATCATTATTATTATAATTATTATTATTAATATGCTGTCTGTTCAAACCTATGTAACATTTAAATGTTTTGTCAAGCAATGAGTCTGTCTCACTATCAATTGACCGCACTTCTGTAAATAAATATACAGGAACGCATCAAACCTAAATGTGAATCTGAGTAGGACGTATCCTACATGCTCCGACTGAGTCGTGCACTCAGCCAGGCAGAGAAGACTGCAGGAGTAAATGTTTCCCACCAGCTGCCACTTACCACCAACACAGGGAAAATTGATAAATCAGGGCCAGTGTGAGGTGTGAATCGCTGTGTGTTTGAGGGTGTTCCTGTGTTTGTGCGCATGAGCGCGAGAGCGACTTCGAAATTTTGGGCCCCTGCATCTCTCTCTTTGCCGCACGGCGTTGTGTCGCATGCCAACGGTTCACAGTGAGAACAGATGTTACCGATGCCCTGGGTTTTCCCGCAACACAGCGAGGCTTTATTGGGGTCCTCAGCTCTGAGAAAGAGTCCGTGACGATGCCAGAAGTGCTTTATCGAGCAGAACACAACTCGCGGGGGGCGCCCAGTACGCAAACACGGTACGCACGGCGCCAGGACACAATCGCCTATTGTGACACAAGTGCAACCCACGGGCGCCACAAATGACCTCAAAGCACACACAGGAAGTACGGAGTTGGGTCTTTTTTGTGATGGCCCCGTGCCCAGGTGCTGGTAATGGCCACAACGTTGCTGTGGTGGCTGCGGCCGGAGACCACGGGAGGCTCTCCTCTGGGAGAAAGGTGAACCCAGATCCGACAGGAAATAGCAGGAAAGCACGTTGTTTAGCTGCGGGAGTTTAGGGTTTTGCTTTCACGGGGGCCAAGCATGAAAATTGACGTCTTCCTTGTCTTGGCCTCGGACTGTCCGTCTACCGCTCTATCTGGATTTCTGCCTGCCAACCATCATTTACCTGCCAACCTACCCATTGACCGACCTATTACTTACCTAGCAACCTACCTGCTCACTGACAAAACATTTACCTAGCAACCTACCCGCTCACTGACAAAACATTTACCTAGCAACCCACCTGCTGACAGACCTATTACTTCCTATTACTAAAATCACCAACCTTTCCTACCTGGCTACTTAATTTACCCAGCTCCCTGCTCCCTGTCCTGGGTATCTGCAGGGAGCGAGTACATTTCATACTTTTTTAAGACACATTTTCAAAAGACGGACTTTTGGGCGAATTCTCTCACATTTGGTTCAGTGGCAGGCTTAGACAAAAAGGGTAGTACGAATACAAACAGAGTTCTTCTAACACGTGTTAGAAGAACTCTGTTTGTACACCTATCGAGGATCTGCAGCCGCCCCGTCCGTTTCCTCACAGGCCTCCCAAAAGCCATAATTTTCGACACCTGTTCACAGAAAGCCAGGCAGGTCGCCCTATATTTAGCTGTTGCCGTCACTTGAAACTCTGATGAAAGAAAAAAAAAAAGATAATAATAATTGTGCCGGGAATAAGTGAATAAGTGAATAAGTGAATAAGTGCCGGGACCCCCTCTGATCAATTCAGCGCTGTATGGAGGGAGCTTTCATCTGTACTTAGGGCTGAGAAAAAAAAAAGATACACTCGGTTGGAACGGGGCATAACGGATAACGTCAATCAAAATGATGAAATAAAAAAAACTGTATTCCTATCTTCAGACTCTGCGGCGAGCCCTTCCAGATGTACGCACCTGGAAGGTGCGTACATCAGCCCCGGCGACACCAAGTCGCCGGGGCTGACCCACACATACAGCCTATTTTAAAGGACGCCTGCGTCTCAAACTTTAATATGTAGCAGCATATAGTGAGCTGTCACCATAGTGGGAAAGATAAGCCCAACTTTTATAAACGTAACGGCGATCATAAAGCGATATGGATGAAAAATACAGCCTTCAGATGGGAAAAAACTCAACATCAGTCAATCAAAAAAATAAATTAATAAAAAATGGCGTCTTTAAACAGATTCATGATTTGTGCCCCCACCTGTTATATAATATATGAAGTGAATTTTAATATTATTTTAACTGACTGTCCTCGCCTGGTGGGGGGGGGGGGGGGGACGGGGGGACGGGACGCAGGCCTCGTTTTTTTTTTTTTTCGGCGCTGTCAGCGACAGGCAATCATGTCTGCAGTCCGCCGGATACACCGCGAGAAAACAAACCCTCCGCGCGGCATCAAAGCCGGGGAGCCGCCCGGGACGGCGGCGCCCGCGCGCGTGAGGGCTAATCTGCGACGTCTGACCCCGCGGGTTGAAAGGGACGACGAGGGAGCTCATCTCCTTTTGGGGGGGGTCGTGCGCCGAGGCCAACCCAGGTAATGGAGGCACGGCGGGTCGGAGGCGTTTTTTTTTTTTTTTTTTACGCCGAGAGATTCTCCGTTTCCCCCGCGGCCGCCGCCGCAGACCGCAGTTATTGAGGCGACGGGAATAATAAGTGCCGGTTGTGTTTCCGGGGAGATCCTACCTATTGACAAAATTCATAAACAAGCAGAATAAAGCTGGGACTCAGAGCGAGCGTGTTGTGGGAAATGTAGCTTTGACGGGTGAGTGCAAACGGTCAGACAAAAAGAATAATTAAGGTGGAGGAAGCGCTTCCTGACGAGCGGCGTCCCGCTGGAAAGACGGCCTTGACGCATAAGACCGAGGGGTTTAGTTAAGTCGATGGGGTGGAAACACCCCGTCTCACCAAGTCGATCGCTCTCACATATTCGCGTCGGATATTCCGCCATACTCCTAAACTCCGCTCCGGAACCCCTTCGGATAGGTTTTGACTTGCTCGCAATCAAGTGCGTCTGAATAAACCCCAATAAATCATGGAGGGGAATTGCCTGCACGTAATTGTTAATTGCATAAATCTACACCCATAAATTGGTCACGGTGGCGATGACATTAATTTGAAATGCAGAAATGGCAAATGGCCGCGGTGGAAGGATGGAGCCACGCGAAAATGTACGGACGAGACGGAGATGATTGCAGCTTCTTCCAAAGATGCAAGAGGTTTGTTTGTCACATACGTACACATACGATCATGCGATCATACGTATCTGCGCTTGCGGTAACATGGAGGAATGATTAAAAAAAAAAAAAAACCTATAACACGGCCTGGAGCAGGCGTGAATGTCATTCTGCCGGAAATTTTTAAAAGAAGCAGTCGTTCGACCGACTCATTTAATCTTCTCACATTTCTTTTATGAGATGCAAAGATAGGATTCCAAAAAAGATGTACAGTGGTTGAGCTATAGTATTTGTATATATTGCATAAAGCACTTAAATAGTTGTAATTGTGTGTAGTTCTCTATTTTGCGGCAGAGTTCAAACGCATGTTTCACAGTTAAATGTATTGTCTGAAGTGCTACTAGACTGAGAGAACTAGACTCTATAAGACAAAAAGGATTTTCACGCTATACTATAATTCACTTCACGCTATGATTGTTCGCACTTGTTTTTCTTTGGTAAAAAACGTGAGAAGAGGGGATTTGAGACCATGCCGAGGATTAAAAATATAATCAATTGTGTAACTTTTTTTTCACCCCCCGAGAGGCATTATTTTTTAACAACATATCCTTTCGGAGAGGCAGCTCGAGTCGGTTCACATCTACTTATCGCACTGTAGATCACTGTAAAGTTTTCTGTCAAATTATACTTTGGCAAAACATGCTCAACGCGGGAACTTGGGGGATAAGAAGTATTCTGAAAGTTCCACCGCAAAATAATTCTTCTGAGGCCAAAGCCGAACAAAAAACAGAAATAAATATATGTTTGGATGAAGTTGTTTTTTTCCACTCCGCTCGGCCCCCCTCAGGGCTGTACTTACGCAATATGCTGCCTGAGGGAGGGAGTGAGGAGCTGAATTTAGATAAACTCTCTCTCTCTCTCTCTCTCGCTTATGTATGTGACGGTGCATCAGAATAAGAATCAGTTTATTCCACATGGTACGCGCATGGACCAGGAATTTCTTCTGGCGAGGCTTGGTGCCTTTCACCACAGACTAACTTAGTGCCAACTTAATTAACTTTAACAGTCCGAAAAAATGGAGAATAAAAAAAACATGTAACATAATAAATGTAATAATATACAATAAAATAAAAGGTGAAGTAAAATTAAATGGAATAGAAAATAAAACAATTATCTACTCAATTATATACAAATAGCCCCAAAAAAACCCACAAAAAATCCAAAACAATTATAGTTCGATATATAAAAAAAATGCACAATACGATACTATACAGAGGATAAATTACTAACAATAGTATGTCCAATGTAATACTCAAAAAAAAATTATTATATATTTTTTTATAATAATATAATAATAATAATACCAGTGTTATTGCACATAATGTTATTGCACGAGAATTGAAAGATTTAAGTCTGAAACCCGGTAACAGGACACAACGTGAGACCCTCAGCAGAGAGGACGCCGTTCAACCAATCAATCCATCGTCCCACGCTGAATTTTTCTCACGTTTAAAAAGTTAAAAGACCACGAGGCCGGCAAAAACCGGCCGCAGCCCTCCATCCATCCCTTTCTCGTTCACTCCTGCTCTTCCTTCATGTTAAGGGCCCGATCAATCCATCACTCGGAAAACAATTTTTGGTGGCGGAAAGGTCAGACTTATAATTGGGAAACATAATGAAATCGTTTCGGCGCCGCCCCTGTGTGTGTGTGTGTGTGTGTGGGGGGGGGTGGCAACCGCGCCAATTAATGCTGTAATATTAGGGAGTTCAATTCCGTGGCTCGACCCTGGATGCTCGCTACAGTCGCAAAGCAACGTTTGTCGGACGCGTGCGCGTGTGTGTGTGTGTGTGTGTGTGTGTGTGAGAGAGAGTGTGTAGTCATTTGTAATATCCTCAGCAACACCACACTATCAACCAACTGTAAGTACTTACGCAATGCATGCTTATGCAAGTGTGTGTGTGTGTGTGTGTGTGCGTGTGTGTGTGTGATGTTTTGTACGTGTGAGTTAACACACTCAGCATCTACAACAGGTTGTGTGTGAATGGATTTGTATACGTGTGTGCGCTTGCCCCCCCCGCTACACTGCCGAAGTCTGTGCTTGTGGCATGTGTGCGTCCCTGTGTGTGTGTGTGTGTGCGTACCAAGCGTGTGTGTGGGTGTGTGTGTGTGTGTGTGTGTGTGTGTGCACGCACAAATTGGCCCGCACCCCCAGTGTTTTCCCAATCCATCTCGCTGATAAATGTACCTCGCAGTAGGAGGGGAACAATGTTGTTCTCCCATAAGATCACTCCGAGGACCTGAAGATAGCGCTCTGTGGTCGCCCTCTTTAGGGGGGGGAAACAAAGGGGTAGAGCGGTGCACTAGATATCAGCGCCGTGAGGGACCCACACGCTGCCCCCAAATGCCTCCAATTAACGTGCACGTGCGCACGTACGCCCACGAAGCTGACAAAAAAAATGTGTCGAATGATGCTGCACGTGCTAGACACCAATGGACTCGGATACAGAGATAGATAGATAGATAGATAGATGGACGGACGGACGGACGGACGGACGGACGGACGGACGGACGGACAGACAGACAGACATAGATTGGTGTACTATAATAAGTATAAGTAATAACTCATTAAAATGATGAATAAATGACATGGCAATACACTAACAATATTTAAATGGAAATTTATATAAATGTAAAAATAAACAATGAACCAGTAAACCTCTGATTCAACAAGTCAAAGTGTAGACGGATGTTTCCATCCATCTCTATTCTATTTCTAGCTATAAATCTGCAAATTCAACAAAATTAAACACACACACACACACACACACACATCCACACACACACACACACACACACACACACACACACACACACACACACACACACACGCACACGCACACTACGGTAGCAGTAGTTCTTCCAATGAAGGCCCAAAGTCATTTTCCTCCTAATCAGGACATGTAAAACCGATAAATGCGCACACACACACACACACACACACACAAACACACACACACACACACACACACATCCACACACACACACACACACACACACACACACACACACACACACACACACACACACACACACACACACGCGCGCGCGCGCGCGCGCGGTAAGCAGAGAGCAGGCGTGCGCACGTTACCTGATGCTGCTCATGCTGCCCGCCTCTGATCCCAGCTTGCATCTCTCCAGCTGAGTGGCGACGATCTGACGCTCCGCCTCCAGCTCCCTGGTCAGACGCTCAAACTGGAGCTCCTGGAAGAGAGAGGGGGAGGGAGGGGCCAAGGGAGGGAGGGAGAGAGAGAGAGAGAACGAGAGAGAGAGAGGGAGGTGAGTCTCCGTTTTTATTTCGCCGGGATTTACATTGCAGCAATTTGTTGCCGTTTACTCCCGATCTCTCGAGGGACGGCCCTTCAGAAAAGACCATCCATCAGAAGAAAAGTGTTTTGCCTGACAAAGACCCGTTGGCACCAAAGTTGCATTATAAAAAGCTTTGAAGAAAAGGAAGTTTCAAATATCACCTCTGCGTGTGTGTGTGTGTGTGTGTGTGTGTGTGTGCGCGCGCGCGTGCGTGTGTGTTTTGTTTGTTACTCACCCTTCATACCTACATATCTTTTATCGAGCACGTGTCCATCCACTTGGGGTGGGGACGTGCAATTCTCTGTCCAGCGTTAACCAGGGAGAACGACAATAACCCCCCTCGCCGTCTCAGCCTCATTCCAGATATAAAGTACCCTGTGCCCTCCTCGCCCTGATCTCTAATACCGCTCTGATTGGAAAAATAATAAGATGACTGCCGCAGTGGACCGGGAGTCAAAAGTGGGCTTTGAGAGCACCTGGGCAGTGTCCGTCCGAGCGGTGAGTGGCAGAATGGCGACTCCGCCACCGCTTAAATGAAGAGACATAATGCCCGGGGAGAGGGAGTGACGGGTGAGGGAAGGCGGCGGAGGGCGGGGAAGCGGGCCGACGCGTCTTCCGCCGAGAAGGTCTCCAGAACCAGTTGAGACTTAAATGCCTTAAATGCTTATCGTCCGGCTCGAGGGCTTCACGAGCGCCATTAATGAAATGGAAAGGCGGGTTCGAACTAAAGGTGGAGGTAAAGAAGTCGACGTTTTTAGACCAAAAAGACGTCTTCCAGAACAAGATGAGAACAAAATGACGCGGCGATCGGGGTTCCTTCAGTGTTCTCGGCGTGAGCGGCGAACTGCGCCGTTCGTCTTTTCCCCCTGGTCGCGATCGGTCCACGCGCCGTGGCGTCGCGGCGGGGGGGGGGCGACGGACTTCAACCTCCCTTTACGGGGTCACTCAATATTCTCCCGTTCCCAGGTCAACAACCGTGTTTTTCTGGGGCCGCCTCATTCGGCGTAAACAGGGCTGAATCGGAGTCAGTGTGCGTGTTTTGTTTTCCTGTATTCGTATTTTAGATCTATTTGTTTTTTCATTCGTTTCTTCTTATACGATACGAACATTTTGAACCCAGCGAAAGGGACGTTCCGCCATCTTCGGTCCACCGTGCGACCCGCTCCCTGTGTCTCCGAACAAAAAGATGACCATGTGTAGATGTATTTAGTTTGAGGGGCGCGGCACCCAGACGGCAGTCGAGGTAAATACTGTCAAAGCCCCGGTCACCGTTTGAGGAAATACGTCAGTAAACGGTCAATAAATGACATTGGGCGACACATCGCTTGAGTTGTGATTTCACTGCTTTCCTTTTTTTTTTTTTTTTTTTTTCATCTCGCAAAGCCACTCCCAGCTCCTCTCGCTGTCGATTTTGTGCTTCCCTCACCGCAGAGCTCTTATTGAGTTCTGATTCGGTATCCTGCTGACGGCGTTCTGGGGCAGGTGTTTTCTGTGATTCTTACGTCTTTTGTTCTCGCGTCTCTCTCTTGCCTAACTCCGACCTTCGTCTCTATATGTCCTGTGTGTGTGTGTGTGTGTGTGTAGGTGTTTGCAAGAATGCCTGCACTGCGTACCACTTATGTGTATCTGCACTTGTGTGTGTGTGTAGGCGCTCACGCGTGTTTGATTGTGTGTGTGTGTGTGTGTTTGTGTGGCTGGTCAGTATCCGATGCATTAGCGTTAAAAGTGGCTTAATGGTGGTCCACCATATCAGTCATCCCACTATAAGTCAGGCGGATGAGCTTCAAGCCCAAGATCTGTGTGTGTGTGTGTGTGTGTGTGTGTGTGTGCGTGTGTGTGCGCGCGTGCGTGCGTGCGTGCGTGTGTACGTGTGTGAGTGTGTGCACGCGCGTGCGCGTGTGTGTGTGTGTGTGTGTGTGTGTGTGTGTGTGTGTGTGTGTGTCTGCGTGTGCGTGTGTGTGTGTGTGCATTGCAATCAGGTTAAACACAGACACACAGCAGATCAATAGCAGAGTGAACTCCACCCGACTGAAAATGGTGGAGGCGTGTATGTCCATATGTGTGTGTGTGTATTTGTATGAGGCTGTGAGAGAGAGGGAGAGAGAGAGAGAGAGAGAGAAAGGGAGAGAGAGAGAGGGAGAGAGAGAGCGCTGTGTGCTCTGGTTTGATTGGTTTTCTGAAAGCCATTTGAGGCTTTTGAATGAGTTGATCCCCAGTCCCTATCTCTAATCTCCAACCTCAATTCCCAGTCTGCCTTATGGGGGCGCAACTCCCCACCGGCGACTCAACCCCATCTATTTCTCTCTTTTCACCCCCCCGTACACTCATTTCCTCTTACACGCAAATGTAGACCCCCGGCGTTCCCCTCGACCGCCACCCACCGTCTACATATCGGCGGACACACCCTCGTTCCGCCGCCTCCTTCCTCTCTCATCCCCCATGTGCATCCATTTGCTTTGGAACAAATACAATCAGCCCACACACCCTTTCGCTCTTGCTCCTTCTTGCTCCTTCTTGCTCCCTCTCGCTCTCCACGAAGCTCTATCTCTCGCGCACACGCACACGCACACACACACACACACACACACACACACACACACACACACACACACACACACACATCAGCGCTGCCACATTAAAATGTAGTAGTGGTCGCCAGTAGCTCATTGATCTCAAAGTTAAAAATTCTCCAGTTTGAGACAACACGCAGAGCAAAGCAACAAACAGAGCGCTGCTTTGAAAGCAGGGAAGGCGTCTCTATCATGCAGACACACACAGGGGAAAGAAAACACACTGTATACGTGTCTGTGTGCATATTCTGTAGGGCTGTAAGCGACGCAGAGTTTTGGCGATTGAATAACATTTGGCTGTTCAGTGTGAATAACAGGGAGTGACTGGGGCACATTTTGCGTGCCTGCGATTGCCGTTTTATTTTGGGCAGTAGGTTATTTTATTTTACGCCTCCTTATGGAACGAAGCAGGTGCGTGACGGGGACACTTTCTCCGTCACCCTCTCCCCCCGATCACCCCCTCTCCATGCGTAACGCACAAAAGAATCGTAACCAGTCTGCGACTCGTGCCCCGTCCCCACACTGTTTTCAGTTGTTTTACTTGGAGGAACGGTCGATCCGGATGATTCACAAATATAAAAAATATATTTATTAGTACCTTTATTTATAATTTCCCATTGAAATGTTATCCCTGCACGTTGTGTACGCTTCTATCTGTTTCATCCTGTTATTGTAATGCACACTGACTGAAAAAAAAAATACGGGGAAGTGTGTCTATGTGTGTGTGTGTGGGGGGGGGGTGCATTCCGAGAAGTAAAACACACTTTTGGACGTCGAGCGGTGTCATCCGCATATTTAAAAATGTGCAATCAACCCAGCTTCATCGATCATTTTTATCCTCTCACTAACTTTCATTTAGGTGTACTTCACCCCCTCCCGGCTTGCGTTTCTGGGGACTGACAGCATCGATCGGGGGGTGGGGGGCAATGATGGCACTAAAGCACCAAGCCAACGCCCAGAGTTTTAACCTGGTCTATTAAGCTTTCATCGGTGTAACGCTAAGTTGCAGCTTTGTTTTACAGCTAGGTGTCACGCTTCAAAGCCCCTCATTCTGCTCGCCTCCTGCGGAGTGCTTTGTCACCTTATTTCCATACAGCCCCTAACTGGTTTAAAGCCCTCAAGGAGTTGAAATGCTAATCCCAGCACTGAAGGTGGTATTATGCTAATTGATGATGCATGATGCCCCCGACGCCCTCTGAGGCAGCATGTTAAATGCCTCCGTTGCCGCGGTGCAAAAACAGCGGAGGAAGTTGTCGGGACGGTTCCTGCAGCGCGCTGAACTGTGCCATATTATGTGCATCCATCTGTCGCGTTTTTTTTTTTTTTTTTTTATCCCCTTAAATCCCCCCTTTTTCACCCCAAGGGTGCTGTATGGTGATTGATGATAATACGAGGCGTTCCCAACACAGCAACACCGGCACCCGACCGAGGATAGCAGATTATATAGAAACAAGTTAGTTCAAAAGAGAGTCGGTGCATCGGAATTTTGATGAGCTGCCACTGTGAGTGAAAAGCATTTTGAGGCGGCATTTGAAGCAACTGTAATTGACGCAGATGAGCAGGGCCGTTATGAGCGGCACATCAGGAGAGGTAGTAGATTGCGGGATCCTCTCCAACGTCTTTTGATCTAAAATGCAAATTTGTTCTCGATCGACACGAAAAAAAAAAAAAAAAAAAGACTTTTTCATGGATGCTGTTGGGGAGACCTTGGTGGCTCCCCGTTTGCGCTCCCATTTCAAGAGGTGTGTTGTGCCCCCACCCCCATAATGCAAACTGTATATTCTGGAGACAACAGTCGCTTTTGCCTGTTGCCGAGTCAAGTTTATTTGCAGTCTGTTTTGTCTGGGTACTAAACTGGCTGTTAGATAGCATTTCACGCAGCGAGAAACTCAAAGTGCATCGAGCTTCAGTGTAAATAACAAATTTGGTTGGAAAACATACAAAGCACTGTAAGACGGCGGAAAGTTGCCCGTTTAACAGCAAACTGCAAATTACTCAGTCATTGAAGCGGCTAAAAGCTCCAATGCGTGGGAAACACTCTCAAGGCGATACGCGTTATTATAATTTTTTTGATGGTTGTGGGCAGGAATACCACTAGCCATATTTCTTTCGGGGAGATTTTGTTTCATAAAATCCAACATGTTTTATCTTTTTTTCCCGCACAGTGCACAAAACTTGTTTTTCGCTGAAGGCCACTCTGAAGGGTCGGTATAGTGGTGAAGTCAAAGCAAGTCAATTCTAAAAAGGACTTAAAAAGACTAGTGCTTTACAGAATTTTGTTATTAAAGACAATAACGACACGTTCACCAACACACATACAGACAATCATTAGCTTACATATTTCCACACACACATAACACATACAGTATACACACACACCTAGATGTAAATATGCACATGCGATATGCACAAACACACATAGGCCAATCACTATGATTCATTTAGTCATTTAGCAGACACTTTTATCCAAAGCGACTTACAAGGGAGAATAACATTCAAGCTACAAGCTACATGATAGGGAATATACTACAAATAGATTTTGAGGCATCTATCTATCTATCTATCTATCTATCTATCTATCTATCTATCTATCTATCTATCTATCTATCTATCTATCTACCTATCCATCTATCTATCTATCATCTATCTATCTATTTATCTATATCTCTATCCATCTATCAGTATTAGGTACTTATTTTACCTCATGCACAGGGACCACAGTCCATCAGAAGCGGAGTCATGATGAATTGGGAGTCATTCCTTTCTCTGCTGGAGCTCCTGCTCTACCTCCCTCGGTTTGTCTCAAAGTGCACACGGTGTAGGATTCCACTGCATAATATGTGTGGGTGCGCAAATGTGTGAGTACGGGCGAGTGTGCGTGTGCGTGTGTGTGTGTGTGCAGCACACACATAAGGCACAGTCCCCCACAAAGGTCGCTATGGCAACCGTGGGCAAACCCCCCCCCCCTAGGTCATTATTTATCAGATCCTGACTCCTCCTTGCACAGGAGGAGTCCCTGGCCCCGCTGACCTATCACGTACCTACCTGCCCCGGCACATGCATGCACGCACATAAATATGTGTTGGTGTATGTGCCTGTGCATATTAATAAGCTGCTGCGATGTAGATTCCTCCACCAAAGGTTGAAGGTGACAATAAGAGGAATCTTGGGATGAAAACCGTGTCCGCTGTGGCTAATTCAGGTCTAACTTTGTATCTATAGGAGTTATACAGGGTATAAGAGGTATAAGAGAGTTACATTTAATACTTTTTAAGGCCACCTTAAGACATGTTTCAATTAAGTTCAACACAGTTTGGACAATGACTCAAGTGTTAGGAGTCAGAGTTAGGCCCAAATGTTCACTCTGACGGAGAATAACTGAATTCATTTTGAAACATATACAGTATATCCTATAATGTAAATAAAATCACAAAATATGTATAGGTTGAAATTAAGACATCATGAATTAAAATTTGACACTATTCAATGACTTTTAGGGGCATATATTTGTAAAACTGAATTTAAGACTAACGACCGGGTACAGCTGAAGCTTAAAATACTTTTTTTTTTTTTTTTTCCAAAATGAGTAGATCCATGTGACTAAACTACACCGATCAGCCACAACATAAAAACCCACCACAAATAACCACTTATATTGTGTAGCTCCCCCTCGTGTCACCAAAACAGCTCTCACCCGTGGAGGCGTGGACTCCACAAGACCTCTGAAGGTGTCCTGTGGTATTTGGCACAAAAGCCTTAGCAGCAGATCCTTTAAGTCCTGTAAGTTGTGAGGTGGGGCCCCCATGGATCGGGCTTGTTGTTCCGGCACATCCCACAGATGCTCCATCGGATCAGACCTTAACCCCGCCCATCCACATGATGTAGAAGAAAATGGGATTGTTGGCGTTTTCGGCGGTGGACATGGGTCAGCATGGGCACTCTGACCGGTCTGTGACTGTGCAGCGCCACACACATCAAGCTGCGATGCACTGTGTGTTCTGGCACCTTTCTGTCATAGCAGCATGAACTTTTTCAACAAGTTGTGCTGCAGTAGCTCTTCTGTGGGATCGGACCAGACGGGCTTGACTTAGCTCCCCACAGGCATCAATGACCCTGTCGCTGGTTCACCGCTTATCCTTCCTTGGAACACCCCAGGAACACGCCACAAGACCTGCCGTTTTGAGGATGCTCTGACCCGGTCGTCTAGTCATCACAGTGTGGCTCTTGTCAAAGTCGCTCAGATCCTTATTCTTGTCCATTTTTCCTGCTTCCAACACATCACCTTCAAGAACTGACTGTTCACTTGCTGCCTAATACATCCCACCCCTTGGCAGGTGACACTGGAACGAGATGAGCATTGTTATTCACTTCACCTGTCAGTGGTTTTAATGTTATGGCTGATCAGTGTGTGTTTAACATGAAAATCCACAGATCTCAGCGGCAGTTTGTTTTATAATCCTTAATTAAAGATTGTTTGCGGTGGTTAGACTGGGTATTAATGTGCTTTATGTAGATATACTGTACAATCCTATCCCAACCTCCCCCCGGCAACACAAACAGCCAGCGCCAGCGAAGAGCAGGTAATTCTCGCCGCATGACGGCGCCTAACATGCGTCCCCAAAAAAAGACATTTGCCCGGAATCCAACCAAATCCAATTTGGGATACGAGGATGCCATGAACATAATCGGTCCTCGTTAGACGCTCTTTAAGCGAAATATAACCAAGGGCGATGAAACGTTGGCAAACATGCGACATTATAAATTAAGGGATGACACAATGGAGCAGAATGTTGAATATATCTGCTGCATGGAAATTGTTGGCTTTGCACGTCTTTACGGCTTTTTATTTTATTTTTTTAAACGTGATTAACTGAGACTCTTCCTCCGTTTAGTTTAAAGGGTGAGGCCTAATGGCGATATAAGTCTTACTCTATTTGAGCTTAATTGTTTCACTTGTCCCTGTAAAAACAGTATTCGGGAGTGTGTGTGTGTGTGTGTGTGTGTGTGTGTGTGTGTGTGTGTGTGTGTGTGTGTGTGTGTGTGTGTGTGAGTGTGCACGCGTGCGTGTGTGTGTTAGTTTGTGTCGTCCAGCGATAAGGTCCAATCAGTGTGAAGTGGCCTATGGGCAGCCATTAAGAGTGCTTTTTTTTTTGGATGTGATACAAAGGGCTATCAAACCCCAGCAATGACCTTCTAGCTTTAAATCTCTCTCTCTCTCTCTCTCTCTCTCTCTCTCTCCCGGTCTCTCTCTCTCTCTCTCTCTACCCCAATCAATGTGGAGAAATGAAAAGAAAGAGATGAGATGAGTGGAAGGGAAAATAGGGAGAAGGGGTGCGTGAATAGCAAGTGAATGGGGACTGATAAAAAGGTCACACTCTCTCTCTCTCTCTCACTCCCTCTCTCTCCCTCTCTCTCCCTCTCTCTCACCATGGATTCTAAATGTCACATCACAGCCCACCACCGTGTTCACACAGGGGCAACTGTTGGGGATCTTCTTTTTTTTTTTTTTTTCCCCTACTTCCTTCCGCTTATCCCCTCCATTACATTTGTTTCTTCTCTTTAGTACTCTACACCTCTCTCTCTCTCGCTCTCTCTCTCTCTTTATTTTCTCAAAAACAAGTAAGAAAAAACTGGAAAAGTAAACTGACAGTCGCGACAGTTTGAAATTGAAACTCGCGGTCGCGGTTTGTTGGAGTGGAGCTTTTGTCCAGCCCTGCCGCTTCCCAACACACACAAACACACACACACGCACACACACACACACATACATGCACGTACGCACACACACACACACACACACACACACACACACACACACCTAGCCCCTTCATCTCATCTCAACTTTTCTCCTCTGTCATTTTAACGACTGTGTGAGAGGGAAGACAAGACGCAAGATGTGGATAGAAGCTGGAGGCGAGGGAGGGAGAGAGAGGGAGGGAGGGAGGGACAGGGGGGCAGAACAGAAAAGCATTGAAAGAGAGACACAGGAGACAGAGATCAGTCTCAGTTGATGAAAGTCACATGAGACCTTTCCTCCTTGGACCGACACCCGATCCACTCCCTTTGTCTGTATGTGTGTGTGTGTGTGTGTGTGTGTGTGTGTGTGTGTGTGTGTGTGTGTGTGTGAGAGAGAGTCAGGGGGGGAGAGAGAGAGAGAGAGAGATGGAGTTACCGGTGGAGGTGGGGAGACGGAGGGCGATCAGGTGAAAGATTGAACAGATTGCCAGAATAGCCGTGTTAACGAGCTTTTATCTCGACATCATGTCTAACTGTGGCTTAACAGTGTTTCAGTTACCTGCCTGAGGCTGTGTGTGCATGTGTGTACGTGCGTGTTTTTGCTTTACTACTTGTTAGGATTGGTCTCCGACACATTTTTTGAGGTGAACCAGCAACGTGTGTGTGTGTGTGTGTGTGTGTGTGTGTGTGTGTGTGTGCGTGTGCGTGTGTGTGTGCGTGTGTGTGTGTGTGTGTGCGTGTGTGTGTGTGTGTGTGTGTGCGTGTGTGTGTGTGTGCGTGCGTGTGTTGCGCGTGCATTCATATCTGCCTACAAGCGGGACTTTTGTACTGTATCTCACTGAACAACAAAGGGAAATCAAATCTGCTTTTCAATCCGCTACGTGGGCAGCGATTTGTTTGGCGCTCAAATTTTCCCGAACGGCATAAAGCGACTCCTTCGTCGTCTTGGAACAGCCGTTCGTCCTGCGACCCCCAAAGCCCGCCCCTGACGCCTCCAAAACGCAAAACGCGACGTGCGCGGTGGTGATTCGAATTCGGCCTGGGGGGCCGACGCGGTGGAATCTGAATGGCGGCCTTGAGAGCTGATCCACATTGGGAGGTGGTCAGGGACGCACAGAGGACAGGCACGCATGGAGGTCAGGGACGCATGGAGGTCGCATTTGTTTAGTCTTGTCTACTACATCAGCGGATATGCTGCTTATCCCTTTGCTCCAGCTGTGTGGAAACAGCTCTCGCAATTTACCACAGATACAATCTAATGAACCACGTTTGCCTGTGGAGATTGGTTCAAAAATAGAATTTAATAAGGGTTTGACTGTGTGCGCCTGCCAGAGCCATATGGCCGACGCCATCGCCGTGGCAACGGCTTCATTCAAAATGAAGCCGTTGAAGCCGATGACACTTTCTACCAGGGAGCCCCGCCTTTTAACATCTCCTCGCTGCGGACCGGCCGCCGCTGATCGCCACGGAGCGGGAACGTGATTCGCGGAAGCCGCGGTTCTCCGGGGAGCGCTCTTTGATCCGACGCTCTCTCCGTAACGCGAGCTGAGAGAGAGAGAGAAAGAGAGGGAGGCTCCTCGAGGGACTCGCCGCTTTTAATGTACCGCGCGTGGAATGTCTCGCAAGTTCTCCTCCAAAGAGACCAACGCTCCTCAGAACACAAAGAAAAACAAGCGAGAGGGTTAACTGGGTCCCCGGTCGCCGTGGCAACCGATATCGTTTTTTTTTTTAAGTTTGTTTTTTTTATCTTTTCGGTTTCATTCAATTATCAAAATAGACGGATAGTGTCTCCGGCCACTCAGAACACCCGGGGTGAAGAGGAAAATATAAATAAAAGTCGCTGTGTCGGGCTATTAGGGGAACGCGCTTTCATCACTGCAACACAACGCAGGCAGGAAGAAGATAAATTAAGCCCAATTCTCCCTGGAACACATTTACCCTCACAGGAGGTAAAATCAAACAAATAGAGATAAAAATAATCAGCTGTTTTTTTGTTTCGTTTTTTTTCCAGCTTTTTTCAAGAACTGAGTGGAAAGATGACGCGAGACAGACGAGGAAGTTTACCACACTAAAACGTGTAGTCCCGGGGATAATCTCCAGGTACTGTCAAGCTATTCCCACGGTTTGGATGTGGGAGTTAAAAAATACTCCATACACAGGAAGAGGTCAGGTTATATCCAAAATAATCCAGATTTTCACTCTTAAATTGAACTGGTCGACCAATACTTAACTCTGGAGGCCAGGGTTTAGAGTTAGGGTTAAAAAAAGAGGATTTAAAAGCAAAAGGAGACGCATTTGATCAGGATTTCGCCTGGGCAACAATGACAGGAGATGTTATTTAAAAGTAAATAACAGCAGCGGTAAATAGAGTTAAAAAAAAAAAAGTAATATTCTTTTGGTTTAAAATGTAATCACAAAAAAACCCCACTTTGATGACTGTGTGTTTCAAGGGGGAGTAAGCTTATTCGCTTGATACGATAACAACTGTGAATGCGGAGGATTTGGTCCCGGGGTGACTCGGGTTCCCGCGAGTTAATTGGGGAGTTCATCAAACCAGAGAGTCCCCAAGGAACAGAAGGATTTTTTTCGGTTTCCACAGCTCATCTTCTTGGAGAACGCCCTGAAAAAGAACTTTGATTCGGACCGCCGGAGGTCCCGACCAAATTCTGCGTCGGAACGGATTCCGGCCGCTCGCCTGGGCGGGCTGCTTCGCTGCTCCCACCTCCGCCCGTCGTCTCCGTGAAGGAGCCTTTCGAGTCCACCTCACTCATAAAAGTTTCACGGCCGGACATCACGCCGCTTTCAAGTTATTCCAATTCTACTTCGAGCCCATTCCACGATGCAATATTTAAAACCGCATAAAAAAACCCCAAGTACTGTGGTATCTTTCCCGTCGCCTGGTCGCCCCACGGGAGGACGTGGGTGAAAATCACATTTTAGTTTTGTTTGTTGCACGCCTTCATTTTGCGATATCGGCATGGCGGCGATATAGCCCGGTGAGCTGCCAGCCGACTCCAATAATACTAACAAATACGCACGAGGTTAAATATGATAATAACGACGTCATTAAAGTCACAAGCAGCACTCGAAAGATAGTGTGTCGCCGCGGAATACGGCGAACGCCAAATATACAGCAGCGACCGTACATACCCGGGCGGGATTCACGCACTTCTGTTGGTGCCAAGGCGGCCATCTTTAACTGAGTCAAATGAAGCTTCGTCAACATGATTCAGAACCGGTGCGATACACGTCTCTACTCACAATTTGGAGAGAATCTCCCTCTTTCTTTTTTTAAGGGAGGACTCCCGGCGTAGCGCGACTCGAGACTCACGCAGCCCTTTTCGTTTTCGTAGCCATCGATGTCACACTTGGTCCCGGATGGGCTCGCCCATTTTCAAGGTCCGAAGCCACCGTGACCGCGGACTCTGTGCTGGATTAGATATTGCAACGCCCCAAATATTCTGAATGTCATCGTCTAATATCTTGGACGCTCTTTACCCATACTACGCCGCCCATATCCTATACGGTGATGATATATTTGACAGCACCTGCTCCCGCACAGGTGGAGTCGTGGAGGCACATCTAGTGGTCAACCGTGTGTTCGTCAGGGCCGTTGCAGGTCTAATATCACCTCGCTGGAACTCTGGTGCTCAGAGATGAAAATTCCACGCAGTGGGATGAGGTTGGAGGAGGTTTGAACTGAAGTGAATGGAAGAGAAACGACCCTAAGTCCGCCCCGTTGAGTAAGCACCTGCCGGCCCCTTCAGGGGCCACTCCCTGCTCCGTGGACCCGGGAGAACCACGAGGGGAGGCCACGAGCGCCCGTGTCATGTGATTGAGTTTGGCATTTTAACGCTCCTTTCCGTAGCCGTGGCTACCAGCAGCTGAGGCCATCACAGTTTTATATGCGCTATAAATATTTAAGGCACAAATACAGCAACTCTCTGACAGATCCATCCCTCATTAAATCATTAAAAGGCTCAGCGGGCGAAATGAAATCATCTCTCGCCTTTGTCGCGTTCAAGCTCCCTCTCGCTGCCTTCTACTTGCTCTGTACCTCTGTCTTTTCTGCGTGTGTGTGTGTGCGCGCGTGTGTGCGTGTGTGTGTGTGTGTTTCTATGAAGATACCCCGAGCAATGTTCTATTAAACCTGACATTGAAGTTGAATTTTAGGAAAACATTATAACAGGGGTGTCAGTCTCTCACACACACACACACACACACACACACACACACACACACACGATAAAGTACACTTGCATGTGTCAAAACTACAAAAACAGAGATGAGGAAACAGACACACAAACAAACTGTACATACACACACACACACACACACACACACACACACAAACTCTTTCTGTCCTAATTATGGCGGACAGATTAGCATTGCTTTGGTCTTCTGAAGTTACATAAGGATCTGAGATGGGAGGGTAAAAAACAAAAAAACAAAAAAAGAAAAAGGAAAAAAGAAAAAGAAGGGAGAGACACAGTGTTTGGAAAATGAAGCGACAGACTGAGAGAAGAGAGGAGAAGGCCAAGCCAGACCCTCCGGGTGGACTGGTTGACTGATAGATGTATCACTGTGTAATAGGCTGTAGTTACGTAAGTATATCAACTATGTGCGTTGACGTGTGCATTTCTGTGTGTGTGTGTGTGTGTGTGTGTGTGTGTGTGTGTGTGTGTGTGTGTGAAAATGTCATATATGCGTGTATGTGTTTATATGTGTGTTTGATTACAGCACGTATGCGTTTGTGTGTATAGACGTGTGCGCGTCTGTTTATGAACTGGATGTGTGTGTCTGTGTGTATGAGTGTTTTTGAACGTGTGTGTGAGTGTACGCTCACCAGTTGATCTCACAGCAATAATCCGCTATTATTTATTGTCCAGCTTTGTCCAGGGCTGCAAACTCTTTATTTCTCCCTCCCTCCATCTCCCGCTTCCTCTCTCTCTCCCTCTCTCTCTCTCTCTCTCTCTCTCTCTCTCAGTACTGTACATGAAACACAGTAAATAACTTTTGATTTATTATCTAATTAGTGCTCCGAATATAAGTAAGAATTTTCACTATGACTATTCCCTGAACACACACTCCCTCCCGCCCTCCCTCTCCTTCCCTCCCTCTGTCCCTCGTTTTTTTTCTGTTGCTTTTGTCCAATTCTCTCTCTCTCTCTCTCTCCCTCTCTCCCTCTCTCTCTCTCTCTCTCTCTCTCCATTTTGTGTTTAATAGCAAAGTCAATGATGCCCCCATGAACAAGGAACGATGCACAAATACAACTTTCTACTCCCCTGACGAATGTCTGGCAGTATTTGTGAACAAACAAGCCCGACACACAAATAGCACACACACACATACACACATGCACGCCCGGACGCACGCACGCACGCACACACACATGCACACTCCCATGAGTCACATCATCATCACAATACACATCATCAGGTCTCTGCAGTGCTCAAACTGCCTGCTCTTAGTATACTGTACAGTAATAATCTGCTACTGTATTTACCGTCAACATGGCTATTCATAACGCACCACAATAAACCCGCCTCCCACTTCTCCTCTCCCAGAAAATACAATTAAAATTTTTAAAAACTGATTGAAGCCAACCCCGGCTAAGCTGTAAGTAACCGCCCGGGGGGCCCTCGGCAGCCAGGGGCCCCATGAAAGGCCCCGCAGCACATACGCATCCCCTTTTATACGGCATACATTTTTTTGACACCTCGAGCGCCTTTTTCCGAGTTTGACCCAACCTCGGAGCCCCCCCCCCCCGGTTTCACTTTCATTTTTTTTTTTTGCGTTTGAACGACTGAAAAAGCAGCCGCAACTAGTGCAACTCTCCCTTTTAGAAATATTTCAAAGTGCAATAACTCTTTGACAACAAAACTTTTCAACCAACAAGCGAATTCGTAACAAATGTTTGGATATGAAAGGCTTGGTGCTACACAGACTTTTTCGATCCAAGGGATTTCCAATCTGGGGTCGACGGCAAAAACCCCCCCAAAAAAAACCATTTTATTTTTATTAATTTATATTTTTTATTTGATTGTTTTCAGTGTTGTGATATAGCATTTCATGTAAAGAGGCTTGCTCGTCTTAGAAATGAGCTCAGTGGTAAGGAATTAAGAAAGAAAGATAGCGGCTTGTTCATGGTGTAAAATGCCATTAAATACATTTTGATGAAGATTATTTTGCAATTCCGTTCCAAATGATCAAATCACAGTGTGTCTATAACTCAAAAGCAATGCTTTTAAAATAGAAACCTCTTTCTTGAGGGTGAAAAGTTTTGTAAATTCGAAAAAGCGTCATGAATCACACCAGTCATCATGCAATAAATCTGGATTTATTATTCAAATCGTTTGACGAGCCGAAGTTAATATATAAATTGACATGATTAAAGACAAAAAAAGACCCCAAAATATGATTCACAAAATTTTGCCATTGTCATTTTTGGAAATATCAAGTGAAAACAGCCATAGCTGAGGGCCCCATACCTGTGTTTGCCTTAGGCCTCCTAATCAGTCCGCCCCTGTAAGCTGCTGATTACTCTCTTTTTTCCGGGTGCATTGAGAGGTGTTTCCACACCACGCCAATAAAAGACAAATGAATTAATACGCGATGAAGGAAGATTTACGGCTCCTTTCAATCCGGTGACATTTATGGAGACGGCATTTTCTTGGTCGACCCAAATAATGTAATCAATTAGGAGACGCTGCAGCCTTTCTGCATCTCGTTTTCTCTCCGCCGCGTCTCGCTACGTTATCCCACGTCTTCATTTTTAAAAGAAGGGTTTTAATCAGGTGGGAGTTCTTTGTGTTTTTTTTTTTTTTGTTTTTTTTTTTTTTACCGTTTAACCAACATTACCGTTTTTAACCAACATTATGCCTTTTACTTTAAGCTCATAGTTTGGATTTCAAGCGTGAGAGAACTTTGTTATAATTACTTTGCATTATAATCACTGTAATTAATGCTGGATCAATGTCACTTTTCCATCATTGATTCAGGTTCAGAGTCAGAGTCAAGTCAGCTTTAACTTTAACATTCGAAGCACCAGTCCAATCAATCAATCAATATATATATATATATATATATATATATATATATATATATATATATATATATATATCTTTACCAAACAGTTATTTTGGCAAACAAACTTAACATGATGAATAAAATCACAAATAAAATCATAAAATCACATTTTCTGCAGCATCCATCTAACAGAAACAATGCAAATAAATTAATATTTTTAAATCAATTTATTGTTGATATTTAGGTTAATTGTATATTGCTATTTTTTCCTTGTTCATTGTTTATTTTGGGAATGTTTTTCTTGTTAATGCTTATCTTTAGACTTAATGTTAACCTTTAGGTTTATTTTATATTGCCAGTTTTTTGGGTTTTTCTTTTTGTTATTTTTTCAGTTCATTGCATGTTGCCCAATGTTTTAATGTTTATTCTACTACTTTATTATTGGCTATTACCTATGCATCCATCTGTCTAGCTATCCATCAATCTATCTATCTATCTATCTATCATCCATCCATCCATCTATCTACCTATCTATCTTTTACATAACTATCTATTTACATATCTATCTATCTGTCTGTCTGTCTGTCTGTCTGTCTATCATCTATCCATCTATCTATCTATCTGCTTCAATCTAGTATTTTATTCAAGTGATGTTCAGAATTCCGAGTCACAGCTGGCTCTACCAGGGTATTGAAATAGCTTGGCTTATATATATGTTTCACAGATGATGGAGCAAATTAGTCTGCCACAGTAAAACATAGGTCTGGTGCTGTTGGCGGTGGTGGGGTTCAGCCCGGGCTCTGTTGGCGTTTAAACAGAGCGTTAGTGTCTTTTTAGAACTCAAATGGAGCAGCCGCTGTAGCTTCAATAAATCATGTCCTTAGCTCATGGTACTGTACAGTCATGCATATTCATATTGTACTTGGAAGCCATTGTCACCTCTGGTAGAAAGTTAGTGAGCTTATATATCTTACAACCACTTTCCGCACGCAAAGACTGTTAACGGCAAGACAAATTATACAATAGCATTACATTTTTCGGTGTAAAATTACAAACTGTGCAATACTTTGGATAATGACAAGCTACTGAACAAACAATTATGCCAAACTATTATGTCAAGAGTTTTAGGGTAAAAATGTATTATTCATTGCACTTTTATATTCTTAATTAACATCCAGACGGTCGATCCAGACAAAACTCCCAAAGTGAAGGTTTTTTAATTGAACGTGCTTTCAAATAGATGGTTTTTTTTTTCCTATAATGTGTCTTTATATCAATTTTATTTTAAATGTCTGACCATAAAAATTGCCCAAAATAAATTGTATTTTCTTTACATTTTGCAATTACAAATTCTCCTTTTTTATCTCCCTTTGTATCCACATAAGCACGCGTAAACCCGAGTCCCTACGACAAGCCAACGATTAAAACCTGCATATTCCCAAAAAGTCATGCCTGCCTCCGCGCGTCACAGACCAGCAGAGGAGACAACAGGGTGGGGTCGGTGCCCAGCGAGTGTGGCTGTGACCACAGACAAAATGTCACCTGGAGAATGTCACCACTTAAATGCCAGCGCAGCGCTACATCGGTGTGGCCGCTGTGTGTGTGTGTGTGTGTGTGTGTGTATGTGTGTGCGCGTGTGTGTGTGTGTATGTGTGTGTGCGCCAAACCTCACCACACAACTGTACATTTAGATCCACACACAGTCACACACACACATACACACACACGTGCACAAATGCAGTGACGTGTGGTTTACGGGGTCATCTAGATAAACCTCTAAAAAACACGATTCATTTGGATTACGTCGATTTTCAAGAGCAGGAAATAAGGAAATGCATATCAAAAACTGCGGGATGATGAGGGCAATAATTCATGAGGACAAAATCCGGGAACTAATGATGAGATCGTGAGCACACTAAATGTGTCCTGACCCCGCCAACGTCCTATTAATGCAGGTGTGTATTCAGGTGTGTTGCCGTTTTAAACCATATATGCCCGCAGGCACGCATGCACACACACACTCACACGCACACACACACACACACAAACATGCAAGCACGCACGCACACACACACACGCACACAAACACACACACACACACACACACACACACACACACACACACACACACACACACACACACACACACACACAAACATGCAAGCACGCACGCACACACACGCACACAAACACACACACACACACACACACGCAAGCAAGCAGGCATGCAGACACACGCAAGCATGCAGGCACACACACACGCAAGCACCAATGCCCCAACACACACACACACACACACACACACACACACACACACACACACACACACACACACACACACACACATGCAAGCACGCACGCACACAGACACACGCAAGCAAGCAGGCACGCACACACACGCAAGCATGCAGGCACACACACACGCAAGCACGCATGCCCCAACACACACACACACACACACACACACACACACACACACACACACACATACACACACACACACACACACAAACATGCAAGCACGCACGCACACACACACACACGCACACAAACACACACACACACACACGCAAGCAAGCAGGCACGCACACACACGCAAGCATGCAGGCACACACACACGCAAGCACGCATGCCCCAACACACACACACACACACACACACACACACACACACACACACACACACACATACACACACACATGCAAGCACGCACGCACGCACACACCTGAAAACACACACACACACACACACACACACACACACACACACACACACACACAGGAAGGACTGGCGAACATCAATAAAGCACCGAATTAGGACATAGTCTAAGGGGGTATGTACATGCTACACTTATACACACACACACACACACACACACACACACCACACACACACACACACACACAGTGAGCAGCAGTCTCTAAACTACCAACTCAGAGCGTATTTTTGCTGGCAGCATCGCCCGTGTTTGCAGTCATGATAAAATGTATTTCAAATTCACTGATGATCAAGCGGTGCTGCGCGTCCTGGCAGAGCGGCACAACAGCTGCCTTTAATTGGCATCTTGTCGAACTCGTCTCCCTCAATTTGGCAGCGACATCACATTTTGGCCCCAAAATATTTTGTTATTTCTGCTCCGTCTCTCTCTTGGGAGAAATATTTAACTGAGAACTTTTTTTTTTTTACTGTAGTTGAAAGATAAATGATCAATGTTAATTCTTTCCACTCTGAGTATTTTGTGGTGGATCAGAAAAAATGAATTGCCGCCCCCCCAACCCCAACACCCTCCAACCCCCCCAGACATGTCATTAGTTGTTCAGACTTGGATGGAAGCATCCCCACACAGCGTCACTTACGGCAGGGAAAAATAATGTCGCCCGATGTACAGCACAAAAAACGGCTCCGCTTCGTCCGTGTGACATCGAGCCCCCGACCAAAAAGTCCGTCTCCCATATCGTGTTGATAAACAGACGGACGGACGGGGATGGGGCCTCCTCTGTATCGGGAATTGTTTTGGACAACCCGGCCCCCGATTTCGGCCCCTCCCGTTTTTGTTTTTTTTTCCGACAGTTGAAAATGAAAAATGAACCGAAAGAGGATTGTGAGAGGTGGGTGGGGTGCACGCACGCGCACACACACACACACACACACACACACACACACACACACACACACACACACACACACACACACACACACACACACACACACACACACACACACACACACACACACACACACACACACACACACACACACACACACCTGTTTTCAGCAACTCTCCGTAATAAGCCCTAGGGCAGGATATTTCATCCGAGCGGAGGCTTAGGGGTTAACAAATAAACTTTGAAGTTTCACTGCACACATACAGTACACATACCCACCCACGCGTGTACGGTGTGCGTGTGTGCAACTGCACGGAAGCAGTGTTTGCTGTTAATATCCACCCCCCTTTCCAAAAAAAATAAATAAAAATAAAAATGCTTTCTTTCCCCTCCTCAGTCTCCACCATACGATGTGACAGGGTGCTCCACACGGCACCCAAAGGCCATCCATCTATTAGCTATCACAAACACTTGTGGTGATAGATTAGCCTCTGCCAGCACACACCAGGAACATTAGTACGCTCAGACACACACGCATACGCACACACACACACACACACACACACACACACACACATAGACAAAAAAGTACTGATACATGCATGTACACATCCACACACACACACACACACACACACACACACACACACACACACACACACACACACGTATCCACGCTTACAGGTATTACAGGAATACAATGACAGTCCATAGGGAGGCTCGGGTGAAGTAGCAGAATAGGAGATAGTATTTCTCTGCATATTTGCCCGTGTAACTCCACAGGAGGCTTCATCACTGCTGTTCTGGCCAGAGGTGGAGCCGAGCTAGATGGATGCACGCCCACAGCGAGAATGGTTTAACACATGCAATAGGCGTGTAGCAACACCGGAACGTAATTGGCTGCTTACAAGTTTACAGGGTAACAAGCACGCCGCCGCCAACCCGCAAGCTAAATCACGTTCGGCATCGAGGATTCCATATGAACGCGCGATAGGCGCACAGGAGAAAAGAACCCGAGATTCTTTGAGTAGAATGGAACATCTTTATTCTTTGACAGCTGTGATTCTCCACCGTGTTCAATTCAAGGACTCTCAATCAAGGCCACGGAAAAACACGTTGTATTTTCATTTGGTATAATTTATTATTGACATATTGAACTGAAGAACAAGGCAGAATTTAGCGGAAAAAATAAACCGAGAACACAATTGGATATGAGTTGATGCCCTTAGTACAACATGTTTAGACTTTTCCTTATCATCATTATGGCAGCTCTTCACTTCTTGAATCACATTATTGAATGATCATATCCTGCAGAAGCTTTTTTTTCTTTTCCAAATTTGGCATTTGCCAATAACTCATACTAATTTGGAGTTTGGTTTAGATTTCCGCCCAATTTCAGAACCCGTTCCTACATACAGTAGCTTGACGGTTCGTTGAAGCTCTCCCGCCCTCATACGATAAGATTCCGTCTCTCGGACCCCGGACTCTCAAAGTGATGATTTTGGGGACGGTCAGACGCTTTGGAGCTGGCGAGCCTCCGTACGCGCAGCGCCCGTCGACGGGCGTTCGACCGTCAGCGGCCGAGACGCCAGAGCCAAACCCGGAGTGACAGGTGCGACGGCGATAAAGCGGCGTCCGAGCCTTCGGGGCTCGAAAAAAAAAATAAAAAAACGGCTTAACGGGCCTCCTTCGGCGAGGGGCCTTTCCCGCTTAGAGGGTTCGTTCGCACCTTTGGAACTAAACATTAACACTTCTAACAAAGCAAGAGTGGGTTTGGCCCATTAAACGTCAAGTGAATCGACACATTTGAACAGACGCCGAAAGAGTGTGTGTGTGTGTGTGTGTGTGTGTGCGTGTGTGTGTGTGTGTGTGTGTGTGCAGGCGTGCGTGTGTGCGCGCACATGCGTGTGTGTGTGAAGAAGATAGAGTTTTTCAACCAATCAGAACACACACACACACACACACACACACACACACACACACCCTCAGCACCACGCCATCGGCCCATCTCACTCGCTCCCCGTAGATGACACGACGGCTGAATAGTGATTGGAAAATGTCAAGTGCTCCTTTTCATTTCCAGGTAGTGGAGGACTGAGGAGTGGCCTGTTTTTGGAAGGCGCGAAACTAAATGTCACTTGTGTCAAGCTTTAATCCTCCAGAGGGTTTAGCATGCGCACTCATCTCCTCCTTCTTGGACAGGGCGAGGAGGCAAGACGCCGAAGTGCCATTTCGCCCAGATCCGACCGTTTGAAATGAGATCTTAAAGTAGATCTTGAAGTACTCGGAAAACGTGAAGGCTACATTTTTTTTGAGGGTAAAAAATAAAAAATAAAAAACACACGTACAGTGCAAATGCGCCGACAAGGAAAGAGCTTTGCCTTCCTCCCACATTCATGCGACAACACTCACACACATATACAGACCGGGCACAAAGTAACCGAAACTCCCAGCGATGTATTAATATTAAGGACCTGCTCGGGAGTAAGGCCGAGCACCCGCGGTCCTACTTGGAATGCTCTCATACAAGTCCCGAATGCTGTACAGTGGGATTTTTTTTTTTTTTTTACTGCCCGTCAAGAAAAAAAAAAAAAAAAAAAGCCTTCAGTACTTGGAGGGATGAAAGAGCTGCTTTGAACTCTTTGCTCCAGAACTTTCCATAAAGGTTCAATGATTCAATGATCAGGTTCAGGCCAGGTGACGTGGAGGCCATGGCAGGAGACTGACTGACTCACTGACTGACTGTTCATGAAACCACTTTTGAATTACTAAAGCGCTGGGCATTATCATGCTGGGATATGAGGGAATATGGAAACTCATGAGGGACCAATGTTTGCACCTGGTCTTGTAAAATGGCTCCATATGGAAGTCATTGGGCCCTGCCTGTAACACTAGTGATCCCCCGCCGTGTTTAACAGTCGTAAACCGACATTGTGGGTTGGAAGCATTCTGAGGATATCTCTGAATGTAAGCCTGTCCGGTTGAAGGCCATAGGGTGAGAGATGACTCATCGGACCGAATTAATTTATTTCCATTCCTCGGGGGCCCAGCGTTTGTGCTCCTAGCGGAAGGGTTTTGCATCTTTGTGTGTGTCGGCCTTGGATGGAAATGTTTCCAAATGGTATCCCTGCCATGAAGGTCACAACATGCAGTGCAACGTGTCGTGCTGTGTGCTGATTCAACCACGTGGCGGATTTCAGGGGTGTACTTTTGTGGCATTTTTCCATAATCCTGTTGGGCATCCATATATCCTTGTCATCAAGCTTCAACTTGTCTCTTCGCGAACAGAATTTGTCCATGTTTGTCATATAACGCCATGAACATTCATAACGAACGGAACAAAGAGATAAGTAATAAAGTAGTAAATAATAATAGCAATGTTAAGTATATTACACCTGCAGGCCTGCCTCCCTACAAGCACACACACACACACACACACACACGCACACACACACACACACACACACACACACACACACACACACACACAAATAAATAGGATGCAAGCAACTGCAATCACATAAACTAACAAACGGAAGCGGAACATCAAGGAAAATCACTTCTACACAACACACACACACACACACACCCACACACACACGCACACACACACGCACACAGACAGAAAGGTTCACATACAGTACTTTTGCTGGCCAGATCGCCAGCCATTGAGTGGATTGTCTCGTTTGTGGGTTGTGTACACAAACACTGCTGAGATATAATCTCTGAAGGCAAACAGAACGCTGGCGACTCCTCCACTAATTGGCAACAGAGAGGCTGTCACTGAGAGAAGGAAGAACACTGTAACCATGTCATCTCATTAGAGGCACAGAAAGAAACTGGAAAGAGAGGGATAAAATGAGCATGAGAGAGCGAGAGAGAGAGAGAGAGAGAGAGAGAGAGAGAGAGAGAGAGAGAGAGAGAGAGAGAGCGACAGGAAGAAAAGAGGGAATACAGCCAAAATAAATGCCAGGAAAATCTGTATGTAAATTATATGCACGCACACACACACACACGCACACACACACACACCAATACCAAACGAACAAACAAGCATTTGTGCACACACATGAAAGCCATTCCTCTAAAAGTTAGTACTGATGTTGACCATTGACGGACAAATTTACACTTGATTTAAGCAAATGCTCACATTGGCACAGTCTATGATTTTGCCCCCATCATCAGAGCCAGGTTTTGAAAAAGGAACCTCAACCCCCCCCCATTTGCTTATGGAACATCCGGATCGGCTTATTTGGGAGTCGGGCGGAGGGGGCTTGTTTATGATCTCCCTTTTTGAGGCTGCACTGGGTTTGTACCGTGTCCATGTTGTTTCTTCTCCTACACAGCGCACAGATGGAGATCCACTTCTATTACGCCTTATACTGCAGTTCAGCTAAGCTACTAGATCAGGGGTGGGCAAACCTTTTGGCTCAGGGGCCACATTGACTTTTAAAATTTGACGGGCCGGGTCAGCACAAGATGCATCCATATCAAACATAAACAGAAAAAAAGAGCATTACAGTGTTAATACACTTACCTTTTAGTGGGAACAGTGTTGTTGATCACCCATTTTTGCCAGTGCATCCAAGTCTGGTGTTGGTTTTGTTGCAGCAATTCTCAGGACAGATCTGCGGTGTTCATCACTCAACTGGGATCTGTGGGTTTGCTTGGTTGGTGTTCATCACACTAAAAGTCTCTTCACACACATACGTAGAGCCAAACAACACCAGCATCCCCTGTGCCACCCTCTGGATGTTTGGAAATTTGGCTGCGCTTAACGAAGCATAAAACTCATCCAGTCAAAGAGAGTTGAGCTTCTCCTTTAAGACGGTGTCACGTTGGCGATCAATCAGTTCCGACTCCTGTGCAACTCCCGCGGCGCCGTTTCAGGGTCTTGTGAGAAGGGACATGACGCCAGCTGAAGTGACTTGTCAATTTTTCCAAAATCAGAGAACCGACGGCAGAATTCTTCACGCAGGTCATCCAGTGATTTCCTGTATTTTTTCACGTGTTGCTCTTTCAGCGTAGCCAGCGTGGGGAAATGAGCGGATGACTTGTTCGACATTTGCTTCGAGAATGAAGCTAGCTTGGTTTTGAAGGCTCTGACGTTTGTATGCATTTCATGCACAAACTGGTCTTTCCCTTGTAGCGTCGCGCTCAGCTCATTCATGTGTGTCAACATGTCCACAGCAAAAATCACAAATCCAATCTGTGTCACTCAGCTCAGGAAACTTGTCAGCGTTCTCAAGTAGCTCCAAAAAAGAGATAATCTCCTGTTTTAGCTCCCACACTCGTTGACATACTTTCCCCAAACGTAACCAGCGGACATTAGAATGGTAAAGCACGTCCCTGTGATCAGCGTCAGTTTCTTCAAGAAACGTAATAAACTGACGATGGGGAAAGTCAACAAATTTCAATAAAGTTAACAAGTTTTACAACTGGCTTGACCACGTGGTCAAGCCGCAATACGGATTTACACAGTGCTTCCTGCTGAATTATGCAGTCTAGGAAAATTACCTCCTGCCCAGGGTTTTCCTCTTTCACCCTCCCCTGGATTCTTTTGAGCAGTCCGACGTTTTTTACCCGTCAGATTTGGCGATCCATCTGTGGTAACGTTGGCGAGCGTACTCCAAGGTAGCTTGTGCCTCTTGATGACCGCCGACACACTGTCATACAAGTCCTCTCCCCGTGTTTTCCCTTTTAGGGATTCCGTGGCCAAAAACTCCTCCGTTTTCTCAAAATTGTCATTAATCCCTCTGATAAAAATTAAAAGCTGAGCGGTGTCCTTTATGTCATCACTTTTGTCCAGTGCCAAAGAATATAATGTAAATGACTCCGCTTTTTTGTTTAGCTTGCTAGCTAGGTCTTCGTCAATTAATTCAACACGGCGAGTCACTGTCCTGCGTGATAAGCTATTTTTTTCAAATTTGTTCTTGCTCCCACACAAGATACCTGCTGTCTCTACCATGCACTCTTTGAGAAACTCCCCTTCGCTTGGTAGAAAAGTGAGGGCTGATGTATTCCTTTAAAACCGCAATCGTTTCTTGGAAAATAAGACATACAGCCTTTGACCAGACCTAGGTAAAAAAGTATTTAGTTGTCCATTCCTTATTAAACACTCGGCACTCACTGTCGACTTTTCTTTTCTTTGGCCCACTCGATGGGTTCCGGGTAGTAGCAGAGTAATAACAGAGAGTAGCTCGGGCTCCGCAAAATCAAGTCACTGCGCCAAATGCGCCACCTGGTGAAACGCCAGGCATTACAGGTCAAGGTGAAATGAATGCAGTCATAATTAGGAATTCTGTACCAATCTTCGGCGGGCCGGATTAAAAAGACCAACGGGCCGGATGTGGCCCGCGGTGCCGTAGTTTGCCCACCCCTGTACTAGATGTTACCACCCAATAAAAATGGAAAAAGAAGATGCTCATCACTACAATTTTGGACTCTCGATAGCCAGGAGAATAGTGTGATGAACATAAAATTGTGCGTTTTTATTTTAGATTCGATTTTAGGTTATTTTATTTTACTCTGTTTCCATATGGAACTAAACGAGCATCATGCGTGATGGGGAGACGATCACCACCATCATAATCCCAAGATATTGTAGAGAGCGACCTTTGAGGGTGTAGGCTTGCCTTTCATGGGCCCTGGCCACATAAACCCTCTGCCCCGCTGCCCACATTTAGAAAAGTATATTTCCTTCCAAGATGGCGGCAAGCGCGATCCCAAACTTCGTCCAAGACGTCCACATTTTTTCGCACAGTCTATGGGCTGTTCTAAGAGCAAGGCTGAAATGCTGATACTATGAAGATCACCGAGACGCTCGTTAGGGTTTCTCGAGTGGAATAGTGTTTGGGCCGTGGCTCTTCAGAGCTACTGTCAGGTGTTATTTCTGTTTAAAATCGCTTCTGAATCGTGAGTGGATAATCGGGGCACGTCAGTCATCATGACATTTTCGAGCTCTGATCACACTGGCCTTTTCCTGGCCTTTAATCTCGTCTTTCTGCCGCAGTTAACATCCAACCCGCTCCCCTCTGACAGCATCGATGTCCTCACCTATTAAAGGAGCACGGCTGAGTTTGAGCATGGATGCGTGTTGGTAGGAGGCCCATTAGGGCGAACATGAAACCGCACGTGTGTGTGTGTGTGTGTGTGTGTGTATGTGTGTGTTTGTGTGTGTGTGTGTGTGTGTGTGTGTTTACGACTGCATGTCCACAACGTCAGCAGGAGACGCCGTTTTTTCCAGAGGTCTGTTCCATTTTCATGAGCCTCAGACGCCTTGGTTGATTTGAGCGAAGCCGGCGTGTTAGTCTCGTTCGCGGTTGGGGGTCTGTTTCCAGTGTTTATTTCCAATGATAAAACCGAATGTTGACGGTGGGATACGGCGCTTCCTGTCAGCGGCCAATCATGGGACGGCGTGACCATATGTTCGCGGCTGGAAATACGTTGGCAACAGCGCAACGGCACCGGCGTGCTGTTGCTAAGTGGCTTGATTATAACGGTCGTGTGCATGTGTGAATGAATGTGTGCATGGGCGTTAATAGTGAGCACGGGCACGGATGCACACCAGTGTGACCAGGGAGAAAGGGAGCGTGAGCGATGGAGAGAGAGAGTGAGGGAGAGAGAGAGGGGGAGAGAGAGAGCGAGAGGGAGAGAGGGAGAGAGAGAGAGAGAGAGAGAGAGAGAGAGAGAGAGGGAGAGAGAGGGAGAAAGAGAGAGAGAGAGAGAGAGAGGGGAGGTTGCTCAGTGTCCCACTTTCTCTCCTCTCTGCGATGTGCATCATTAGGTAGAAACATGGCTGCCGGCCTCCCTCTGAGCGAGATGAAGGCGAGGGGAGGGATTGACAGGGGGAGACAGGAAGAAACACAAAAAAGGAGAGTAGGGGGGAGGAATGAACCGCGGCAGAGGACAGCGGGGGGGTTATGAGCCCAGATGAGATGAGAAAGGGAGAGAGAGAGAGAGAGAGAGAGAGAGAGAGAGAGAGAGAGAGAGAGAGAGAGAGAGGAATGGAAGGAAACCCCAGAGCGAATGACAGAGGCATGGAGAGAGAGAGAGAGAGAGGGAAAGAGGGAGGGCGAGAGAGGGAATTGTGATGAGGAAAGAAAGTGAGAGGGGAGAGAGGCTAAAAACAGAACGTCAGAGAGCGAGCGAGAGCGCGAGAGAAAGCGAAAAAAGCAAAAGAAAAGGTGCAAAAAGAGAGGAGAGGGCAATGGGAGAGAGAGAGAGAGAGAGAGAGAGAGAGAGAGAGAGAGAGAGAGAGAGAGAGACGAGCAGTGAGACGAGCACACACGCGGGAAATAGGCTGAGGGACGGAAAGGGACAGGACGAGAGGGAAAAGGACGAGATGGGACTAGGCAGGAGCGAGCCGAGGAAAAAAAACGAGACGCGAAAAGAAGGACGGAGAGTGAACGGAGAGAAGCAGAGAGTGAAACGATAACAACAGTATTGACAGTTGGTTACATGTCAGCGTGCCGCGGCTCATGCCTCACGCTCCTCGTGTGGGTGTCATGGGTGTCGACACTCGCTTTTCATAATTGACACATTTGAGCCTGCATCATTAATTTCATTGCTAAAGTGATTAACTAATCAGCCATTGACTGTATGTGTGTGCGTGCGTGCGTGTGCATATGTACTGTGTCATGGATACATGAGGATGTGATGAAATAACGGTTGAATGGGTAAATATACTGTCTGATCCATCTGTGTTTGTGTGTGTGTGTGTGGGTGTGTGTGTCTACATGCACACACACACACACACACACGCATGAGTAGCCACATGTGCGGCATCAACATGTGTCAAGAAAGCCTTTTCAAAAACTAAACGCTCACATGTTGACCTGAGCGCGTTGGCGTATTTGGGTATTGGTGACGAAAAGTTCGGCTTGTTTTTGGGACGGGTCCCGCGACGCGTCGCCCGGTAAAAGAGTCGTTCGATTCTCCGACTCTTCCTCCGTTCGATTTCTTTGGTGTAATGCACGGGCGGGCGAGGGAGGACTGCTGGCGAGCAAATCCTTTAATTCTGTCCCGATGGTTTAATTTGGCGGCACGCAAAGTGGAAATCGGTCACATCCGATATGAATTACGCCAAGTGCCTTGACCTTCTTTTTTTCCCCCACATTGATTTAAATCCTCAGCTCTTATTTTCGGATTGCGAAGCCAAGATTTACCCGCAACTCGCTCGCGCACTCGAGAGACTCTCTCGCCGGAGTGACTCCCAAATCCCGAGTCACTTAAAAGGTTTGTTCACGCGGAACGAATCGTTCGCCAGTTTCGCGTCGCTATCAGGTTATGCACCGGAGTAGGTATACTGTGTTTATACGCGTGTGTGTGTGTGTGCGCGTGTGCCTGTGTGTGTGTATGTGTGTGATATTTCATGGCGTTCTCCCGAACAAGGAGGAGTTTCATTGCTGGCGGAGGTCATCCACACGCAGCGCACCGCTGGTGATCACAAGGGTGTTGATGACTCAGGTGATGACGCCTCGACGCACCACATACGTCCCCTGCTCTCTCTCTCTCTCTCTCTCTCTCTCTCGTCTCTCTCTCTCTCTCGCTCTCTCTCTCTCTCTCTCTCGCTCTCTCTCTCTCTCTCTCTCTCTCTCGCTCTCTCTCTCTCTCTCTCTCGCTCTCTCTCTCTCTCTCTCTCTCTCTCGCTCTCTGGTGGCACCGGGATCAATCGGACGGTCGAGGAAGACGACGGGATAAAAGCGTGACGGGAGGCAAGGGACGGTGGAGGTGGAGAAGGGGGAGGGGCAGAGGGTGGCAGCGCTGAATGTTTGACCCCTCCAAATGAAGGTGGAGCGAAAGCGGGAGGGAGGAGCGGGCGCAGGATCGCAGGGGGTGAAGCACCCACTCCGTCTACTTTAGATGCAGTTTGTCCCAGGCATTTGTCAACTGACACCATCCCTCACACTCAGCACTTTTAGGGACGTGAGAGAGGCTGCCATTCACTGCCCCAGAGATGGCACACACACACACACGCGCACACACACACACATATTTATAAATATACATATCATCAGATCTCTTCCATGAGAAAAGCAAGATTCCAGTGACAATGAAGTGGTGAAACAGCTGCAGTGCTAAGGATGTCAAGAAATGTCACATTTGAAATGCACACACATCCGCTCCCCCACACAGTCACACACAAACACAAACACACAAACACATGCACACATACTGTAGACACACAAAGGACGAAGCTTTTCATTGCAAGATGGCGAGCTGATTGCGCTCTCCAAGCCCACACTTCTGCCCGGAGCGGAGACCCCAAATCCCTGAGGGGCTGAAGAGGAGAAGTCGGGGATGCGGGGCCGGCGCCAAACGGAGAGCAAAGGAGGTGGAGATACAAACCGTCCCTGGCGAATAAGATGGACGAGCTCGGAGCGCTGACGAGGACACTGCGGGAATATCGGGAACGCCGCTGCGCCGCTAACGGCGCCGTCCCAGACATGTGACTGTGATGGAGCGTTTCAGTAGCCGAGCCGAGCGAGTTCACACGCGCCATCGTTATCGCTGTTTACATCCCACCATCAGCTGTTGCCGACGCGGCGTGTGACGTCATCAGCTCGGTCACTGCCAGACGGCAGACAAAACACCCGAATGCATTCACAGCAATTTCTGGAGACTTGAACCACACCTCTCTCCGCTACACTTCCAACTTGTCAAGAATTTGTCAAGTACCCCACCAGAGCAAATAAAACGCTGGACTTACTTTATGCAAATTTGAGGGCTGCATACAGCTCCAACCCCCCCCCCCCCACTTGGCAGACCAGATCACAATCTGGTATTTCTCACCCCCACCTACACACCCACTGTTCAGCACCGACCTGTGACCACACGGATTGTGAGGAGGTGGTTAAAGGAAGCAAATGAGACTCTCCGGGGGTCTTTTGAGGCCACAGACTGGGACGTGCTCTATGAGTCCCGTGGTGACGACATCAACTCCGTGACTGACTGTATAACAGAGCACGTCAACTCCTGCGTGGCTAACACCATCCCCACCCGGACAGTGCGATGGTTCCCGCAATAACAAGCCCTGGATCACCAGCGACTTGGAGGAGCTGCCGAATAAAAAGAGAGCCTTCGGGGACGGGGGACAGGGAATCACTGAGGAGCATGTAGAGGGAGCTGAAAGACCGAGGGAGAGCAAGGAGGCGTACAGGCAAAAGCTGGAGAGCAAGCTCCAGCAGAACAACGGGCGGGATGTGTGGTCAGGAATGGAAAAAGATCACGGGCTTCAAGGTGAAGGGGGATCAGGCTGAGGGAAGCCTTGACAGAGCCTATGAGTTGAACATGTTTTTCGACAGGTTCAGCGTAGGACCCTCAGCTGCCTTCTCCCGCAGCCACACGGACCCCACAGCTGCTTCCCCCTCAAACCTCCCCGGTGATCAAAACCACGGACTCACACTGTGCCTTCCCTCACCCCCCATCCCCCACCATGGACTTCAATACAGCCCCGTCGACACCCCCCCCCCCCCCACGTCGAGAAACAAGGAGCCCCCCTCTACCACCCACCTGTCTGTTTCCTGTAGTCAGGGGAAGAGGCAACTGGAGAGACTGCACCAGAACAAGCTGCGGGTCCGGATGGTATCAGCCCCAGGGTCCTGAAGGCCAGTGCGGACCAGCTATGTGGGATTCTACAGCACCTCCTTAACCTCAGCCTGAGCCAGGAGAAGGTTCCAGTGCTGTGGAGGACATCCTGCCTTGTTCCGGTCCCTAATAAGCCTGAGACGTCTTCTCCATCTGCCCTCAATGACTACAGACCGGTTGCCCTAACATGAGCACCTCTCTGGACCCACTGCAGTTTCCCCACCGCCCCAAGGTTGGAGTTGAAGACTATCATCTTCCGGATGAGACCATCATCTACCTGCTCCAGCGACCCCACTCTCACCTGAACCAAACAGGCAGCACTGTGAGGATCATGTTTTTTGATTTCTCCAGCGCTCTCAACACGATCCAGCCTGCACTGCTGCGGGAGAAGCTCCGAGAGATGCAGGCGGACACCTCCTCAAACTCCTGGATTATTCACTACCTGACAGACAGACCACGGTTTGTGCAGCTGAGGGAATGCTGTCTCTGAGCAGGCGGTTTGAAACACAGGAGCACTGCAGGGGACGCTTTCTTTGCAGTCATCTGTTGGGGCAGCAGCATTCGAGTCAGCGACTCCAAGAAACTGAACAAACTGATAAAGAGGGCTGGCTCTGTGCTGGGCACTGCTCTGGAGCCCCTAGAGCTGGTTGTGGAGAGAAGGATGTTGCACATGCCGCTCAGCGTAATTGACAACACTGCACACCGCCCCGACACAACCTGCTGGTCAGACAACAGAGTGTCTTCAGCTGGAGGCCCCTTCAGCTCCCCTGCAATAAGGACTGTTACAGGAGGTCATTACTGCCCACTGCAATAGCCACCTACAATGACTCCCCTCTGTGCCAGGAGAGGAAACTCCTCCTCTGAATGGCAATGCACAAGGCACATTGTTACTTCACATTTAACTTCCACTTTCAAGCTTTACCTTGCAAAGTTAAATTCAATTATATTAGATAAATATTTTATATAGTACAGTAGTTATTTTATATGTATATCTATATACACATGTGTTTATATGTGTGTATCTGTATATAGGTATATGTGTATATGTGTATGTATATATGTATATATGTATGTTTTATATGCTAATGGTCTGTTATGAAACGCACCGAACCAAACCTCACCAGAAAAAAAACCCTGACACATGTAAATGTACATTACTTGGTGGAATAAACTGATTCTGCTTCCGATGAATATTAAATAAATCAGCGACACTCCTTTTTTTCCTGAAATGAAAACAGTGGTTTCGGAGCCAGGAAAGTGCACAATCTAATCTGTCTGTGGCGACTCCTGGAGGTGTGGCGTCGGCGATTGCTGAGTTATTGATCGGACCTTGTCGAGAGTGCACCCACAAATTACAGTTGGAACACTTTTTAATCCGCCAATATCTTGAAGAGTCGGCAAGACACAAAACCATTTCATAGACCCCAGCTCTGTTTGCACTCCCTTTGCAATCTGGTTAGTTCAAACACTTTGGCCCGTGGGAAGGAGAAATATAATTTCATAAATCCTCCCGAAATTAAAAAACCAGGGGGGAGTGGATATTGACGGAAGGGAGCTAATCCTGCCGGCAGTATTTTTAAGGGCAGGACTGGCGAACATCAATAAAGCACCGAATTAGGACATAGTCCAGCGGGGTATGTACATGCTACACTTACACAAACACACACACACACACACACACACACACACACACACACACACACACACACACACACACACACACACACACACACACACACACGCACACACGCACACATACACGTGTGAGCATCAATACAGTAACAAATGGCCATGGACTGTAGGTCTTGTGAGTAAAAACCTTAAATGCTTAATCTAAGCACAAAACTTAATTAATACATATCCATATATCGATACTATGAAAGATAGAAAGAGTAACCACACAGACACACACACAGACACACACACACACACACACACACACACACACACTTTTCAAGAGGTTTTCCCTTCCCCCGCTGCTGTTTTCCTCCCTAATTCTCATTTTCAAAATTCCATTTCCTTATGGCCTTCAAATGCGGTCTAGCGTTTATGACTGAATAATTGATCTTGTAGACTATCCGGGAACCGGGAAAAAAACAGAAAAAGAAAATAAAGAAGAAGAAAAAAAAACAAAAGGCACCGCAATAAATCTCTTTTATTAGGAGCGGTTGGTTCATTCTGACACTCTCTGCAGGGTTATTGCCTCGTGAAGCCAGGCGGCTGAAATATGGAATGGGCGGAGATAGATGGGATCCCAAGTCGTTGATAGGAGTATTGAAATGTCAATTTCAAGTGTGTGCGCGTCTGTTTGTTGTGTGTGTGTGTGTGTGTGTGTGTGTGTGTGTGTGTGTGTGTGTGTGTGTGTGTGTGTGTGTGTGGGTGCGCGCGTGTGTGTGTGTGAGGCAGATGGGATTTTACTTGTGGGTGCACATTGACTCAGCATTACTGCGTGTGCATTAATTCATTTGTATGCGGGCATAGATGTGCAAGGCTTTGGAGATATGAAACCGCCAGATAAAAGTCAATTAATACTGTACCATAATAATGAAATAGTATTAAACATCTTGTACTACAGTAAGTGAACAATTTCATCTTCACATAATTTGAAGATCAAACCAAACAAACTCTAGGAGTAGTTCTTCATATTTGCCATATATATTTAATTTAACCAAGTATTTACCATGTGTCATGAAAAAAAAAAAATTAACTTAGATCAGCTTTCTATATATTGGAATTAGACATATTGGACAATTTTGGACATTATTCAAAAGGATTTTGCATTTTTCTAACCAAAGATCTGACAGATATGACTTCAAAAGCAGATAGAAGGCTAATTTTGACTCAAAATCATCCCAATTTCTTTCCAAATTGCCCCCATTAGAACCGATAGGACACAGCGGTGGGTCAAAGCCCCGGTGCCTGGGGGACAGCTATAACGAAGCTCCTCCAGAGGTGTGCTCCGCTTAGCTGCTGACAAGCCTGGAGGATGACAAATGGTCCGGATGACATGATTAAGGATAACCTCACTTGCCGTGTGCCAGGAGCCATGTCGGCGATGGGGTTGGGCACAAAGAGTAGCTTTTTAGAAGACCCTTTTATCTAATTGCGGGCTGGTTAGAAAGCACTTAGGCTTTCAGCATTAGCTTCATAATGGGAGAGAAGGTGGAGAGGTAGGGGAGTAGAGGTGTGTGTGTGTGCGTGTGTGTGTGTGTGTGTGTGTGTGTGTGTGTGTGTGTGTGTGTGTGTGTGTGTGTGTGTGTGTGTGTGTGTGTGTGTGTGTGTGTGCGTGCGTGTGTGTGTGTGTGCGCGTGCGTGTGTTTGCGTGCGTGTGTGTGTGTCTGCGTGCGTGTGTGTGTGTCTGTGTCTGTGTGTGTGTGCTGTTGCTTGATGTTGTCCAGAGAAGAAGGGGCACGGAGATTGGAAGACCGCTCACACTTCCCTCCAGCGCGCTCCGACTTCCTGTTTTCCCGCCATTTCCCGAGGGCCGAATTTCCTGTAAGTCCTGCCTTGCATTTCCGCACCCTACTTCCAACAGTAGCTGCATTGAATGGGTGTGCAATTGTCTCCATATCAAAGCCGGATTAACTCCGACATTTAATGAAAAATAGCTCGGACGTAAACTCTGCTGCACAAAGGAACTGAGCAAATGTGGGGAAAGGCCGCCCTGCATCTCAAAGTATCAATCTAGATTCAGTTCAATTTTGCAGCATAGATTTGGGATAGGCGATGTTGACAAACTGACAAGATCACAATACTTTTTCGATATCTCAATATCGTCAGTGACGATATTTTGATTACCATTGGCGCTTTCATAAGATTTTTTTGAAAAAACGATCGAGCAATGGGGATATTATGACAAAGCAGGTAAGAGCCATCAGAAGAGCTTAAACGGTCTATGAAGTTCAGAAACACTGCATTGCTTTACCGGAATGGAGCCTTACAGACAACATTGAACTACTGTAGATCACGGTGATACGAAAAATCTCCTAATCCAGAACATGTTGTGTAAGTGTCTTCGTGAAGCTTTGAGTAATTGTCGGCCACGTTTCAGATTCACGCTTATTTATGTAAACACCTTCTCTTCTGCCTGTCCTTCCGTTTCTGGCCTCCTTGTGTCCTACATTTGGTCCTCCCAAGTGATTTCTTTCTTCCTTCTGTCTCTTCCTTCCTTTTTACCCATTTGTGTTACTGTGATGTGGGGATGGTGTGGTTTGAGCAGCCACACCTGACCTGGATCTAGGTAATTGGTGGATCCAGGATCAGAGTGGCTGCATACCTGTTGCTAGTTCTCTGGTCTGTCGAGCAGCAGGTAAAAACCCCCATCCCCAGACACACTCAGGAGAAGAGCCCCATGTCGTGACATATGTCTACCTGCTCCTGGGCTTATTCAAACTGGCCCACTCTCTACAATAAACTGGCGTCTACAGCCCCATCTTCTGTCCCTTAAACACGGCACTTGGGTGGTGGGCGGCAGGCGGAACTGCCACACTGTCACCTCTACAGGGACTCTCTGGCACACACAAGGGACACTGAGGGGCCGTCTGAAGACGCCCTGGAGCCACAAGCGGGTCAACGGGCGGCCTAAGCACCAACCCTCTCCCGACTGGCAGCAGCAGCACCCAGGGTGTCCGGTGGAGGACCGGGGGAGAAGCAGCCGCAGCAGTCACCACGGGTAACGGCCTGCAGCTAGCTCCTCTGCCAAGCAGCCACCGCCGGGACCATCCAGCAGCCCAGCAGCCAGGCCACCCGTCCAAGCTGCCCCCGCAGCAGCCAAGTCCGGCCTTTACCAGCCAGCACAGCAGCCGGAGGCCCCACGCTCCTGAAGGGAGGAGGGGGCAGCCTGTCGTCGCCCTAAGGGAATGAAGCCGGTCGACCGTGGTTTTCCGGGGAGCCAGGTCCTCTGGAAGGGGACCAGGTAATTGTTTTTGGACATTTGTTGGTATGACATATGGGAACCCTGTTTCAGAGTCCGATGTTTTATTATATTAAGGTATAGGAACCCTGCGTCAGAGTCTGTAATTTTCAGGTATAGCAACCATTTTTCAGAGTCTGCATTTTTTTAAATTTTTGTTCTCTGCTTCGGCCAAGTATTCACGCTGGCCTCAGTTTGGTGTCGGGGATTTGTGGTGTTGGGATGGTGTGGTTTGAGCAGCCACACCTGACCTGGATCTAAGTCATTGGGATAAGTGTGGCTGCATACTTGTTGCTCGTTGGTTGGTCTAATGAGCAACAGGTAAAACCCCCATCCCCACACACACTCAAGAGAGGAGCCTCCGTCATGACACATTTCAATCTGCTCCTGGGCTTGATCCACCAGCCCACTCTCTACAATAAACTGGTGTCTGAAACCAGTGTCTGAAGCTTCTGGGTCTCTGTGCCGGAGGTAACTGAAACGGCACTTGGGTGGCGGATGGTAGGCCAAACTGACAGAATTACCCTCATGTTTCTTATCCTTAATCCCTTATTCCTTCCATGCACTACCTCTTCATACGGTCACGCAGGGCCAGACTGGGAAAATCATTCCGGCCAGGAAATATAGAGCCAAATATAGCCCCGGTCAGGCCACTTCTTAAGTCTGGGGGTCCCCCACCAGGAACATTTGTGACAAAGACTTAATTTCCTGCATTCTGGTGAATTTTAGTGCATGTGAATCACAAACTAATGAGCCATCAACTGCAAAGTACAATGTACTGTTACGAACCCGAAATAAAACCGAAAGGCACATATCAATAGTCCTAAGTCCTGTGACCCCCTGCCACTAATTCAGGGAGAGGGAACATCATCTAGGACGAACATTGGTTTCCACACTCGTGAATTATAAACAAAATAATACGCCACAGGCATAACAGTGAACAGCTTTAAGCAGCGCTCTATTTCTCCACTCAGATTTAAACGACTGTGTGCCCAGACGCAGGTCAAACAAGCGCTGCGTCATGAATTCCAGATCCAACAGGGAAGCAAAAAGCAAAGCAACTGCCCAATCAAAGTAAAAAAATAAATAAACAAACAAAAACAGAGTATCTTTGTGACAAGGTTCAAAATGTGAACAGTGGCGGGCACCAAGCAAGTGCAAGTGAGGAAATATTTGCGTATGATTAAGAAAACAAACAAAAAAAAAGGAATTTTACTTACGTTTTGGGATTCTCAGCAAGAGAAATGCGAGGTGTGGTGTTGGGCTGTGTGAACTGGTTGATATGCGGATTCCATGCCATTGTTCCGACAGCCCATTATTTTGAAACCCCAGTGGTCCGAAAAATGTCCCATTAAGGTCCGATGACGTCGTTCTGCATAATAATTAGTCATGTGCTTCTGCATTATGTGTAACAAGTCAAACAAACATCTCCAAATGACGATTACAACGAAACTTATTTACTCTGAGGCAAATTTATCTTTCTCCATCTGTCAATTTAATGCAGTATTGCTCGCGCGGGCAGAGATATTCCGCACGCGAGCGGTGTCACGTGAAAGCGCTCGCAAAATAATACGCGCGCGCGCGCGTAGCAGTCTACGTCCGTGCACGTGGATCTCATTTGCGCTCGCAGATTTTGACACTGATACGCCGTCATGAGATTGCTTCCGAAAACATTCCCAACCGCCTTCTCACGGCCCGGTGACAAATGCCCCGCGGTTGGGAACCTCTGTGATAGGGCACGTAAAACTACATCCAACTGACAACTACATACAAACTACATACAGAGCCCCTTCTCGCCCCCTCGTGGCGCATGGCCTGTTGGACTGTCTTCAAGCGCCGGTTATGCTTGACAGTTTGTGTCATCGAACGCATCCAGAAACACTGGCCTGGCCTGCTTCAGGATCCCAGGAAAAGACTCCTGGTGCTCTCGCTGGCCAGTCCCGGCCTGCGGTCACATATCTCTCCTTCGATCCTACACTGGTCTGTCCATCGGCTCGTTCATTTGTCGGTGTTCTACCCTTTTCTATCCAAGTGGAAGACCTCAGTGGAAAGTATTCACTGAGCTCTTTTGCATATTATTGGTTAAAAAAAAACAGCGCTAAGACGCAGATGGGCGCAGATGAGCTGCACAAGTTGGCAGAGTTTGAGTTGGGGATTATCTGAATACAAACAATTGGTCTAGGCCTTGAGGAGGAAAACAGACAGAAAGTAGGAGAGAGAAAGTTTGAAGGGCAGACACATGCCCATATATATCTCCCCCCCGGATGCTGCGCTCGTCAAATGAGCGTCGCCTGGCTCTGCCGGCCATACAGTCACGGCAATCAAGGCTATTCTCATTTGTAGTTCCACGGTGGAACGAGCTGCCAAAAATGACCAGAGCGGGGACCTCCCTCTCTGTCTTTAAGAAGCACCTGAAGACCCAGCTCTTCAGTGAGTACCTCCTGTCCTAACCTACAATAGCACCACCTTGCAGTATTTATTGTTACACGAATGTTGTTGTTACACCAATCTCTGTCGCAATGTAGCTGAATGTTATTCTCCCTTGTAAGTCGCTTTGGATAAAAGCGTCTGCTAAATGACTAAATGTAAATGTAAATATGTAAATATGTAGCTACTGAGAATGTGATTTGTGAACGTCAATGAGTTTTGAAGACGTGCGCCCTTGCATTGCACTGCATTTCTGTTGGTTTCCATATCACCTTCTGCTAAACTGGGTGATCATTTTAAGTTGCACCACGGTTACATTGTACAGAAATATTTTTGAAACATTTATTTTTCGCACTTAGCATTTTCAAATTTGAAGAAAAATAGCTTTTTTATCCACAAATCAGGCAGTCGATTTTACCGAGGCACGGTGCGCGACTCGCGCTTTATCACCCTCTATTAATGACGTTCCACAGTGGTCAGTTTGTCAGTTCTTTGGAACTTTCAACTGCTCAGCATTTTTCAGGGTTAGGGATTATTGGGCTCAAAACATCAGCCAGTGTCATCTGGCGAACGACAAAACACCAGACGGCATGTAAGCCGCAGACAGCACCGCGAATCTGGGCGGATTGATCACGGCACAATGTTGCAGTTCATGGACGAGGGTAATGAGCGATCAGGGAGAAAGAGATCACCCCGACGGAAACCCTGTAATTCTGTGCAACAGCAAAGTACATTCCCCACTCCTGTGCATCCCAATTCTATACTGAAGTAAAGCTCAGGTGCACAGGGGTGGGGGGGGGGGGGGAGGGGTGGCTATAGCCACTAGTGGGCAGCCCGACCGCTAGTACGGCATTGGAAACACTGCACACACATACTGTACACACACACACACACATACACCCAGACGCACCAACAGCAACATTGGGCATTAAGATAGAACAAGAGAATAAACAAGACCTTTTCATGAGAGACAAAATTGAGCATGCTCTGGTGAGAAGCAAACACGGCCATAGGCAGGGGGAAGCACAATGGTCTGCACGCACGGGCCCACGCACACGCACACACACACACACACACACACACACACACACACACACACAAATAACGAGCGCGCACACACACCCACACACACACACACATACAGGACACTTACACAGAGAGCAGCACAGCCAATTCACTGCATTAGTTGGTCTCTTCCCGAAATAACTTGGCAGGGTGTTGACTGAATACAGAGTGACATGATGCCGTCTGCCAGCTCACCTTTGGCCAGCGGGGCAAACATACAGACAGAACATTTCACCCCACCCCCTCTCACCCCACCTCACCCCACCCCACACCCGAAGCCCTCCAACATCCGCCCCCCACCCCATCCCACCCCACCCCACCCCATCGGCCTCTGTTTCCCTCTCACACACTGTCACTCATCACATCCCGTTTCCTCTCCTCCACCCTCTTGCGGCGTTCCTCCCCCACCTCACTCTTTCTGCCAAACTCGCCCCAAAACTGCTCAGAAACACTCACCAATTCTCGAGCAAACCACGATCATCTCTATTCTACTAAATTCTACTGTACTTCACCTTACTATACTTTATTCCACTTTATTCCATTACATTCTACTTTACTTGATCGGACTATATTCTATTCAGCTCTATTCTACTCAACTCTATTCTACCTTACCGGGGCTCCAGACTAACTTTTCCACTGGGTCGGTCGCACCAGCACATGATTTGGTCACGTTTTTTTAAGTGATTTGTGGCCTTTAATGTCGCTAAATGAGCAACATAGTCGGCCTCCTGGAGGATTCGACTATACAAATAATGAGAATTTCCTGTTTTTAATAACTATACAGCAGAAACACCACGAAGGAGGAGGAACGTCCCCAGGGGTCGCAGAATCGTAGTTCTACTTTTAGCAGAGAGCAGCATTGAGGCTCTTGGTGAACCGGAAACAGACCCGTGCCTTCTCCCGTTTTCCTCATCGACGCGCCGGAAATGCGCAGGAGAACGTCCTACTTGACAAACACACTTCGGCGTCAAGACAATGAAGAGATGTTTCACAGCTGTCTTTTCAAACTGAGTAGCTTCGTGGTTAAAAAGAAAAAAGACAAGGTAAAAATGTCTCCAGTGCGTAACAGACCTTCTACAGTTTCTATGCTACGTTCATTTAAACTCGGAAAATCGGTCCCCCTACTCAGAAAAGTGCAAAAGAATGACCATTTTAATTGGTAGTTTTTGAATCTTTTGCTCGCACTACTCGTTTGCGAAGATGGCAAATTACTCCATTTACGTCCTGCGGCTTGCCGCTTGCACGCGGTTTAAAACCAAAATAATCCTTTATGGGGGGATTTTGTATTCCTTTTTCACTAACAAGCTCCTCCATGATTGCATCCGGAAAATCCCTGTTCCAACCGAGCGGCCCCGCCCCCCCCGGGGCACGCCGCATACCCACCAGCGCGAATATATTGGCGATGGCCGATTTTTTTGGGGGGCTGACGGCGGCCAGGAGGGACATTTTGAGATATCGCCCAACCCTGTCATGCGCAGGCGCACCGATGGTGAAAGCGCAGGCAGGGTGAGTCCAGGTGCAGTGAAGAAGAAAAAGTACAACTCTCAAAGCGACGATGGCTCACGCGGTACCCGCGCCGGAGGGGCGTCGACACAGCCTCATCACCATCTCACACACTCAAAAAAGGGTTGCAGGTGTGGCCATTGTGGTCGCAGTCTGGAGCCCCGCTTGCTCTGTTCTACTCTATATTACACGATTCTACTGTACTCTATTCAACTCAATTCTTATTTACTCTCAACTCTATTCTAATCGGCTCTATTCTATGCTATTCTACTCGACTGTACTTATTCGTACTCTATTCTGTTCTCCTCTATTCCACTCAACTCTACTGTTCCGTGCTTTTATTCTACTCTGTTATATTCTGCCCTACTGTATTCTATTCTTCTATTTTCTATCGTATTCTACTTTACCCGATTATACTGTATTATAATGTGGTCTATTCTATTCTACTCTATTCTTCTCAACTCTATTTTCAATTGACTCGACTATATTCCACTCTGTCGCATTGTATTTGATCCTATTTGTGACCCACCACTGAATAAGCCGGCGCATTTCTCAGCGCTGTACTTTTGGCCGTGCGTGAAAAACATCGGAAATCTTTATTTTTTGTCCAAAATGAGATTATGGCAGATTTATGTTCCTGAAGTTGCTTTCTACCTCTCGACACATTTTCAAAACTGAGTTTGATTTCTAAATATTAGATAGATATTGAAAAACCGAGGCTACGCGCTGCATCGGCATTAGTTGAGTTACTCACAAACAAGTTCTTGAACAAACGGCGATCATTCCCTCTGGCGCAGACGAGCAGATCAAGATCTTCCTTCGCTCTTCCGAGTGACGCGAAGCCAGAATGTGAAGCCGTTTTGATAACAGAGGGTCACGAAGCGTATCGAATCAACGAGTGACTCCACCGCCTCTTCTCCGCGTGACATGATGACAGGAGTAAGTCGTTAAAAAGAAATGGAAAATTTGACCGTTTCTTTCGACGACTCATTCCCGTCCCTCGTCGGCGGGAATACCAGCCGTGGGGGCACCGTGGGAAATCTAAAAAACGCAAACACGTTACTCCGCTGCGATCACAGTCTGTATTCTCTTCTCTCTGACCCGCGGGCTTCGGATTTCGCCGCGTCCTTTTCCTCCCCTCTTCCATCGCTCACTTCCTAATTATTCCTGTGGTGGTGATAAACTCTCGCTAGCAGCACAATGGGCCGCCCGTAATAAAAATGCTTTACGGCCTTGTTTGTATTTGTGGTGCGTGACAGCGATGTGTGCGCGGGGGGAGCTCTGAACGAAACCATTTGGAGAAAGAGAGAGGGAAAGGGGGATTAGAGCAGAAAGCCTTGGGAAAGGAGCGAGGGTGAGAAAAAGGGAAGGAGAGGTGAGGATCGGCGGAGGTAGGGGTGAGGAGGAGGTGTCACACAGTCTCCTCCGAGCCGGTCACGCCAGCAACACACAATAACCCCCTGCGCCTCAGAATGTGTGTTCAAGTAGCAGTGTGTACGCTTTAGTGGCGTCCAGCAGAACGGGCTGGGGAGAAATGGAATATAATATTCACGAATATGTTTTAATTGATGTATGATCCCATGAAAATAAGAATCATTGTGTTTTCGTCACCTTAGAATGATCCGTTCATAACTACATAGGGAGCGGGGTCCTCTTCCACGGAGGCTGTCATGTTGCACCGCCATGTTTCTACGGCAGCCTTTCGCCCCCCATAGGTTGTCCTACACGCTTGGAAGGCGGAGCTGAGGGGGGAGGGGTATTGAGTTGGTTGCAATCTGCAACCTCAACGTGAGATGCAACTAAATTTTACACACCTGTCCTTTAAGAGTCAGGGAACGTGGATGCAAATGATTACTCATTACGATGAGCGTCCTGTAATTGGCTGGTCTAGCGGGCTAATGTCGTTGCTAATTGTAGGTTTGGAGTTAACCATTATTGACTGATCTGTGACAGACCGGCAATTACTAATGGCTCATCCGAAACACTTGCACCCTGACTAAAACACTCATTTAATTCGCGTGATTTGCAAATAATCAACAAAGTCCTATTTTTAGTGGACCACCTGTTGACCTCCGGGCCAGCTGTGTTCTGTGATTGCCATCTTGCTGTAAAAATCATCTACGGTGGGGGACGACTGAAGGCACATAAGCTCGTTCGGAGCCAACCGTGGCGTGCGCTAGGCGTAGCACAGCTGTGGTGGAAGCACTTGCTGATGGAGTTCCTACCTCGGGGGAAAATTATTCTCGTTAAAAAAAAAGACAGACGCTGGGGATGCAACGGTACACGATATGTTATCGGACAGTTCGGTGCGCCCCCTACGGTTCAATATGCACACGTGAACGCGGTATTACGGTATCACGGCAGAAGTCCACCGGATGCATTGGCGCAGCCATAAGTGCCGCTTCCTATTAAATCCACTGTTGGAGCTCCAGTGGCCACCTCAGCCATGCGGGGTCCATGCCGAATTTCTCTATTTTTGCATGAGAGGTGTATTTTTCTTTAACTACGCAAGTCTTTTCCAAAGAAACAGGAGATAAAACTACATAGAAATGTATTTGTAAAGAGTGCAATCAATAAAGGTGTCCAGTCGGAAAATAACCCCCCGGGATGGCCGTGTCCCTTTTTATTACAAACTTCTCTTCAGACACTCGTTCCCACTCGCTCCAGGTGCTCACCTCATTTCCTTCTCTGCTCTCCCAGCATCCACACTACGACTCTCCACTACATAAAATATCCCAAAACATTTTGTTATTTTTATTTACATACCGCTATACCAAATCGTGGGCCACTGTACCGTTGCATCACTAGCGCGCACGGCGGAAGCGCTAGCGATGCAACGGTCATGATGCAGTGCCTGGGATTGCTTCTTCTCGAAAGACTTGCCCGCATTAGCGTCACGCAGGTATCCCCTTGCTCTCGATAAATTCTTCATTCCGTCCACCCGACTCACAAATGGGTCTGTACGCATGATTGGCTCAGGAGATCGGCGTGTATGGATTTTCTCTCGCTAAGAATTGGCAGTTCTGCGGACTGAGTGAACTAAATGAGGACTATTTAATGGCTCAGAGTTTTTCAAAGGGCAAGTTTTGGGCTGCATCCATAAAAAGCCGTCCAACAGCTTCTCCATTATAAAACCAGAATGATCAGTATCCGGAGGATATATATCTGTTTTGGAGATTTTGACTCGTGTTTGACTCCTGCTAATCGAAATGCAAAACAAAGAGATGTTTGAGGGGTTATTGTTTCAAGTCCAAGGGTGCCCCCCTCTTGGGAGTCCTTGTCTTCCTTGTTTGCCAGTGAACGATATAAAAAATATGTTTCCCCTCATGCCTCGCTCTTGCCTCGGTTTGTCTTGCCGCTATCTCCATCTATTCGCCTTTCCCCTGCCCTCTCACTTTCGCTCAGTCTCTTTTGGCTCCTTGTACCGTTTCCCAGGCTGCTGGCTTCTCCGCTCGGAAGGGATTCACAAGCTGAATGGTAAATGTTTAATGCTGCTTTGACAGAGCCGGTCCCCAGCCATGGAGCCGGGGTTGTAGCGGGTGGCGGACGGTGGTGGTGGTGGTGGTGGGGGGCTCCTCCAGAGGGGAGCGCCTAACCTCTGAAAGGCAGATTACAGAAGCACATGGGTCCAGATCAAAAGCTCCGAAAGGCAGGAGAATAAATCTCCCCTGACAGCCGGGTTGTGTTAGCCCACCCCCCTCCAACCACCCGTCTCCCAACGTCGTCGGCAGCGGAGGTCACGGGCCCAAGCTGGCAGGGGACAGGGCACCGGCGGCAATGGCCGCAAAGCGCAGAGGCAGCGGTAGATGTGACAGCGGGAGCTCTGCGGTAGGTAGGTATTGAGGAAGAAGTGATTATAGAACAAAAGACAGAGGGGGATTCCTCGAGGAGGACCGCCGAGGAGGAGGAAAGGGGGATGCGGACTGGAAGACAGCGAGTGGCGGCTAATGACAGGGTGTCGGAAGACGGTGGAAGAAGAAGAAGAGAAAGAGCGGACAAGGAAGGTGCTTCGCTGGGAGTTCCAGCCGAGGGAGGCGAAGGGTGAAGGAAATAGAAAAAGCGGGGAGGAATGCGATGGGAGCTGAAGTGAGGACATTTTTAAAAGAAAGGCCAGGGTGTTCAGGGCAGTTAGATTTCATACCTTTTGAGACACTTTTTAAGACAAATGTCAATGCAATTTAAGACTGATTTTTCTCATCGCTTTCTTACTCAATCTCTTACTCAAGTGTTGAAGGTAAGGAACTCTAAACAAGTGGCACGGTGGCACAGTGCATTGCACTGCTGCCTCCAGTAAGAAGGTCCTGGGTTTTTCCCACCTGGGCCGCTGTTGGCACCGTGCGCTGGCGGGTTATCTCCCAATGAGGGGCCTTTCTGTGTGGAGTTTGCATGTTCTCCCCATGCTCACATGGGTTTTCCTCCATCTAACATCAGTAAGGACCCCCACCAAAAACATGCACACATTATCGTCTGACCAGCGACGGACATATGGAACCAGGTCCCCGGGCGCGTCGTTGAATGCTGCCCACTGCTCCTGGCTGCCCCCCGGAGGAAGGACAAGCCAGGATGGGTCAAATGCAGCGGAGCCATTTCACCGGCCACCATCCCAAGCATGTGCATGTGTTGTAGTGGCATGTCGTGTGACAAATAAAGATTCTTCTTCTATTAAGGTGACAGCCAGGTGATTAGTTACTGGAATAAACCTAACCATTTACCCACCCCCCTAATAAACTTCAGACAGCTGTAAGCACAAAGATTTTCTTAGATTTCTCTCGACAGGTAAGTGTGACAGGTAAGTATAAAGTGAGCTGCCTTAATCTAGAATAGACATTTTCCCAACCGGCAAGTTATAGCGGTCACATATGAAGGTAAATGAATTGGTAAGCGCAGGGTTTTATAACGTCAGAAATGTTGACTAATCCCATTTTGAGTTTCAAAATCCTATTCTCCCCAAAAAAGTGCGGTAACGTCGGCTGATAGGCCGAGATTTGCTGGAGAATCTAATCGTTTCTGAACTCGTGACAAGGTGCGGTAGAGGTGACGGATGACACTACAGCGGAATAGTGAAGCTCGCGTACCGCTTTAGGAGATTTTCTGCGGCACAAGCCGCTATTAAATGTTTGTCGACATGGTGATTATTCGGCGATGCAGGGTTGGAAGAAGCAAATAAGGGGAAACGATAGAGCAAGAGCGGAGATAACATTCGATCGAGAAAAGGAGGGAGAACAAGGAGAGGCAGGACTTGAACAGAAGGAGGGAGGCAGAATGGATGCAACAGAGAAGAACGGGAGTCGAGAGAGCGAGAGAAAGAGAGACAGAGAGAGAGAGAGAGAGAGAGAGGGGAGATGGAGCACGGTTTTCTGGAGATGACACACCCCAAATTGAGTTCGTCACACATCTGGAAAGGTGTGAAGACGCCACGCAAACCTCCCTGTCGTCTAATCACGCGCGTTTCCTCTGTTCATCTCTCTCATGCGTTTCGATTTGATCTATTTGTTGAGTTGGAAAGGGACCTCTACGGAGCGTAATGGAACTACTTTCCTCAGTGCAGGGAGCAGGGACATTAAGCAAGAAATGTTCCCCGAGTGCAAAACATAATTTACAAACGAGCGTCTGGGAAAGTTTGATTAAAAAAAAAAAAAAAAAAAAAAAAAAAAGTTTTATCTGTTTTTCCCTGAAAAGTTCCACGCACAAAGCAAATACCAAGTTCCCCTGAAAATGTTAACGATAAAAAAAATGTTTCCTAATTGCGTTAATCAATTTCCATTTTCGCTGGTTGCCTCTCAGAAAAGCGACCAGTGATGATGGATTTAAGAAGAGAGTAATGATGGGAGAGAGATTTGGGAGATTTTTGTGACAACGACAAATTACAGCAGCGTAAACAACATCAACAACAACGGCGGCGGCGACGGATGCAACAACCGGGCTCATTAGAGATGCTTAGATGCACATCTCTGACTCCTGCAAGGCATCATGGGAAGAGGGGAGGTTGGGGAGGTGGTGCTGGGAGGAGGAGGGGGGGGGGGGTGCTTCATTTACTCAAGGCGGACGGGATGCAACGAGAGCAAAAAAACAGAAATAAAGGATTCCAGGAAGGATCAGAGGGAATAAAACAGAGAGGCAGAGACAGAGATGGAGGGAGCGGGAGGCGGAGAAGAGATAGAGCGATCCGGCTCCCGCCCCGGACAACCGCAACGACGCCGCCATTCTTCATCAGCCGGTCTTTTTGCGGTGTGCGCCGTATGTCAGGCCCGGCTTCCGGACGGACGGCGGCGGAGCGCTGTGATGATAATTGATCTATTTAGAAAGGTGCCGGGAGCCGCAAAGCCCCCGGGGGGGAGCTTTCCTGCCGCGCGCCGCGCACCATGACATACAACACCCAATGTGACAACAGACTGAAGTCAAAAATAAACCTCGCCCCAAACCCATCACACCGCGATGTAGGGTTACATATACGCCGTGGTGTATGTTATGGCCCGGGACCCTTCCTTCCTTCGCAGTGCGAAAGCAGCTACAGAGGTGTGAGAAATGCCAAAAGCACTCGCTGATCTAATTAAAAAATGATCATTTCGAACGAGAGACATAGCTGACAAACAGAACCAAATCAACTTTAATCCAACAGCGTCTGCCGCCTCGTGAGCTGCGACTGTGTGTCACTACACAGATGGTCAGAAAAGTACAAATACACATCAAAATCCCTTCAATATGTTGATCTTTTTTATTGAAATATATGCTTGAGGATATACAGTATACTGTATATACTGATGATGAGAACATGCAAATAATTATTAAAGGCGACCTATTACGCAAAACTCGCTGTTTCAACAACCCAGTCAGTTTTGTGTGTGTGTGTGTTTCAGAAAAATATGGCGAAACAAGCCGTTCGCATTTGTCGCCCAACCCTACGTCACGTTGGGCTCCAGAAGAATAAGAACTGCCCCCCATCTGAGTAACTCTACCCACGGCTTGGGCGCCACTGCTAGCGGGTCCGGCGGCTAAGAGCTCAGAATGGGACCAGCACAAATCTTTTAAAAGAAAGAGGTTTTAATATAAACTGTCCGTGATAAAACTGCAGCTGAGTTAAGTATTTAAAAAAATATTGTGCTGTTGTGTGTTTCTTTAAAAAATAAAATAAAATAAAAATATGCGGCTGCGCTGAGCCATCCCGTCAGTATGTTGATGTTTTTTTATTTTATTTTATTTTTCCGACGTTTCCCGAATGAAGCAAAAAAAGCCCTGTGCGGCGTCTCAGTGCATTGCTTATTTCTCGCCGCGAATTTATTCAGAAACAGATTTTGTTGTACTGATAAAGTGAAATCGGCGAAATTTTACGTACTTCATACTTGGAACCCTACTACTCATGCTCAAACTCCATTGGCTCACAGAATTAGGGCAAACAGTTCCAGAGTGGGCGTGGGGAGCGGCATCATTTTCATTTAAAGCGACACACACACTGAACCAGCCCGTCGAGAACAGGGTGGTTTAGAGGCGTGTTAGAATGGCTAGAATGCATGATGGGAGTGGCGTTTTCAGCAACAAACTTTAAAGACGTTAAAAGATGTTTTGGGGACCTCAGAGACCTATGAAAATGAGCATAATAGGTCCCCTTTAAATGAACAGAATACCGGGAACTGTTTCTCATTCTGTTCAATTTAGCCAGTGCATAGAAAATTACAATGAAATAATTATACATTGCCTATAATGAGGCACTTACATACCCAAATTGAACAGACCTATAATGAGCTATACTCCTGATTACGCTCTTTTAACATTTATTTGAAAATGGCCGATTGGATGGGTGATTAAATATATGAAAATATATGTATATAGCAGGACACACATGTTTTATTTAACTGTAATTTCTGATTAAATGTCGACATATGTGACATTAATGTGACATACATTATTTCCCCCCAATACTTAATATTTAAGACTTTAATTCATGAAGGCTTTGGTTATTTAGCTCTGACTGAGTTAAGCAAATGAGTAAAAAAAAAAAAAGGGTGAAAAAGAAAGAGTAAAAAAAAAAATTGTCACCAGTCATTAGTATAACTGAGGATTTGAGGTCAGCAATCCTGTTCTTAACCAATAGACCTTCAACGCATTTTGTATTTTTTTTTTTTCTCCAATATGAAAAATCCACGAGATGATACAATTATTATTAGGAGCTTGTCACGCCATGAGTGGGGCTGTGCCATTTTAGGGTCACTCAAGTTAAAAATATCTTAAGGAGCTGATAAGTTATCGAGTGCACCTTGCATGGTGATGGCCAGTCACTGTCACGCAGCAACTCGTCCGTGCGCCACCAAAAAGCTTCATTCAGAATCAGGATTTTTGAGGTTTCCTGAGGACTGTTTTATTCCTTCCCACAGAAGGGGAAGTAGGAAGAGCAGATCTCTGGTCCTAATACGTGCGACCAATGTGGGATAAAGGAGATGAAGAAACTGCGGATCCATTTTTCCACTCAATTCAACAAAAGGCAACAACTCGGCCAGAAGTTCTCTTTTCTGAAGACATTTCCGAAAGCTCCAAATCCAAATGTTGTGCTGTGATTTGGCAAAAATGACATTATTAAGATCAACGTGAGGTGCCACCCCTGTATATTCACTATCCTATCTCAATCTAGTTTAACATCACATGCACTACGACGGCCACTAGAGGGGGGTGAGTTCCGACAGTCAGATGCGTTGTCGGATTCAGTGCAACGTGTCAAGGCCACCTCGCGGGCCCTCCCTGGATAACTCAAGTCAAAAATTAAACGCGGGTGAATTGATCAAAAACAGGGCCGTTTCTGAGACCTTTCTCGCCTCCGTCGCTTAACAGCTCTTTCAATCTCAGCGTAATCTTTCCGTTTTCTCATTTGCAGATCGATAGAGCCAAGGAGAATAAAAAGGGGCCTGTTTCCTCTCAGTCGGGATGGAGCTTCACCCGCAGAGGGCTCGTCTCTTGTTTTCTAATCATCCCAGCCAAACTACGAGCCCCGACGACGTGGCACTTAGGGTGAAAACAAGTCAATCCTTGAATTAAAGTACACAGACTCCGGCTGAAAGGATCTCAGCCCGATAAAAGAGGAGTGGGAAAAATAGCCATTTGGAGGCTATAATTAGTATTGTATCATGATGAAAGTAAATTATATGAAAGGTAGAGTGGGAGAATGTGGAGAATGCCTGATTGAGACGCCGGCTTTAAAAGCGGCGTAGCCCACACACACACGCACACACACACACACACGCACACACGCACACACACTCACACACACATCAATGGATGCAATGGAGGTAGAAAGAGAGAAGAAACATGGGAAAGTTATGTTTCACAAGTAAGTCCAATTATGACAAATGGGCAATAGTACTTTAAAACATCTCTAGACACAAATTATACATGCCAACACAGGCCCGTTATGTCTTTCACGACAGATGACAAATAACTGCTGCGACGAAATGCACCCAATTAAAATATCTTGAATTAGTATTTTTCTAAACAGAAACAGACCTAACCTTGCGCCGTTGGCTGCTGCGGGCACCCTCTGAAGGGTGAAAGTGTAAAATACCGAACAAAAGCAACTCCCAACGAATCAAATTTGCGATGAATGTTACAAAATGGAAATGGGAATGAAACTGGCGATAGTGGCAGACACACACACGCGCGCACGCGCGCACGCGCGCACGCACACACACACACACACACACGCGCACACATGCACATATACACACACACACACACTGGAGGAAGGGGGCCCGGGTATCCGAACCCATTACTGTCATCACCGCAAATAATATATATATATACACACGTATGTATATTTTGAATTTCTTTTTTTTTTTTTTGCTGGTGAGAGTTAAAGTTGGATATAAAATACAAACACAATAATCATTGCAACTTTTAATTTGCTCCGCTGAGTCCGCCCCCCGATCGTCACGTCAGCATTGTGGGGGATTCATTTTGTGTGTGTCCAAATCGGCGGTTCAATGCGAATATGAACGTCCTGCAAACCGGGGGCGCACAGAGAGCCCCGTCCACGATTCGCCACATGGAGAAATATGTTTATGATTCCCCCTGTTTATAAATCCCTGTTACCCCTTTGCATATGCGTGAGCCTCTATCTTTATCATCCTGTCGTCGTAATGCACACGGACTGACCGGGAAAAGAAAAGTGACGTACAACAACCGCAATAGCGCTCTTCACCGCGGTAAGAAAGAAAATCATACAGCACCGTCACGGCCCTGCCTATAACATAATAATAACATCAACGAAACAACATAAATGACGGAATGGAGTGCCCGTTTTGACGACACCACCATGCATTTTCAGCAGGATTAAAAGTCCAGAGTGGCCCCCAGTGGATTTCTGCTGCGTCACTCCAACCAGTACTCACGGCTGCACATATTTCTAAAGAATCCCTATTCAAGCGTTCCAAATATTCCTATAACAAAGTTTTCTATAACAAACAATACTGAAGATAGACATTCAAAATTGTATTTTATTTTTTTTTTCGAACCCCTATGAAATTCAAAAACAGCCCGTCGCCGCCAACCGCCGTCTGTGATGTACCGCGGGCGTGGCTGGAGGTCAGAGGCGAGACGACGAGGGGGAGGTTCAGGGATTTAGCAACAACGGCGCTTTCATATCCGTCCAACAGCGAACGCCTCCCGTGGCGGCGCTGAGTTCTCTCCTGTAAATAAAGGCCCCGGAGATATACAGTCAATGGATCAATGCTTCCCTCACGGAACCGCGCCAGGTTCCCAGGCCTGGCTGGAAAGGCCCAAGGGTGCCGGCTGCCTTCAACTTCAGCCGTGTTGACCGCTCCGGACCTTCACTTCAGACGCGACGGGCCCCTCGAAAGCGTCCCCGACCGTTGGCGGCGAGGGAAGACGGCATCATGCGTCGTCCGCCGGAGGGCCTGATTCCGGCTCCCCGGCAATGTTGAGTCCCTTTCGGCCGACGTTGTTTAGCAGATTTGGTAAACTGTTGTTCATCAGGCTGACCAATGGATTATCCGCCCCCTCAAGCACCGAGGACATGAAAATGAGTGTCATTAGCATTGAAGTTACGGCGCTACCTGTATGCACAGCTTTTGGAGTTGTTAGTAGGGCAGGATATGGTTTTGCCTCTGGCTAATGCAATATTAGCATTCCAGATATCACTAATAGGGTCATTGGAATTCAGGCTCCATGCCAGCCGCAGCCGGATGTAACTCTCAGGTAACATTAGCATGCAAGCCGAGAGGGAGGCGTTCGGTATGGGGGGGAGCAGGAAGAGCCCTCGCTTCACATGCGGGATCAGCGCCGGGTGACGCCGCGGCGCTGAAGGCTAACCAAGACGGGGACGAGCGAGTGACGTCACGGAGGTTGGAGAGACAGAGCGAGAGAGAGATAGAGAGAGAGAGAGAGAGAGAGAGAGAGATATTCGGGCGACGTTTTCGGGCGAAGCCCCCTAGCCAACACAGGGTCCGCCCGCGCGAGGACGACCGGAAAGGACGCACGGAGGCCTACGCCCACGGGGCTCCGTCAGCGCGGGTCTACAGGGAGGTTTCCGGTGCTTCCTCGGAGACGCCGTATCTGACCCGGGTCCGGCAAACCTTCCCCTCGTTAGCGGGGGCCGCACCCGCCGCGTTGACTCGCCCCTTCGGGACTCCCACTTTCGGGATCTCCGCGCGTTGTATGCGAGCTCTGCCAATCGCCCTCCACCGACAGATCCGTCTCTCCCTCGCTCTCTCGCTCTCAGATACACTCACTTCTCATGGGGTCGCAGCACTCTGGCGGTAAGCAGCTTGTTTATGTGCGGATGTTTCAAGGTCCCCGTGATTAAAACTGCTCCAAAGCACTTCTGACACTCCATTACCCAGCATGCCCCGGGTGAGGCAGGATTGTACATATTGATTTCACGCCTCATTACACCGTCTGTCTAACGA
>NC_137206.1:13405565-13448065 GCF_960531495.2 Zeus faber | reverse complement strand
TGAAATATGTAAGATGTGATTGAAGACACAATTAGTGTGTAAACGCTGCTTGCATCAGAGATGCTGTCCTGTGAAACTGTGCCAAAAACAGAATATTTGGAGAGCGAGTGAGTCCAATTTCAAAAGTGTGAATAATTTAGAGCACGGTCGTAATACAGTGCACGCAGCCATCCCGAGGGGGGCGCAGGGAGGGAGCGCTCGGGGCGAAATTTGCGCAGCTGTCCCACTCTCGGAAGGTGCCTACGGCACGCCAGCGACTCGGCGCCCGCGTTCGGCACCCGACGTTACCAACGTTAGCAAGGCACAATCAGCGCACCAAAACAGCGTATTTCTATTTAAGACTTAGGTAAATTTATTTTACTCCGTTTCCTTATGGAACGGAACAAGCACCATGCGTAATGGGGACACTTTCTCCGTTACTCTCTTGTGAATTTGTGGATTTCTCCACTCTCCAAAAACTCCATATAGCCCCATACAGGCCTGAGTAGGACTAATCAACAATAAATAAATTGAATGAAACAAAAAAAAAAAATCTGGTAGCACATATGGTGTGGGGAAAATGACGGTTAAATGTCGTTTCAAAATACGCCGTTAACTTTAACATTCAACTCAGAGCGGCAGTAAATCCCGGTGTTTAAGATGAGCTTTCAGGAGCGTAATCGATCTTTTAAAGTCATTTGTAAGTCAAACAATAACATCTTCCACCTTGTGATGAGTAATCTTCAGTGGTGAATTACCTCAGGAGACATGCAGATAGTGTGTAGCGGAGGGATTAATGGCCATTCTTTTATTTATTTATTTTAAATTTAAATTCAGCAGCATATATAAGCAAGAATACCGTGGCGACAAAATTGCCACATTCTGCTGTATTGGCTTTTTATGAGGTAATGCCACGTATAGTAATATATCATTTTTCCCCTTCGGGGGATCTATAAAGCACTATCTTATCTTATATAACTAGGGATATAATTCAAAATGCAATCTATGCGAGAGCACTCTAATTTGGAGGCAGTTAATACCTGTAACACAATGTTCATAATCATAGTCTGCTACAGCCTTGCATGAAGCTGCTGGCCAAAGCCAAGGATGTGGCATTCTGCTCACTGGCTCACGAGACCTGTATCTGAATTGATTTCCAGGCAGAAATTCAAAAGTTCTCGAACCATATTATCGTGATATGCGAATATTACGTCAAGACGTAATAATTATTTAGCTAAACCCTCGAGGTGTCGGATCTTGGTTTTTCTAATATATGTATTCCCATATGCGAGAACAAATCCCCAGGGTTTAAGGCAGGGTACCATTATCATAAAGTCTACATCGGAGAATACTAATGAGCTCGGTCATAGCGGATGGTGGTTACTCATGTGGCCTCTAAATGAGCTTGTCGATATTGACGACAGCAATCATCCCCGAGACTCCATTCACAGCAACCAGCTGAAAACATGATAAAAAAATAAAGTGCTGGCTGATCCACCAAACGCATATTTTAATTAAAAAAATTAATTCAATTTTGATTCTGTGGAATTGGCTGTTGCACAATTTATCCGCTGAGGGCTCTGGGGTGTGGGATCTTTTTTTTTTTTGAAGATTATTTGAAAACATTATAACATAATATAGAAATCATCACTGTTATTATTACCCTACAACGTATCGTTGTAGGGGATTTCGATGACGGAAAATCTCGAAGTAACATCAGTACAAACCGTCTCCCAACACTGCATGGTGGTTGTACAGGTGGCGGTCTAGAATTAAGTGGAGACAGAACTCTGACAGATTAAAACAACCTCGACACTTCATATCCAAAGAGCCGAGCAGGAGGAGCCTCAAATCCCCTCAGCACGCGTCCTTCGACGGGGAAGGGTCAATAGAATACTCTATGGCGTCAAATTAGGTAGGAAGTTTGAAGGCAACATTATAAACCCATGATGTTTCTCAGCCTGTAATGAGATAAATTGGGAATAAGGTCCAAGGCTTACTACCAACCACACATTACCTGGTGTGGTTAGCTGGAAGTCTGCGACTCAAAATGCCTATTCATCCTCGAGGCAAATGTGTGTGTGTGTGTGTGTGTGTGTGTGTGTGTGTATGTGTGTGTGTGTGTGTGTGTGTGTGTGTGTGTGCGTGCGTGCGTGCGCAAGGACCTTGATTCGCGTCCAAAGAAAAGAGTCTGACGTAGAGAGAGAGAGAGAGAATTTCCCGGGCGATCGGCTGTGAATGCTCCTCTCCGCTAAACTCCCACTCAGACGCGAGGGACGGCATTAATCAATCCCGCCGAGTGTTCTCCCCCACCCTTCCGCTCCCTCCCCCTTTAATTTCTGGTCCTTTTTGTTTTCATCCCTCCATCCTTTTCAATATCGCATGCTGTCTCAGCAGAATCTCGCTCTCGCGGATGGGTTGGGTTCCACCCCCCCCTTCCTGTCTCGCTCCCCCGCTCTCATTTCCTGTCAAACCCTGTCCTTGTTTCGCCATCTTCTCCCCCCTCCCCTCCCCGTCACCCCTCCCTTTCTTTCCGCCCTCCTCCCCTTTCTGGGCGTTTTCTGCGGGCCGCGTGATAAACACCGCATTATTATCATCGTGATCGTCTGCGCTGTGGATACGATTATTATTTAATCTGCCCTTCTCTCCCCTCCGTCTTCTCATCCTGCCCCTACGGACCGCCGCGCCACTCGCTTCCTCCGCTCCTTCCTCCCTTTGATCAGCTCCCGGTCCCTCTGGTTTGAGCCCCCTCCTGGTTGGTATCCCCTCGTCCCCCCCTGCCGGGCTCCGTGGCTCCGGCCCTCCCGCTGAGGTGGCACCGAGGCCCCGCCGCGCCCGGCAGCCCCGCCGCCGCCGCCACCCCTTGAGTAATTGCCTCGACTTTAATGACTTTTTCCCCCAATTACACCTACTTGGCCACGGCGCTCTCGCCCCGTAATCTCCGTCATTTCCCTCCATTAGGCTTTCGCTCCCCCTTGGCACCCATCAATCTTTGGCGCCTCTTAAACACTTTCAAGATGCGGAGAGCCTGATCTAAATGATACCGACAAACCCCGCCAGCCCCGCCAACCTGCCTTCAAACCTGCCTCCTCCTCGCGCCAGGAGGAAAGAAATAAAGAGAAAGGTCAAAAGAGAGAGAGAGGAAGAGAGACGGTGTGTGAGAAAAGCCCCCCTTTGTGTGTGTTTGTTATGAAGGAGTGCGACTGGACAGCAAGATGATGGCAGTGAAAAATGCCATCCCATAAAAGCAGCACCAGACACACACACACACACACACACACACACACACACACACACACACACACACACACACACACACACACACACACACACACACACACACACACACACACACACACACACGGATGAGCGCCTACCTGCTCTTTCACGGAGGCGAGGATGGAGGAAGTGGTTTCCGTCTCAGATCCTTCGCCGTTGGAGGCTGGCATCACAGGCGGCACCATGGCCCCCTTCTCCTGCTCTGCGGGCTGATCCGGCACCGGCATTGCTCCTGTTCGCACCCAAACAAGGGCGAGGGCTTAGCAAATGAAACATAAGCTACTACCGTCACCTCGCATGCTCATTCGGCGACAGTCGTAGCACCTCTCCCTACACGCCCTCCAGAACGACAGACAGAGAGACATGGAGACGGATACAAAAGAAGCCACCGGCTGAGAAGCGGAGCGGGGAAGCGACGGCTGTGTGGATGGATGTTTTATGCGCTCGTGCAGGCATAGATGTGCGTAGCGGGGCCTTTAAAGGATGTTTCGGCGCCGTGCAACGCTCGCCCCGGATAGACACACCCACACAAACGTGGAGAACCCGTGGGAAGTGATCAAGTGCAGAACACTCATTAAATCAGCCTAAGTCACACAGGTTCAGCTCCTGTCTGTGCCACTGTGCAACCCACGGCTCCCATGGCTTTTTAGCACAGCCGATGTATTATTTACACCCATCTTTGATTCACAGAGGAGGGTCCGACTTCAGATTTATCTCCATCAGCTATAAAGCAATCATGGATTTATCGGATGATTTACCGTGTCTTTCTTACCACGGTATACCGTACAGGCTCGCACACTTGGTGATACGGTGGCACAATGCATTGAACTGCTGCCTCACAGCAAGAAGGTCCTGGAGGGTTATCTCCCGATTACGGGCCTTTCTGTGTGGAGTTTGCATGTTCTCCCCGTGTCCACATGGGGTTTCCTCCATCAAACATCAGTAAGGACCCCCACCAAAAACATGCACACATCATCGTCTGACCAGAAATGGACATATGGAACCCAGCAGATATGCACAATATTCAAGGGGAGGAACATATACCATCAGACGCGCGACAAAACTTCCATACCGCTTCCAGACAGGAGATGTGGCGCCTATACATCGGCATGTGACACATTAATATGTCACATTTTATGTTCTATGGCGTTTTCTAAAAGATATGGATGCTTCTAGGTCTAACATACAGTATTTGAAAAAAAAATTATAATTTATATTAATTGCGCTTAGTTATTAAACAGAAGCGGTGGCATTCAGGAAGTTCAATGTGATAAGCCCATAGAAAACAGAGCACTTGATGAATGGCTATTTTGAAAGAAGTTAATTAATTTGTGGCTTTAGCCTTGGCAAATCATGTGTGGTACAAAGTCTTCATATTTAGGGAACACAGACTGAATTTGGACATGATACGACCGACTAGCAGTTGGATGAACGGATGAATGGACAGATTTACAAAGTATAGACAAGTTACTCGATTTCTAGAACCGATTTCCATGGTTTTTTTTTTCTCCCACCCATCAACATCGGAAGGGGCTTTACTTATCGCTCGCACGCGCTCGGCCGACAGACTTTGAGAGAGTTTGAGAAATCCATGGAAATTGGTCCGCGCATTTGAGGGCCAGAGGAGCGAACACCACTGGGACCGGATTTTGTCAATACAGCCGCCGTCTCATCTTCTGCGGAAGACTTAATAATGAACTCACAGAGAGCGGGATTAGATAATCGACTTCCTTTACTGAGCGTTCGCTATTTTTCCACTTGCTGCTCCTGAAATGTAATTCTTGAAACGGGGCATCATCAACACAAAAGCAAATGTTGCACATTACTCCTAATAAAACAGTGATTCTGGGGTCTGAGTGATTCTGATCTTGATCTGATCACTGATTCAGGGTGTTTTATTTTTAGTAACGAACACGGCTATCTGTCAGCGACTTAGATAATCAGAGAGGAACTGCGAAAGGCACTCGTGAACCATCGGGATTAAATAGCCGGTAAAGCCACGCATCAAAAACGAGTCGGTCGGGACTCGACACGATCCTATCAGTCCAGCCTCGCGTCCCGCTCGCCAACCGGCCAGCTAGAGAGCGAGACGGGGTGGTGTCGGTAAATACAAGATGTTAGCGAGACGGCTTGCAGATGGTTTTTCCTCACCATCACCAACAAAACGCCGCGTCCTTATCTGCCGTCCCCTCTCCTTTGTGGAGATGAGTCACGAGAACTCGGCTCCTCAGCAGCCAGAACCACCGCAAAGAACGTACCATGGCAGCTTCCTGACGGCCACATTACACCCGGTTAAGATAGCCAATAGCTCGGCTGGCCAATCCGAGATGATCTATAGTCAGGGCCAGTGCTCAGACTGAACAATATTTGTCCAGATCCAGCTGTCGCGGACACATTTTCTGAGATCGGGGACAAAATGCTCCACATCGACGCCTCTCGCACGGCTACGTCCGCGAGACAAAACAATTTAAGGAAAAGCATCGTGTCGCGTGAAAACCACAGCGACTCGGCCTGTGGGCACCTTTTCTGAAGCCCACATTGAACGCCATCACAAAGTGCACTTCTCTGCTCGATGCAATTAGTCAGGGTCGGCTTTACATTGGCATATTAGCCGAAGGCTGTGGTGGTGGTTGTGGGGAAGAAGCAGCAATTACAGCGTTATCAAAGCCATCGCCACCCTACTGTACATCTGCTCCGGTACGAGCGTCTGCTGGACCGGCTCCGCGTGAGTCAGCTCCCGTGGCCAACAGCCGAGGTAGTCCTGCATTGGTCCGCCTCTGGCTGCGGAGGCTTCTATTCTGGTATAACCAACCTCCTCTTATGTTTGTCTTTTTATGTCCTGCCATCTGCCATCCCAAATTGTCAATCTCTAAGAGCCGCAAATTGTCTGAATTCTATTTCTTGAACATGTTTCGGTGTTCCGTTTTTGTTTTATTGCTCTGCTTATTGGTACTCCATTTAACTGCGACTTCGAAGCTCGGCCTAACAATGCCTCTACACGTCAGACCCATTCTCTGATTGCATAATTAGATGCTGTCTACATAAATTAGACATTAATTTCATGCAGATTGCAAGCACAATTTGCATTGCGACTTTCGTGTGTGTGTGTGTGTGTCAATCTGGCTCTCTCTTGCCGAGTCCGAACGTGGCTCTGCAGCGGCTGTGCTTGGGGTTGCATTTATATTTGATTTTACGGTTTCTGTTTCACAATCAAGGTTCAATAAAGTGGAATAATTTATACTCTCTGTAAACGTACAAAAGGCAACTGTATCAAAAGCTTTATGAACACATGCCTCCGAATTATGTAAGTCAAGTCTTTGTGGGGGAATAGTTATGCTGTTTGAGTATTTTGCATGGAGGTAGGGTTCCCTTCTATTACAAAATGATATCCTCATCGTGTCATCAGCCGACCGACCCATTTCCCGGAGCCGAGACACAGCAGCAGGCAATACTGACTTTCCGTCAATACACGACAGTTGGGTGGTTGTCCAAGCAACCGCCAGGCCCTATTTGTAGAGACTGGAACGCCGAGCTCACACAATCCGCCGATCATTTATGGGACTTTAAAATTGTTGTGAGAATTCACCGGTGATGGGGCTGGTAGGTCGGGCGTATGCACGGGACAGTGCCAAAACTGACGAGAATTTGGCCGTTGTTCATTTCCAGGAGCCCCCTGTTTCAACCCTTTGACCTACGGTATACACCCCAACCCTGGGAATCTTAAAAACCTTTTTGCAACCATCATTAAGAGCTAGAGTAAAAAGTCTTGCATGAATACACAAGTCACCACAGCATTGTTGAGCATTACGCTGCCCAGGAGGCATATGGTCGTATATGGACGACACACAATGCTATTTTGATTGGTGCATAGACTGCTTATTTGGTTGCACGGTGGGCTCACAGTATGTCGGACGCCCCAGAGATAAAGCCAACGTTGAGAGATTTTGCAATCCAATGTCACAATACTCCACCTTCCCAATACTCATCCAAGGCCATTGTCAATGCTGCCGGTTAAGCTGCCATTGAAAAGCAGGCTTTTGTAGCTCGGGGGGGGGATACATTTAATTGTGGCGATTTCGGTTGTGTGCAGGTTTCCTGTTGAGCTGCGGGGTGGGAATGATTGTCTGACATTTGATTTGGCTTTGGTCAAGATAAGACATGAAAAAGTCAGACAAAGCCTTCCATTTCTGCCAGCATGGGAAAAGCCTTGGTGTTTAGCAGGGGGGGGGAAAAAAAGCACCCCAGAGAGTCAAATTGTAAACAACACAAAAGGTTTCCCATCACCCGTGCATCGCACCCCCAAATGTTCTACTCCAGTGTTCTCGCTGTTGTTGCATTTTGCGACTGGGAGAGGAAACGGCCAACAAAGGCAGACGAGGAAGTAATTTCACTGTTAACACACGTTGTAGGTACACACTTCTTTCATGAACTCAACCCGAGGTTGAATTAATTTATTTCCATTCATCCATATGTAGCAGCGGGATGTTGTCGCGCCAGATTGTAAACAGAAACTTTTATTTTGATCTGGGCTACAAGGTATGCAGAGGTCTTTTATTTTTGTGTGGCTAACGTCCTGGTTTTTCGTATTAATTTCTTATCGGGCATTGTGTTCTATCATGGTCAAAGGTACATTGCGGGAGCTATTGTAAAATGAAAATCATTAATGCGTCACAGTTTAAAGTTGATATTTTGTGTTATAATACTGATTGTGAATTACTGATTGTAATGGGCTCTTCCTCCTGTGAGAGAGACGGTATGCATTCCTGTGCTCGGTAATCCTTTGGTTAATTATTATGTAAACAGTATTTTTTTTTTTTCCCCCTTACCATCAATGGTAATGACGATAACTAACTAGTTCAGGTTTTGTGCTGCAGTTTTCATGCATTTAGTTGTTACATTTCTGTGCCTCAAACGGGGTAGAAAATGTTCCCCGCACATGTTGTGGCCCCGGCGGAGTGAGTGACCTGTATACTCATCATTGTGTCAATATTCTTCTACTACAGGTACGTGGGGATTAATATTATTTTGTTTTCATCTACTTTCATTTATTTTAAAAGAGAATTGTACTTTATTTTTTCCACTGTTTTGAGCGTTTTTGTTTTTTTTACATATTTCTTTTAATGAAAAGTACACGTACTGTTGCTAAGTTGGTGTCACGCTCATTGTGCGAGTGCTTCTTCTAATACAGACGCCGGCAGCGGCTAATAAACACACCGTCATCTACCCAGTCGTCGTTGTGTCTCCATTCGCAATACACGACGCAGAATGAACCTTAAACATTTATGAAAAATAGTATGTGAAGATTAAGAGAGAATCGGTTTGATTTAGTCGGGTTTATCGCATAGAATTATTTAGTCAGACCATCCAGACCTACAACCATTACAACATCTAATCAACGCCATTTATCTCATAACATTGATGAGATCAATTACGGGTGATTATTTTTAATTTGGCCAAAATATCCCTCCATCCTTTCCAAGGGTTGAGTCAACCTGACACTCTCCTCTTGGCTGATGCTGTATATATTTGCTCTTTGGTCTTTTGGTCTTTGATGGCTACAGAAACTAATAATTCCATTTCACACGTGGATAAAAGCTTGTGAGCACACGTGCAAATGTTATCCAAACCGCGAGTCACAGAGATGGGACAGTGTGGCGAGAGAGGCATGTCAGTCTCTGAACCAGTCGCTCAGTCCGACATGAGAGGGCGGCTTCTCAACCAAATTCATCAACAGAGAACGAAGATGTTCCAAATAATTGTTTTGTCCCTGGCCCACAGACCTTCAGGCTGAATGACTCAAGGTCTCCATTCTAGCTTCACAATGTTTGTGTTTGTATACAGTTTCTATTCAATTTGGCCATATGATAATACATACACACCGAGCAGCCACATCATTAAAACCACTGACAGATGAAGTGAATAACATTGCTCATCTCGTTCCAATGGCATCTGGAACCTGGTGTGGGATATATTAAGCAGCAAGTGAACAGTGGGTTGTTGAAGTTGATGTGTTGGAAACAGGTGAAATGGGCAAGCGTAAGGATCTGAGCCACTTTGACAAGGGCCAAATTGTGATGGCTAGACGACTGGGTCAGAGCATCTCCAAAACGGCGGGTCTTGTGGCGTGTTCCCAGTATGCAGTGGTTAGTACCTAGCAAAAGTGGTCCGAGGAAGGGCAGCCGGGGAACCGGTGACAGGGTCGTGGGTGCCTATGGTCTCATTGATGTGCTTGGGGAGCTTAGTCAAGCCCGTCTGGTCCGATCCCACAGAAGAGCTACTGTAGAACGAATTGTTGAAAAAGTTCATGCTGCTAGGATAGAAAGGTGTCAGAACACACAGTGCATCACAGCTTGATGTGTGTGCGGCTGCGTAGCCATAGACCAGTCAGAGTGCCCATGCTGAAAGCTCCTACAATGGGCACGTGAATGTCAGAGCTGGACCATGGAGTAATGGAAGAAGGTGGCCTGGTCTGATGAATCATGTTTTCTTCTACATCATGGTGGATGGGCGGGGTCAGGGTCCGATCCGATGGAGCGTCTCTGGGATGTGCTGGAATGACAAGCCCAAACCATGGGGGCCCCGCCTCGCGCCTTCCAGGACTTAAAGGATCTGCTGCTAACGTCTTGGCGCCGGATACCACAGGACACCTTCAGAGGTCTTGTGGAGTCCACGCTTCTACGGGTCAGAGCTGTTTTGGCGGCACGAGGGGGAGCTACACCATTATTAGTGGCTGTTTTAATGTTATGACTGATTGGTGTATATCAACTCACAGTTAAATATCTAAGCGATGCCATTTATTCTTTTTGGGCAATGGATCTGTGTTTGGCGCATACACTTCAATTCAAGTGTATGAATAAAAAAAGGTTATAGATTAATGGACTAGGTAGCAACTTGCAGCAAGCTGTGATCTTTGAAAGGGTGATGATTATGCTAATCTGCCATTTTGGAAGCATATTCTCTTTAACATCACGCAGGGGCCATTTACCCTGACAAGTGCTGCAAAATGTGAGGCTCCTATATAGTACCGTATGGAACACACGCTTTCCCCTCAATGCACGAGTGACGGTGCTGAAATATTTACGAGGCCGACGTCGTTTTAAATACAGATCACAGCGGAAAATAATGATTGCGGCACGGAGAGAAAGAGGCTTTTCGCGGAGGATTGAAGAGAACCTTTTGTGGGAGCGGGATCACGAGTGAGATCATCTCCTTGATCAGATCCTTAGCGACACATGATGCATCGCAAATTTATAGACGGGAGAATGAAGTCATCACCCTTTGTTTTTTCACACAATTCATGTCAAGATTCACATTAGTCCCTGTAGGCAACCGGTTTAACTTAATCAGGAGTGAAAAAATAAAGAATAACACCTTGAGGGTGTTTGTGCTATAAACAATTCCACAACAGTTCCATTTTAGCCATTTTAACTCAAATTGGAACCGTTGGGGTCGGCACATTCCTGTTCAGATGTTTTTGTCTTTTTTAAAATCTTTTATTCTCATTCTCTTTCTTAAATTTAATCCAATTGCACCCTCCATGAATATGTGTGTGGACAATAAATTCCCCCTGTTAACGTGCATAGTGTCTGACATTTAGGGAAATCCTCCTCACGCCGATTGACGTGGAGAAAATACAAACAGGTACAAGGTTTTACATGAACTCATACCGAGAAACACGCATCGTGCATTCTCCGTTATTGTTGCCTTCAGAGCCGACGCCAGTCACCTTCTATGCGAACGAATCGTAAGTAACGTGACCATCTGACGGAAAAAAAGAGACTCCCGCCAACAATCCAATTCAGGGGTACACGCCATGCCGGCAATTGGCTTTTCTACCGCTATTCTGCCTGCGTGGGTAATGTGATGTTACTGGAGTCTTCACCGTGAAAAGACCCCAGTGGATCATTTTATAGAAACCCTCATCACAAAGAACTAAGGCTGAGTGCACTCGAAGAGGTGCACGCCAAGAATCGGGCTTAAACAAGCATCATTTGCACGCCCTGTGACTTCTAGAATTAGAGAGTAACTAGCTGCTGATACGCCCCCTGGTTTCACACTGTGGTATTACCGTTTTGGTTTTTTTCTAGCTCAGTGAATAACAGACAGCGCTGAAAGAAAGACGCCATTTTCAATCGTAAGTAGTAAATCACCTTTTCCTCCACCTAAATTCCCCCTTGCAGTTTCTTGAGAAACGTCGGCGTTTCAAAAACAGACCGAACGATCGGAAACCTCTTAAGTTGAGAAAGTAACTCCTTAGTGGTGCGTCGCTGCGTGCATCCTCAGGAGTTCAAATAACAATCAAACCCAAACATATGGCTGATAACGCTAATGTCATCAGAACGAGGCGAAGCATGGGGGGAGGGGGGGAGAAAAACAAAAAAACAAAGAAATAATCATTATCGTTTCCACGCCCAATTTCCCCGGCCAATCACTCCCGACTCCACCAGACTGTTCTGCATTTCAGAAGCCATTCCCCAAGTCTGGCACACAGGAACATCTGCGGTGATTGATAGCTCCAATTTACCCCCCCTGTAATGTCTAATATTAAACTCTGAATAATGCATAATTCAGTTAGCGCTGCCAAGGGGGGGGGGGAGCGCGCACGCACTCACACACACACACACACGCACACACACACACACACACAAATATCACAGCGCATATCTTCTGTGCCCAAAACACCTGTGTCAACACCGCAAAAAACAATTTTTATCCATTTGAATTGAACATAAAGAGCAGTAAACCATGTTTTGTGATCCATCTTTTTTGCCAAAAGGAAACCAAGGACGGGGGGTGTGTGTCTTTGTGACATTTGTTTTGTGACCTTTGTCTACGAATGAAAAAGTAAAAAACAGGTGTAAAATAATAACCGTCTTCAAATCGCGATCAAAGTCGATCAGTGCGACACCCATCATGAGCTCATTTTTCACGAGATCATTTATTTTTTGTGTTAAAGTAATTGGGAGAATTTCAAAGCTGAATACGGAACATGGGCTTGTTGTGCTTGTGTACTGTGGAATTTCAATGTTTACTGCTGTTTACCGGAGAGAAAACAGGAAGATTCAATGAAAATGAATGAAAACACAATATTTCAGAATATTTCTACATGCTATATAGTATATTTTTTTTAATAAGAAGTCCCTGTTAATTAAATTGTATTTCTTTAAAGCAACACTATGTTACTTTTTTTAATTTTTTACCTTAAAATAACAGCTTCAGAATCATTTCGACGGTACACTGACTTTTCATTTGGAGAGTGGCACCTCTTTCATTCCCACCCACCCCCACGCACCCAACGGCCGTTCTTGCGCTATGTTACTTCTGTGTTCGGGTACGAAACCTCAGGAAAAGTGCGTTACGCTTGACGGCACTACATCACTTCCTTGATTTTTGATCCGGTGATCACGTTTTTTTGGCCTGGTAAAATAAAAAAAAATAAAAAATAAAAGTTAAAAGATACAATTCAAGCTTGCCCGTCAAAGTGCTTGTTACGTTTGTTAATAGGCCACCTCCCGCACGCATGAGATGGGCCAGAGATGGGCCAGTGGTGCGCCCGGCACCCGCACCTCGGAGCCGGCGCGTGCCAGGCACTCACTTTCATTGCGCCGCACGGTTTGTTTCAGCCTCTGACTCGTGTGTGCGAGCCGCTCTGCCAGGCCGAGTACATCTTGTACCTACGCCGGTAGCAGGGGGCCGATCCCTGCGCCCTTATCTCCTCACGACTCAGTCCGCTGCGAGGTCTGTGCAAGGGGTGCTGTAACCTAGGTGTACATTATATTTACGGTTGTAACAGACTGTTATTAAAACATGACCGATAGGGTAACACATTTTTTTCCGTTAAATAAATTATTTTTGGACACCGGACCGAGTTTTACGAAGGTGGTGTAAAAGGGCGATTGCACACAAAAACTGTAGGGACGCAAAAACCCAAATACCAAAAGTTACATAGTGCTGCTTTAATGTGTATTTAAATGTGTATGTGTATGTAAAAAAAAAAAAAAAAAATCCTCAGCGCTTGCTGTATTTGTTGATGTAAAATCTTAAATACAGAAATATATATAATAAATATAAACAGCAGGACTGTAGTTTTGGAATTTAGTCACGCCTCTTCGCCACATTCCCATTTATGAGCTCCGTAACACATCTACTCCAAAAGAATTGTATAAAATCCTCCATTTTACCGTAATCCCATAGATAGATATCAATTTGACAGATAAAAGCCAAACGGATAACAGGGCTCATTGCGGCTCCGGCGCCCCCGAAAGTGACAAGATAAGTTGTCATCAAAGTCCACCGTTGACAGAAAACGATGCAAATGGCCGTGCAGGGTTTACACTGAGTAGATTTTATTTCATTTTTATGATTTTGACAGGTTATGCGATGAGGAGAGGGCCCGGCCGGTGACTGAATATACAATCAATAAGCAATCAGCGCACGCAAAACTGTGGAAAGCCAAACAATATCATAACAGCCTTGTAAACACGGGCACAAAGGACAGAGGTTCCACGGAAAAGAGCAAAGAAAAAGACGCCCCAGGTTCGTCTTAGTCCTTTTCATATTTTAATCACTAACACCAAAACGGCCGCTGCAAGCGGTCGGAGGAGGCGGAGCTCATTGATTACCTCGGATCGATATCCCCGGCCGTTGCTTTTTAAGCTCCTCTCTCATACAAATGACTTCAATTATATGGGGAAAATTAATATTAAATAGATTTTTTTCAATATAGGGAGAGAAAGAAAACAGATTTTCAGCTTTATGTTGTTTTTGCCCGAAGCACTGAAGCTAAGCTATGCGAGCCGGGGGAACACACACACACACACACACACACACACACACACACACACACACACACACACACACACACAGACAGAGACACACACACACACACACAGACAGAGACACACACACACACACACACACACACACACACACACACACACACACACACACACACACAGACAGACTGAGGCAGGCGGATGAGGAGCAGTGAGATGGTTGACCTAGATCGGCTGCTGGTTTTGAAGACTTGTAGGCGCGACGATCTGCATACAAAGTCACGGAAGAGAAACTGGGGTCGGAGGAGAGAGAAGGGGAAATAAATACAATGGGGAAAAAAAGGCTGTTTTTACATCGGAAACTTCGGACTTGTCACCAAAGACAGGCATAGGGCTACTCTGAGTTGGGGACTGAGAACTTCAGGATTTCAGGATTTGGCTTCCTTCGTTCCGAATGGATCCGCGGCAGTTTTAACCCGAGGGCGGCAAAATGGAGATTTAGCCGATGCTGAAATGAGAGAATGAAGAATGAAGAGGTGGACGGGAATGGGCGGGGTTAGCATTGGCATTCATGTTTTCTTTGTCCGACCCCTTCGCACCTCCAAATTACACTGACAACCTCCGGAAGCCAACAAAGCTCACACCCCCTCAGCTCGGGGAGAAATCAGCTCAGCACCACTGGGTTTGTGTCCCCCTCATCCTGCGATCTCATTTAGTTTCGTCTCACATCTATTTCTATCTCCATTTACACCTGAAGGAACCGTGTGTATCTTCCGGTTATTGGTTATGACGCCAACCGCCCCACACACACACACACACACACACACACACATATAGATAGACCCTATTCACTGTTTTTTCACTGGGAAAGCGTTGGAAACGACACCCGCTAATGGAACTGTCAACCAAAATTTAAACTTCCATCAAAAACGTGTCCATGTTTTTCGGATAACCTCACTTTATTAAACCCGGGCGGCGGGGCTTCAATGCCAGGGGAAAGCCATGGAAGGTGCCACTTTTGCCAAGGGTAGCGATTGCCGATTTCAATGTCTCGCTCGAGAAGAGGAGCCCGGAATCGAACCGGCGATCCGTCGATGGCCAGATGAGCCGCTCTACCTAGCGAGCCACACCGCCGCTGCCGCACCTCCAACATGGACTTTGAGCGGCAAATCACTCTCAGCCGAGGCCAACGCGCCGCATTAAAAAAAAAAAAACCTTCCAAAGAGCTCAGAGACAGGGACCAAAAACAGCGAGGCCCTGAAAGGGCCGGTGCTGAAAGGGTTTCACGTAGACGTTTAGTTGGGATTTCTTTCTTTGCCCAAACCTATTCGTCGAACATAGCTGATACGGCCACCGTGGGACCTAACAGCCAGCGATGAAAGGTTCGAGGGCCCTGAGATTGGGTTTCCCGACGAGTCGCCGAGGAAAAAAGGAGTCGCTCCGTTCACGACTCCGCTGGCTTGGCTCGGCGCGAGGCACAGTGAGCGAGGGAGGGAGGACCTCCCGAACGACGTACGGGAGTCGGAAGGGTGGGCTCGGTTGTGCCGCTGCGAATGGAATTCTCACAACAACGACTTCATTCTGTCCAAATTATTCAATTTGGAGGAATGCGGAGTCAATTCAATATGAATTACGCCAAATGCCTTGGCCTTTTTTCTTCGCCTGTTATTTAGCCCTCTGTAATTATTTCCAGTTTGGGAGTTGAAGATTAACTGACTCCCTAAGTCATTTACAGGATTGGCTCCGAAGGAATCGTTCGCGAGTCTTGCATCACCACGAGGAACTTCTCGTGGCCACCGTCCCAATCACCATGGCGACGTTTGCATGACATTTACCGTCTTTTGACCTAGTCCAAGGCTGCTGCCATCTCCCGTTCCTGCGTTAAGGCGCACTATAACTCCCCGGGTTTTCAGGCGCTCGCGCTTGATCGGCGCCGAACTCACTATTTATTTCCTACTTTGACCGATAAAACCTTAAAAAAAAAAAGAAACGATAATTGCAAAATAAGTTTACTGAGATATTGATAATAACCCCTGCTAAAAATAAACCGCGTGTAATGTGTTTCAACAGGCAAAATTGGATACATGTAACAAGGACACCGAGAAAACCTAGATTTCAGATCTCAGCCGGCATACACATAGACAATCTCACACACACACACACACACACACACACACACACACACCTCAAGGGCACCATTGAACCTGATTAAAATGTTGGGGTCGCGTTTTTTCCCCTCACAGCGCCCGGTTTGAGCGACAGTTTGCGCTTCAGGCCATCCTTGAGTGAACAGGTGCACCGATTTCTGAATTATAAAGTATTTTTGGTCAAAACTGAGCAGCTTATCCACTTAACACCGGCTTTCCCCCCCAACATGCTCATATTCATTTGCAAATTACCAGAGCCTCCCGTTGTTCCCGTACACACACACACAAAAGGTTTCCCCCCCCACCCACACGGAACAGTTGTGGGAACTCCCTGAGGGGGACTAGGAACGGGGGAGGTCCCCCCGAGAATAAGGTGCCGTCGAGACCTTTTTTCCCTGTGGCTGCGTTCGCACCGCACTGGAACTCTGAAGTGACGCTGAAGCGACGTAAGCCAACGGGGTTTCAGCGGGAGTTCCGTGTTGCGTTTTGCTCTGTAGCCTTCACTCGTTTCACCCCATCCGTCCGCTAAAATCTGTTTCTGAGCAAATTTGAGGCGAGAAATAAGCAATCCGGTCGCCTTAATCTTCACTCATAATAGATCTACAAGACGTCGTTTAAAAGTAAGGCATGCAGGCGCGCATCGGGACAATACACGGGGATTACGGGCCGCACGTTAATCAGTTGATTAGCGTCGGAAACTAAATACATCTACAATTAAAATAATATTTTCATTGTTTTTTATTGGTTATTAGCCTGCGGGCTGGACCCCTTGTTGTTATTCAGCAGCCCCTTATTGTTACTATTCCGGAAAATATTCTTGGATTTTTGAAGCCTAAAACTATCTGGAACACCAACTTCGACGTAACGCAAGAACACAGTTCACGTCTTGTTTGAACTGCGCTGTCACAAAGACCTGCCGGTTGAAGTTTCATGGGTCGACGGTGGCGCAGGAGGTGGAGTGGGGTCGTCCAGTAATCAGAGGGTTCCCCGTTTGACCCCCTGTTCCTCCTGACAGCACGCTAAGTGTCCTTGAGCAAGACACTCAACCCTGAAGTGATCTCGATGAGCCGCTGTGCACCTTGCATGGCTGTCGCTGCCATCGACGTATCAATGTATGTGTGAATGGGTGAATGTGAGGCGCTTTGAGTGGTCGCGAGACTGGAAACGCGCTCTATAAGATTCAAAATATTCAGTTGGTCTTGGTTAACCGACACGTCACAACTCTCGTTCTGAAATGAACGAGAGAAGATTTACAGTATGACATCATCATATTATTTACTATAAATCTACAGATCCCGATTGAGAATGTCCAGCCGGACCATGTCCAGTGTGCAGCGTTGACTCGGTTTCGACAATACAAACTATCGATTAAGTGTATATTTATAAAGCTTCTTACCTGGTAGATGTCAGTAGATCAGTTAGATTTATATTTTAAATATGTGTTCCACATTACTTTGCTGGATTAATGAAAAAAATAAATAATTCGTAAAATGTCATCAGCCTGTCCCCCAACTTATTGATGCGTTCAAGATCCAGCATGGTGTCGGAAAAAGAGAAGCAGTGAAATTGTAATTACCCATAGAAATAATACATTTTTAATATTTCCCGGAAACATAACTTACTGAAAAAGTTAGTAAAAATACCAACAAAAAAATCACGTGCCTGACCCGGCTCCAAACGGCCATCTGTCAATGAGAGTGCTGCTTTATTTCTACAAACAACACGGTGAGTTCTAACAATGAGGAGTTCTGGTTTAAAGGCAAACACGACGGTTGTGTTCAAGACAGGACGGTTGCGCTGTGTGGACCGCATAGTGCTCGCTCCGCGAGATGAGCAACCAGGAGACAACTGTTACGGTCCGTCTACCTAACTCGCTCATATAAAAACCGAAACATATGAAAGGACGCCGAGAATCGAAAACAAACAGGCTTTTATTTAGAAAAGAGGAAAAAACATACTTAAAGTGCAATGAAAAAACAAAAAGGGGGTTGGAGATCCCAGCCAAACAGAACAAAAGATGGTAAAGCTACCAGGCCAGCCGGGCAATGGGCCGTACGAACCCAGTTCTTTCCCCTAAATTACCAAAAAGGGAGTGTAATACCTGATAACTGGACTACCGGTGATCCCCAACTCGAAATCATAAAACAACTTAAACCGAAACACAACATACCAAGTTGATGCCGAGGGAGAAAACAATCGGGTTGGAAAAATAAAAAAGGGGAGGAAGATGGAAACCCCCAAAAATTAATGGCTGTGCTGCCAACTGTCGGGTGCGTGTGCGTGTGCGTGTGCGTGTGCGTGTGCGTGTGCGTGCGCATGTGTGTGTCCCAGTGCTCCTCAGCTCCCTCTTTATCCAGATTGCTTTGATTGGCTCCAGGTGCTCCTGGAGCAGACAGGTAGAGGAGGGATAGAGCACGAGGAGAGCGAGAGAGAGAGAGAGAGAGAGAGAGAGAGAGAGAGAGAGAGAGAGAGACACAGGGGGAAAACAAAACACGCCCACAAACAGTGTGAAACAATGCACACACAGGCTAAGGCCTGAACGACACGTAGCAAAGACAGACGGAGGGACTTAACTAGATCCCATGCATTGCTGCCTGCAGCTATACTTTTTTTCTTTATTACAGCTGAGTGTATGTGGGCTGGTCTGCACCCAGAGCGATGCAACCCGGGGTGACTGTCCTCAGTGCGCCAGGGGCGAGGGACCGTGGACTTACGTCTGGACCAATCACCATACTCTTAGGTCACTGAAGCTTCCTCTTGTGCCGTTTAGTCTCTGCCCTGGAGAATGAGCCAAAAAAGGTATTATTAAAACGACATTCTAAGAACCATGAACGTTCCTAGTTCCTGCAGTGTTGACGCAAAGAAAAAAAAAAAGTTTTGAGAACTATCAAAAGGTTCCTGTTGTGCGAAAACGCCTATAGTGAAGAACTAGCTCCACGCTTCACTCCATTCTGCATATTCCTGACTCTTACATTTGCTGTATAACTGCTCATAGATGTTGAAGTCACACAGTAATAAGTGTAGTCCCTATTCTGCTATGTAATATGCATGACTTATCTCAGAACCGATATAAGTCATGTATTCTAAGGGGCGTTTTTCACACTATAGTCCATCCTAGACAATGGTGGGCCTATAGAGTTCCCTGGAGCGCACAAATGCATCGGTTGCAATTTTTACTCTGGTGACAAATCCATTTGTAGCAGTCACAATATGGCTACGTCACACAAGGAAGCTAGAACATTACAGCCGATGGGGGAAGGTGACTCTAAGGGTCGTCCTATGATGAACGAAAGCTCTTTTACAGTGTTTTGCACGGTGAACTGAGAGCTGCAAACTTAAATTGACTATGACCAAAAAAATAAAAAATAAAAAAAAGGAATAAAAAAGGCAAATGTCCCCAAAGAAAAAATAACTTCACAGGTATCCTCAAAGCTTTAGTCACGGCACTCATACACCTCTGCTGCAAACCGCAAAGATGGACAGAGGTGATTAGTTTGAAAACCAATATTAGAGATGTTCCAATTACATTATCAGTCCTGGAAAGGTGTGCCTCGGTATCATCAGCTCCAAAACAGGAAGGTTGTTTTCGGGGTAGAAGGGCTCGAAAATGCCTCCTTGTATCACTGGGGGTAGAGCTGCTCTTCCGTTTTCAGGAAAATTGATTGAAATAGATAATAGGAGGGCTTTGGCAGGCTCTCTTTTTTCACAGCTGTTGTGGTGGGTCTGTTACGGCTCCTGATGGAATCACTGGATGTAAGAGGCACCAGAAAAAAAGTCGCAACTCAGACCTCTACGCGAGGCTTTCCCATAGCAGGCGCTGTCCGTGGTGCTGAAGTCCACATGGTGCTGAAATCTACCCATCTGCATAAGCTACAAATCTTCCCAAAGCCTCCTTATAAAGACGTGAATTCGACAGATAGACCTACCCTACTGAAGAAATAAAGATTCAACAGAAAAAAAATCCAATGATGGAATAATTGAATTAATTTGACTTAATTTGCAGGTTACAAGAATTGGAGGTGGAGAATTAGCCTCACGATAAGGCGAGGCTGTAGACCCTTCTAGTCTGTGAGAGCAAGTACAATACTAACCAAGCCATTATCTCTGTTTTGTATCTATTTTTGTTGTATTTGTTCAAATAGCTTACATGGGATTCTACATTGTTTGCTTATTAGTAGGAAAAACAATGATTAGGGAAATTGTGACCCACCGCAGCAAAACCCGCCAGAAGCAGCCAAATAAGTTGATTTTTGATTTTTCCGGATTCGTTCCTTTGTGGGGGTTTTTTTTAAATCTCAACATATTTTCAAAGCCGAGTTTGATTATAAATAGTAGATGAATGTGAAACCATGGATTTAAATATTCCCATTAGATTACATGGGGAAACACAGTTCACTTACCGAGACACTGAACAGCGCTGATCGATGGTTTCCTTCAAAGCGAGAGTCCAGGTGAAGGTCATTCCTCCATACTCCATGTGATGTGAAGTCACAATGCAAAACCGTTTTGATAGAGTTCAACCTTTAAATCTTAAGTGTTTTATACACACACCTGTGATTCATTGTTGTATAAGTGGCCTAACTTATACAACAATAACGTAACAACGTAATAAGGAAGGTGACGTCACTTCCGTATATGGGAAACCTTTGAGGGTGATTATTTCAGAAACACAGTTTGCCGCACCCTCAAGTCTTAACAAGTCATGGCTTTAAAAATATTTGCTGGATTCACCTAAGTGACACCTTGTTTCTGATTCTCCACTTTGAAATGGCGTGGAAAGAATGCGTGAAACAGCACCATAGGTCACCTGAATTCTGCAGCGGGTCACAAATAGGATTCTACATACCGTACGGGAAACAGCTATAGTCAATGTGGATTATAAATCTGTTAAATTCCCTTGTGCTGCGCCCCCAGCCCCGCCACCTCCACTCACAGAAGGCCAGACGTGTGAATGTTGATCATGTCACTCCCGGGTTGGGGGGGGGGTCACTACAGCCGTGCCTCACGATTATCAGCCGCACCCCATGGCGGTTATCAAGCACGGCGACCCGCCAAACACCACAGACTGACACAGGCGCAGCACTGACACTTCTGACAGCAGCATGGACGGAGGAGGAATTAATTTAAATCTAAAGGGAGAAGCTAAAGGCCGCAACATTGCGCCATAAAGGAAAAAAAAAAACCCACAATCATTTGAATAAGCAAAAAAGAATACAATTTGTGTGGTGGACAATAAGCGACAGACTGATGCAGAAAAGCACAACGGTCAGAAAAAAGAGCAGAACATGGTTGGGCCTGGATTGGTGATGCATGATAACCTTGACCGACTATGACGTCTGGCTGTCTCTTTACCTGAAGATATGAGAGGCTCTTCAAAGGGGACGCCGCAGCATTAGACCGAATATTTGCCTGATTGTTATCGCTGAGACGGCAGACCCAGGACGCTCTGTGATCTAATGGCGGCGAACGTTCCACCGTGATGTAACGCCACCATAGACACGGACAATGCGCGGCAACCGAAGAAAAAGAAAACAAATCAGTCATTTTGAATCAAACGCCCTTTGATTCTGCAGGTATTTGACGATAAAAGTGGGAGTGTGAACGTAAACAGCCAGTTAAATTTAGGACACAAAGGTTGTAATGTATCTGTACGTGTCTGTATTATTTGAGTTCCCTCAGTGTGGGACCCTGTTAGTGCTTTCATTGTAAGTTCTCCCTCTCTCTCGCTCTCGCCGTCTCTCAAAAAGTAGGGCAGCCACTGGGTTGCGAAATGATCGAGACTGACAGGTCAGTATTCTGAGAAAGAGAGCCGGGTAGAAAGAAGGGGCGGGGGAAAGGAGTGAGAATAACAACAAGAAGGAAAGAGCAAAGGCGTGAAGAAGAAAAAAATAACTTAACAGCTTTTGGATTCAAGTCAAGATGCAGATTGCCTCACCTGATGCCTTCGCAGCGGTGCTACAGTACTGTGCATTAATGTGTAAGGCACGACACAGCACGCCTGTGTCGGCGGGGGCCGACCGGGACTGATGTAGGGGAGGAGGTTCGAACCCGCTCCTGAAAAACCACGCCATGGACTTTTATCTGCGAAAATAGTTTTATGGGATACAGATGCCTGTTTCTTATGTAATAGATGTCCATTCTTTAATATATTTCACAGGCAGGACAGTAAAAATTGCCTTTACGCGAGTCACACTTGCGAAAAGTCTGCTAGATAGATGGAGTGGGGACTTTTTCCTCATGTACAATGCAAAATATGTACTCCTAAATTTCACTAATGTTGAATCCAAATGTATAGCTGAAAATATCTTAGAAAGGCACAGAAAAACATTTCTGTATTCACCATAATTTGTCCCTTCGCCCAGTGATCGATCCAAGAGATCAGAAGATTAGTGCACAACTGCAACTTTGTGTCGGTAAACGTATCCATATCCCAATGGTATTATAATCGCACGAACGACCATCTACAACTGAAACTGCGGGAATAATCCCTCTACCAGCTACTCGGCTTCCCCAACCCATTTGAGACCAAAAAACATGACAGAACAGACAGTTCAAATTTGCACCTTCATTTCATCCAATGCCATGAAACTGAAGTGCCTATGGAGAGTTGTGCTGGCAGAGATGGATGTAAGAAGCGCCAGTACAGCGAAACCCCAAAAATTTGTACAAAGGGGTTCGTTCTCGAAACAAAAATGAACACGGGCTCCTCTCTCCCCCTCCCCCCACCGGGAACCGCACAAGGAAAGGGGATGAAATGCAAAGTACAGCATTCCATACAGTGATTACCATTTAGTCATAATTCTCTTTGCATATGGCCGTCCAGTTGTCTCCGCAGCTGAAGGCTTTGTGCCTCAACATTAGGGATGCCCTTTAACTGTACGGCTCTCCACCGCCGAGAGGTTGCTCCAGCCTGACGGTATGGCAGTGTGCTATGCTAGCAAGGTATGCCCCATGAGAGATCAGGATGAGGGGGCTGAGAACTGCTGAGTACATGCCTGTGTCGACGCACATCCCCATTCAGTCTGTCCTCACACAGCCATGACTTTTAATGCATACGAGATGGACCAGGGCTGGCAGCAGTGGCACACTGGATCGGCTGTCTCCCTGTGCGTGCCTGCCTGCGTGCGTGCGTGCCTAAGCAGTTTGGCGATACCAAACTGTAGAAAGACACTGGTGGCATTAGAATTATTTGGACCGGACATCAACGGGACTTTACCCAGCCAGCACCGTAGTACAAAGTCTGCGTAATGTCCGAATGAGCGGTATGTGTGAACAGAGCAGGTGATTGTCCGGTGCGTTCACAGCGAGCGAGTGGGCGTGGCACGTGCTGATGACATCATTATCATGCACCAGTAATTTACCTTTGTGCGGATCTCCGTGCATGGAGCGCAGCTGCTTCGTACTCCTTTCCTTTATATTCCTTCCCACTCTTTGATTTATATCGCGGATACGTCCAAATACGTGGAGTATCAACGCCAAAACAAGTCGGTAGCCTCGTCCGCCATCTTGGGTGTGCTGTAAAACTCTGCAGCGTCATTGCGTCACGTCCCGCTTCCTGCACGCTCTACCCAAGCTCCACCTCTTGTCTGAACAAAACTGAGTAATTCCAGTAGGTGTGAACGTGTCTGACATGGACAATCTTCAGCTGTGTGCTACACGTGTGAAAGGGCAACTTCACACATGTAGCACACTTCACACAATGTCCGGATAATCAGGTCCAGACACTGTCAAGAGTTGTGTGTGTGTGTGTGAAAGCAACTTACGATTTGCAGAAGCTCTTCAGTTTACAGGTTCCAGCGTTAGGTGCATAATAGGTGGTGATTGTATGAGCAATTTATACCACTGCGTAATAATTGTATGAAGAAAAATGTTCAATTACTGTGAATCAAAGACATTTCATGAATGATATTGCTATATCTGCCATTATATGTATCGACCAGCAGGTGTATGAACAAGTTTCCTTCAATGCATCCAGAATTCAGCTCAATGGAGACCACTGTTAAGCTCACACAGCAAAATAAGTCTGTAGAAAAACATGGCAGCCATAGCTGCAAGGTAAGGTTGTTTTTGTATTTTGAAGGTTACCTTGTTGTTATTGTGAAGTGCATATATATATACACACACAAATGTACACTCCCACAAAGCCTGGTTGCTTTTTCTAATCCTCTGAACTTTAGCTGCTGAGAGTCGCAACCTTTCCCTGGCGGTCGCGTTGCAACCCGCACAACTGTGAGAGCAACGGTTCTCAACGTGAGGTCGGAGGGACCCCCAGGAGGTTCCGAGGGGTCCCCTGCCAAACTCGGCACTGAGTATTGTAGTTAATTCCAAATATCAAAAGACACATGGTAGGAACGATAATGCACAGTGAGGTCTGCAACGCCACGGTTGCTCGCAGGGCTTCTGCGTCCACCCAAATTAGTGAGTTTTTAAAAGCAAATAAGGATTTCATCAGTGTTATGCACACACACACACACTTTTTTATACACACACACACACACACACACACACACACACACAGACAAGTAAATGGAGTAAATGCAAAATGAAAAACCTCTTCAAAACCACATCCTGCAACTGAACATTAAATCAAAGCAATCATAACAATTAAGACAGAACAAACACAACATTTTTTTATAAAATAAGAATTTAAAAAAGGACAATGTTTGCAATCACAGCTAGGTAAGATATAGAATACACAAGATACAATATAAAGATACAATGTAAATACCAAGAGGCAATAAAGCTATAAGTCATTCGTCAAACCACGTCAGCAGTGCATGAACATCAAAATAAAATAAGGAGAAATAAGGATATGCAATCTCAGCAATCCGGAGTAATAGAGAGCACCGATTCATTTAGAAAACGTCATTATTTGAAAAAGGGTTCCCATATCTTGTTAAATTTGGCAGTTGAACCCCTTATAGTTCAATATAATATTTCGAACTTAACAAAGTGGAGAACATAATTTGTCCAAGAAGAGTGAGAGGGCGGAGCCGCAGATCTACATCTAAGGAGAATTATGCGTCTGGCCAGAAGAGTCACAAAGCCAACCGAGTCTGATTCATATTTTGGGAGTGAGAGAATGGGGGGAGGGACACCAAATAGTGCAGTGAGTGCAGTGGGATCTACTGGACTTTGAATTGTTTGGGATATGGTGATGGAGATTTCGGACCAAAGGTGACGCAAGGCGACCAAATGCGACCAAAACATGTGAATGTGAGTGGCAGGGGCCTGGCGACACCAGCCACAAGCGGGATCAACATCTGCATAGATCCTAGAGAGCCTGAGCACCATGAGTGTGGGGAAGGATTTTACACTGGATAAGACATCGACATATTGGCATTTTATACATAATGTAATGAAAATGGGCCACCGTCTTTTCAGGGTACCATCTGACCGGCATTACAAAACTATTTCACGGAAAACAATGTTTTCAAATCGACTCAGGAACTGAAACCATACAATTGAATCTTGTCAAAGTATCGGCGTATTTTTCCCCCCATTCCTCAATCCCTTATGCCGACACACCCGTTCCCTCTCCTCTCCCATAAACACACACCTTGATCTGCCTCGGGTTTCAATATTAGAGGGGGTGTTTTTTGTGCCACGAGTTCACACAAAAGAAGAGTTAACTGAAGCTCTATTCCAATTTCATTTGAATGTCCATCGTTGTCAGATTGCAGAGAAGACAAGTGGGCCGACAACCATCCCCTCCATCCATCCCTCCATTCCTCCATCCATCATTTCATTCCTCCATCCATCACTCCAGCCATTTGGTGTTAAACCACAACCTACGAATCAAAGTCATTTCAATCTCTGTGTATGGAATACCTTTGCTTGTTGAGATGTCCATCACACGTCCCATGTTTCCATTAAAGGTATATTTAGATGCCACGGGCAGTGGGAATAAAGGTGTGAGTACATGAGTGTGTGTTTTTACGTGTGTGAGTGTGTGTGTGTGTTTACGCACGCACGCACACACACACACACACACACACACACACACATACACACACAACTTTGTGTAAAAGCTGTTTCTGTACAGGCACTCTTCGCTAACACCGCTGTGCCATTTTCTTCCTTATCAGCCGCCAAACACATTCCTCCAGACAAATGCTCGGACAGTGTGTGTGTGTGTGTGTGTGTGTGTGTGTGTGTGTGTGTGTATGCTCGCGCGTGCGTGTGTGCATGATTCGAGTGCATTCCTATGCGCAGGCATCTATACGCATCCTCGCGGTCTTGTGGAAAAAGGCTCGCGAGTGTGAAAGATAATGAATAAATGCAAAGTGAGCATCCCGGGGAAATGGAGTGAGAAGAGGGAGAAGGACAGAGAATGAGATGGGGAGAGGGGGAAAAGAGAGAGTGAAAGCGTGTTCTCTTTGGGTTGGTAGCCCTTGGGGCTCACAAAGGAGTTGGACTGTGTTAATCTCTGTGTAATAACTGAATCACAAGCAAAACAATAGAGCGCTCTGTCCCTGTTCACAAGCCAAAAGGCCTTGGGGCCGCTGGTTATTCAGTCAGGCTGCGTGTGCGCATGTGTGAGTGCATGTGCGTGCGTGCGCGCGTGTGCGTGTGTGTGTGTGTGTGTGTGTTTCTATGTGTGTAGGTCAGCCCTCGCCAAAAATAACAGTCAGACAGACCAGAGAACATGCAGCTTGATATGAATAACGCTCAGCAAAGATATTTCAAGAGCCAATTTATCCCGCTCCCGTCCTGACTCATCGTTTCTAAAATGACTAACAAGGGGTTAAGGAAAAAAAGAAACAGAGGCGGATAAACATAGATGGAACAGAATATTCTCTTCATTACAAAAATCCATTTGGTTCCGTAGAGAGAGAGAGAGAGAGAGAGAAAAAGATGATTGGCGCATTATGTGTGAAAGTGGCTTTTCAAGTGGGAGCGTCTAAGTCCAATTTGGGCTCTTCTACTGGTAGTCGACATTCAGGGTGTGTGTGTGTGTGTGTATTAGGCTTGGGCGATATCCCAAATTTTATATCATGATGCAGCTTTTATGTTATCAATTAATCAACGATTGTTTAAGGAGATTCGATAAAGTAAATTCCTTTAAACTTGCATCCCTTCACATACTCCCCCGCCCCCCCCCCGTTGTGTCAAAATGACTGTAATTGCCATGAAAGGTCATCCCACTATCCCACGCATTTTGGAACAGCAGCAATTCTATGTAATTCGCTTTGTCCCTCTGCTATTTCCAGGAAAACGACGGCAGAAAGAGAACCCACTCGAAAAAAACAATGCCATGATTTATTCTACTACAAATATTTTAGTTTTTGACTATCCTACTAGTAGATATTTGACTACTAGTATATATTCAATATTGTGAAAATATCACGATATTCTATTATTATATTATATTATCAGGTATCAGCCCAAGGCTGGTGTGTGTGTGTGTGTGTGTGTGTGTGTGTGTGTGTGTGTGTGTGTGTGCGCGAAGATAGCCAAACAAATGGTAGTGGCAGTGCAGCGGTCACAGCTCTACCGTGGGGTCTCAATATATCAATACTGTCGTATCAAACATTTGACTTAAGTGACATATTTTCGGAATAACAGTTCAGAATGTTAACAGCCAGATCAAGCATCACCGGCTGCCACACATTTTAAAGCCATCTTCCTATTTGTGTGTCAGTTCGTAATGGTGATCTCCCGCAAATGCTCGAACCAATTAATCTGGAGGAGAACGGGAAGAAAACACATAATGCAGTGCATTAAAAAAGAAGACTGTTTCTTGTTTTATATACAGGGGCCTGCCCATCACCCTGGCTCAGCGTGGAAAAAAACAAAACCTCCGATGCTCGGTGAGGGCATTACGCAGGCCAGATAAACGCTTTTGGTAAGTGGTTTATAATGAATATTAGACAGAAATCACAGGTTGGGAATTGGAGGTCCACTTAACACACATTAACTCTGTCCTGCCTGCAAATGGCATGAAGACCATTTGTGTTGTAAAATAATAAGTAGCTAGACGACTCCCGGTGATGTTATGTGGGAAATTCCCGATTACGTTCACGTTTCCATGACGACTGAATTTCTCTGCCACGTTTGACTTTCTCTTGGGCCAAATCTTGGCACAAAAAGTGGAATATCTCCTAAACCGCTGGACAAAACCTCCCGCAGAGTTAAAAGCCCAACCTGCACGATCAAGGCGGTTGCTCGATATATTTTGCGTCTATGTGGCTCGAAAACTGCGGATTGAGTGGCCGCGGCGAATTTTGGCTGTGTGCGGCGCTGGCAGCACATTTAATGAATGAAGCAGAACATAGATAGCTGACAGCCCAGTCACCTAGAAAGCAAGGTTCATGTTAACCTATGAACGTACCAAAGCTTTTTTTTTTTTTTTTTTTTAAACACAATCAAAAACCGTGTCAGCAGTTTCAGAAGGTGCAGAGCAAGAAAAAGGCCTTTTTTTTTTTTTTTTTTTTTTTTAACCAAGCTCAGTATGGACTGTCTGACAGTGACAAAAAGTCCTGAGAACGTAGCTGATAGCTGCCAAGATTGTGGGAGAGGTTAAAACAAAGATAAGAATGCAGCAAACCAAGGACGGACTCAACAAATAAATGTGCCAATGGCGATTAATAGATCTACGCATGATGAGAGAAGTTAGCTAAAGAATACAGACGTTTACAGAGTCTGATGTCATAGAGAAGATTAGAACTGCGGCCAGACTCCTGGGAATCTGTCGTTCGCGGTGGTAGACAAGACAGAAATCTCTTCCTGAGGTAAGAAGCGTTTGTAAGTTGTAAGGGCTCTAAGTGTTGAGTGTTGAGTGTGAGACAACACGGTCGATTTGGTGTCCAATTGTAGATCACTTGACTTTTTGTGATTTCGATGGATGAAAATGTGCAAGAACATGATTGAACTTCTATATTTTGCCAAATTGGTTCTTGGCAACGTACATATTATCGTGCCGTAATTCAGCACATTGAGCTGCGATCTCATTCCCGTTGTTCTATTTGGTTTGCAGGCTTTTGCAGAGAAGAGACGTGCAAACGTGCAGTCCTTCCTCACCATTGAGGGCCTCGTCCAGGGTAAAGGCTCGTCCGGTGACCAGGAGACACCCGCTGCGCCGCCATGTTCCACAAAAGCGGAGGAGGAGTCACGCTGCGTCGATGGTGACGATGGCTTTTCGTTGGATGAAATCATAGACCTGTTGGAGGAACCCCTAAAACAGCGACAGTCTAAGGTGGACACGAGAGAGGTCTGGGAGTGCAACAAATCCGGCGGGTCCGAACCGCTGTGCTCAGAATGTCTGAGGACCGACGTCTTTGAGAAGCGTCTCGATGGGCGTCTCTTCACCACCGTGATCCCTTTCGATCCGGAGACCGAGGAGGAGGTCAAGCCGCTCTGCCCGTTTCCTATCGCCAGCCTCGGCAAAGCGCGGAAGAAGCCGCTCGCGGGCGACCCCGCGTGGGGGCAGGGCAAGGCGGCGGAGAAGGTCCCGGAAGGGAAGAAGGTGGAAAGGGGAGTCCAGGGGCCCAGCGCCGGGCAGCAGCAGGACTCTCCGGGAAAGAGCGAGGAGCGAGCGGACCTCTCAAAGCAAAACAGCCGCAGGTCCAGGTTCTTCCAGTGGCTGCGGATCAAGTTACGGGTAAAAAAGATTCCCCCGTCGAGGCCTTAAGCTGGTTTGTCTTGATGTTTGTTCACGTGTCGTGATTTATTTTGTCTGGGTTTGGCACAACTGTTTTTTATTGTCGCTCGCGTCGTGCTCCTTTTACTGTTTAATAAATGCAACATCAGCTCCATTAAATAACGCAGCTCGAGTGCAGTGTGGGTATGGGAGAGGATAACGGGTTTAAGTAAGACGGGAGCTGAGACGACACGCGCTTTCATGCTTTTTCACGTGAAAACATCATATGTAAAGATGTGAGGAGAGCCAAGTGTTTACTAACGGCGTCTTGAGTCCGTTTGGAATCGCAATCATGCGAGTAAACACGCTTTAGTGAACGCATTGATTTCAAATTTACTTTTCAATTCGCACACATTCCCCTGCTCTCATTGTCTCGCCCTGTAACGTCTGACTGAATTTACTACTTGTGGCTAGAGGGACACATTTTGCATTCCTGGAGCCAACTGCAGAAATCAATGAAAACACTCAAATTGATGCCGTCTCATTGTAAATTACATTATCGCAAAATGATTTTCTATCGCAGTTAAAAAATACAGGAAGCTCTTCTCCATCTCTGGAGCTCCGGCTGGTTTTCTGAACGCATTGCACTGGGCGCGGGGGGGGGGGGGGGGGGGGCTGCCACGACCGGTCACGAGAGAATGGAAACGATGTTCCCGTCGCACTTCGTCCACGGTCCTGCCCACGCCGAATGCAAAGCAGGGAGACGTGAGTGTCCGCGCTCGTGCGTTTATGCGCGCCCGTGGAAATGTCGCTCTGTGAGTGTGCCGAATCCCCGACTCCCCTCTGCACAAAACAAACTTATAGCTTCCACTTTTAAGATCACAAAAAAAGATAGAGCATGTGATGGGAGGGGTAGGGAGTGTAAGTGAGTGTGTGTGTGTGTGCGTGTGTGGGGAGGGGTAGGAAGTGACTCATTTTAAAAAACAGAGACGGTTGCAACCCACTGCCGGTAAAAAATGGCGATGATGTAAGGCTTTGAAACGCCCGGCAGGATATAAAAACCTGCTCTCACGGCTCAATCCTCCGTCACAACAGTTTAAGAGCGATGCGCTGGGAGGGGGGGGGGGGGGTCCCAAAGATCAAAGTGGGACACCTCGGTCCGCCTTTTGCTTTCATTACCGGCCCCAGTGATCCATCATTATACAACGGCAGATTCGTGACGCTCCGGTGGAGGTAGAAATCTGTATTCACACTTCAGAAGAAAAAAAAAAAAAAAAAGCAGGTAAAATAAATGTGCACCTATATTTTAGGTTGTTTTGGAAGTATTTGGATATTTCGCCTCTTAAGCCGACCTGGTGGGTTCTGAGTTTCTGAGTGTGCGGTCATACCCGGCGGAAGTATTTTTCAGCGATAGACTCGTTCGATTCCCGCCTGTGCTCCGCCGGGTTATCTCCCAATGAGGGGCCTTTCTGTGTGGAGTTTGCATGTTCTCCCCGTGCTCACGTGGTGTTTCCTCCATGTAACGTCAGTAAGGACCCCCACCAAGAACATGCACACATCATCGTCTGACCAGCGATGGACATATGACACCATATGTCTTCTTCTAATCCCTATACCTGCTCCAGGATCTTAGAATAGACAAGCATGCAGTACTCTGTAATCCAGTCAACATATAAGTCAAGGTAGCCTGAACCCACATTTCAAGACTTACAACATCCTTCCTCAGACTAGTGCACTTCCTTGGAATCTCTCCACCAACACACGGAGCAAGCTGGAGTCACAGCAAAACGCTTTGAACCAAAGACAAATACGGTATCCATCATTGTAAGGGGGCGAAACGTTGGGAGGAGGCGGTTGGAAAGCACGTTCAACTCAAAGAGCCAAGGATAACCCCACCCCTATGCGGGCACCAACCCTTTATGACGGAAAACCTCCACTCACTTTGATCTCGCTTATTTAAAGAATGAAAGGAGAGGTACTTTTTTTTTAAAAATCCTGACAAAGACTAGAGCGGAGAGACTCTTCACTATGGGGGTGGGGGGGGGGGGATGGATTCCATCTGTATTCCAACACTCCAAAGCTGACGGTTTAGTCCATGAAAGGGCCGACTACAGCAGACATTAGCGCTCGGTTCGTTTAAAAAAAAAAAAAGATAGAAAAACTGACCTTTCAGTAAGAGCGAGAAAACATTCTAACCTATTCACCGCCGGGTGTGCGCTCCACTCTTGTTTTCCTTTCAGGACGAAATCAATGTTATCTCATTCCGTCCGCCGAAGAGAGAGCCACCGTCCATTTAACTCTCTGCGTTGTGCATTATCAGGACGTTTCATTGGAATTATTATCAGATAAGGAAGCTGGTAGGAAGCTTGTGTACATAGACTACCAGCAGCACGACTGTCCTCGGGATCTCTGCCAGTGCCATTATTTTCGTGCTTTGTGTGTGTGTGTGTGTGTGTGTGTGTGTAAACCCAGGGCGTGTATAATCAATTGTTTCTCTCTGGATTTGTTAGAATGTGTACTTTTGTGCATCTGTGGACCACAGCGAGCGAGCGAAGTACACGAGAGTAAGCGACAGAGAGAGATGGAGAGGGAGAGAATAGAGGGCTGGTTTTAAATTCTGGTAATGTAAAAGAAAAAAAATCCCCCTTTCTTCTTCCTCTGTATCGTTGGAAGCCCTCGAGAAACATTCTTTCAGGGAGATTTAAAGACTTTTTGAGTCAGAAACTCTGGCGCCAGCCCAAAGCCGGCAGATTCTGGGGCTAATTGGCCTGTACAACAGTGAAGGGTGTCTTGTCTTTGCATAGGTCTGCAGCATTTTGGGAAAGAAAAAGACAAAACCTATGAAAAGGCATTTTGTTTTTTTGCCCTATTTTAAGCTGAAAGTCCGTACCAGAACAAAACAACTTTTTAAAACAACTGTAATGTAATTGGTGTAGCCTACTGAGGACTTGTAATTGCTCAGAGGGCAAGTTACTTGATGATAATATAAAAAAAATGGAGAAAAGCTTACCCGTGGTAGTTCCGCCTACCACACGAGTGGTACGCCAAGTGGCGTTTCAGGGCCCTCCGGCACAGAGACACAGACGACAATGGGTTGTAGACGGCTCGGCACAATTAGCCAGGAGCAGATGGAACATGTCATGACAGGGATCCTATCCTGAAGTGTGTGTGAGATGGGGGTTTTAACCTGGTTTTAACCAACAGGTATGCAGCCACCCTGACCCAATCACCTATATCCAGGACAGGTGTGGCTGCTCAAACCATCTCCAGACAACATACCACCAACACCAAACTGAGGCCGAACCCTACCCCCCCAACCCCCACCCCCGAGCATTATTCAGTATATTGTACAGTATATTGCCAAATGTTTGTTTTTATATTGTATTACTATTGCTTTGCCTATTGTTTTGATGTGTGCTGAGGTAACAGGGAAAATGTGGAAGAAGAACAATAAAGTATCTATCAATCTGTGTTCCCTATACCTACCTTTATCAGTGTATTTTGGAGAAGCAGGGTTTAAGTTGAATATCATATTTGTGTAGCCTTTCATCACTATGTTTTGGGTTTTTTTTGTTTTTTTGGGGGGCGGGTGTTAAGCTTGTGTTCAGCCATTTTTTCCTCTGATCTCATTTTTATTTTTTATTTTATTTTTTTTAAAGGCAGACAGAACCGTGTGGTTCAAACCTTGTTTGATTTTGTTTCTGACTTATCTCCAGCAAACCCAGTGGATTGTTGCCGTAATTGGCAAACACAACAGTAGGGCAGCTTGACTTCTCAAATGTTTGCTACATTCCTTGAATCAAATAAGCCGGTTGGCCACTTTTTTCCGCCCTGTCCGTAGCTCAAAATGAATTCCGAAACACAAAGTGGCCCATTGCCCTTTTTTTTTGCCAAAGCTAGAGGCAGAGTTGATGTGCTTTGGTGCCACTGTGCATGCACACACGGAATTGGAAATTCACACGCTGCACAATATGCAAGTTCATTTATATGCAGGCATCAACAGAGAGTAACTTGATGAATTATACATAGCAGATGCAACCCACAGAAGACTTATGAGTCAAATTAATGTGCTCTTGCCATTTGAGAGCCTGCTTGCAGTTGGGAATCTCTACAGTATACCCCTGCTATCAATATCACAGAGAATGAACAAGTGACATCAGTTGATATTTATGAGGCAATTTGATGCCGAGTGAGTAGCCATGGCATTCTGAGCTGTTAAAGGAAAATAAACAAAAAAATGTCAACCCATACATCCTAATCAAAAACTCCACTTTAGGAGAACTATATGTGAATAATGAGCATTTGTGGTCAATGTAGCATTTTCGAAAATCTATTGCTGGACTTTGAGGTGTGCCGAGAAGGGCTGTTTGGCAAAGATAAGAAGCAGTTTCTTTATTTGTCACACAGCACACACACACCACAACACATGCACTCAAGTGGCGACAGCGACCAACACACACACACATGCTTCTTTTCAAATGGTGGCCAGTGAAACGTTGTGTTGTGGGGATGGTGTGGTTTGAGCAGCCCGCCTGACCTGGGTCTAGGTAATTGGGGGCCAAGGATCAGAGTGGCTACATACCTGTTGCTCATTGGTTGGTCTAACGATCAACAGGTAAAACCCTATCCCCACACACACTCAGGAGAGGAGCCCTTGTCATGACACATGTCTATCTGCTCCTGGGCTAATTCCAACTAGCCCACTCTCTACAATCAATCAGTGTGTCTACAACCCTCTCGTCTGTGTCTCCGGACTGGAGGTCCCTGAACACGCTACTGGAGGCATGGTAGGCAAAACTGCCACAAACTTGATTTCTGCTTTTGACCCATCCTGACTTATCCTTCCTCCGGGGGGCAGCCAGGAGCAGTGGGCAGCATACAGTGACGCCTGGGGACCAATTTCAAATGTCCATCCCTGGTCAAACAATGATGTTTTTGCATGATTTTGGTGGGGGTCTTTACTGATGTCGCATGGAGGAAACCCCCTGTGAGCACGGGGAGAACATGCAAACTCCACACAGAAAGGTCCCTAATCGGGAAATCAGCACCCCAGACAGTAATCGAACCCCGGACCTTCTTGCTGTGAGGCAGCAGTGCAATGCACTGTGCCACCATACCATTAAGTGGCATTTTAGATGCCAGTTAATGCTAGTTAATTGATGAGTTTATTTAGCTTCCTATCATATTTTGGTTTTCCACCTCAGTGATTAGCCTCTCACTATGTTCCCAGGGCCCTATGTCCCCAATGTCCTATATATTCTAGGTCCTGTGTTGCCATGGTCCTTTGTTCCCAAGAGCATACGTTCCCAAGTTCCTATGTTCCCGTCCTATATTTTCTAAGTCCTGTGTTGCCATGGTCCTATCTTCCCAAGGTCCTATCCTCCCAAATCTCTATGTTCCCAAGGTCCTATGTTGCCAAAGTCCTATGTTCCCAAGGCCCTATTTTCTGAAGGTCCTATGTTCCCAGGGTCCTATTCCAGTGCTCTAATGTAGTTATTCAGTAGCATACCAGGCCAGCTACACTGTACATCAAGATTTTTACTATCAGTATGCATTTTTGTTAATATACTAGAGGTATAGGCATTGTTCTATATATATTTATATATATATAAATATATACAACCTTAAGAGGTAACCTGTCCTACATACTGTTTAATAAATGAACAACAACCACAACAACATTTTGTTAGTAAAATAAAAAATGTGGAGTTGCACGATAGACCCTATGCAGCTTTACACAGAACAAGGGCCATGTGTAGCAAGACAGAAAATCTGCCTTTGTTAGTTCAGGGACTGTGAAATGAAATTGAATAATGCAGACAGCAGGCGCTCGGGCTACACTGTGAATGGAACTTCCCTGTGTCAACACACATCAATAAACAACATAATAAAACACCCCAAGGCAAAACATTATTTCTGCTGCTGTTCGTGGCTAGTCATGTTGAAAGCGCTCGTGGCTAAAACCTCGCACTTATTATTTCTATTTCTTCACACGAGTTGTATTGGACAGACTTAATTCTACAGGTGGCTGATGAAGGTCAATAATCTCTCTCCTCTAACACGCCGTGCTTTCTCTATCCCCCTCCCTCTCTTATCATTTCCTCTACGTTTTTTCCCCTCCTTTTCTCTCTCCACACTCCTTTTCCTCTCTCTCAGTCAATCCCGATCAATTTATGCGGCCACAAAATCCACCGACAAAAGCCGTTCGGGGCGAGTCGATAAACTGAGCCAGAACTACCGTATGAGCCACGCGCGCAAGGCCATTCCTCGGACGTTCCTCCATCTCTCTTGTCTCTCTCCCATCCATCGCTGGGCCATCAAATCACTTTTTTGAGCAAAATCTGGGGGCGGATTTGATTGACAGGTGGAGGGAGCGGCGGCATTAGACGAGAGATAAGTGCTCCGGGAGCCGCTGATGAGCTATACGAGGATCAGGGCACAGACATCTGATATGGCATTTGTAGCGCTCAACAGACCAGCTTTCAGGAAAACATGGCCGTGTGTGATTTTTGCGTATGAGCGGGTGAGTTCTTGTTTGAGATGTGCGTTCCTGTGTTTAAATGGGGAGGTGGTGGGAAAAAAAATCGCTCAACGTTGAAGAAATGTAAATTGGAAAATGTGGAGGAGAGATAATGGCAAAAGAGATATTGCTTGAATGTGTCAAGGTCCATGATCCAAATGCAGAAATAACAAATCTTTACGTAGAGAATGGAGACACATTGAATGGAGCACTCCATTTTGTTAATAATAAATGTGCTACGTTCATGATTAAGCCTTTTGTGAAAATCCTATTCATGTACGCGTCAGATATTGCATAGGGCGCAACTGCATTTTCACTATGCCATAGAATGCTTTTCCCTGGATGGAACGGCGACAAAAGGCAGGCAGAAAGAAACCATGGGGTGTACAATCCCATTCATGTTGACATGTGTGTGTGTGTGTGTGTGTGTGTGTGTGTGTGTGTGTGTGTGTGTGTGTGTGTGTGTCTCTCCAGCTTGCCAACACTGGCATTGGAATCTTGTTGTGAAAAAAAGGAGTTAGCAGCGTGGATGTTGGATTGGAACGAGAGCGAGGGAATCTTTTCAGAGGACATCTGAAAATATCCTTAAAGCATTTGTATTTTTCTAATATTGTCTAATTTGTCACAAGTATTAGTCTGATTTTACAAGCACAGGACCAACAAAGATCCTTAAAGGGGACCTATTACGCTCCTTTTAACCAAGTTAATATAGTACGTCTCGGAGGTCCCCAAAAACACGCTTTAAAATTTTTGTTTGCTGAAAATACCACTCAGATTCGATGCTCAATGGATTGAGCTTCACGCTGGGCTTTACTTCCGTTGCATTTCCCTGTAAACTTTCACTGATCTCACCTTATCAGTCCACCCAAGTCTGTTTCTGAAAAAAATGAGGCGAGGAATAAGAAGTCCAGTCGCTGAGTCGTCACTCATCTCAGACCTATAAGGCCTCATTTTAAAGTTTGTTCCGACCCTCACCGGCGTGTCCGGAGCAGCGCGGAACAAGGGGGCACAGCGGGCTTTTTGTTTCCCTCAATTACGGAAACCTCTGCAAAAAAAATTGGAAAAATGAAATAAATACATCTCCAGTTTTGTTTGGAGAAACGCGGAGCGGATCGCCCTTTCTTACTGGTGCAGGTGTTCATATCCTGTGCAACGCATTATTTCCAACTTGACCAGTCAGATAGACAATACCACATTGGTGCACACAGACTACAGACTAAACTGGGCTTGGGCCGGTATTTGATTGTATCAACTATTGCAATATTTGCCACCATATGCAATATTTTCACAGTATCGAATATCGCCCCTCGTGGTCCATCCGTCCGCGGGACCACGTGTGGTTTAGATCTCCCTCACTGTGTGTCCAATTCTGTAATCTACCAATGGTAGGCTAGTGAAAAACTAAAATATTTCTAGTACAATAAATCATATCATCATGTCATTGTTTTTTTCAAGTGGGTTCTCTTTTCCCCAATCGGCCTGTTTTCCTGGAAGTAGCAGAGGGAGTAAGCAAATTACATAGAATTGCTGCCGTTCCCAAATGCGTGGATAGTGGGATCACATTTCACGGCAATTCCAGTCATTTTGACACAATGGGGGGAGTATGTGAAGGGATGCAAGTTTAAAGGAATTTACTTCATCCATAGTTGTTAACCTTCACAAAGAATCGTCAAATAATTGATAACGTAAAAGGTAAATATAGCTTATGTCATACAGAATACAAAAACGCATGCTATATTCCCCGATCAAAGATGTATTGTAACATCTGAGAAACAGGCATTCTTGCAGCATGACAAGAATAGAATATGAAGGAGTAAAGGCTACTTAGGAAAAAATAAATAAATTGCGCTCCGTCTCCGTCTGTCGCCCGCGAAACCGTTGCTCCACCGGGCGCTCGCAGCTTTAACATAATGCCTCAAGAAGCCTGATATCAGACAGAATTGTCAACTCGCTACGCTCCGTTTCCATCTCCAGAAGAATCAGTCGGCTCGGTGGAGTGGGCGGACTCAAAGGTCGGGACCCAGGCAAACGGGAAAGGCGTCAGCAAAACAATCTGCAGCAGGGCGCCGGCCGCCATGTTGGATCCGTACTCTGTACACGGTGGGAGGGCGGAGCACGCTGTGTTCTCGCCAGAAGTCCTCGCAAGATCACAGCGTGCTCCGCAGATTGTTCAGTTAACTGTTTAATTTGAAATGTTACTGATTAAATTCTTATTAGCAATTAACTACACATAAACATAATAATATTATAAAATCATAATTATAATAATTAAATATAATGTAAAAATATATAAATATTATATACATATTTAAATATAGATATTATATACACGTATATAAATATATATAAATATAATAATTATAAAAAATTATAATAATTGTTATATTAGAACAACGATGATAATATATCACAATATTTGGGCGGGACTGTATTACGGTATAACATTTGGTATATTGCCCAAACCTAGACGTAACCAACAACAACAAGAACAACAACAACTTGGCTCCCCCCCGCTCACCGCCCTGGACCGTGTCATTATGCCGAGTCTCTCTCTCCGTCTCTGTTTCACTTCAGCTCTGCAATTTCCTCCGGTGAAGGAGAACGTTCCTCCTCCTCCTCTCTGACAGCGGCGAGAGGCACTTTGGTGTTTACAGAAGTGAGTCCTTTTTTTTCGAGCAAAGAGAGGCATCGGCGCACTAAGACGCTTTGGACGGCGTACAATTTGGGAAAACAGTCTGAGACGTGTGTGTGCACACACGTGCAGGTGTGGGCGGGCGGGCGGGCGGGTGTGTGTGTGTGTGTGTGTGTGTGTGTGTGTGTGTGTGTGTGTGTGTGTGTGTGTGTGTGTGTGTGTGTGTGTGTGTGTGTGTGTGTGTAGACATTTGGCTCAAGAACGAAGGCACAAGGGTCAGGAGAAACACCCAAGAAGGAAAGTGTTGTGAGCTTAAGGAATCAACGCTTTGTTTTTTATTGTTTTTTGTTGGTTTTTTTTTTTATAAAATAAAATAAAATAAATAAAAATAAATAAATAAATAAATACATTTTAAAAAAGGAATGAACGCTTTGAACAGACTGTAACCAGAAGGCTCCCATTTTCCCCCAATTGCGCGAAGGTCAAGATCAGGGTCAAGAGGAACTTTGTTGTACCCCAAAAAATTATCAAAAAATGCAATACTAGAAATACTAGAAATATCTGACAATGGATTAACTCCATAGACGCGATATATGCCTTAAAACCGCCACCATAAATCAACAGGAACTACAAGAACTCTTGGAAGATAAGACGGGCACTTGGCAAACTTTTGTGAAGAAGGTCAACGGTTTAAGGATTGAGAGGCTTCTTTCAACTACTTGATCGCGTTCGGAGGTCCGGAGCTTGCGTTTGTGTCGTGTACAGACCGGGGTTTGCCGGAACCTACTTCAAACCACTGTCATCTGCTCCGTCTTTTTTCTTTCTTTTCTCCATCTCTGGGATTCGTCTCCCGCGAGTGTGTTGGTTAGCTCCGCGAACCTCCGACTACACCGGCTACAAGCTACACCAGCTACAGGCTACACCGGCTACGAGCTACAGCGGCTAGCAGCTAAGCGGCTACAAGCTACAAACAAAGCGACACGCTGCGCGCTGCTCTGCTATAACAGATTGGCCCCTTTAGCTAGTCCTAGCCCAGCTAGTCCTCCTGGCTCCCACCTTAATCACAGGTGACTCCATCACCCGCCACGTCAGGCTCCAAAGGTCAGCCACAGTAATGTGTTTACCCGGGGCCAGAGCACCGACATTGAAACTAATCTTCGAGTGCTGGCAAGCAATAGGAAGAGCCATGAGAAACATGCACACAAGGCTGACACCAGCTATTCTGATATAGTTATTCTGGTATAGTTATAGTTATTCGGCACTAATGATGTGAGGGTGAGGCAATCAGAGATCACAAAGAGTAACATCGCTAGAACTTGTGATCTCGCTAGAATGATGAGTCGGCATCGAGTAATTGTCACTGGTCTCTCGCCTGCGAGAGGCAATGATGAAAGGTTCAGTAAATTAGTCTCGCTTAACCGGTGGCTGGCTAAGTTCTGCAGCGATTAGGGACTGCTTCTGGGGGCGCCGGCCTGCTGAGGATGGACGGCATTCACCCATTCAAGAAGGGAAGTGGGGACTTCAACGACACGGTTTTTTTCTAGTCGCCGTGTCGGAGACATTTACCGATTAGTCGTTACGCACGGTTACACATGGGGCTTTTACTGTTTCATTCCATTAAAAAACAAATAAATAAATCTACAGCAAAAACACACCGTTTGGAAGAAAAGGATCGCTCTGATCCGAGCGGCGGATCACACTCCACTATTTTGCCGAATCAACAGTGCATTTCTTTGCGTGCGTTTTTGGGAATGTGAGCTCAAATAAAAAAAGTTAATGAATTACAAATTCAGCTCGAAAGACGCTGGAGAACTTTGTGGTTTTTGCCACACGTGCTGGTAGTCTGACATAGCAAAGATGATGACGCGGCTTCTGAAATGAAAACCTCATTTCGCTACGCGGCACATAAGTGAGATGTGCGTGTCTTATGGGACCGGATGGGAGGCAGTGGACATCACTTGGCTTCCTCTACCAAAAACAGTTGTTTTTTTTTTTGTTTTGAATAGGCCATACAGTAAACAAAACGATTTAAGATTTTATTTTTTACTGAATGTGTCGATGAGTCGACACATTTTAACATGCCTACAAGGGAGGGCGCCGTCACCCTTTCTGGGGACATAGATAAATGTTTGAGTCAAGCATGATACCTCACTCTAGAGTAGGTGGGGACAGGTGAGTAGAGAGCCTGCTAGTGCCACTTTGAGGGGGTGGACTCCCAGTCAAGGTAGGGCAGGCTTATAGTAACCCTGCACATGCTACACCCTCAGGGGGTGTAGACTCTTCCAGCTTAGCTAGTACTTTGCAGGACAGTAGTAACCTGGACGGATCCTGCCAGACAGGCTGATGAAGTAGAGTGTGACGCATTTAATCATCCTTCCCCTCATCCCTGTATAAATTCAGTTGGTCATGCTTGTCAGACGGTTTTCTCTCCTAACTGCAGTGTTTGTAGATTACCCGGCATTTCCTACCAGATACCCACAGAATCAATTCCTCGCCACACTATAGTTCCTCAAATTACAAATCAGCTTCCAAACAATGCAATCGTACTTAAAGTAATGCCAGGGAGGGAATGGGGGTGAAGGGCAATCAGCAATACCCTTTTCAATGACAATTGGTCTAATGAACATCAAATCACTCCCCTCCAAAGCATTCTTAGCTAATGATTTGATCAGAAACCAAAATCTCGATATGATGGGTCTATGTGAGACTATGTGAGGTTAAAGCCAAATGATTTCTTACCACTAAAAGAAGCCTCTCCACTATGTTAGCTCCCATGTTGCTTATTCATCCAAGATCCAATTCATCCCCTTATGTCTAAATTTAATCTTAACTTCAATCCTAGATTAAACAATGACGTTAAAACATTTGAGGCTCTTGCTATGCAGTCCTCGACACCACTACCAATTTACCTAGCAGTGATCTACCGTCCTCCTGGGCCCTTACTTGAGCTGAATGAATTCTCTGACTTTGTTTCTGACATGGTGATGCACGCAGATAATATATTAATTATGGGGACTTTAATATTCATGTGAACTCTCCGTCTGAACCCCTTAGCAGGAGGTTCCAGACGATAATTGATACATTTGGCTTTCGCAGCTAATAAATAAACCAACCCATAATAATGGTCACACTGACCTTGCACTTACCCGGGGCATTGAAATCTCTCACGTAGTTACAGGTTTCAATGGCCCGGGTAAGTACTATATCTCTTTATATACCTATACCTACCTATACCTCTGCCAGGTCTGACCACTATTTCATAAAACTTTATAAATCTTAATCCACTGCCAGTGTTCTGAGCATGACCCGAGCTATAGCAGCCATAACATTAGTGCTTTAACTACTACCGCGCCTCCTGACCAATTGCCCACAGCTGTAACTTCCTTTCCATTTTACAAAGCTCGCATTGATAACCTCACAAACAAATTTAATGCGGCCCTCCGTAATGCTTCAGACACAGTGGCACCACTAAGAATAAAATCACGTGTGAAGAAACCAACACCTTGGTTTACAGATGAGACCTGAGCACTTAAGCAATCCTGTAGGAAGCTCAAGCGTAAATGGCATGCAATTAAGCTGGAAGTGT
>NC_137206.1:13395565-13400565 GCF_960531495.2 Zeus faber | reverse complement strand
AGTGATGAGTGATGAGCGGCCAGTGACGTCACTTGGAATCGCTGAGACAATAAGACGGAGCAACCGCAATAACCTGTGGGGGAAAAAATGGCGCTCATAGTTTGAAAGAACATCGTTCAGCGTGCACAGAGTCTAGATAATGTGATTTATCGCCTTGGAAACAGCGGTTGGTTCATTTGAGTGGATTCCCGCCGTTCCCACGTTCAGGAAAATAATCCATCATCTACTAATTGAAGGTTGAATAACGTTTTTTAAGGGGAAGGGGATACCGTCTCAAACTTAAAAAAAACCCAATACTCCCCCGACGTACAAGAAAGCTGTGCAAACCTTCGTCCCATCTGATTTGCCGGGACTTAACAGCCCCCCCCCCCCCCCCCCCAATTAATTAACACACGTGAGGAGCCGCAACGGATGCCGTAAGGTTTTAACAGTCGGGGCTTGAGGATAAACTTGGTTTACGTTTCCCTTTTTTTGGGGAGGGGGGCGGCTATCCAGACCTGGAGGAGCCAAAATGTGGAATAGAAACAAAAAGGTGTTTAGCGCCGTTATTCGGGAAACGTCTTTCAACTGTGACCTGCTGCCGGGAGAGCCGCCATAATTCAGAGCCTTGACTTTACATCAGCGCACGATATTGGTTAACTCGCGGGCAGCCCTTTGGGCCGCTGTCAGCACTCCTTCTGGTGGCCGCCTGCCAGCAGCCTTTAAGCCCGATCAATAGACACCGGCGGCTTGCTTTCCCATCCCTTTCCCCTTTCCCCTTTCCCCCTTCAGCTCCCGCCGCACGGAGGAGCGCTCCGTTCCGTCCGGCGACCAGGAATTACGCGCGGCTCCGCAAAATTGGCTTCATCTGCGTCCGCGGTGAGGGACGGGGCTTTTTCGCGGCAATGGGAGACGTCGACCCGGACATGAAAGGAGCCAATCTTTCGGCAAAATTTGGGAGGGAAGACGGGAGCGCGAGTGCGCGCGCGCGCAGGCGAGAAAGAGTATAGACGGTTCCCACAGACGTTTAAATCCCTCGACAAACAAAAAAAAAGGAAAAATCTTTTTTTTTTTTTTACACATCTCTCGAACATGTGCGGCTCGCGGGGCAGGGGAGGGGGTTGCTCGGCCGACGTGCTGGTCAAACGGCGGAAAAAGTGGATAACAAAGGGGCTCCGGAAGAAAGGGAATAACGGCTGTGTGCGTACGAATCCCCAAGTGCCCCAGCTCTGTGCACTGTGCTCAGAGGTCAATTTGGGGGGGGGGGGGCTCACAAAGCGGGTATTTAACATATTTCAAAGGGCCGCCCGTTGAACAAATTCGACCCCCGAAGCAGAGACCACCAGACCATGTGTCGGGACGCCCCCCCGGCGAAGGTGGAGGAGCGACGGAGGGAACCCCACGGAGCAGACGGCCGCGACGGCGGCTCCGTGAAGCCGCGACCGCCCCATTCACATTTCCGCCCGTCCGACCCACGCGCCCGCCCTGTGGTCGAGACGCGACGTTTCCACAACACTCCCTCCGCCTTCCTCCACCCTAACCCCGCTCCACATTACCGCACGCCCTTGACACACTGCAAATGCAAAATACCCCTCCTCCTCCTCCTCTTCCTCCTCCTCCTCCTCCTCCTCCTCCTCCTCCCCAAGCACTCCCCAAATGTATTGATCCCATCTGGGCTTTGGCTGTGGGCTCCGCAGCTTCTCGCCTTTGTGAAATAATCCATAGCTCCTTAATCCGTAGTTGTAAAACTGTTAATGTGGTGTTGACAAACCAGTAGTTCATCTCCGTAGGCTTTATAATCTCTGAGGAACTACTCCGCAACGCGCGCACGCCCTGACTTCTTCCTCCTCCCTGACTCTCTCACACACACGGCCGGCGATGAATTTAAAAAAATATTAAAAAAAAATAATAATAAAAATAAAATAAATAAAAAACAAAAACAAAAGATGGGGAAAAATGTACAGAATATTCCAACCGGGATTCCCCGGTTGGAATATTCTGTACATTTTTCCCCATCTTTTGTTTTTTGGGTTTTTTTTTTATGTCCAGCTTCTGTCTGTGCAACAACACATCAAACCCTTACAGCAACAACGGAAATGTGATTCCGATTCTGATCCTACATTTGGGTCAGCGGTGGGACTCACTGGACCCGGATCCGGGTGCTTTTTATTCAGGCAGTGAGGGGGCATCAGCCCCCATGCAAGCCCTGCGATCTTTTTAAACCAGTTCGTGTGTGTTTGTGTGTGTGTGTGTGTGTGTGTGTGCGTGCGTGCGTGCGTGCATCAGCCTTTACTTGCAGCCACATGTTCTCCTGCCCATGCATCTGTAAATTCCCAGACCTCCCACGCAAACCTGCGAGACGTTTGACCTCTGCAAAGCGCAGCCATCCCGTCGGTAAGTCAGCGAGAAGGGACGCAGTCAAAAGGAATAATGATTCTGAGAAATTGAAAAAATTGAAGAAAGACGAGACTTACCGACGAGATGGATCTTGGGCTCCTCGTCCCCCCTCTGCCGATCCGCAGTCTGCTCAGATCGGAGCGGCGCGTCCCGGTGTCCTGTCGGAGTTTGGAGGTGATGGAGCGATCATCTGCTGGATGCTGAGGGTGGAGGAGGGAGGCAGGAGGAGGGTGGAGGAGGAGGAGAAGCGGCTGCACGAAGCGAGAGGGAGTAGGGAGAGAGTAGGGAGAGAGGAGAGAGAGAGAGGGAGAGAGAGAGAGAGAGAGAGAGAGAGAGAAAGGAGGTGAAGAGCAAAGCACTGCAGCAGCGCTCGGCGTCGGGAGGCAAAAGCGCCGGAGAGGCGGCGCACGGCGGCTCCCCCGTCCCACTGGCGCGCACACACACACACACACACACACACACACACACACACGCACACGCACACGCACACACACACACGCACACACACGCACACACATATACGCACAAGCGCGCACACACACACACGCACACACACGCACACACATATACGCACAAGCGCGCCCCTCATTCTCACACTCGTCTGAGCGCTCATCCCAGAAGACGGAGCGCCATCTTCAGGCTTATCAGGGTTACCTCTCTTTTAGTAATTACAATCATCATCGTATTATTAATATTTTGTCATCATTTTATTATGATTATTGTCATTTGTATTGTGCAATACCGTATGCTACAATGCACATTGCTTATATCATGATTATTTTTAAATGATTGTTAAATATGAGTGTTATATTTATATTATAGTTTATTATTTCTTTTAATTTTGTATCTAAATACTGTATGTTGTTAATTTAGTAGCAGCACATAACACTAAGTAAAAAGGTAAAAACAATATGAGTAAATAACAGTATATACTACAGCGCGCCTCCAATCCCCATCCTCTACGATTATTTCCAACGTATAGACGCATTAACAAAGTACTATCTCAACTTATCTTATCTTGTCTTATCTTGTCTTGTCTTGTCTTATCTTGTCTTATCTTGTCTTGTCTTGTCTTGTCTTGTCTTTTTATTATTATTGACCCTGACGTTGTGGTTTATCCTGTCTAGATCTAAACGTAATTGTTCACGGAAGCGTGTCTGTAAGTCTGCATCAGGAGGAATTGAATTCTGTTCTTCTTTTTAACCTGTCCCGTTTTACACCACTTTGCGGTAAACGCAGCGGGGCCCCCGTACATTTTGATGGGATGCGAAGAGGTGATGTGTGCTCTTTGCTTTTGTTGCATTTGACAGCATTTCATTTGTCACCTTCTGCATCAGCTGTACAAAACGCTCAAGGATGCCATCAATTTCCCTTCTCTGGTGTCCCGCCCTCAACCCAACCCCCCCCCCCCCCCCCCAAACACACACACACACACACACACACACACACACACACACCATAGTAACCAGATCCCTTAGGTGGTCCAATGACATCACTTTAGATTGCATCTCCACCCATTGCAGCCCTCCTTTCAGATTTGCACAGGCGCACGCCTTTCTCACACACACACACACACACACACACACACACACACACACACACACACACACCCTGAAGAATGGTTTCCCAAGGTCAGTGAGTGCTGAGTTTTTCATGATGCTGCAGTGTAATGTACCATGTGCTCTCGCCTCCACTGAGAATTGAGGTGGATCAGGATGGATGCCATCTCAGCTTTCCTTGTGGTTTTCGACGTATATTACAGGACAACAAGTTTGTAAAGTGCAAAAACATCACGATAACGACCCCGACATTCAGCGGCCCCGCTTTTGCGGGGCCGCTGAATCCAAGCCTGTACGGGCCTCTCGCGGTGTCAGCTTTCGTTGACTCTTTCACACCAAAAAAAAACAAAACAAAACAAAAAAAAACGGTGAAGTTTAACGACTCACCATTTTGCCGAGGACCCCCTGGGGCCTCTCGAAGGACCTGCTGGGGGGTCCCGAGGCCCCACATTGAGAACCGCTACTCTAGAGGAACTTCCTCCAGATAATGCGAGCCGAGGTCACCTCAGCGTCAGAATGGCGGCGCCAGCAAACACTCAGCTCTTTTCGTACCCTGGCAACGGCGCCACGCGTTGTAACAGTTCAGTCACTTCGGGTTGACGGCCGAAACAAAACAACAATCAAAACCATCACTATGTAGGAAGGGGGTCGGAGAAAATGGCTGCTATGTAGGAAGGGGGTCGGAGAAAATGGCTGCTTCCCCCTGCTCCATTTCAGACGTGTGTTTCTTCTTTTGTTTGGTTTTTGGGAAGAATTTGGTGAATGTTTTTTTTGTTCCAATGTAATCTGTGATCTATTCCATAATAGTCAATCAACCGCTCCACCAATCACTCACGTAACTCAACTCATTGAGCCACGTCAGCCATGTTTTATTTTTACACGCGTTCATTCATTCGTTCATTCGTTCATTTATTTGTTTGTTTATTGTTTAAAAAAAAAAAAAAAAAAGGGCATATCACTTCCTTCAAAGATTTCATTAATAAATCTATATTCTCATAAACAAACAACGACGGCACCACCAACCTGCTGCACCCGCTAGGGAAAGTTGAGGTAATCAACCTTTTA
>NC_137206.1:13308065-13385565 GCF_960531495.2 Zeus faber | reverse complement strand
AGTCCACGCCTCCACGGGTCAGAGCTGTTTTGGTGGTACAAGGGGGGGGGGGGCTACACAATATTAGTGGTCGTTTTAATGTTGTGGCTGATCGATATAGGTCTCTGAGGTCCCCAAAACATGTTTTTGAAGTATTTCGCTGAAAATACCACTCCCATCATGCATTCTAGCCATTCTAACATGCCTCTAAACCACCCTGTTCTCGACGGGCTGTTTCAGTGTGTGTGTCGCTTTAAATGAAAATGCTGCCGCTCCCCACGCCCGCTCTGGAACTGTTCACCCCAGTTCTGTGAGCCCGTTGTATGAAGTACGTAAACTTTCGCTTGTTTCACCAAAATCTGTTTTTTAACAAATTTGAGGTGAGAAATAAGCAACCCATTTGCTGAATCTTCACTTGTATTAGATTTGCAAGATGTAATTTAAAAGTTTGTTCTGTTTGTTCTGCTGCAGCAGCCTACATTCAAACTAATGCATACACTTTTTGGGTGTTTTTTTTGGAAAGAAACACAGCAGTGTTCTTTTTTAAATATTTATATTATCCTAGTGTTCAGTTTCTTCATGGACAGTTGGTAATAATTCCTCTTTGTTTTTAAAAGATTTGTCTGTGTAGCCAACAACAGGGCACTTCCCGGCTCCGCTTGGTAGTTCTCCAGCCGTGGGTGGAGTCGCTCAGCTGGGAGCCGGTTGTAATTCTACCGCGGAATCATGGGATGTAGGAAGGGGTCCAAAATCCGAATGGCTTGTTGAATCACATGTTTTCTGAAATAGGCAGTTCACAAGAAACCGACTGGGTTGTCTTATTTCACATTTTGTGTGTTCGTAGGCCCGTCAGAGACCAAAGCCTATGCGCACAAGCACCGAAAAAGTGAAACCCCTTTAAAGCTTGAATTAGCTAGTTCGTTTTTGTCTAGAGGGGACATAAGTCATGGAAGCGGAAAGGTTTCACATCATCTTATCTTCATACTGAATATGTATTTTCTGTCAAAAGAAACCTAGCAGGACGTCTCAGAATGTCAATATCTGTTTTTTCCTTTTTTTTTTTGACAAAATGTTGAGGTATATTTTCGAGTACGGTGAGATTTCATGTTCAATTCCACCCCTTCGATGCCCTTCTGTTGAACTGTAAACTGAGGGTCGTCTCAGTTTAGCCTTAGACACCGGGCATTCTTAGCTGTGTCGCATTCCTTCCGGGCTTGTCTTGTGGTCTGGAAGCGATTCTTACCGCTGCGACTCGTCCGTCCTGTAGGGAAACCGTATCAACGTCTTGCTGCAAAACTGTACTTGCCCGGACCTGAACTTTCGGCGATATAACTGCACATTGAACTGGGTGAGTACAAAGAGTGAGTGATCTGAGTCCCGCTACACCTGCGACGATAATGGCCATGGCTCCATCGTTTTTCTCACGTTTTTCTCACCTAACCGTGTACTTGTAAATGAAATATCAAAGGCGTTTTTATCGTTCTTAACTGGCTTTTCCTGAACCGGGGTTGGATTGGGCCCCGACATGGGTGGCTTGTAAAACTAATGTCTGGATTGGGAGTCATCTGTGACTGAGTGATTAGTCAGTCGAGAGGAAAAAAAAGAAAAGAAAAGAAAAGCCGTTGATGCCCCGCTGATGCCTCAACGCCTGATTTCCCAGAGTTTCCCTTTCACATCCTCTTGGCAATCACTCTCTCACAACCCGGAACTAATATGATACTTTTGAGCCAAAGCACTAAGCTGCAGGGATGTCTGACGCATGCTGACAACCTAGCTCAGGAATGAATATGTATTGTTGGAAACGTGAAATTAATTTAAACATCAATGAATGAATATCAATATTTTTTACTTTTTTAAATATATTTACACAATATTTCCATTTATTTTTACCTTGCACTTGAAATGAACCACCGACATCGGGGTCAAAATTAATTGTTGATCGCTCTGAAAAGTACATTAAGTTGCCTTCTTTTTCCCAAATTCGCTTCTTTGAACTCTGGGTAAAATCTTCTCTCGAAAAATAATCAAGGTGCATGTTGCAGCCTAATCTTTCATTGTTGCATTACTGTATAGCCTCCATTTACCATGGAAAGGAAACTCTCATTTTGAAACACGGATGGAGAACTGGAATGTATCATGTATTTTATCGCCCCTGGTCTTACTTTTTCTTTCGGCTGTGTCGTCCTGCAGCAGATCCCCCGTGCCCTCTACAACATGGCCTGCAAGATGCGCAGTCTGGGGGAAGAGGGCGAACTGGTGTTTTCCGTCCAGAACTCAGTGAAATGCAGCTGTTACGCGAAACTGGTGAGGCTCTACACAGACCGGCAGATTGCGGCAGTCGCAGTTTCCAGTGGCAGCAGTGAATCGCACTGAAAAAGGAATAGTTCAGCTTTTTCAAAGATTACCTGTTTTATACTCACACTTCATGTAGTACTGCACGTAGCTAAGGCTTCATTCCTGCAGCAGTTCAACCTTTTCTCCATAATGGGCCCGACTCCACACTCCCATCAGCAGTTCTACGCAAGTAATGGGGGACAAATCCGCAAACTGCCTTTAGGGCAAAAACTCAGGCCACATGAGGCCACAGCAGACTGATTTTGCAAATTCAAGGAGTTATTTTGGAAAATTACATTTGCCTCAAAGCTAAATTCCCTGTTTGCCGGCACTTTTTTGATTGCTGTGCCAGTGTTGTTGCAGGACAGTTTTTCCTGTGTATTTACTACACATCTGAAAGATTTGTGTACACATTGATGAGAAGTCGATTGCTTGTTGATAAAATTGATAAGTAATTGACGCAATTTACTGATTGAAAAAACAAATATTTCGACGGGACTTGATGAAAACGGCTATCTGCTACTTTATGTAAAATACCCTTACACAAGTCTCAACACAATGCTTCTACACAAATATGAGAGAAATGTAGGTCATCTCTGTGGCATCATCATTGGCGTTGCCTGTAATGTCGAGTGACTTTCGGTCCTGAACGCAGATTGTGGATTTGTCCCCCATTACTTGCACTGAATTCATTCTGGAGCTGCGTGTCCGTTATGGGGGAAAAGCCCGCCGTGGAAATGAAACCTACCTACTGTATGTACTACCTCAGGGGTGAGAATAACACGGGTGATATATGAACTTCCTTAAATAAAGAAAACTGAGCAAGCTCAGTCCCCCATTGTAACGGTGCTGTACTGCACGCTGATGGTGTTACATATTCCACACTCAAACAAAGGGTTTGTCAAGTGCGAAGTGCAAAATGTCTCACATTTGTTTTATTGTTTCAATCTTAATAATGACAGTGAAACTATTTTATAATTCTACGATCCAATGCTTAGAGGTGTGGCCTTCCAGTGCTGAAGGGGCTGTGGTGTGAATAAGCGGTGCGAGATCTGAATCCTTTTTGAAATCCACTTACAATGTGAACATAAAACAAAACTGAGCTCATTCGCATCAGCTTTACTCCTCATTCACTGTGAAGTAACTTGAGTTTGGTTTTATTAAAAAAAAAGAACTATAAGTGAAACAACATATCCCACTCCCTCACAAGACACCAGTCATCAATTAGGATGACATCAATTTGGATTTCAAAATCTATATGCGGCAGTCTCCTTTGCTCCCACTGTGCGGCTTCTCTGCGGCGGGTGCCCTGCGTGCCGTGGGTGGTGGAGGGCCCATATATCTGGCAGCCTGCTGGCGTCAGCGGGGGGGCTAACATCGGGGTGACCCGTGCTGAGCACACTCTGCTATGTGGATGGGCGCTCGTGGCCCGGTGGGGCATCTGGTCGGCTGCGGTGTGGTGGGCCTCGCTCTTGCGCTGGGCGTGGGTGGGCATGGGGGTCCCGCCGGCCCGCGGGGCCTGTCGGCACAGGGCCTAGATCCGGGCCTGCGGTCCATGCCTTGCGCCTGCAGCCCTGGCTTTACTGCAGCCGCGGAGTGTCTATGCAGCTGCTGAGCTCGGGGGGGGGGGGGCTTCGGGGCCCTTTCCGCTGCTTGAAAGTGCCACGACATAATACCGACCTTATACACCAGAACCAATTGGGATAAGACCTACACACACACACACACACACACACGGTTCTGTGTTTAATTGTCTCACCCGTGGTGAATCCCCCCCTCTTGGAGTAGTGATCAGTTGTTTATAGAACCAAACATAGTCAAATTGTTCTCCAAAGAGGGGCATTAGTGGTGGTTCTGTACAACTAAATACTGTGCTCTTGTCATCTTATACCGTAGGTCAGCCACAGGACAGAGTTATTGCAGCGGTTTTTGATGATTAAAGAATTAAAAAGAGTTGCAGGTTGAGAACTTGAACTTCACTTGCAGGCTCTGTCCTAGATGCAATGGCATACAGATACTCTGTGTTGTATGCCCACATGCTGACAGCACAGGTTAAAAAAATAAAATAAAGTAAGAAAGCTGTGGCTCCACTCGTAGCACCTGTCCACTGCAGTATACACAGAGCAGCACTGGCTGTAAAGAAAATGCTGCAGATCTAAAGACTGTTCTAGAAGAGGCAGTCAGAGCAGTCAACTTCATCAAACAGCCGCCCACTGCATTCACGTTTATTTTCCGTTTTATGTGACGAGATAGGCAGTGACCATGAGCAGCTACTGTTACACCCCAAAGTCCGGTGTCTCTCAAGGGGGAAGGTACTGATGTGACTTTTTGAATTGCGTGATGAGGTGAGGGTGTTTCTTCTCGACACAAAGTTTGAACTCGCACATGGCTTCAGTGATTTTGAGCGGCTGGCTAAATTGGGATAACGGCCAAAATTTTCAGTCACTTAAATGGACTCAACCTCAGTCTCCAATGAAAAGCAGGGATCATGTTGAATGTCCAGCATAAAATAGACGTGACCATAAGAAAAAATGGATATGTGGTCCAGGGGAGTTGACCAGTCAAACATTGACTCGTTTCAGAATGTCGGATTCTTTGACAAGGAAGAAATGCGACTTCCCGTCACCGTGATCAACCATGTCAAAGAGCACCTGCATGGTTCGAGGACCAAGCCGCGCGAACACTTCCCCATTCCAGATGTGCAGTGCAGCCTGGATGGAAAACTCCTTCGTCAGCCATTGTCCAGACCCTCGCAGGTCTGACCGCAGAGAGGACGACAATCTTGTGGATCTCTCCTGCGACAGCGCATTGAAACTGGCTCTCACAACTGGCGTTCTTCTTTGTTGCTTCTTAGCATCCCAATCTGTCCAACAGAGCTGTGCGATTTCCGATGCCTTTCCCCGACGACGTATCTCTGTGAGACTGGCTTTTAGGCGCTTGTGGCACTGAAGACGAAATGCAGGAATAAAATGAATGTTGAGCCAGACTTTCGACTTAGACTGTCATCCCTTAAACCAGACATCAAGCATTTGGTGTCTGCCATGCAACATTACACCGCGTTCCAAATTATTATGCGAATGATATTTTTCTCTGATTTTCCTAAATAGTCGATGCAAATGACAGTCGGCATAATTTTCAAGTCATCACCCGTTAGGGTATATTTTGAATGTTATTGAACAAACCTCCCAATGATAACAGTATTTTTTTCTAAAATAAAAAACTCAAAATGATCTGTTCAAAATTATTATGCACAACAGTTTCAAAACATTTTATAGGTTGTAAGAACTGGAAATGGTCATTTGTTGAATTGGCAGCATTAGGAGGTCATATTGACTGAAATCAAAAGCTATTTCAATCAAAAACATCTTAACAGGCCAAGTGACATGTTAACATAGGAGCCTTCTTTGATACCCTCACAATTCTTGCATCCATTGAACTTGTGAGTTTTTGGAGAGTTTTTGCTTGAATTTCTTTGCAGGATGTCAGAACAGCCTCCCAGAGCTGCTGTTTTGATGCAAACTGCCTCCCACCCTCATAGATCCTTTGCTTGAGGATGCTCCAAAGGTTCTCAATAAGGTTGAGGTCAGGGGAGGATGGGGGCCACACCATGAGTTTTGCTCCTTTTATGCCCATAGCAGCCAAGGACACAGAGGTATTCTTTGCAGCATGAGATGGTGCATTGTCATGCATGAAGATGATTTTGCTACGCAAGGCACGTTTCTTCTTTTTGTACCATGGAAGTGCTCAGTCAGAAACGCTATATACTTTGCCGAGGTCATTTTCACACCTTCAGGGACCCTAAAGGGGCCTACCAGCTCTCTCCCCATGATTCCGGCCCAAAACATGACTCTGCCACCTCCTTGTTTACGTCGCAGCCTTGTTGGGACCTGGTGGCCATCCAACAACCATCCACTACTCCATCCATCTGGACCATCCAGGGTTTCGCGGCACTCATCAGTAAACAAGACTGTTTGAAAATGAGTCTTCATGTATTTCTGGGCCCACTGCAACCGTTTCTGCTTGTGAGCATTGGTTCGGGGGGGGGCCCAATAATAGGTTTATGCACAACTGCAAGCCTGTGGAGGATCCTACACCTTGAGGTTCGCGGGACTCCAGAGGCACCAGCATCTTCAAATACCTGTTTGCTGATTTGTAATGGCATTTGAGCAGCTGCTCTCTTAATCCCATGAATGTGTCTGGCAGAAACATTCCTCATTATACCTTTATCTGCACAAACCTGTCTGTGCTCTGAATCAGCCACAAACCTCTTCACAGTACGATGATCACGATTAAGTTTTCGTGAAATATCTAATGTTTTCATAACTTGTCCAAGGCATTGCACTATTTGACGCTTCTTTCCATATTGCTTGAAAGCTGTGGCCTGCTTAATAATGTGGAACATCCTACTTAAGTAGTTTTCCTTTAATTGGGCTCACCTAGCAAACCAATTATTACAGGTGTCTGAGATCGATTTCAGTGATCCAAAGAGCCCTGAGACACAATACCACCATTTTAATTGAAAAACAAAAAATGTAATGTTTACGACGCTTAAATCCAATTTGCATAATCATTTGGAACACGGTGGTTATGTTACTATAACCAGGCATTAATTTAGGCTACATTCAAAACACTCTGCCCTTCAGACAGCACTTACTAGATACGATACGGTTACTAACGTTACAAGAAGGTTGGAGAAAAGGTTACTTTTAACCCACCTCTTTTTTTTGTTTTACCACCACTACTACTGCACTGTATGTATGAGAATGCATATGATTTCTAAAATAAACATCCTCTGAGAACGCACTGTTTGGCGCCCATATTACTTCTAGTCAGATGTGGGCCGCGAACACTTTCAAGATTTCCGAGTGGGCTGTGAGTCCAAAAAGGTTGGAACCGCTGCCTTAAACAAACAAATGTCAAAAAAAAAAGTAATTAACTGGTCCCCTGAAACACCACGGTCGACCGGCTTCCTTCCCCCAGAGCAACGATGCAGACTCCCCTCTGCTCTTCTGGCGCATGGCACCCCAAGCTGCTGTGTTGGCTGGTCTTTGCCTTCCAGAGGACCTGGTTCCCCCGAACACCACAGTTGACCGTCCGGAGTCCTGTTCAGGTGCCAGTGTGGCAGCTTCGCCGCCACACACCACCCAAGTGGCGTTTTCAGGGCCCTCCAGCACAGAGACACAGACAACGGGGGGTTATAAACACCAGTTCATTGTAGAGAGTGGGCTAGCTGGAATTAGCCCAGGAGCCAATATGTCATGACACTTGACACAAATTAAGCTTTCTTCTTCATGGAATTGGTACCAGGGTAAGGGTTTAGCATATATTTTGCAGAAATTAAGTGGTGTTTGTAAGGTCTTCAGCGATCCTATACATAATTACGAGGAAATGCTATTCCCTATGCTAATATTATATTTTATGGCTTGACCCGCTGGGGACTTTGACCCAGTTGTTGACAAAAAGGATTATCTGTTCTGAGGGTTTTTCCCCTCGCACATTTAATGCACTAAATGAGTAAAAATCTTCTTAGACTATGCCAATCAAACAGCGACCATGCACAAACTAACAAGCTTGATGTCTCCGTCTCATAACTTTCCCCTAAATAGACCGGAAGACCCAGACAGCAGTCGGGGCCGAGTTGCGCAGTGCCCAAACGGAAGTCCAGAAGAAACTGCGGGGAGTGTCGTAATCTTTGCAAAGTCCGGACACTTCTGGATGACATGATAGCATGCTACGAGAGGCTGAATACTGAGGTCAACGGGCACGGAGACCCCAATCTACCGAACACTGTCATGGGGCAGGCGACGGGCAACAACAAACCCTGAAGGTCCTGGAGTCCTTCTCCAAAACCTTCCAAGATGAGGGAAAATGGGAACTTAAGCTATCCTGCCAGGTAGATGCCCGATTTTTGATTTTTGCAACCGTTCAGCGTCACAACCCACTCACTCCTCCAATAGGTAAGCTCCATAGGGACCAGCTGTTAAGCCCAAAAAAGGTGCGTACCGGCAATTATGAAGTTGAACCAACATCAATTGCAGGGTAACACAAGTAAGTGTTCTCAAGTCAGATAGACAAAGGGGAAAATAACGCAGGCCCAAGTTCTGGACAAACTGGCAACTAGAAGACATTTTAAAGAGATACTCAGCACCAAAGCTTGAAGGACACGCTGCAAGTATTTTCTTTCAAATGAAGAAGCTCAAGTGCAGTTTTGCTTGCTCGCTTTAGACGAATGACTCCCGGCAGATCTCTCGGTCTTCTCATATCCGCACCTTCCCTTCTTGTTGTTTCTTGTGACGCAGTGTGCTAACACACATTGTAAGATAATATTGTGTTAATGGGTATGATTGACGGTCTAAAAGCAGATTCTGTCACGGGCCGACGACTCCTTATAGGGCACCACTGAGATCCATTTTTAGAAGTTTCCTCACTGGGATCATTTGATGCTTTGAGTAATGGTGCCAGAGACTGTTTGGTGCCTCACTTCCTTTTGAACTAAGCTGTCCTATTGTATGACAGTAGGTAAGAGAATTAACATGGCATCGTCTCTAGCAACAAACCTTTCCTTCAGTAACTACAACACAATACATTGTCTGTTAGATCTAGTTTTCTGCCGATGTACTGTGTAACCAATACCAAAGGCACAATATAACCCAATTCTATATATGCAAGTTTGAAATACAACCACTTTAAGGCTTCTGTGTATTACCTAAAATATGTATTATAGCAGTACACACATACTGTACACACAGGCATACATGTTCTTCCCCAGAAGTTTATTGACGGTAGATATGCTTGAGTGCATTACTAAATACTTTAATAGAGAATTGGGAGTGTGGGATTTTGGATATCTGGGTGGTAGATGTGTTTTTGTTCAGACAAATGCCAGCCTGTTTTGATGACTCACTGGCTCTTTAAAATAGAGGAACACACACAGGAGTTTAGTGCTGACTGATCATTACTCTGACTCAACAGATCAAAGCGAAAAGGGAAAAGGATTGCACCACATATTTCTTAACAAGCCATGAAGCAGAGGGACGGCCTCTGAGAACTTTACCTCGTACCAACACACAATCCCAAATTGCTTTGTTTGCATTCTGTACAAATCTTCATTGATTTTCAATTATAAGCTAGATGTGCTTAAAAAAAAAAAATCACAGTTATTGATGGTCCGGGGGTTCGATTCCAACTCGGCCCCGCCAGTGCAGAAGAATTGTATACACTTGTGATGAAATTTGCTTTTTGGGGTAAAATCGTTCAGCATATGCTGGTAGTTAAACGAAACCTTCCCCGTGAGAAACATAATTTCATGTACAGTGAAAATTGGAAACACTAAATAGTACAGGACTATAATAGTACAGGACTATTAATGATGAAATACCTCCCTTGTTCAATTGAATACTGTTTGAGTGGAAACGCTGTGTTGAAGTAAATAAATCTTTATACACAGCCACACGCCAAAGCACATTCTGAATCCACATATAATGCTTTAAAATAAATGTAGAAAGCCATCCAGTTAAAAATCAATGGAGGAAGAATAAGAAAATAAATAAGCCATTTCATTATATAAAATAAGGGTGAAAGAAGGGGAATTTAACCCCTCCATCGAAATGTTTGGTCTAAGGAGGTTGCCTCCAAGAAAGTGGAAAACAGTAATTTCCTGTTTGTTTTTTCTACAACATTGAAAAAGTGAACAGAAAAAAAGACCTAGCAGCCCGGCACTAGTAAACGCATTGGTGGTCAACTCTGTGAGGAATACTTCCTTTGTAAGCACTGAGTTTCGCTCACAATACATCTCAAAAAAAATTGGTCATTTCCGTTTCGCTCACAATACATCTCAAAAAAATCGGTCATTTTATTGAAAATAAAGAATGAAGCTGATATAGGTTGTTTTATGGTGTCCCACAAAAAAATAAAAAGTGCGTCAATCCATATAGATAGTGATAAAAGAAAAACATTGTTTTTAACATTGTTAACAGAGGCTGCTATGATCTGACTTTTTAATCAAATTGATTGGCCAGATAGAACGCAGGTAGATGTAGAACAAGGCTGAGAGCAACGCAACGTAACATTGGTCGTGGCGCCTCCAGCGCAACAGGTACCACTGACGCGTGCCATCTGAGAAACCCTTCACCCAAAGCTTTCCACTCTTCCTTTTCTTAACAGCAACGCAGTACCTTGCTCAGTAGTCGATCATATTGCACTTCACTGGGAATAGATTCAGCGTATGAGGAAGCAGAGGGGACATCGCAGGAGGGAATAGATTTCGGGTTACAAAGTTTGGTTATATTGGGTTGGGACTCAGGTGGTTTCACAAGCTCATCCACAATATTTAAGTTACCCTCTCCAGATACTTTTCTTTCCTACTTATTTTGTCACTGCTCCCCTGTGGTTTGACAATTCTTTCCTATCACATCATCATATTCTTTCCTTTAGGGATGCACCGAGAGGTAGTTTGCACAATTTTGATACAAGGACTACTCAAAAGAAGGGTCCTGATCTTCTACTGATAATAATAGACTTAGATCATTAGTTTTGAGTCACTGCACAAAAAACAACTACCATTTAAAAAAAAATACATTTCCCTCTATTTGATAGATCTAAAGGGTGGAAAGGCAAACACACATCCAAACACTCTTCCATGCTTTGTGTCATGATATCTTACACATAGTACTTGGCAGCAGGCAGATATCTGCTTTACTTGTTGATGAGCGAAAGATGAAAAAATAAATAAATAAAAGACCTTGTCCTTTGAAAAGCGTTTAACTCGGCGCATCCCTACTCTCCGTTGTTCCTTCCTGCCATCAGACGCACATCCTCCGAACGCCGCACTCGCAACAGAACTTGGCGGAGTCTACGGGGTACTTGCTGCCACACTCGTGACAGAACTTGCTCTTCACGTCGTTGGCACTAATGTCATCATTCCTGAAGGAAGGGGTGGAGAAAGAGTAAAAAACACCAACCTTTTGTTGTCACAGACTAAGTTATAAGAAGCCCTTTTTTTAAGCCTTTAAGCTCAAACTCAAACTTAGCTATAATATGGTATTTTGAACAACAAAAACAGGCAGCAGATAAAACCTCATGGCTTATGGAGAGAAAACATCTTAGAGGACACTTAAAGGATAAAGGCCTGGAAAACCCGATAAAATGCACAATTTGTAAGTTCTGTTGGACTTAAAACATCCCAATTAAATTTCACATGAATTCGGTTGTAGGTTATCTGTCAACCAAACAGGAAAGCTGACTTACCTAGAGTTGTAGTTTTCCACTTTCTTCCTGTTTATCCCCACGCTCGACTGAGTGCTTTTCAAGGGGCCGTAGCCGGAACCGACAGGTCGAGGCTTAACCCCGACACTGAGAGATGGATTTGGTGGGAGCAGGAAGGGTGGGGGCGGGACAAAGAAAAATCCTAGAAAATTATTTTAAAGAACTTTAACTAAATTTAACTGGCATATTTGAACCACAATTAGTAAAAATGTATAAATATGAAATATTAAACAATATGAAAACAAACATCTACTACTAATAATAATATATATATATACTGTATATATATCTATCTCCAAAGGCTATTAATCACAACAGCCCCCACGAAATTCCAGGTCCACCAATTAAAGCCGTTGTCTGCACAATGACATTAATTGCAGTTGGTTTAAATTAACAAATGCAATGCATTCACATTGAATCTGGCATGAATTTTGCATATGCAACTTTTCTGCACGGAAGGTAAGACCATTTCCACGCACGTGTTAGGGAATGGGGCCCGAGGTTTGGATGCTGTATGATCTCCCCTCAATCCCGCCTCCTTAACTACAGCGCTTATATCAGCAAACTGGTTTCATGTTGGTTAGCACAAGCATGGACAAACATCCAGCCACCAAAAGGGTGGTTATGCAAGACCCTGTGCTGTACCGTAGTGTCATTTAGCGTGCGTGCCATAAATGACGTCACTGCGGCCATCAGGACAGCGGCGCATGGCAATTTTGTGTAAGGGCACACACGTCCCAATTTTTGGTACTCCGGGCTGTGCGCTTTCAAGTAGTTCAGGAAGGTTGCACGAAGAGGTCAGCAGGAAGAATCTGTACAATCCATCCGTGCATGACCACAAAAACAAACAGATGGAAGGAAATAGCGCTGTCCCTGTCAAAAATTTTGACTATTTTCATACCTCGGGACTTATTTGTAAATCAACAATTCGCACAAAAAAAAACCCTGCACCAACTACAATAGACATGCATACATTTAACACTTTCTATTTTGCTTTATAGCAGGCTTACACATGCACTACCAGAGAGCACGAGCATTAAAGTTGCATGTTGCTGTGGCGATATTCTTTTGAAAGACAGGGGGGGGCTATGCACAAACCACCAGAGGAAACTGAAAGTGCTGTAAACATTAGGGAAGGATCTGAATAACTGCAGAAGAACAGTAAAATTAAAATACAAAGTGTTAAATGTCTATTGTAGTCAGTGAAGTTTTACACACACACACACACACACACACACACACACACACTCACTCACTCACTCACTCACTCTTTTGCACAAATTGTCATTGTAGACATTAGAGACAAGTCCAGAAGTATTAAAATAGCCCAAATCTTTGGCCAGAGACCGAGCCATCTCTTTACATGAACGCCATCTGGTTATTTTTGTGGTCACGCATGGATGGATCGCAGATAGTACCCGCAGACCTCTTCATACAACCTTCCTTCGGAAAACGTCCATCTTCAATTACCTGAAGTGCAAGGCATGGAGTTCCAAAAACTGGGAGTTGCGTGCCCTCGCGCACTTCACTTATAGCGCGCACTAAATGACACTAAGGCTGCGTTGACTATAAAGGAGCCGTTTAGTAGCCTCGTGGAGGAGGAGCATCACATTTGGCAATGTTGGTGTAGTTTCTACGGCTTCTTTTAGTGGGTGCTTTTTGTCACCAATTGTCCAATGTTACTGTCTGTGTGTGTGTGTGTGTGTGTGTGTGTGTGTGTGTGTGTGTGTCTGTGTGTTATTCTCACCCTGATGGAGGACTTGTGAGGCCAGAGGGAGTACTTCTCCCGGAACCTGAAGAGGGCTTACTAGATGGGATTCCTAGAGACAAAAAGAGAGAAATGGTCTTCAAACAGGTACAAGTCACTAATCACAGAAAACTCCGATCCGTTAAAAATTGTCATTATCCAATTAAATCAATCGTATGATAGGGCCTGTCGAGATATCTGTTATTTATTCGAAGCAGCTTTGCTTCGCTCATATCCCAGTTGGGTTATTCAACTCTTCAAACAACACATTCAAATCCCAGATAAATATGGATATACATTCATATTCACAGACAAATTGAAAAAAACAGCACAATAGGGGCATCCTGGTGGCTCGACCGGTAGTGTGCGTCATTTGCTCTGTTTCTCCCTCTCTCCGCCCCCCATTTCCTCTCTCTCTCTATTACTCTCTACAAAAAAAAAAAGTGACTTGCCGAGTGGGACCATCTGATCAGCATCGTCTGAAAAAGCACAGCGTAAAAATAAGATAAACACACGCTGCCCCTCCGGCGCCCAGGAACCTCAGCGTCTCCTGACATTGAAAGAAGGTCTGCATGAAAGTCCTGTGTATAACCCTTGGCTCTGCAGGTGCATCTGCTTCTGTTTACTTCTGTGTGGAAGCCGGTGGGCGTCCTGTTTAATCCGGCCAAGGGCCCAGAATGTTCTGTGAAACCTTTGACCCCTCACCATCATTAACTTCTAAACCACATTATTGATCAGTGCCGCTTGTTTATCAGTAGAAAAACAATTACATCAAGACACACTGCAGTTGCCAGTAGAAAAAACTGCACCTTCCGTGCCAAATACGGCCCCAACCGCATCCAGACAAAGTTCTTACCAGAGGGCTGTCCGAAGCTAGAGCGCTGTGGGAGACGAGAGGAGGCCGGCTGGATGGATGGAATAGACGACACAATGGGGGAGTTTGTTTTTTTCACCGGAGTAGGAGCCTTGAACTAGAGACAGATAATCAGTTTATTATTTTTACAGCATATAAGGCCTTTTTCAAGTGGACAAATATTGCTATACAAATATTGCAGTATGTTATTTCTATTTACTTAGTTGCATAAAACTATAGTTTTATGCATTTGCTCACCTTTTTTTTTTTTTAATGTTTTTTTTTTATCAAAATGCCCAATACATTGAATTGAACTGAATCTATATATACACACACTACTCACAAAAAGTTAGGGATATTTGGCTTTTGGGTGAAATTTATGGAAAATGTAAAAAGTTCAAGCTACAGTGATATTATATCATGAAAGTAGGGCATTTAAGTAGAAGCATGCAATGGTGATTTCCTCATCTCAAACAATTGATTGAAACAAAAGCCAACAACAGCGGTGGGTTTACCACAACAAAAAATGCCAATATCTGAATAACTTGTCATGTGGCCTTGAGCATCAATTACAGCTTGACAACAACATCTCATGCTGTTCACAAGTCGACTTATTGTCTGCTGAGGCCTGGCCCCCCACTCTTCTTGAAGGGGGCCCTCAGGTCATTGAGGTTCTGGGGTACAGGGTTACGAGCCTCTAGACGGCGACTCAGCTGATCCCATAGGTTTTCTATGGGATTCAGGTCTGGAGAATGTGCAGGCCACTCCATTTGAGGTGCCCCAGTCTCCAGCACCGGTTCCCTAATGATGCGACCTCGATGAGCTGGAGCATTGTCGTCCATGAAGATGAAATAAGGCCTGTGTTGTTCATGCAGGGGCACAATGACTAGATTAATGATGTTATCTGGTAGTATTGGCTATTGACTAGACACACCTGCCCACTCTGTAACACCACCACCACCAAAGGCTCGTCTGGTGACAACAGTGGCTGATGCATAGCGCTCTCCTTGACGTGTCCAACATTGTTGCCGGCCATCAATTGTGCTCAACAAAACGATTCATGGATCAAACACCTGTTGTGAATTTTGCCGTTCAGCTCCTTGTTAGAGAACAGCAAGTTGTGCAAAAAGTACTGAAACATTGAACAGTTGGACATGTGCATTCAAAAGTTTAGAGAAGGTCAAATTAAGTTCACTTGTAAAGGTTATAGTACATTTTAGGTTCATCCTTAAATTTCACCCAAAAGCCGAATATCCCTTACTTTTTTGTGAGTAGTGTATATACAGTGTCTCCATAAATATATACATATATACACACACACACACACATATATATATATATACACACACACACACACACATTATATATATATATATTATACACACACACACACACACACACACACACACACACACACACACACACACACACACACACACACACACACACACACACACACACACACACACACACACACACACACACACACACACACACACAGTATATCTCCATATACAGTGGGGCAAAAAAGTATTTAGTCAGCCACCAATTGTGCAAGTTCTCCCACTTAAAAAGATGAGAGAGGCCTGTAATTTTCATCATAGGTTCACTTAGACTATGAGAGACAGAGTGGGGGGAAAGAATCCAGGAAATCACATTGTAGGATTTTTAATTAATTAATTGGTAAATTCCTCGGTAAAATAAGTATTTGGTCACCTACAAACAGGCAAGATTTCTGGCTTTCACAGACCTGTAACTTTTTCTTCAAGAGGCTCCTCTGTCCTCCACCCGTTACCTGTATTAATGGCACCTGTTTGAACTCGTTATCAGTATAAAAGACACCTGTCCACAACCTCAAACAGTCACACTCCAAACTCCACTATGGCCAAGACCAAAGCGCTGTCAAAGGACACCAGAAACAAAATTGTAGACCTGCACCAGGCTGGGAAGACTGAATCTGCAATAGGTAAGCAGCTTGTTGTGAAGAAATCAACTGTGGGAGCAATTATTAGAAAATGGAAGACATACAAGACCACTGATAATCTCCCTCGATCTGGGGCTCCACGCAAGATCTCACCCCGTGGGGCCAAAATTATCACAAGAACGGTGAGCAAACATCCCAGAACCACACGGGGGGACCTAGTGAATGACCTGCAGAGAGCTGGGACCAGAGTAACAAAGGCTACCATCAGTAACACACTACGCCACCAGGAACTCAAATCCTGCAGTGCCAGACGTGTCCCCCTGCTTAAGCCAGTACATGTCCAGGCCCGTCTGAAGTTTGCTAGAGAGCATTTGGATGATCCAGAAGAGGATTGGGAGAATGTCATATGGTCAGATGAAACCAAAATAGAACTTTTTGGTAAAAACTCAACTTGTCGTGTTTGGAGGAGAAAGAAAGCTGAGTTGCATCCAAAGAACACCATACCTACTGTGAAGCATGGGGGTGGAAACATCATGCTTTGGGGCTGTTTTTCTGCAAAGGGACCAGGACGACTGATCCGTGTAAAGGAAAGAATGAATGGGGCCAAGTATCATGAGATTTTGAGTGAAAACCTCCTTCCATCAGCAAGGGCATTGAAGATGAAACGTGGCTGGGTCTTTCAGCATGACAATGATCCCAAACACACCGCCCGGGCAACAAAGGAGTGGCTTCGTAAGAAGCATTTCAAGGTCCTGGACTGGCCTAGCCAGTCTCCAGATCTCAACCCCATAGAAAATCTTTGGAGGGAGTTGAAAGTCCGTGTTGCCCAGCGACAGCCCCAAAACATCACTGCTCTAGAGGAGATCTGCATGGAGGAATGGGCCGAAATACCAGCAACAGTGTGTGAAAACCTTGTGAAGACTTACAGAAAACGTTTGGCCTCTGTCATTGCAAACAAAGGGTATATAACAAAGTATTGAGATTAACTTTTGTTATTGACCAAATACTTATTTTCCACCATAATTTGCAAATAAATTCTTTAAAAATCAGACAATGTGATTTTCTGGATTTTATCTCTCATAGTTGAGGTATACCTATGATGAAAATAACAGGCCTCTCTCTTCTTTTTAAGTGGGAGAACTTGCACAATTGGTGGCTGACTAAAACACTTTTTTGCCCCACTGTATGTATATATCCACACACACACACACACACACACACACACACACACACACACACACACACACACACACACACACACACACACACACACACACACACACACACACACACACACACACACACACACACACACACACACACACACACACACACAGAGTGGGCCCTTGCATCACATCGTGCAAAGCATTCTTGGAAATTGTGTTGCCGAAAGGAGCATTCCGAAATTCCGAAAGGAGCATTTTCTGCCAATGGGAAGCTGGAGTTGTAAGAGAATACTTCCTCATTCTTATCCTTTGTCCATTCATTCTTTAGATGTTTTTTTTTTTTTTTTAATGGAACAATAAACATTTTTATTAAATAAAAGACAAAAATGTGTTGCGCGTCTTTCTGCATATAAATATATATTTTTTTTTCCCCAGCACTAATTAACATTAGCACTAACACTGTTTGAGCACTAATCAGTGTTGTGTTGAGTCCTTAACTTTCACTTATTTCACCTTTTCAATCAACTACAATTTGTTTCTGAACAAATTTAAGGCAAGAAGCACACACACACTCACACACTGACACACTGACATTCGCTCTACGGTCGTTTGGCGGCATTCGACTGTTTTTTTTCTCTGCATCATTTGAAAGTGGAGAATCAGAGCTTCCAAACAAGGTGTCACTTGTTAATGACAAGGGTGTGGCAAACTGATTCTGAGATAATCACCTCCAAAGTTTTACCCACACTTGGTTCATTCAGCCAGCTCCCAGAATGCAAAGGGGGTTGCTTTGTTCATGTCTTTTGAGGGAATGTTGAACAGCGTCCTCAACCCACATGTATATACATGTTTTATAAAAGTGGAATTGTTTTGGAGATTAAAAGTACGGACAACACAACAAAATGTAGAGTCTATCAATAATATGAGTCTCGGGAATCTGAAATCAGCAAATCTTCCACCAACCTCCACGGGCATCACGTCATCAACTTCTACCGTTGTAACAACAACAGCCGTATCGTCGGTCTCCTCCGGTGGTGCTTTAAAATATTCCGTTTCATCGTCACATTCAGGTTGAAATTCGCTGTTTGAAATGTTCTCCAAGTCCGGGGTCATATCAGATTCAGCAGCACTGTCGTTCTTAGTGTCGCTGTCGGAGAACTGACTGTCATTGCGGAAAATTGAGTCCAGTACGCGCTGCTTACACAGACTTACATCTACCGCACTGGTCAGATTAAGGTCCGCGATATGATTTAGATCTTCCTCCTCCCACTTCTCGTAATCCATAACAACACGGAGAGTTTTCACAGACAAGTGAAACCGGATCCTCGTCTTGTTTACGGAAGTGATGTCAGGATTTCTTCTTCGAAGGTAGACATTGGTATATGCCCACTCCACAATGACGTCTCAGTTTGTGTGTAAAAGTAGTACGATTTAAAGGTTGAACTCAGTCAAAACGGTTTTGCATTGTGACTTCACATCACATGGAATATGGATGAATGATCTTCACTTGGACACTCGCTTTAAAAGGAAACAATTGATCGTCGTTGTTCAGCGCTGTTCAGTGTCTCGGTAAGTGAACTGTTTCCCCATGTAATCTAACGGGAATATTTAACTCCACGGTTTAACATTTTTCTACTATTTATAAAACAAACTCAGTTCTGAAGATACGTTTAAAGATTAAAAAAAAAAAAAAAGAAAAAAAAACACAAAGGAACACGGATCTGGAAAAAACTCATTTTCTTTCAAGAAAGGTTTTTTTCAACTTATTTGTGCGCGAGACAGGAGGTCTTGCTGTGGTGGGACGCACACACACACACACACACACACACACACACACACACACACACACACACACACACACACACACACACACACACACACACACACACACACACACACACACACACACACACACACAAAATGGTATATGTGGTATTCAGCTCCTACCTGTGTGCGAGGAGCCGCTTTCTTCACTTCCACCTTGCCCTTGTTGGGCATGCGTGCTGCCTGCTCGCGGCAGAACTTTATGTGTCTGTCGGCTGCGTTTTCACTGAACCTCCTCTGGCAGTATTCACACTGGATGTAGTCTGGCCAATAAACACAGTGGGGAGAAAACATGTCAAGTTTTGGCACATTGTTAAAAAAGGTAAAATACAGATAAGACAACTTGATTAGGTCGATATACTGTATATTCGACAATATATATCAGGGGTTACCAACCTTTTTGAAACTGAGAATTTGTTTGTACAAATTATCAGTTCATCAACTCTTTCATTTTTAAATGAATCATATCACATTTGTATAAATCAAAAAATTATCACATCCGTTACCACTTTTTGAACATGTTGTTTTTCACATTTTTGTACAATATTTATGTTTAACGTTGCCATGGTGTTTCACCGTGAACATCTGTTCTCTTTCTTTTTCTGTAAATGTCTGTTGGTGAGAAGCCTGGCGTCGCATGCTGTTCACCAGTGTACTGTAATCTGCGGTATAATTTAACTCTGCAACTCTGAGCGAGTCTTGTAGATGTGCATCAGTCAGGCGTGTACTGTGTTTGTTCTCGATGAAGTTCATGTCAGAAAATGGTTGATTCACAGAGATAGGTTGAACCAAAAAGGCAGGCAATTTTCATAGCTGCTGTGCAATACACCTTGTACTTTTCTCTGTCCGCAAGGCCCCAAAAGATTGGTGGACCCTGATGGGCTTTGAGGTGGAGGTCATTTTGCAAGGTTAGGATTTTAATCTCCACCTGTCCAGCATCCAAGTATAACATTGCACTCAGTTGCTCAGCGATGCATGTCATGTCCGCTTCCATGAAAGAATTGAATGACACGCATGGCTCAAGTTGATCAAAGTCACAAAACCCATTCTCAAACTCTTGCCCAAGTCTGTCCATGTTTTTCGTTAGTTTTTGGGGGCAAATCTCGCTCCCCATCGTAGCTGCGCCCCCTTGCCTTTCTCAGCAAAAGTGAGATGGAGGTTTGTTTTGCGTGTGAAACTGAACTTTGACCCCAGACAAGGTCAGAGTTTATATACATAAAACATTTTTGTTTTTAAAATGTTATATTCAAATATTGTCATTTTCAAATCTACATCAATGCAAATGTTATTAATTCAAAAAGAACAGCAACACAATTAAATACAATTTTTAGACGGAGCTGAGTTGACTCGTGCTATTTTTAGAACATGCCCTGCGGGCGACTCACATGGTCCCTGCATGCATGCATATATATATATATATATATATATATATATATATATATATATATGTGATAGAAGAATGGATCTCTTTTCTGTTTAGCTAGGATTCTGTTCAAAGCAACACATTACAGAGATTATGTCGTTGTTTGGAGTACCTGGGTTGAGGGAGGGAGGTGGTGGAGGTGGTAAAGGCCCCCCCTCCTTCATGACTTTAGTGAGGCCCTTGGCTGCACGGATGGTGGCCACAAACTCCTCGTGTGTCCTGCGCCAGTTTGAGGGTTTTTTCGGGGCCTCCGCCTGCCGGTAGAAGGGGAGGGAGAGAGGAGAGGAAGTTACTGGGTTACACTCCTTAAGTTGAGCAGGTGTGCTTGTCTGGTCAGACCTGGGTCGTCAAGACAAATATATCCAAATTGTAGCTAGATAGCTTTGAGACGGTTTACAGTCACACCTGACATCAACATGCAGCGACAATGGTCTCCAGTGACTATTTGACATGACATTTTGCTCGAGGTATGCATATAATCACAATATACTGCAACTTAAGGCATGTTATTTTTCTGAAGAATTTCCCTGAATGCCTTTATTATTACACTGATGCAACTTATTTGACCTGACATGCCAGATTTTGTGTTACTGGCACCTCTGAAGCATATACCCAGCAAAACTGACACCTCTGAAGTGAGTTATTTGGCTATTATTTCAGCTCTAACAGCATTTACATAAAAAAGTCAGTAATGAACAACTAAGTGAACATATAACTGGTGATTTGACTTCTAGAAAGCCACCATACCCTAGATTCAAAATTCAATGGGTTATTTGTCACACACATATAGGACAAGTGCCAACAAGAAAGGAGAGAGACTGGAACTGCGGGCAGTTTGAGGGCAAAGAAGATTGCCCTCAAGTTTTATTTATTTATTTTTTTAAGAAAGGGCATCTTGGCCAAGTACAGATTCAAAGGGATTAGCTCAGCCAAAGAAAAAAAAATGTTAATTTAATAAAAGATTACACATTAGAGCAGTATGTGTTAAGCATAGAGAGAAAGAGTGGAAAACATTAGCACTCCACACTAGTCAACAATTGATTTATTTTGAGGGAAAAAAGAAGCAGTGCAGGGGAACACCCTTTGGTACGCAATAAATAACCATTAAGCCTAAGCACAAAACAAAAAATAAAATAAAGACGAGTCAACTTACTTTAACAGAGGTGGATGAACTTTGTGACTGAAATACAATTGAAAGTGGTTTAAATTGTTTAACAGATCATACAGCACAGCAGTGGAACAAACAAATATCACAGCTTATGAACAGAACTGCGGAGCAAACACTTTGGCACCTCTCCAAAGAAATAGACAATAAGCCATAACTTACAGAAACTCCATATTAGCTTGCCTACATTGTCTACTAGTGACTTCACATAAAAAACAATCAAAACAAAAAGGGAAATGTGTCTGGTCACTACAAAGACAAAGGGTGTGGTCCGAGGCTGAGAAAGCAAGAGTTTATATTTATGTCATACTCCCAAATGCGCCAAAACACATCTGGGCTAGAGGTTCATCATTTCGAACCACAGAATTAGATCATATTTGTGGTGATTGGTTTATTTTTTGTTACATATATTTTAAAAATACATCGAAAATAAAAACACAATGTTTTGTGTGCATAGAGAGGAGGGGCTATTTACAGCTGGAGTTAGGGAGGAAGGGAGGAAGAGAGAGGGAGGGGGGGGGGAAAGAGAGAGAGAGGGAGGGAGAGAGGGGAAGGTTCATAGATGGTTCCAGGGCCAAACCAGTCCATTTAGGTTGAAATGACCAACTTCTGATGTTTCTAAACGCATAGATCAGAGTTTGATGGTCATTGCGATTTAAACCTCATCAATGATCAGTTCAAACATATCGCATACGCAATCAAAAGTTACTGACCCACTGTTCCTGGTCAAAGGTTCTAACTACATAATCCCATCGATGTTGAGTCCTTGGCCAGACCCACACCCCAGATGGAACCCAAATAGCACATGCCCAGGCTTCAGTCGGGGCTCTCCGCTTTCTTCTTTGTCGTAAAATTTGATATGTACATTGTGTACCTCTAAAGATGCTTCGGAAAACAACATCATCAACTGGCAAAATTCTATGTTGGGTCCAGCCCTAGAAATTATCATAAACGGACACACAGAAAATAAATCCCCCAATATGTTTAATGGACTGCCCCCCGCCCCGCACGTAAAGCTGAAGTGACGAGCGGTGCAAGTGAAAGGTTCTCTCTCTCCAGAACGCTTTTAACATAGGATAAAAGACAGTCATGATGACAATGATAACTAAACAATGACAATTGTGTTTATCTTTCATATCACACACCATATGCACTCCTGTAACTTTCACCAGCAATAAAAAAAATGAAGCGGTAATGACCTCAATATATAATAGATTGCGGTAATGTGGTTATCATCACAGCCCTACGTGCAGGGTTGATTTTAACTCTTTTTCCTACTTCCTTGTATAAACATGAGAATCGCATATGGGTCACATGGGCAAAATAAACTGATATAGGCAAAACACTCAGCATTAAGCTATTAAGAACCAGCCTGAAGTAAATAATGCCCGGTGAATTTTGATTACCCTCCAGGGGCTTCGTCTCACCTTCGGTTTGACGGGTTTTATGGTGGAAATGTCTGTGCCCTCGGCTCTCTGTCGACTGGAGTCAAACACTTTCCTCCTCTTTGCCGCCGCCTTCTGGCATATGGCCGTATGCTTCTTCTGCATTGGAGGAACAGAGTAGAACACGTGTGCATGTGCATAGATTTTAGGACAACCAAATAATGTACAATCTCATGTAGCTCAAACAACACTATCTTCAACATAACCTGTGACTTAGCAATAAATAATGTACTTATCAAAAAAAACTAGTGGCGAGTCTATAATGACTGCCTGAGTATAAATATGGCCTCCACTTTTGTGGTTAGCTGCCTTGTTAAACAAACTTCCAAAGTCAGTGTTTGCGTTGCATTTTTAAAACTTGAATGTGAGACAGCATAACTTTGTGCCAAAAACAAGCCACAGTTGGTGAGAATTACACAACCTCTGTGGAAAGGGCGTACTGGCTGAATGGAAGGCAGCCAGAGATACACGATTATTCAAGGGCCTGATCTTGTCTACTGATAATCACTACGCAAAATATCAGCAACACATCATCGTCATCCAAAATACACATGAAATAACCCTATTCCTACTAATTTCAAAGTCTGTCTTTATATATTGGCCTACATTGTGCGTCAGGTTTTTTTTTTTGAGGTCATAAGGTATGATTGCTGATATCTATCCTTGCCGATTAAAAAAAATACCCCAACACATGAGCAAGGGCAAAACACAAACAGAAAGGGCTTCAGTTTTACCAAGACTTTAGGGAAAAAGCTTCTTCCACAGATTTGGCAGGGAGCCAGGATCTCAGCTGCGGGAGCTTCACCGTCTGTAAAACAAAAATAAATAAAACATTAAAAAAAAAAAAAAAAACTAATAAAAAAAAATCATCCCCCTTCTGAGAGAGGCAACGAGAGTTAGTTTTGTTTACTCGGTCAAATCATGGGAGGTGAGGCCGTCCTCTTCAGAAAGGGATAGGCCGCAGCTACAAAAGTGAATTTAAAAAAAATAAAATAAAGTAGAGTGTTGCCGCTCTTGACATTCCTTCCACACATCATCCAAAGGATGGAGTTCATGCAGAGTGTTTTACGACAACCGTTGTAAGGCTGGCATCGTAGGGTGGGAATTCCACTCGCAGGTAAAACTCTCGTCTCGGAGGCAACGACACTCTTGTCTGTTGACAGCGCAGGATGGGGGGGGGGGGCATGGAAGATACTGCTTTAAAAAATATATATATTACGGAAAGTAATTTGGCCGGTCTTCAGACCCCAGTAGGGCCGGCATCCATAGGGAAACAATGACAAACAGCCATTTTTCGGGACGACAGGGAGCCAATCGGCTTCGCTGGTGCCGCACTTTGACGAGCAGAGAAACGTGTTGTCCACCGAAAGCAGACTTGGCGTCGGGGCTCGCAGGGCTCGGCGTCGGGGCTAGCTGTGATTAGCACCAGGGCACCCACCCTGCCACCGCGATTGGGCAGCGCCGTGCGCCGTGCGCCGTGCCCCGTTACACGGCGTTGCTCCGACGCCCCCCCCAAAAAAAAGAGGTCGCCGGGGAGGCGTTGAGACATCTCAACGCGGGCCGCTCCAAAGACGTTTACCACCGCGGACATCGAGGCATTTATGGACTCGTCGTCGCTCACCTTCAAATTCCTCCATCATCCGCACCTAGGAACGGGCTTGTCTTGGATACTGCCTGGACGCCGCAACGTCCAGCCTCCCGATTGGCTGTTGGTTTGAGGCTCGACGGCTCGGACGCCGCGTCGCGTCGCAGCATCCAGGCTCCCGATTGGCCGCTGGGTTCCGGGCGTGCAACGCGGTGGGTGCGGGGGGGGCTTTTGACCGGCAGGCGGCGCGTGGGAGGCCACTTCCTATGTTGAAAAATCCTTTTTGATTCAAGATTCAAGATTTTTTTATTCGTCACATACATATACATACTTTCATACATATACATACTTTCATACATATACATACTTTCATACATATACATACTTTCATACATATACACACTTTCATACATATACATACTTTCATACATATACATACTTTCATACATATACATACTTTCATACATATACACACTTTCATACATATACATACTTTCATACATATACATACTTTCATACATATACACACTTTCATACATATACACACTTTCATACATATACATACTTTCATACATATAGATACTTTCATACATATACATACTTTCATACATATAGATACTTTCATACATATACACACTTTCATACATATACATACTTTCATACATATACATACTTTCATACATATACACACTTTCATACATATAGATACTTTCATACATATAGATACTTTCATACATATAGATACTTTCATACATATACATACTTTCATACATATACATACTTTCATACATATACATACTTTCATACATATACATACTTTCATACATATAGATACTTTCATACATATACACACTTTCATACATATACATACTTTCATACATATAGATACTTTCATACATATACATACTTTCATACATATACATACTTTCATACATATACACACTTTCATACATATACACACTTTCATACATATACATACTTTCATACATATACATACTTTCATACATATACATACTTTCATACATATACACACTTTCATACATATACACACTTTCATACATATACATACTTTCATACATATAGATACTTTCATACATATACACACTTTCATACATATACACACTTTCATACATATACATACTTTCATACATATACATACTTTCATACATATACACACTTTCATACATATACACACTTTCATACATATACATACTTTCATACATATACATACTTTCATACATATACACACTTTCATACATATACATACTTTCATACATATACACACTTTCATACATATACATACTTTCATACATATACACACTTTCATACATATACATACTCTTATACATATACATACTTTCATACATATACACACTTTCATACATATACACACTTTCATACATATACATACTTTCATACATATACACACTTTCATACATATACATACTTTCATACATATACACACTTTCATACATATACATACTTTCATACATATACACACTTTCATACATATACATACTTTCATACATATACACACTTTCATACATATACACACTTTCATACATATACACACTTTCATACATATACATACTTTCATACATATACACACTTTCATACATATACACACTTTCATACATATACATACTCTTATACATATACACACTTTCATACATATACATACTTTCATACATATACATACTTTCATACATATACACACTTTCATACATATATGCAGTGAAATGTAATGCAACGCACCCGGTGATAGCACACTATGTCCTCGGAAAAAATAAAAATAAAAATAAATCTTTCCATTAGACCGACTAACTGACTCCTAAAACGTAACACAGTAAGTTGAATACTTGTAGAATAAGATAAAAATATACAGAATGAAATACAATAAAAATAAAATGAAATAAAATGGAATAGATAAGAGGGAATATGCCTATGTATATACAGATACATAGGCTGATGTAGTCTGATGTAGTTCTTAATACGGCCGGTTTATTCCCCCCTTACGTGGGTGTGAAACACCTTTTTTTTTACTTTGTAACCTTGTAAGCAATCCTGCTTCTAAGTGTTGAAAAATTGACATTTAAACACTTAATATTTGCATGATATGCTGAAAGTAACCAAAAGCACACCAGGATCTCTAGCTGCGCATTATTTAGTGTCGTTTCTGCAGCCTGCATATTGTCTGTGTGTGTGTGTGTGTGTGTGTGTGTGTGTGTGTGTGTGTGTGTGTGTGTGTGTGTGTGTGTGTGTGTGTGTGTGTGTGTGTGTGTGTGTGTGTGTGTGTGTGTGTGTGTGTGTGTGTGCGTGCGTGCGTGCGTGCGTGCGTGCGTGTGTGTGTACACGGGACTGCCCACGAGGTCCTCAGTCGTGAGCAGCTGAGGCCTCTGTGGCACTACACAGTAGAACATATCAAGAGAAATCAAACTGAATCCAGCCCTTTGAGACACGTGAGTCTCAGCTCACTTGTGTCTTTCGTAGAGATTATGTAAGGGATAATGTACGGCCAGTCAGTCATTATCACAAAATAACCCCCAAGCGGGCGACATGGAGTAGATTCAATTTGAAGGGTTCGTCCTTCAAGTCCTGACAACTTTTGAGGCTTTTTTTTTTTTTTACCTTAGAATTAGATTTCTGCCTCCTGCCTGGTCACTGCAAGATCCATGGTTTGACAGAATCAGTAAATCAGCGAAAGGGAGGAATTGCAATTAGAGCGCGTCTTAACGCAGTGCATGGGTGTTATTCAATTTGTGCCAAACGTTGAATGAGAAATTGATTCCGAAGGCGTAAACTATCAAGTCCAGTCGATGTTCTACTCTTCTCTATGACATATTATGACATCACAGACAATGCTGCGTTGCTTGGGTTTATTCATTCATTTATCTTACTAACTGGAATGTAAGACAACACGGTTTCGATCATCAGAATTTCACCAGTTTCTTTGATCACACACACACACACACACACACACACACACACACACACACACACACACACACACACACACACACACACACACACACACACACACACACACACACACACACACACACACACACACACACACACACACACACACACACACACACACACACACACACACACACACACACACACACACACACACACACACACACACACACACACACACACACACACACACACACACACACACACACACACACACACACACACACACACACACACACACACACACACACACACACACACACACACACACACACACACACACACACACACACACACACACACACACACACACACACACACACAGCCCCATCACCCCCTGGTATGAGCCACCAAACCAGATAGATCCAAATAATTCTAATTTATGGCATGGACATATTATATGACATTACGTATGATATGATGTGATATATTATATTATATTATATTATATTATATTATATTATATCTTATAACATGTCTTAATACATTATTATAGAGGGCATTATCTTACTTCATCTCAGCCGTGCTATAATATTGTTTTTTCCTCCACAAACACTGAAACTAGTATACAGTATCTCTAGCCGTTCGCTGCTTCATCTGGGGGCAGCTTTCTCTGGCTTGCATATTGAGCATACTGCGTACGAGTGGCCTTTTGAATGGGATCATTCACAGCAAGATGGTGCAGCGCCACAATGTGCTACAGCCTCCACCACAAAACCACCACTGTTCTTCAGACGGACGCCGAAACAGATGGCGGGTCGCTTCCCCCGCTCTCTCTTAAGACAAACACACACACACACACACACACACACACACACACACACACACACACACACACACACACACACACACATCACATAATCGTAAAAAAAATACTCAGTGATCGCTGTACTGACATCTGACCGTCTAGCTTTGATTGCTAATGGATTTGAAGGCCCCTACAGAATGTGGGTGTCGTAAATAAATCGATGGACAAAGAAGGTTCAGATCTCACATAGACAGTAGCCCTCATGCAACTTCAATTTATTTAACATATATGAAGACCTAATATGTTGTCATGTAGGTTTATCATATATGTAAAAATTATAATTGTTGTATCTTCACATCTCCTGAAAAAAAAAAAGTAATTATCTACTGGAATGAAAATTGTACTTCTGTCATTACTCCTGCAACAGGAATAGTGTTTAAAGTGTTGTGATTATTTAAGGTTTGGTAGGCCTGTATGTATATCATATTTATCTATTACATTGTAATATTTCTGCAGCGAAACCCTCATCACATGTGTCCGTCGGTCACCGCGCTCTGACGTAAATGACCCTCTGACGTTTGCAGCGTAACGGGTCACGCATCCTGCGTAGCGCGCATCAGTTTGCGCCCAGTTGCGTCTCGCCGCCCGGGGAAGCCGCGTCCGTCAACGCTGCGAATATCTGGAAGCCTTCCCCCATGCAGGTACTGTGATAACAATCACAACATGATATGCTGTAGTTATTAATATTATATTAATAGTTATAATTAGTTATAATTCTAATGATACGACTTCTACCCATAATAATAATAATAACTTTTAATTATAACACAACGAATTAACGCGGTGCCCGAGCATTATTGAAAGATCAGCGCAATGCTCTTACACTGCCGTTGCTGTGGCGCAGTCTTATGTTTGTTCCAACTGTGTAATATGTAATATCATCGTCGCTGTTATTGTTGATGCCAAATGCGCTGCTGCGTCTCCACGGCCCAGAACGGGGTTTCCCAATCCGGGGTCCGCGAGGACCTTAGGGGGTCCTCGCAGGGTTCTCGCAGGGTCCGCAGCGAAGGTTTTCTTTTTTTTTTTTTTTTTTTTGTAATGTCATTTTGTCGGTTTTAATTCCACTCTATGGTCAGTTGAAGGTATTTGGACTTCCAGTAAGGAGGACACGCTCCTACAGTCAACCATTCACAATCAACGCACACATGCACGCACGCACCTACACAATAATTACTCCACCCTGATGCTGTGCTCTGTTGTATCAGTGTGAGTAAATTATGTACAGCACAGATTAATGTTTCATAAATCGAAAGGATTAGACTTAGAGATTTCAGCGTGTTCGCCATCCCTTCCAACACTACATTACATACATTAGTCCTTCCATTATATAATTCCGATATACATTTACAATAAAATAAAAGATACAGTAAACATTTTATAATGGCAACACGTAACCCAAGACACACATACCCCGATGATGTGTCATTATTGGCACGGTGATGCACAAACGTTTATCTGGGAACTTATAATGAAGCCGCATCATCTTTTTGAGCCCAAAGACTTGATAGTCAACGAACAAGATCCTTCTACAATGCTGACCCTTGGATCACGGTCCACGCTTTAAACCGTCATTTCAAAGGGGAGCACGGACATTCACTTCAAGCCTCAAATCCATGTATCAGCTTGCAAACATCCGTGGCGTCATGGGACCGATCAGCGGCCCTGAGTGGCCCTATGAAGCCTGCGTCTGCGTGACGGCGTCCCCCCTCCCGTCTTCCCGCGGGAGCCCCCCCCCCCCCCCACCCACTGCGTTGCGTCGTCGCTCTGGTCTCGCTCGACCCTGACAGAGCGAGACCAGAGCGGCGGCTGAAGCGGAGCGTGCTCCGACGATGACGACAGAGTTGTGTCGAGAAATAGCCGCGGCCGAACGCCGCCCACTCGACTCCGGATGCGGTCCCTAACCCTCACCCTCCCGTGGCTGGAACGAGTTATCCGCATTCCCCGCGCGATCCGCGTTCCTCAATCGACGTCGACAATCTCCGACATTGACAAAAACGACGAAAATAATTTCAAATCCCAGGGTCGGTGCGGAGATTTTCGGAAGTCGGGGCGGGGAAACATTCTCAATTCTCTCTCTTCCAGTCAATTTTAACTTTCCCATTCCACTTCCCATGGCCTTTGCTTGTTAATTTTCATCTGCCCTTCTTTTATTTAAATTTCCTCCTTTGTGTCACAGTTCCGACCCGCCTGAGATTAGAATGGATTAGTGTGGAGGGGATTAGGTGACAAAATGAAGGGAGGGAGGGAGGAATATTTTTGCACGGGGTTACCCGCTGTCCCGCGTGCCTCCGCGCCAACCGCGAAAGAAATGAGCGGGCAGAGCTTTCACAAATCTCCGCCCCGTGTGCTTTTCTCTTTGCGGCGTGGCAGTCCCCGCCGGCCCCCCGTGAGATGCGTCAGCTATGACGGATGTCGACTCGGCCTATGAGGACTTCATCGCCTCCGGTCGCTCGGGCCGCAGGAATGCCATCCACAAGCTCCCCGGGTCGCGGGACCACACGCCGCCGTCGCGGGACCTGGCCCGGCTCGACATCAGCAAGCCAGGTGCGGAGGAGAGTCGGGGGGGCGGGGGGGGGACCCTTCTCTTTGGTTTAGAATGGACAGGTAAAGGCGAGGAGGCAATGGCGATGGCGAGTTATTTGAGAGAGCCTTTGTACCAGCGACCCGGTCAAAGGTGCATGTGGTTAATATAGGATGTACTGTAGAGCCAAATGAGGACATGCTATAAAAATAATACTTTATTAAGAGCACTCGGACTGGCCAGGCCTTTCATGCAGCTGACTTTTTGTAAAAGCATGTTCCAACCGACTCCATCCGTGCCACCTGTGTTTTCCCGACCGGTTGGCTTGACCGGCGGTCTCGGCGCGTGTTCGCACGCATGGCTTCTCGGCCACCGCACCCAGATGCTTTTTTTTTCGGCATCGCAGACCCGTCGCAGACAAAGTCAACTGCTCCTGCATCAGCCGAATGATCACAACACAGAAGAGGCTGCCCGGGAAATGGCAGTTTCCCAAGAAAACAACAATTAAGGTGGCTAGAAAAAGCAGATCCAAAGCGATATTGAGACTATGTGATTTTTTTTGTATGGGGTACACAACACCCACACACACATCTGGGCTAAATCTTACGTGCAAACACACCCTTATAAGATCTCCCTCTAACCTTCTCCCTCTCTCGCCCTCTCTCGCCAGCAGATGGGGGTGAAGACTCTGGGAAAAGCCAGGATCCCCCGGCCAAAGAAGAGGAGAGAAAAGCTGAGGGAAGCTAACTGGCGTACGGCAAAAGACAAGCAAAGTGTCCCCGTCGGGCATGGTTCTTGTTTCATTCCGTCAGGAAACGGAGTAAAATAAAAATAAGCCATCCGAAATGAAAAACACCGTGTTCTGGCGCGCCGATCACGGCTGGCGCACCGTGAGCGCACTTGGTACCGTCAGAGAGGGGGTTCATGGGCCTCCATCGGGGGCTTTTTTAGATCGGGGGCTTTTCATAAGGCATTCGGTGCTGAAGCCCTGGACGCCCGGTGAAAATCACGGTGTCTCCGTGAATCCCCCCTATTCCAGCGCCCCTACCCCGGTCTCTATTTTGCATTTCTTGGTCAGAAATGACTGATGATGTGACTTGTTCCAATACCAGCAGACTTTTGTAGAGGACATTCCTCGGAAATAAATGACCAGGTTGTGATTTGGAACTCAACAAGTCATTTATTGAAGGGAGACATTGCCACCTGCCCCATTGGTCAAGGGGTTATAGGATAACACATTCTATTTATTTACTTTTTTTTATTGATGATGTGTGAGTTTGTACATTTGTGTCCATATGTCCATCTTTTCTGGTGGTCGCTATAGCAATGATTATACCTTGGTGATGGCCTTGAGTGGTCTTCCTCTTCAAAGCTCAATCTGGTTTGATTAACCAACATGTTAATCATGTATTCCCTCAATTGTTCCTTAAATGTCCTGCCAAATGTAATCTCTTAACCATGAATACAGGATTTAGCAATTCTCTTTATGCCTTGGAGGTATAGGAGATCCTGTGTGCTACAGTGCACACCGGTCCGTATTTGCGGTTGTTTTAGTGTGTGTGAGTGCACCCAGGTAGACGTGTATGAATGTCGATGGGAGTAGTTGATGCTCTTTTTTTTTTTTTTTTTTTTTTGCTGTTTCATAAAAAACAGTAATACACTGCTATGTGATGCACATATATAATATTGATCAAAGGAGTGTGTGTGTACATGGGTGATGTCTGTCTGTGGGTCTGCGTGTGTCATAAAGTAATAATAGTTTCATCATCTACTACACACAGCTTGGTATTTAACAGTGATGATGGTACATTCAACATTTGCATTAGATAAGATAGACCCTTTTTTTTAGGGAAATCCAGGTGTTACGGCAGCAAAAACAGTGCAGTAGAGATAGAAATTACAATGAGATAAGAAATAAATAATCGACCATTATGTTTTCCAGCATACGTTAAAAAAAACAAAAAAAAAACACACAAAAAAAACAACTTGGCATTACGTCAAAATGAAGATGATCACACTCCTTTAATGGGAGGTTTTCAAAGCTCAAGTTGATTTTAACTGGATTTGAAAGGTTCAGTCAGTTTATTTGTCGCACGCATCCAAGCACTGTGTGTTCCAATGCCTTTCCAAATGCACTGTATGGACAAGAACGCCTGTAGTGGCTTAAATTCCGTTTTGATATTTATGACTTTGCACCTTCAGCCCTTTTCACCGTGTCTTACATACAAAGAAAATAAGCGAAATTAGAGCAGCTAAGCTGCTGTTAGACAGGCAATGTCAAGGGAAGGTCAAAATAAAACTATTTTTACAAATACTTTGGATACCCGGAATCTTGTCTTGTTGTTTGTATAATTAAAGTATCAGAAAATCAATATTATAGCCCAACCAGCAAATCCAGATCAAGCATTTCAAAACATCTGGTTTAGAATATGACTGGCTCCCTCTAGTGACCATGAGGTAACATTGTCTTGTCATTTTGTACTTATTTTGTGTAGTTGTGGCTTGTTTGTTATAAATAATGAACAATAAAAGACAAACAATGTACATTTCTTACTTGATACGTTATTTTAAAACATATTTTTTTTAACTGTATTATACAATAACAATGTTTTAAATTACACTGTAAATTAAGGTCTGAAAAATAAATCTGAATGTATGTCTATATATGTCAAAAGTACATCAAACAGTTTTTTGTAAAACTTAACCACAATCTCCATGAGAAGAAAGGAAAAAAAAGGTACAGTGGGTACTTTATGACTTATTATAGCCTCTGTTATAATCTGGGCACTGGATTTGGCAAGCGTTTTTACTTGTAGTACTTTTTGTACATCTAAGAGAAAGTACGTATAAACATTTTAAGTAGAAATGTCAAGTTGGCCAGTATATGAGTAATATGGTAAGAACGTAAAAGCTAATCACCACTGTGCTGATATAGTATAGCTTGCCCTCGTCTCTTTATTGGCATTTACCTTAATTTTTATAGACTGATGTGATAATGATAATCAGGACTTGTTTACATAAAAAAGATTTTGACCATTAACCTTGAACTTATTATATCCATATTAATAACATCATATTATTATAATAAATTGTGTTTCTTTGATTGTTGTTTTTTTTATATACGTTTTGATAATAGGCGATTCAAACATATATAAACAATGAAATAAAATCTACGGCATCTAGGGCAACATCTATATACCGTAGCTCCTCTGACTCGTTCAGTGGAGATAACTGCCCCGAGGGAGCAGCTTTATCAGAATATCTTAACATCGTTTGATACAAACGATGATTATGTATGACATTATAAAACGTCCCAAGGGTTATTCATAATATTGAATTGGGTCAATGAAGCGAATACATAATTCCCGAATAAGTCAGCAAGTTGAGGCACTCCATGCCCAATGATATCATGAGACAAAGTCTACAGTCGTTTCACCTTTTTGCCAAAGTCTAGACTTTGGAGCGCAAGAACACTGCCTTGTTAATGTACAGTAAGGCTTCTAAGCCACCGATAAGATTGGAATAGCTTCAGTTCCGTGAAACCGGAGTCACACGCGTGCACTGTGATGTGTTTGTCTTGTTACAGGCAACCCCATACTGGCATGTTGTCGAAGCTTGGTGAAGGATGATTCACATATTCAGAAACACCATTGATCGCTAAGATGTATATGTCCCAGAATCAGTCTATAAAAAAAAACGATATTATTACATTTAGACATTTAGCAGACGCTTTTATCCAAAGCGACTTACAATTATTCAAACACCGACGGACGCAGCCATCAGGAGCAATTAGGGGTTAAGTGTCTTGCTCAAGGACACTACAGCATGCAAGCAGGAGGAGCCTGGGATCGAACCAGCAACCTTTGGATCACCAGCTCTACCTCCTGAGCTACCATCCCCCATTATAAAACCCATACACTGTCCTGCATCAAAGGGTTGAGCTGAGAACTGGTCTACTAGGAATTACTTTTATTACCTACCATATATGTAGGCCACATGTAACTACCTACTGTAATCTATGATTCTAGGAATCTGTCTGGCTGTAGGTCCTTTGATTATCTCGACAAACGTTTATCCGATCTACTTCGCACTTGGCGGGCGTGTTGCTGGGGACCCGAGTTATGTGCAATGTCGAATTTGGTGCAATGTGGACATGCGACACACGTGACATAAATGAAATTTGAATAACTGAGCGAACAGAGAACCGCTCTGTGCAGCTGGGGCGTTTTGTGACATCATCCAATGCCACTAAGCGCGGCGATTTGGGACGTCATCCAATATGTGAAGCACCAGATGCACGAGAGGAAGCGCCGGGGATGGGGGACGAGCGCCGGGCATGTGACTTCAACGTCACACACACACACACACACACACACACACACACACACACACACACACACACACACACCCACACACCAGAGGAGGAGACCCCTGCACGTCGAGCGGAGCACCTGGCAGCCCACGTCAACGTGACTAAATCATTGAAGAAACCTGGACTCGACTGATCCTCCTTAAGTTCTAATATGCCTATGTTTTCACATTTGGCGCTAAGTTATTATTGCAAAGTTGTCCTTACATTTTGTTAAACTGCCGTTTCAAACACAGGACACATGACTTCTGTTAAACTGACATTAAAATGTCTTAGAAAGTCTTGCCTTTTGAACGGTGTGCTGCACTCGTCTAACTATAAAGGAAGGAATCTTGTCTGTCAGTTTGCCCTTCGATTATCATGTCCTTCAATTATCTCGGCAACCGTTCATCCGATCGTCTTCACACTTGGCGGGTGTGTTGCTGGGGACCCAAGGACGTGCAGTGTCGAATCTGGTGCAATTTGGACACGTGACAAGCGTGTTGTGGTGTGGTGCAGTTTAAGCAGCCACACCTGTCTTCGGTCTAGAGCTCCCTGCTGTACTATCTGTACACATATAGTATCTCCAACACCATCATAACGTTTGCTGGGCCTGATCTCCAACAATGATGAGAAGGTCTACCTGGGGGAGGTGGAGGCCCTGACATGGTGGTGCCAGACCAACAAACAGCTTCTACCTGGATGTCAGACAAACATCTATAACTAAAGGTAAGTGTATTACCTTTAGTTATTGCAGAATGTATTGCAGAATATACGCAATCAAAGTATTATCTAGCTTATGCAATGATTCCCTGAAGTTTATACAACCTGATCTGTAAAATGAAGTTATGCAAGCTGTTGTTTCAGTGACAGCAGTCTTATTGCTTATTTATTCTTGTCAGGAGATGCTGTATAAATCTGGTTGTAAAATGTGATTGACTTAAAGGAAATCCATTCATTCCACATGGAAATTAATCAAATATACATGGAAAGTCAGGTCGTAAACATTTCAGGGAATCATTGCATAAGCTAGATCATTTTTTTGCAAGGCCTTCAATTATAGATTTGTTTTTCTTATAAAGAATATTATATTATAAAATTATTAAAAAATGCTGTGATTTGGTTAGACTCTATGCACTTTAAGGAAAGGAATTCATTAATTAATTTAGCACCTTCATTTCCAATTTAGGGTTGTGAGCTTTGAACCCTTGCTGAGCTGGAAATAATTGCGTAAATATTACTCAATGTATATAATAATGAGTTTTTGCTCCTGTAGAAGCCACATGTCCATATTATATCAACCTTAGATGGGTTTTTTTCACAATGTCATGGAGAACTACTACACTTCCCATAATCCTCAGTGTAACAGCGACGTCTCTGATTGGTGGATCTCGCTGTTACCATGGAACGTTTACCGCACTGGCCAATGGGTACACAGGTGCGCAAATGCTGGTATTTATAGACAGGTAAATTGTATCTATGAATAAAATTCATACTGTGGCTTTGACCAGTGCTGTATGTGCCTTACGGTACAGTACATATGCACTTAAAGCAAGAATGGGGGAGGGGCTTTGTTTTGGTTTCGTTCAATTAGGGAACGTAAATAAAAAAATAAAAGGACTGCCCCCGATAGTCGACGAGTCGAATCATCAGTCGGAAACCCGTCAATTGACCGAGATTCTTCAAGCTGGCAGTAGTTATTTAATTTTTTTCATTTTTTCAGTCAGTGTCCGTTACAATAACAGGATAAAACAGATTACAAAATGCACAGGGATAACATTTCAATGAGGAATTATAATTATATAGAGCAACGCGGACAGCCGAGCCCCTCTCCTCCAAATAAACTACTAAAAACTGTGGGGACGGTGCACGAAGGAACGGGGCACGACTCGTAGACTTGTTAAGATTGTTTTCTGCATAACGCGCGGAGAGGGGGTGATCGGGGAGAGAGTCACCGAGAACGTGTCCGCATTACCCACGGCTTCGTTCCATACCGCTATGCACATCATACGCACTTGTTTTATTCCATAAGGAGACGTAAATTAAAAACACACTGTTTTGTTTGTGGTTTGTTTTATAGCGCAGTAAGATTGTATCCGTGACTGGAATTTGACTGTTAAATCATTGTATTAGGTAAACACCAGGGGATATGATTGGGGGGCAGAGTCCTATGAATGACACCTGACCAATGGCAGACAACCTCTCATTGGTATAAAAGCCTCTTCGTTGAAGCAAGGGCAGGCTGATCAGAATCATTGTTTTGAAGTGTATCTGTATCTTTCTCTTTGTTCTTAAGAATGTATATCTTTCATACTCTCAGTTTGTTTCCCGCAGAGAAACAGGTTCACCTCCCCGACCATGCAGTGAGAATTCTCCAACACCATTCAATAGAGAAAAAGCGAAACCAGTCTCCCGCTTTTATTTCGTGATAGAACAAAATTTATACCCATGCGTTTTCAATTTTTATATATCCATGCTTTTTTTATTGATCTTATTTAAGCGGTACATCTCGATGACTGATAAAAATGAAATCTTTCACACATTAAATCAAATTCTAGACTGATTTCTTGAGCATCCCTCAAAGAAAGATTTTTTTTCTTCATGACACATGGTACAATATCCCATCCCTTCATACAGTTCAGGACTTGTATGTCTGCATTCCAAGGATTGAAGTTGTTTTGAATGACAAAGGATGCCCTACTCCTGATTGGCTCCTTGATATTATAACATTAGGTGTTACATCCCCTATATGTATGCAGTACACATAGTACAGACCGGTCATTGCCGTAAATTAAGAATTGTGACACATCACCTTCCTTTGTTCACTGCTGGTGGATCATAGGTCCCACCAGTGTTAATGGCTACGCTGTCATACCAACATCCTCCTTTCAAATGACACCATATTTGCGCGGAGAACAACGCATTAATAGCTTTCATTGCCCACTGGTATTTATCTTTATTTTAAGATTATTGGATGTACTTGGGAAATGGTTTGCTCTTCATGCAAAGACCCGGTGCTGAGCCCCACATACTGATTGGTGTGTTGGTGTGTTGATGAATTATCCAAATTGGAGGTTAGGCACAAAATCTTTATTAATTTGCAAATAACCATTGCCATGTTGCCTAAATAACAAAAAGTAATATAAAGCTATGCTTAAACAATAAGAATTATGTGATATACACTAAAAACACATTTTTATACCATGCATTATAATATCTGGTGCTTTGGGAAAAGTATCAATGCACAATTTTCCAAAAATTGCTTTGGCAATGTCATTAACAATGAATACAACATTTCTGTTGACTATACACTTTGCAATACATGCATATAGTCCATGTATCCATGCATATTTGATTAATTTCCATGTGGAATGAAATATCCATGCATATCCATATGGAGGTCAGTGTTCACATAGGCCCGCGCTACTTCCTTGAACATCTTTCCGTCCAGAACCAGGATGAAGCCGGACTGTCCTGGGTTTTTGTTGATGACTGATGTTACAACCACCCCTGGGAAGCAGAGAAAACACAGCTATTTTTTGAGGATACGATAGAGAAAAGTAAATAGAGAAACGGAAAATCACTACATATATGGTTCCAATATACAGAACAACTGTCTCACCATCATCTTCGGAATCTCCATTGGGCCTGGGGATGAAGACCGGCTCCGATGGCCAGCAGTTCTGCTCACTCCACCTAACCAACTCCTTGGTTTCTAAGTCCATCTTTCCGATCTAAGAGGGTAAATGGTGGGAGAGTGATTAAAACAATCTTTCCGCCACTTTACCAGGATTAGAATCCTTATAAACGGGACGAAAGCGTGAAAAAGGGCGTTCAAGTTGCACGAGATCATCTCAGCGCTGTTCTTAGAAGGCACAGGAATCGTTCTGAGAACAACCTGGGCAGGGCTTTCAGGATAGATAAGGTCATTTTAGGTTGGACGCAGCTTAGCTACAGTAGGGTTCAAGCTCACAATCCTTAATCGGCAAAAGTGCTTTTCCTTCCCCTAAAAATGCGGGTAAAAATGAGTGTAACAAAAACACAGCAATCATAATAATATTATAATATAATATTATATATAAGAAAAACACATCACATGAAGGTGATAGAGTGTTTAGCAAAATATACACAAAGTATTATCTAGCTTATGCAATAATTCCCTGAAGTAAATACGATCTGATCTGTAAAATGAAGTTATGCAAGCTGTTGTTGCGGTGACAGCACATCTGGGAGACTAAGGTGGCTCGGTTCCTTGAAAGATGGTGTTGCAACAGCCTAATTGCTTGTTTATATATGTCAGTAGACGCTGTGTAATTCATTTTATATTGCTGTCAATTGTGGTTATGAAATGTGATTGATTATTTCATGAGCGTAACAGCGCTCACGATGTTTTACTACGTGCACCATTCCTCCAATAAACTAAATGATAAGCCCGCAGTGTAGAAAGTCATTTATTAATTTATGCAATAATTGTTTGGTAAGACTTCTGTTAGCTGATCCAATGCTTGATCAGTCAATTCTATTTGTCGGAGTGTTAAAATGGCCAAATGGATGTTAAAATAGCTAAAGGGTTTTCTTAAAATATGATTTTTTTTATAGCCTGACTTTCATTAAAAGCAGGTTTCAGTTGAGTTTTGATCCAGCGTGTAGATCAACGCTGATCTTATCAACTTTTAAAGCCGCAATTGGGGAAAATAATACACTCTTCTGGTGTCGATACATTTCTGGTGTTTTCTGAAAACACCTGTCTTTGTCCCACCGGTGGAATTACCGGTGGATCGCTCTCATTATTCAAGCCACAATGGGTTCACGAGAATGCTATCAAGGAAGTTATGATCGCCAAAAGATAGCGGGGAATAAAACAACAGATATGGCAGAATTCCAATTGAGGTTAGCGTTACAAACCGATCTCAATCGGCAAATTAATGTCCGGCGAGCTTTATTGTCAACCATGACCGGCACATGCACAAAGGCACATAAGACAAGAGGCTGCTGAGGGAGCAGCGTAGCATCACCTCCTCCGCCCTGTCCATAAACCATTGATTTCTTTCCGTCCTGTACTATTTTGGGAAATTGCATGACATTATTGACGCAGGAAAATGCCCTGTTCCCCGTTTTGTTTGGGCCAGCAGATTGCGCACTTCCTAAATTCTTCTCCTCGACCCCCTCCCCTCCCTTCCCACCCGCCCACCCCCCCTACCATGAAGTCGAGGACGCGATCCCTTTGAATTTTAAGATGCGTTTGATGCGGCGAATGGCGAATCCCACTCCCAAACCGCTTTCCAGCTTCTGTTACGTCAACTGGTAAGTCTCGGTTCCGCAAATTGCTTCCTGCCTCTCTAAACACAGCGTTGGCAGGAACAATCTGTTTCCCATCGCCGCTCGTTTGAAACGTCAATAGTCAGCAGGAACCTGCAAGTCTTGGGACCCATTTTGCAAAACTGCACACGTGAGACTTGAGGAATTATTCTGACGGCTGTTTCCACCAACGCCGCCGAACAATTGCTGTCGTAATAATAATCCAACTTTAATGTTACCTCCGTCGACACCGCTGACATCTCCGCACAGCTCCCATAGATGAATCGGTGCCTCTTCCCGTTGACGTCATAGTTAATTCTTGGAAGTTCGAGGCCTATTTTGAGAGAGACGCAAGCAATAATCGTAAAAATGAACCCGCTGCCTTACTTGCGGGGAACTTCTGTAGGGTTCAGAGTCCGTGAGAGTCGGATTGGGTTTAGCTTTACCGTCACACAGCACCTCAGGCTGGCAGAGCAGCTTGCCGTCTTTTTCCAGCACCGCGCTGGCTTTGGTGCATCTGGTTTTCACCAGGTCGTCTCCAACTTTACTCCCCTACAAAGTCAAAAACAAAAGAAATGTAAGAAAAGATGGGATTCCTCAGCAGAGCAACAAACGACTATATTCAGGGCGGCAGGGGCTCATCATCCCTTCATCTCACCATGTCGGAGTGGACGGGCAGAGCAAACCTCTTGTAGGTGGGTTTGTGGTAGTCAGAGGTTTGGGATTTGGTCGTTTCCTGCGGCTTGCTCAGGTAGAACATATCGTAAAGGCTGTTATCGGGGTAGGCTATCACGTCGAAGACGACGTGGCCGTCCTCCTCGAAAGCGTTCACGTGATGGTACACGATCATCGTTCCCGTGTAGTACTTTGTCCCGACTTCTTTGCCCGTCTTCCTGTCTATCAGGTGAATTAGAGTCTGTGGGGGTTGGGGGATAAAATATAGCTAAATTAAATGACAGGCAGTTACAATTCCAACTGTGTGGTGACACTCTTGCTGTTGTAGCTGATCAAATGCGTAAGGAGTCAAATTCTATCGATGGAGCCAGCTAAACGATCATTTTTCTACATTATTTTCCACCATGAGGATGTTAAAATGGCAAAACAATGGAATAAACATTTTCTAAAAATAAAATACGCTTTTTTTTTGTAGCCTGGCTTTCATCGCTGGGCGTTTCCAAGCGGCCACTCACAGTCTCCTCGGGGAAAAACTTCAGACAGCTGGCCCAGTTGACCCCGCGCATGTACGCGGTGGCCATCTTGACGATGTCCAGCTTGAAGGGCTGCTCGATGAAGATGAAGTAGTTGTCCGTCATGCCGAAGCTGTGGTAGTAGCTTGGGCTGAGGAGCGAGCGGCACGGGATGGTGCAGACCACCTCAACGCTCTTCAGCGGACAGGCGTCCTTGGATTTGCCCGGTCCTGGGAAATGGGTAAAAACGCGGGTTTTGGAATCAGTGATTGAGAGGTTGTCGGCGCCAAGGAAAAGGAAAAGGGAACGCTGCGTGCGCATACCTTTCTCTGACACGGCGGGAACTTTGAACAGCGTGAATTTTGTCTTTCCCTTCTCCGCTATGGAAGTCCCCATGTTGAAGGTGTTTCCCTCCCTGTCGTAGTGCGGGTGGGAGCTCGCCACATTCACGGCGATGTACTTGAGGTAATCCACCTGGGTTGGCGGAAACACATGTGACGAATGCGAGGGCGACGCGAGCGATTTATAGCGCCTTCTGCGACGGGATGGAGAAAAAGGGCATACCTTGTCTTGGGTTTCCAGGGTGACGGGATCAATTTTGCGGATGTAGTTGGTCTCGGAGGTGGCAAAGTAGTCACTGCCGTACCTGATGAAGTTGCTGCCGCCGTTGTCCGTGAAGTCGGGCACGGTGTGGTTGAGAAAGGTAATTGCCCTAGAAATAAATGTGGTAAATGGAGATAAGCGACTATCATATACACCTATTATGCATGTAAACACATACTGTATGAAGCGTGTAATTTGACATCATACTGTGTATAAATGGGCTTACTTGACAATGAAGTTTTTGCTGGGATCCGGGTAGGCCATGGTGCCCATTTCTGACACAACTATTCTCTGGGCAGCCATGTTTGCTTTATAGGTATCCCCTTTGAGGTACCTGCTCCTGTAGATAACGTCTCCTGAAACACAAAGAGGCCGTTACTCAAGCCTCAATCAAACACTTGGGCGTCGTTTGTTTTGTTTTTTTGTTGTTTTTTTTGTGATGACGTCACAAGAGATAGGGACCAAACAGACTTACCGCCTTTGAAAGTGAAACTGTGCATCAAAGCCATGCCGTCGAACCAGTGGTTGTAAGTGGTCTCCCCCACGGAGAACAAGCCCGGGCCATTGCGCAGCAGCGTGCCTTGCAGCCAGCTCGGAATGTTACCTAGAATAAAAGGAGATAACTTGTAACTCTCAGCGACGTATTGTACGCTTCCCCCCCCCCAGTAGGTTACAACAGGAAATGGAAGGCATTTCAGCATACGCTACCTTTGACCGTCGCCGTGTATGGCTCCGGCTGCTCCTCTACGTTCTTGCCAAAGTCGGGGATCATGTTTGCTGTGCTGAGGGCAGCCGGGAGAAGTGTGTTTTATAGCCTACAATGCGACAAACCACTCCCTTTTTTGTTTTCTTCAAGGGGTGGGTCAGGGCATTTATCTTATCCTATCTTCCACCTACTTATTTGAGAGTTCACCCACTTTCATGCTGTGGAAAGTTCATTGTGGAATTCCCATTGTACTTTTTTTTTTTTGTCATTTAAAATGTGACTTTAAGCCAATGTTTCTGAAAGGCCTAGACAACAAATAACATTGTAATTGTCATAAATTATTCAGTCATAGGAAATGCGGATTACAGACAGAGTGACAATAGGATAGTAGTTATAGTATAGTATATATAGATAGTAGATAGTTACAGTAATAGTTATATTTATAGAATAGTTACAGAACATCCAGTTCAGAGACAGAGTAGTGTGCGACCCCAAGGGTATATTTTAATGACTAAATTTACATTATTCAATTCATTCTGGAGTGCTTTTTTTGATAATGTCAATTTAACACAAAAATATTATATACATCTATATATTTAGAATTGTATTTTAAGGGGGTCGAGCCGTATTACTTTTGTTCTGATTTTTATTATTATTTTTCTCCAGGGCATTTTTTGGGCTAAAAGTGTCTGGTGCAGGGAAACCACCAAACCCACAGACATGGTTGAGCTTGTGGTTCAACTTTGATCCACACCAGATTTTAATAATTTGCGAACTTCACCACACTATCACGGAGCCGTCATGATGTCGTTTTCTCTGGAACATCGCACTTAAATGGCTTAAATAAAAACTGCGGATTGATATAAAAGTTCTTTTTTTCTATTTATTAATTGCATGGAGGAAGCAGATGGAGGATTTGGGCACTTACTTGTAATTACTTGTATGAATTCTTATTTATGATAACAGACACCAAATAATTTAGTTGAATATATTATATTGCAGATAAATCAATGCATCTGGTGTGGCTCACTCCCGTAATGTGGCTTTGTTATGTTTTTTTGTAATCTGCCTGTGTTTTGTCTTTTGTTTTTTTAAGTTGCAGTATTTGACACGACGAACCTGGACCGTGTGTATTGCTGCCTGCAGCTATATTTCATATTTTATAGTTCTGACTGTTTGTACCCCTAATAACAGATCTATTTTCTCTCCCTGGAGGACAACAGCACCAGGGTTTCATCAGCAGTGACTCCCTGCGGTGTCAACAGAAAAAATAAAAAATAAAATAAAAGCCTTTATCTGATTACACATAGCAAGGTTTGGTGATAACATGAATCATTGTCTTCAAGGTCAAAGTCCATCATTCAGGTATGTCAATGCTAGCTGAAATTAAATCAGAGGATGACCTATTGCTTACTGTTCTAGCTGTGAATTCACAGATTATTCAGCCTGGCTACTCTTCGAGTGCCTATACATTTGATTCCTGAAGCAGTGTGTTCATGCTGACTGAGCACAATGGGCAATTAAAATGGAAATCTTGCTTTCAGAGAGGTGAGGGCAATACAAAGGAAGTATATTAGGTTGCATTAAGGGTGTACCACATCTTACTGGCTGCCCTGCAGATGGACCTACCTGTGGCCTGTCAGTAGGTAGTCGATGATCCGGGCCGCCATGACGGGGTCAACCTGCATTGCGGTGGGCTCCCGCACCAACAGGCCGGAGCTTGGTGGTGTTTTTCTGGCAGACATTTTAACATGCCATGGAAGGGTAAATGAACACAGTTCAACCCAGTGACATTAAATGTGGGTCTGTTTCATTGAGGTGTCTGTAGGTGCCAGCATGAACGTTAACTGTTACATGAAACTCCCCCTCCAGGGAGTTTGGCCCTCCCTGCAGGGGGAGCAATATTTTAGATGTATTTATTTTACTCCGTTTTTACATTATTGAATGAAACAAAAACAAAAGAGAAAGCCCTGCAAAAGCAAAAACAAGAACAAAAGATCCCCGCCCAAGGCCGGCCAGGAATTTTCCTCTTGCACCGGGTCTGCCTCCATGCCAATGCGTCATTATGAATGAATGTTATCATTCAATTGTTTTAACAACCCAAGGCCTCCCAGGCCTGGGCTTCAGCAAATATAAGACGATCTCATAGATTCTCTGCAGCATATCACTCAGCTCCAGTTTGAACATGGAACAATAAGTCCCTCTGGTGGCGGCTCCTACAATATACTGTAGTACTTTCTGTGGATGTGAGACAATTGGTTGACTTAAAGACGCAGCAGGATGGTGTTGTGGACAGTTGCTGGCCTCCACATTTCTTGGGATTCCAGTTTAACAGGCTGGACTGGTCTGACAAGCCAAAAGTACGTGGACAGACCACCGGCCACTTTGTTAGATCAGTTTGCACCGTTTCTGATATTTCACTCTCTCCCTGACTTGGTGCTCACATCTTCATCTCCATTAATCAAAACAAGGTTCTATTAAAGAAAACACACACGCATTACAACAGTATTTCAGTTATTGTTAAAGAAACACTGAAACGTTGACATTTCAAGGGCTGTATTTTTCATTTTATTTTGAAAAACAACAATTTCCGTGTACATAAGCAACGCCTTACATGGACCTGTTAAATCGAACAAACAAAATACAAATCCTTATCTGTGCTATAAATCCACTTGATAGTCTTATTTCCTCATTTGTTGTGTCGTTGCAGGAAACACATAATGTATTATATCCTTGTGTACGTATACGCTGACTATAAAACTGCCAGTTCTCATTATGTTTATTCTGTAAATGCTGCTTTATTGAGGCAAATAAACACGTTGTGAGTAAAATCAGGACAACCGAAGTGATCTTATATTTAATAGCTGTTTGTAAGACGTGTCAGTTTGTCATATCACAAAATATAGATTTCATACATATGAGATTCCCAATGTAGCTGAATACAGGCTGCCTTCATGCAATACTTTCAAATGTATTTAAAAATCCAATCGTGAGTTTCCCTTCCACAACACATTCAGAGCAGAAGCCACGAGTCTCTCTCTCTCTCTCTCTCTCTCTCTCTCTCTCTCTCTCTCTAACAATTATATATAAATATAAATAATTAAAAAAATATTTATTTTTAAATTATTTATATATATATATATATATATAAATAATTTAAAAAATATATATATTTTTTTCCACTTTCCAAATTATTAGAACTGTAGGATTCAAGTATAATTTCCATTACTGGTTATTTCTGTGCTAGTTATTATGCTCAACATCACATTCCCCCTCTTTTTTACGGTTTTCATCGTCTGTGGATTACATTTGGTGGCACAGTCCATGAAAACGCTTAAGTCAGACATTATGTACATGTATTCGGGAGGAAAGAAAACTAAACCAAACAACATACAGCTTGCAAATGTATACGTTATTCCGATTACAGTGATATCCCCATGCAATGCCACATGCAGTTACAGCGGGTGCATGAAGACCAGGATCCATGCAGAACCTTGCATACAGAACCACTGCTGGAGTTCCCCGCTGTCCTCACATTCCACCAGGGTTTTCTTTTGCTTTTTGACGGAACAGCGGCCGGAAAGAGATCCAATATGAAGCCTGATCACCAGATAAAAGCCTGTCATCTCATTCACTTCTCGACATTCAGTCATTCATTACCATTCACTTGTTGACATGTTCCAATCTATTCCAAACATTGTTCGTTTTTCTTTCAAACTGGGGTCTTTCCTCAGGTAAGTAGCTCCAGCCGGTAACGTACTTAATTTATCGATTTACTTTATGAACTACTTAACGGTTGGAGGTTGGCACTGTTGTGTACAAAACAAAACAAAAAAAGAACATTGTCACATAGAGCTGTCAACAGCACAAAGTCAGAATAACTAAAATACGAGCACATCTTTAATCCACAACATTTGAAGTCTTTTTTAGGCCTTGGAATTATAAATATTTAAAAAGTCCTACTTCAGCAAACAACTCAAGTGTCGTACCTTTGAAAGGCCTACAACCAAATCCTAAGACAGGCAGACAAAATGGAAAACAACAAAACAAATACAGAGCTCTGAAAACAGCACTTATTTTCAGTATTGCAAGGAGTGTCGATGTAACAAAAAACATTTGTAATCGAAGGCAAATAAGCTCAAGTGTCAAGGCCAAACTTGATGAGTTGAGTTCCCCATTTTCTGTTCGACAAACCATTTCAAATGTATACGATTACAATCCATTCAAAAAAAACAAAAACAAAAACAAGTAGACGATCAATTTGCTCAACGTTGTGAGGAGTACACTTGACTTTAGCAAAGATGGTTATTATCCGTCTAACATTTTTTTTTTTTGTTGTCAAATGATCACGTTACTTGGCTTGTTCTCTCCCAAAACAGGCAAATCGTTGGCACAAAAAAACTCCGCCTTGTTCTCAAATCTTTAACCTCGGAAGTCGGCCGTTGGAGATCAGAAAGGACGAGTCTCTCGCTTTTACCTCAATATCCACAGTTTGGATAGGTGTTCACACTGGATGTGGAAAAAGATTTGAATCAATCTGCCTGGCTCCATTTCAGAACACTGTAGAAAAGAAGGTTCGCTCACTTTAATATAATTGAATACGAAATTAAAATCTTGAGGGAAAGTCGGCAACGTTAAAACGCACGGTGAGAATGGATTTGCCGGCCAGATCCTTGATCCCTTCAACATTCATGAACATTTTCAGCAGCAGCCAGTTGGATATTTCAGATAAAGTTACAAGGTACCAGTGTGCGCCCAAAAAAGGGAAGTCGTAGGCCGACATTCGCCATAAACGAAAACACCCCGTCCCTCCGAAACGTAAAAACTCAAGGACAGCGAGAGGATACAGATTTCAGATTTAAAAAAGACGTAATGTCTTGCAAAACATTTGGATGTGGAAATTGCTGCGGTGCAAGAATACAGTGAAGACAATTTTAGGTTTAGTCAGCGGTCATGGTTTTACCCCCGGAGCATAGATGTCATAACGCTACATCCTAGTAGAGGTATTAGATACTTAATAGACGATCAGATAGAACATCAGATAGGTTGTATAATACATGTAGACACACGTTACCTTAGTACCTCAGTTCAATTGACATTCAGATTCCTATTTGGTAATTTGGGGTTTTAGACATTCGCCTCGGCACCTCCGTCTTCCAATGATTTAAAAACAATCTTCGGCAACCGTCTACGCTTTGGGACGCCCGTACGGACAAAAGTAATGAACAGGGATCCATCCTTCTCGATGCCAGCCTCCTGCCTTGTCCAGGAGCTCCTCTGGAACAGGAGTCGACAGCCTTTTGTTTTTTCTTTTTCTATTTCTATTTTACAAATAACGGGATACTCACGGTCGAGACTTTCACAACGCGTATGCATTTAAACGTGTCTTCTCTTAATCACACTCTGGCGATTCAGGCAGCGGAAAATATTAGGCAAAGAAAAAAAAAAAAAAAAAAAAAAGGTCTGTTGCATTCTCTTGTGAAAAATATAAAAGAATGGTAAACCTCGACTCGTTTGGGAGATCCGTTTATCGTCCCGGATGTTCTCTTTACCTTGAGTAGCAAATATATAAGACCTCCCGTCCAACACGCCCCCCCAAACAAACATCACAATTAGCATTCCACACGCAGTATTGGAAAGACGTCATTCCGTGGCTCACAGTTTGGCCACTGTGTCGGTGCCACCGGCTCCTGTGCCAGTTCGCTACTTCCACATCCGCGAGAACTTGTTCGCTCATGTTTCGACCTCCTCCTTAACGGAGGATGTCTCACGCCGCCGTTGCAGTCATCTTGCCGGGGAGAAAAAAAGGTCAAAGTCGCTGCCCCGACACGGCGCCAAGAGCGGAACTCCGCCCGACTGTCTGGGAGCGCTTAGTCATGGCTGGACGGCCCCGCGCCGTTAATCCGTCTTCCCGTTCTCCTGGGGCGAGGCGGCCTTTTTCGGATGTCCCGAGCGCAGCACCCTGTAGCAGCCGCGGGCGATCTTGTGCATCCACATGATGTTCATGATGTCCAGGCAGATGCTGGAGCAGATCCAGGCGAAGCGGCCGCCCCAGGGGACCAGGTAGAAGTCCTCGGTGCCGTAGATGGAGTACATTCGGCTGTAGTAGACGGGCATGACGGCGATGCGGACCAGGAAGAAGACTGCCGCCATGGCGACGCCGTTGGCCATATTTGGTCGAGAGGACTTGGGGTAACCTAATACCTCAAAGAACCAGCTGAAAGACAAGACATAGTCAAGGACGGGTTCAAGAAGGATGAAGGTCAAGGTTGAATTAAATAAGGCCAACCTGGGGAGACTAAGGAATATAAATAGGCTACATGTTATTTACTGTATTTGGCGCCCCACAGGGACAATATTAGAATTTAAACAGCCTCTTGTAATAATTTGCTCATTGACGGCCACTCAAAGAAATGTATGAGATGGAAATGTGTCAAAGCTTTTACTTCAAACTATGTAAGGGATAATGTGCAGCCACCCAGTCATTATCGCAAAATAACCCCTAACATCACTATGAAGGGCGCTAGTTGTGGTAATGAACAGCTGACTGCACATTAACCCGCCTATTACACGGTTGCTTACTAAATGGGAATACAATGAGTATTGATTTTAAATTATTTTACAATTAGCTTCCACTAAGAAAAATAGTCCACAACAACCTAACACTCAACAACGTAGCAAACTATTCGCCCTTAAAATAAACCCTTCTGCCTACATATGACTCACCTATTTATTGTAATCAATGTGAAATTGGACATTGGACTTTTTAGGATTTATTATATTGTAATTTCTAAGCAGCGTCACAAGATGTCGCCTTTTAGCATTGGCATGTAGGTGGGGTGATTCAGGGGATGTAAATCCAGGCAGAGAGGTTGATGCCCATGACAATGGTCATTATTCAGGAATAACCGACCGCTGAGTGCAGCTATTGAGCAATCATAATTGAGTATTCAGCAGAGCCGTGCGATAAGATGTATTAAATTAAACATTACTGCGTTACCTGCTGCTTCTCTCTTGCCACTGTGGCTGTTAAGATTGTTTAAAAGATTAATACAGCTTGTGACATCAGTACAGCTCACTAACTGGCTCTGAACCCCGCACTGTGAGCATGAATATGAGGAACCAATGTGGCAGCTATAGCACATACCGCTGATTCACACACGGGGTGGAGAACTCAGCGAGCAGTCGGAAGTTGGCGAAATAAGGCAACGTCCCTTGACCCTGGAAGGACAAGGTTATAACAAGGAGACGACAAAAAAAAAAAAAAAGGGGAGAGGGACAAAAGACACACGACTGAGTCGCCCGGGTCAGACGAAGGTGCAAAACCAACGTCGACCCTTTGCTCCGACTCTGCACCGCAGAGCACAAAACCAATCACACCCAAGGTTGAAACGTCTCAAACGCGGAACGGAAGGAGACATTTTCTCTTTGTTTTGCAGACCTCGCGGAGACATCCCATTTTGACGTTCCCCCATTTTCCCCCGAGGTGCCCAAGATTAAAGGATGGCTGTAGGGGGAGCGGGGCTGGTTGAGTTGAGCTGCTGCTAAAAATAGCTCGCACCCTGGTGAAAAATAGAGCTGCTGATTTGGACTCTGTTGTCATTGTCAAGTGTTTCGGATTATACCATTTCTCTTTAAATTATATGAATCATGACCCCAATTAGGATGACTAATACTTTACTCAAAATACAAATACTTAAAAAAAATAGTCTTTTGTGAAATTAAATGGTGAATTGGAGGCATTAGATATTAAAAGCATTTGCTCATGAGGAAACAATTACAACGGATAACTGGTATTGCAAACTGAAGCTTTTATATGGGATGATCCCATCAAAACGACAGCAGACAATACATCACATAATTAAAGGCATTAAACACATTTGATGGTAAATAACACATAACAGGCCTTAAATTACACAACCAGCCAGCCACTAAATGGAGGAGCGATAAATAGCCATGCAAACTACGAAGGACGTTCTAATTCCATAGATGTTGCTTTTCAAAGACCCAGGCATGGTTCCCCTTTTTTTTTTTTTTTTATGTGTGTGATCACATTTGGGGAATTTGAACTCAATTGATGTTAAAGGCTGTATTTGATTAACTATATAGAACAGGGGGGAAAGGCTATTGTTTTTCAAACGAGATAAAAAAAAAAAAAAAAGATGAGCAATCAATCAATATAACATCTTAAAAGTGGTCGTTTTCCCACCTCTGGCAGTGACGAAGCAGAGTTTATAGACCAGTATGACATGGACATTTTAAAATGGAAAAGCTGCCAATGAACTAACAGTGGCCTTTGAGGAGAACCACTGTCAAAAACTATTTTCAGTTCACGTCCCAACTTCAAGAATTGTAACATTTTCCCCCATTATGTTGAATCCACCATTACACTGGGAAACCCGGCCTTGTTCTGATCACTGTTTTATATATATATATATATATACATATATACATATACACACATATACATATACATATATATATATATACATACATACACACACATATACACATACATTTACTCAGACATATACTGTATATACACACACACACACACAAGCTTTTGGAGGGTGACTTACCTTCCCGGACTAAAATAAAAGGGGGTCACGATAACATCCGAAAACATACTTACTATGGGTACACAGACAAGGTTGGTCTTGGTGGCTATACGCAGGTTTAATGATTTGACCTTTCCATGTAGCATGAGCATGCTGGTACCTCTAGGTACTGGTAAGTCCATACTGTGACTGGGCATAACAGCAATAACAGCAGACAAGACAGGAGTGAGGGATTCGGGATTCCAACCCCCCCCCCCCACCCAAATTTACAAACTGACCCCTGCTCCGGTTCCCTAAAAATAAAACCCAAACTTACTCGGATTTGGTAGTTTTTGCATGAACCACATAACCCAAACCCAAGTTACAGGAAGTTTTGGTCATTTTTTGCATGAAGCGTTTTTTTTTTGTTTTTTTTTGCTGTTTTGAAAGAGAGGGGGATTATTAATGTTTTAAGTCGTATTAGCAGAGGACATACAGAGAGACAGACAACAATATTAAGAGAAAGAATAGAAAAATAAAAAAATAAATCAAATAAAAGATTTCACCACGGTCGAAAGCGAAAAAGAAAGCCACACTGACAACACCGAAAGTCAGAGCATGCATTTAATTGTCACACAGCGGCGAAAAAAAACTGTGGCCATCCCTGTGGTAGGTGTATATTTGTTTACCAAAGAATAAGACATTCAAATGATAAATAAAACAAATAAATAAAAGGACTATATTGAGATAGAAATCGCTAATGTGCACTGAGTTAAATAAATCTAGTAAAATGTGATCACACACTTAAAACACTAACTAACAAGAAGGCCTTTTGACAACACCTGACAAAAAGAAACCGAGTACATAACAAAAAAATAAAGAGGGAAAACGTCATTAAAATAAGTCATCAATTGGGTAGCAAAAGAGTAGCCAAGAAAGTTCTGGTCTTTGAGCTATTTGATGTAAAACTGGGAACATCTTTGTCCGACGTGAGCTCGGTTTCGGTTTGGTCTGGTCTGATTAGACGCTGAAGAGTGTCCAGTGACAGTATGGCCTACTTCGCTTTCCGCCGCCGCATTTTGCGGCATTTTCGCTTAAATGTGCTGTACGTATGACACCGTTCCGGGGATTTTAATTACTGTGTGAACCCGAAAGGACACGCTTTGTCCCCATTTCAATTGCAATGGGACAGCGAGACAGAAGGAAACGGAGTGGAGGGGAAACAAGGAAAGGAGCCCCCCCTCCCGCGGGGACAGGATTAAAAACCTATTCACAAAAAATATTCCTGGTGCGCTTTGCAGCTTTTCAGCTTAACCCAGTGGCGGGATCATTAAATAGATTCTTCATCATTGATGTACCAATGAGCCTGGCATGCTCAAATTAGTGGAAGTGCCACCAATTAGTAAGTCATGTATATCAATATTATATCAATGGCAGGGGGGAAACCGCCTCTGCTTTCTATGTTAAAAAAGGGCATCACCCATAGTATCCTTGGAACGTAAAGGGCAGTAAAAGGCTCTGTCTGGATCCGCGACCCAAACAGAATGCAGATAGCACGTGGAAAGAGAGAGAGAGAACGAGAGAGAAAGAGAGAGAGAGTGAGTGAGAGTGATATAGAGAGAGAGAGAGAGCAGGCAGATTTGGGCTATGGCACAAGACATATACAGGAGGCAGTTCGTCGGTTAAGTAGTTAAGGAACGTTAAAAGTCATTCTCTTGGCATGCACCATAACAAACCCCACCCCCTCAGGGATCTAAGCAGCTCTTGGCATGCACACAGCGACTGCAGCTTTTGGGCATTCAGCTCAGCTTGAAAGCTTTAGGAAGGTTCAGCTTTTAGTTTATGTTGACACAACACTTGAACAAGGGGGACAACAACGGGATGGGGGGGGGGAGGGGGATATGGGTGGGGGTGAGGGCGGGTGGGGCATTGTCAATTACCATCGTAGAGCATTCCATGCAAAAAATACCATTGTCATTCATTTCCGTGTCATGTTTCACAACAGAACCCGGTGACCTGGAGGGGTGAGGCCCCGCCGCCCGGAACCAAGGGCGAACAGCGGCCAGATCCATCGAAGCTGGGCTGGGAAGGTGGCGGAGCCGGAAGGAGGGCCGAGGGTTGAGCCCCCCGAAACCCGAGGTGGAACCCAGACCGGCCCAGGCAGGAGCTGAGCCACCGTCACCAAGCGGGGGTGAGAGCGGCCGCGCCCTGCCCTCGGGTCTCGGTTTTTGTCCACACGACGAGGCTTATGGCTTGAGGGTGATCGCAACACACGCTGGACGTCGACTACAGACTTTTGACACTCAGCGGGCAAGCACATTCGCTGCTGGGTTAAGATGCTTTCAAACAATATTGTTTCGGAAGCATGCTGAGCCGCCAGCTAGATAGCGCTTTAACATACTAGCGGCCACGCTTAACCGGTTTTGAGGGAATTCATCCCCCAACCTTCCTCACGGAGGCAGCTTTTAAAAAGTCTTTTTTTTTTTTGTTGTTGTTTTTTTTTTACGAGTTACCCGCCCGAAGCTAAATCAAGAGCAATGTCTCCGGAGTTTTCCCTGCGGGTACATTCCAACGCGGTAGGCGTAATACATGGAGTATTCCGGCGGCGGCGGCGGCGGCTAAGAGACTCGCCTCTCTAACCTCCCGCGGCTGACCGAGGCGGGTCGCCCTTTTCCAGCCATTTTGGGGCGGCGCCACCCGAGGCCTCGGCGAGACCGCCGTGCAAACACCCAGCTTGTCAGGACTCGGCTGTTCACCCTTGGTCGTCTCCTTCCCATCTTGCCTGCGCGTTCTGCTAATGGACAATAGGGAACTCACCAGTACATAGTAGTAAGCATACAATGCTGCCAGATGGTGAACTACAAAAAACTTGTCGCCTATCGCCTTCCAATAGTAAAATATAAGCAGAAGATCTGGGTGGGGAGAGAAGAAAAACAGAGAGGGATGACACGTTACAGTGGGCTTGTATAAAACGTTGTATAACAGAAACCATCCTGAGATTGGTCTCGCTCCTAATAAGCATGCTAACACAATTACTTGACGACTTCAGGTAATGAAAGAGACAGGCTAAATTTACAAACACATATTCTGCAACATATCACATTTCTTTAGTTATACTCTACTCAAATTTAGCCTAGCACAATTCAAGCACTCGTCGTTGTCCTGCTGCTCCATTTATCCTTTACGTCGTGCTGCGCTGATTGAAAAAAGGTTTGAAAAGCAGCCAAAATGTCCAAAAAAAAAAAAAAAAAAAAAAAGGAATTATAAAAGTTCAATTGTGGATTTTTGGGCATCGATTCAGTATCGTTGTTCAAGAGAGACTCGCTAAGAATCGTTTTCTTACTCTCACCCCGACTAGAGACAATCATTATTGTTATTATTATTATAATTATAATTATTATTATTATTATTATTATTATTATTATTATTATTATTATTATTATTTCTCTCTGTGCATCTCACCTCCATGATGGAACATGGCTGGGTCATTCTCACGAAACCAACATAAAACTTGTCCCAAACGAGTTGATACACATATTCAGAGAGTGTGAAGTAATTCATTGAAATTTGAAATTACACAACGCCTATTATATGGCCCACTTAGTTGTTCTTTCACGACAACGGCATTTCAGTGTTTTTTCTGCGCTTTTCTTCTTTCAAAAAAGTGCATTACCGCAACGCGCCTGGACAAAGAGGCTGTTGCGGAAATGTACCCCAACGATCCCGTAACAATGTAGTATCTCATATTTTCTGAAAGAAATATGAATTGCAATCATCTTAAACGTGACAATAGAAAGAGTAGTGAGGGAACGTAGTGATGGAGTTGTGTGTTTGGCCATTTCACATAAAGATAAGCTTAAGCTTAAGTGCATTCATTGCCATAACAGCCATCTTTAATTCATTTATTAATTACCCAAGCACAGGAAAAAAACACTAAAAACACAAAAACAATGCAACTAAATGGCCCATATAGTACACGCAGTGCACTTTCATATTTCAATTCCTTATTTCACTATCTCTGCGTACGTGTATCAACTCGCTCGGGAATAGTTTTATTGCTGGTCTCGCAAGAGCGACGCGGCCTCGGCTTTTTGGTTCGTCTCACCAGATATGAGGTAGCCTGTTGTGATGGCGACGTTGATCTTCACAAGTGTGGGATCGCCCCTGTCGACACAAAGAGCACGACAGCGTCGCAGCGTTGAGGATCAAGCGAAACAGAGAGCGCGGCCCAGTCGAGTCAGAGGAAGGACGAGGACGCCCGGGCTCTCTCCTTTGAACCGGTCGCTCCCTACGAAGCACGCGCCCCCATCAAATACGACAGCCACATCTGCGCGAATGTGCGAGACTAGAAACTGGAAGTTGCGCCACTTCCTAGTGTAGCCAATGTTATGCCTTCAATGAACTGTGGCAATTGCAAAAATACGTTTTAAATAAAATGTGATATTATCTATATAAATATATATTCATATATTATTAATATATCATATCATTTATTTTTATAATTAACAATAAAATAAATACACATGGGACGATAATAGGAGTTTACCCTCATTTAAAAGGAGGCTTAATCGTTTGCCCCATTGGACTGCATTGAAGCACAGTGAGAAGCTGCAGCAGTGGTAATTTTCTCAATAGGAAAGCGTTCAGCGAGGTTGCGTTTATGAACAGCTATGATAAATGACGGAAAGCCACATTTTAATAAATCCTGAGTTTAAAAATAGCCAACCCATCCTTTAAGTAAGCTGAAAATGGCCTTGTATGTAATTGTATGGTAATTCAAGTATTGTGCCACAGGGCTTTTCTGAAAATAGATTTGAAAAACACAGAGCTGTCGAATCAATTATGTTATGTGTGTGTTTGGTAAGATGTATTTATGCCCAATGGGGCTCCCTCTAAATTCCATCAAATAAAGGATTCTCCATTCCCCAAGCAAAGTATGTGAGAAATAAAAGTGGTTTGATTTGATTATACTGCAACCAACTTCTAAAAATGTCAGCATCAGAAGATTTTGTTCCAAAATATGCATCCTTATTTTGTGATTTGGACACAACTGGATAGTTATAAAAATAAATGCAAAGGGAAACACAATTGTGATCCTGACATTTATACAAAACCCTTATGTGTGCAATATAATACAGCTTAATGTGAATGATTGAGAGGTGAGCTCTCACCACACTGGGTCTTCATTGACCGCTTCGTCAAAGAGCAAGATGTAGAGGCAGAAGAGTCCGACCAGCAGCGCGTGAAACGTCGACACTGTTCTGGAAGAGAAACCAGAGACGGACACGGAATAAGACAGTGGTGATTATCAAGGGAATTAAAAAACAAACAAACAAAAAAAGGAGCCAAAAGTAGAATATTACTGTAATCTTCTTCAAGAAAACAACCTTGGAGTAGGGGTGGACCATATATCAATAATATCGGCATTGTGATGCGACGCAAGAATGATTGTTTCAGAGATATTCCTTGGGTGTAAATATCTCAGAGCACCGCTACTCATCACCAAAATATGGTCAAGTGATCGATATTGTGGTATGCGTCAAAAATATAGAATGATATTTGATATTCAACATCACTAGATCTGTCACAATTATTACCTAATCACCAATGTTGTAGCCAATGTAAGCCAATGTAAGCCAATGTTAGAATCATTGCAACTAATAAGATGTGAACTAGTTGCATTTCCATCAGATGGGTCAAGGAAAATTAACTGTCTACCTGAGTTTCTATGTTTGAGCTTTTTATATGAGCTATTATACAGTAGGAGCCACTCGAAGTGGCCTCTTCCAGTCGGCTGACAGGCGAATTGCAGCCAAATTCCAGCAAACGTTAAAGAGACTGAACAGTATGTAGGCCCTCCTGAACACTCAAGTTTATTTTGCTGTTGATACAGTTCAAACTCCATGGCTTACTTCACAGATTAGTTGCCAGCTATTAAATAAATATATTTGATTTCCCCTCTATAGAGAGGAATTTTCACCTGTGAGAAAGGGGTGGATTGCTCCGATGGAGTATAGAGATTTTGGTCGTTGGGTCTGTGTTTGCATATGTATGGATTAGGGTTAGGGCTGACAGACCTGTTGGGTGACACAATGACCGGCCGTTAAGTGTAAACAAAGAGATGGCCCAAGGCCTTCTAGGCCTTCATAGTCACTCATAAATGTGTACTGCGGCAATTAGAGACAAGTGCCGTATCCTTGTGTAAAGGTTGTAGACTGGAATGATTATATAAATGATTATAAAAAAAATATAAAAAAACAGAAAGTAGGAAGCAATAGGTAAAACATGTGATAAACAATAAAGGGTGATGCAGCAATACAGATAAAAATGTTCTCATACAATCATTTGTCATAATGCACAGTAGTCAATTACACTTGTGTGTTTGTATTAGTTGTCGTTATGAAAAGCAACAGGGATTCGATAGATACTAATAATATACTTCAAATAAGTATTACCATAGATTAGGAGTAATAAGTAATAATAACTTACGGCACAGTGGAGGACAAAAAAAACCCGCTCCAATTCTCAGAGTTAGGTTCACCTCTCACACAATGAGTTGAAGACATCAAAGTGTTGTATAGCATGATTGCATTCATGAATTTATCAATTTACAGTAAAGCAGCGGAAATGTACATTATGCTTAACCGGCATACTGTACACATGCTGTGTAACAGGCATCAGTAGTTCATCCTTGGACTGCCCAAACCCTGGTCTAAATCTGAGGTAGAGTTTAGGCCGTTGTTTTTTTTGACCACACGACATTTATTAGAGGTCCGGGTTTTTTGTTTTGAGTAACTTTTTATATTTGAGGACAAATGGTAACTCAAATACATGAATTACCTTATCTTCTAACCCTTACACTGCTATTATGTACATTATCACCTTAATGCTTACCCTGCTATTTCTTGTTGTTTTTATGTCATTCATTGTCTCAAGGTCATTCAATCATCACAGAGAAATGATTTTCTGAAAGTTTTGTGTTTAATTTATACAAGCACAGTATTAAACCAGATGAGAATGGCACTCTATTATTTTTTACACACACACACACACACACACACACACACACACACACACACACACACACACACACACACACACACACACACACACACACACACACACACACACACACACACACACACACACACACACAGAAATAATCCATCTAGTCACTGAATCTTCACTAATATTATATTTACCAGATATAATTTAAAACTTTGTTCCCACTCTTGTAAAGCATGAGCTCACTCGCTCTGAGATTTTCTGTTTTATTCAATTCACTTCGTAAAATTAAATAAATACATAGACAATACTATTTTTATTTTATTATTTGTTCCATCACCACCACATCACTGAAGGTTCAGTCCTTGTGCTGGAGCAGGAGCTGAATGAGTTGCTCAAAACGAAGCTCTAAGAACTACGATCGTCCCTGCAGTAGTGCCTGCAGTGCTGACACAAGGTTCTTCCAAAAAGTCCTCAGAACGCTAAAAAAAAATTCCTGCGGCGCGAAAACGCACGATATGACGAGTTTAGCGATAAGATTAAGTACTGTGATTAAATTTGTTGCAATATTTCACATTTATTTTAGGAAAATTATAACACCTGTTACACACGGTTACGCACAGTGTTTTCCTTAGTTTCATTCAATTAGATACATCTAGAAATAAAAAAAAAGAACACGGATTCATTCATTCTTTCAAACGATTCGTCCTTTAAAATGAGATATGTATATATTGATTGTATTAGATGTACCGAACATATGTTCTGTTCCAAAACATGTATATTTTTCATTAAATAAACACAGGAATATACCGTATACTCGAGTTGCATTACGTTTCGAACCACTGCCCCCCCCCCCTCCGGTGGACAGATAAAGCATTGCAACTGCTTTTCCACAAAGGCAGCCCGGGGGCCTTCCCAGGCGCCAGCACAAAATTACGCCTTCGAGGGGGATATAATTACAGGCAGGGTCCGAGCGTGATACTGTAAGCTTATACCGGGATTGTGGCATAAAATGAACAAAAGAGACAATCGAGAAAGGTTAACTGCAATGATTAAGATGACAACTAATTTTCAAAAATTGTCGTAAAATGTCATGATCGCGACAGCCCTGAGTATCACCCAGCCCTGCCACCGAGCGCAGGAGTCTTTCCTAACAGGGAATACTTTTCTTCTTCAGTATCCGATAAAAGAAACCGACGACTTTTTAGGTAGAGCCCGCAGCGAATCAATCGATCGGCTGTCAGCGCGGAAGACAGATTCAGACCAATTAGACTAAGAGCTGAGATGTGGCCGGAGGGCCGGGGCAGGACGACAGGCCACCCAAACACTTCTTGGCAATCGGTCGAGGAGACAGTGAAGAAATCCAGAACGTACTTGGCATTGGAGGAGACCAGAAGGCGCAGCGAGACCATTTGAGGAACTCAGTCCATCTGGCATGCGAGCGCTTTGACAGTACGGCCGTCAATAGTGCAGTCTTTGGCACAGCTTTTCCAAAACAGCAGTTTAATCACAAATGTTAATTTGGTCATCGGTTTCGCACAATGCTTGAATCACAAATATGAAAATAGAGCTGGACCACCGATTGCAATTGGAATTGGAAATAAATCTTCCTTAGCCTATTCCTCCTTCCACACTGCCTATGTGCACAAACACACTCTCTACTTTTGCATTCAAAATAGGCAAATACCGCATTGCCTTCAAAATTCTATGAGAAAATATCAATAGATTGAACTGTACAGCGACAATTATTAGGCGCAGTGAGCGCTTTGTGTTAAAACAAATGGAGTTCAGCCCTTTTATCATTGCTGGGACGGGTTGCTCTATCTGGTGATATGAAACACCCAAACACTGGTAAGGAACTGACGATACATAGTGCAAAGTGCATGGCAAATTGAAAAAGAACACCAAACACTACATACGTAGTGATTAATTTAGCGAGATAAGAAGTCAATAAGAACCTATCTGTGGCAATGGGATTTTCACACACATACAACCATTATGAAGTGAGAAAACATATCTGGACTGATAAAGACTTTCCAACCGGTGCGATAACGTCAACGCACTATATTGAAATTACAGTCAGCAAAGAAGGAGATTTAATTGGACAATATATAGTCCGTCCTTTTTTCTCTCCCTCTCTCTTTTGCAGTTGCTGCATAATAGCGTGAAAGAAGATAGTTCATTCATAACTTCCAGTGTGAGAGTTATTTACAATTCATTTGTTTTGTAGAACCACTTATTCCTTTGCAGCATTGTGTCGGCTGGAAGCTTGTCCCAGCGTTCTGGGCGCTTTCTGGGGGCAGGGCGATGCCCGGTACAGACAGTACAGACACGTCAGAATCACAATTAATCCAATAAAGATTTCCAATATTGGAATAGAAATAGTGGAATTTAATCCATGGATGAAATTCATAGTTCTGAATGTTTGTCCCACCGTTTTCCGGGTTGCACTGCAATACTGTAATGCAGTTAAGGGTAACACTATTATATATTATCATTTTTTGGAGGCGTCTGGCTGTAGTGCCGAGTCATCACACATAAATCGCACTCACAAGGAGCAAGCAAACTCCACGCAGTGAAAGGTCCTTAAATCAAAGATTGAACTGAAGTCTCTGGCGCTGTGAAGCACATTTTTGACCCAGCAGCCGCCGTGTCGTTTTTAATTCAGGTGTACTGATGCATCATAGACTGGCACTCAAAGCTTTTTTTATAAGGTCAGTGAAGAAAGGAAAAAGACGTTGTGCTCTCATGCACTAAAATTAGGTTATTGCAGACCAGCGGCAATAGTATAAAGCACTGAATTTGTAGCGTGCAGTGTTGACAACCGGCCCGGTTAGAGCTGCTGTAATGGAAGTGCAGGGAAAAGTCCAACAATGCCATTTTTTAAGACGAACAAACAGAGAGGCTTGAGGCTTGAAAAACGACAAGAAGGATCCAGTTATATTAAGTGGTGAACTAGATTTGCTTCTGAAATCAAGCAATAACCAACTACAACTGCAGTGGCAACTTATCTGGAAGAGAAGCTTGTCTTGAAAAGGAAAAGTCAACTATAAAGCAGCAAAAGATTAGTGCATTGGAAAGTTAAATATTTAATCGTTGAGTAAGTCTATATATTATGTACGTTTTTTGAATTGCATATTTCGTACACATAGTCAATTCATAAGGCATCAAATACATAAAAGAAACAAAGAATAAAAGAAAAAGCTAAAAACCAAATAAAGAGACATGGCAGGACTCAAACCGGCACCTGTTTCTCTCTCTCAGACCCATACACATGGAAAAATACAACAAAATTACACACGGGGTGAGACAACCAAAAGCCCACCTGGAGTTCCATTCCACTTTCTGCTTGTCGCTGAGGCAGAGGAAGCTGGGGCTAATGCGAGTGGACACCCAGGGGCTCACTCTGTGGAAGAGCCACTGGAAGGAGAGGAAACTGGTCACCGAGATGGCGAGGATCAGCTGGCTGAACGGGTCCATGGCCGCCCAACGTCACTGCGGGAGGAAAGGGAGAGATGGAGAGCAAAAACAAGCGCAAAGTCAGAAATACAAGATAACGGCACACAACATACCCCAGTTTCTCTTGACGCCCCAACAACGCCGACATTTGAAGCATATACATCGGGCAGTTTCTCGTGACGCCCTAACAACACCGCCATTTGAAGCAAACAACATACCTCAGTTTCTCTTGATGCCCCAACAATACAGCCACTTGAAGCATACTACAATACGTAACCAAGTTTCTCTTGACGTCCCAACAACACTGACATTTGAAGCATATAACATCGGGCAGTTTCTCTTGACGCCCTAACAACACCGCCATTTGAAGCATACAACATACCCCCAGTTTCCCTTGATGCCCCAACAATACAGCCACTTGAAGCATACTACAATATGTAACCAAGTTCCTCTTGACGCCCCAACAACACTGAAATTTGAAGCATATAACACCGGCCAGTTTCTCTTGACGCCCCAACAACACTGACATTTGAAGCATATAACACCGGGCAGTTTCTCTTGACGCCCCAACAACACCACCATTTGAAGCATATAACCTACGCCAGTTTCTTTTGATGCCCTAACAGAAAAGAAAGAAAGAAAGAAACAGTCTTTATTCGTCACGCAACACACCACACTACATCACATGCTTGCACACACACACACACACGCACATGCTTGATGGTGGCCGGTGAAATGGATCCTCTGCATTTCACCCATCCTGGCTTGTCCTTCCTCCGGGGGCACAGCCAGGGGCAGTGGGCAGCATACGTGGACGCGCCCGGGGACCGGGTGATAAATGTCCATCGCTGGTCAGACGATGATGGGTGCATGTTTTTTAGTGGGGGTCCTTACTGACGTGAGGTGGAGGAAACCCCATGTGAACACGGGGAGAACATGCAAACTTCACACAGAAAGGCTCCTATTTGGGAGATAACCCGCTGGAGCACGGTGCCAACACCGCCATTCAAAACATAGAACATACCCCAGTTTCTCTTGATGCACCAACAGCACCACCGTCTGAAGCATATAACACTGGGCAGTTTCTCTTGATGCACCAACAACACCGCCGTTTGAAGCATATAACATAGAACAGTTTCTCTTGACGCCCCAACAACACCACCATTAGTGGCATAGAACATACCTCAGTTTCTCTTGATGCCCCAACAATACAGCCACTTGAAGTATACTACAATACGTAACCAAGTTTCTCTTGACAGCCCAACGACACTGACATTTGAAGCATATAACACCGGGCAGTTTCTCTTGACGCCCTAACAACACCACCATTTGAAGCATACAACATACCCCCAGTTTCCCTTGATGCCCAACAATACAGCCACTTAAAGCATACTACAATATGTAACCAAGTTCCTCTTGACGCCCCAACAACACTGAAATTTGAAGCATATAACACCGGGCTGTTTCTCTTGACGCCCCAACAACACTGACATTTGAGGCATATAACACCGGGCAGTTTCTCTTGACGCCCTAACAACACCGCCATTTAAAGCATAGAACATATACCAGTTTCTCTTGAGGCACCAACAGCACCGCCGTTTGAAGCATATACTGTAACACCGGGCAGTTTTCTTGACGCCCCAACAACACCGCCATTTGAAGCATGTAACTTACGCCAGTTTCGTTTGATGCCCTAACAACACCGCCATTTAAAGCATATAACATAGGCCAGTTTCTCTTGACGCCCCAACAACACCACCATTAGTGGTATAGAACATACCCCAGTTTCTCTTGATGTCCAAACAATCCTGCCACTTGAAGCATACTACAGTACATAACCAGGTTTCTCTTGACGCCCCGACAACACCGCAATTTGAAGCATATAACACATGGCAATCTCTCTTGATGCCCCAACAACACCGCAATATGAAGCATAATAACCTACGCCAGTTTCTCTTGACGCACCAACAGCACCGCCGTTTGAAGCATACTCCGTACCCAAGCTTATCTTGATGCCCCAACACTGCAGTCATTTCAAACATCCTACGTACCCAAGTTTCTCTTGATGCCCCAACAATACAGCCATTTGGAGTATACTACTGTACGCACCCACGTTCCTCTTGACGCCAAAGTGTATCGCAGGTAAACATAAAATCCCCTTGGGGCGCGCCGCCCTTCTTTGGCAGCTGAGCTACACAGGTACGGCAGCTTGTGTTTACTTGCGTTTGCTGATAGATATCGTTGTGTCGGACCACACCTGCTCAGAGCGGGCAGGTCAATGTTTAACCGAACTGTCTCTCACAAGCTTTAACCAGAAGAAGTCAAACCGTAGTTAGGTGCATGATAGCAGTCGGCCTTGTACCTAACTTCTATCTGTGACATATATCTGTTTGGGTGTCTGACCACTTATTAATCAAATTTATATTTGGACTGACCAGGAACTACAAATGAATAAAACAATTATCCAGCGAAAGCAGACAATGGGGAAGCCGAGGCAAAACCTCTATCGACAACCACAACCTAGACTAAACATCTATCAACAGGAACTGGAATGGAACGCGACTGAGCAGAGAGAGAGATGCTGGCTGTAAATCGAAGGAAAATCTGTCCAGAGACCAATTAATAAGTGTTAATTTAACACTTTCAAGTGTCACTTAACTTGACGACAAAAGTAATACTACTCGTGGATACTGTGAAGCTGTGGCGTTTCTGCCACAAGTTTATAGTGATTCGTCTTGAGGAAGAAAACTACTACCGGCAGATACTTCTCATAAATACAACAGAGGCGCATCATATTTTCATATAAAAAATGACAAATACAGCCATGACGATGAAGTATGACGGTTGATATACAAAAACAAACAAATACATACGATACAAAAAACACATTTAAAAATCAGATAATGAGAGTGGGTTGCTACAACTTACCAGAGAAATATTTCGATGCAGCTGCAAATTTCTTATCGTAATGACTGGAAATAACTGCTCAGTGCCCTACACCGCACGCCCCCCTTAAAGCTGATCTTTGGACATACAGTATAGCAAACACCTATGCATTTATGCAGCAACAAAAAATTCTAACGCACCGTCTTCCTTCACAGGAACTTTGATTGTCAGCAGGATAAAGGGGAAATGTCCGGTGGTGGGTGTATCAGTCAAATCAGACAAAACCTGAATAACCTGAGGCTATGTGTTCGGTTCGGTTGAAACAAGGAATGCTCCGATCATTCCTTCCACTCTGTTTGCGTCACTGCCTTCAAACAGATTTTGATCGATTGTTGGAATTTGACATCTATCAACTTTGAATTTGGTGTTCGGATATCACGTCATTCGTGTCACACATTATAATACAATTTAGTCGTTCAATCGCTGTCGTTTTAACAAAACAAACAAGACAGATGGTTTTTGATCTGGTCATTATGTTAACTGTCAAGTTTCAATGGAACCCCTACATTCATTAAACGCAAGAGGGCCAATAAATAGTTACTGATCGATTACAAAGCCGGCCTTCAAATGGGGCTATGAAATCCACAAGTCACCATGTACAACAAGTAATTTGCGACCATTAAAGCTGAGGAGAACAACCCACCCTGTTTATCACACCGCGTGAACCCTTAAACAGCAGAGAAGGCGCTTCAATGACAATGACGGGCTAAATCATTTGTTTTCCAAAGCAGGCATGGAAGAAATAGTGATATACTGAAGTATTCTTATCGTGGCCAGGAGCTCCTTTTAGCCTTCGAAGGCCATCGGGATCATCTGTATTTGGATTTTAAATAGAAAAGTGACCTTTGGCTAAAAACAAAACAAAGCTCCAAAATTAGCAGCTGCAGGCCTGGTTGTGGACCAATGGGGAGTGCGGCTCATCCGAGGGGCTTGACCAGTACACTGCCCCTCACTGTGAGTGTGGGTGGCGTGTGTGTGTGGGTGTGTGTGTGTGTGTGTGTGTGTCTGTCTGTCTTTCACTGGTTCATTTGCATATGGTCTGATTTTACTTTGCCAGCCCTCAGTTTGAAAGCGAGCAGAGCCCCACAGTTACATTTGAAGCACACATTTACATCTCATATGCATTAACAGCCAGCATCATGTTCCTGTCCAGATACATCACACACACACACACACACACACACACACACACACACACACACACACACACACACACACACACACACACACACACACACACACACACACACACAGACACACTTCCTTTTCCTCAATGGATTCTAAATTCCAAGAGTACTGGCTTCGGTGACATGACTTTATAACCGTCTTGGCCTGTCGAGGATACACTTAAAAACTGTAGCCAAGGGGCCATTTGTTGTCTATTTTTACCCGCCCAAAAGTAATTTCTGTTGGTTATTCCATGGAGCTATATCCTTTCACTTGTCTTGCATCTACAGCGCATTAGTGGGAGTAAGTAGTTTCATGCGCTGCTCGGGGGGTCGGGACTGAGCCGATGCCACTGTCGCAAAAGGGCCACTTCTAAGAAAACCGAACCGACGGCGACTGAACTGATACAGCGGTGTGTTTTTTTAGAGGCGGTGGGTGGGTGGGTGGGGGGAGGGGGTCGAATGAGGTTGAGCGCAAAACACAGGAAGAACCCATTTGCAAACTTAAAAAAAAAAAAAAGCTCAGAAACTAGAAAGTAACCCCCTCCGCCGCCGCCCATCCTCACCACAACATCAGGGACCTTGTGTTGAAGAGTGAACAAGATCAGACCCGCTGCACATGAGTGTATTCCACCATGTTGCTCAATTGAGCCTTGTGCAATCAGACTGGCTTATTGTTGAATGCATACTGAATTGAGGTCATGGACAAGTAAAAAAAAAAAGTCATTTCTGACAACGATAAAAGTGTATGACTTCCAGCATTCGGACTGATTCGTACTTCGTGAACGCACGCCCCGTCAAGCGAAAAGCACCATTTATTTGCAATGAAACAGGCATACGCTGTTAGTATGTTGGTTGGCAATATCTGGTATTTTCATTTTTCAACAGGCACATACAGTATGTTGCATTTTTTTTTACCAGGTATATGTTATTTTTTAACCAGCAGGTATAAGTTGTCGTATTTATATGTTGTAGCTATCATTCTTTTTTTTTAACAATGACATTCGCCTATATGCCGTTGTGAACATTAGTTTTATTTTTTATTTTTGTAACAAATACATGTCGTAGCTATTATTATTTATTATTTTTTTTAAACAATGACATTCGCCTATATGTTGTTGTGAACATTAGTTTTATTTTTGTAACAAATACATGTCGTAGCTATTATTATTATTATTATTATTATTATTATTATTATTATTTTTATTTTAACAATGACATTTGCCTATATGTCGTTGTGCGCCTGCGCACCTCGGGACTCTGTCCGCCCGCAGAAACGGTGCTGACGGCCTGCGCACGGAACCGAGCGTGGATGCTCGGCTCGCGTTTCGCATTTGGGCAGCATGAGTCCCAAAAATAAACCAAACTAAATATATACACATACATACACATGTTCATCGGAGAAGGACACGCAATGGCCACCCCGTGAATATAAGACCCGCAGCCCGCGTCGCGTCGTCTTGTCGCTGGGATTTGTGCGGAACGTAAAAAAAAAAAAACCCAACCGAAAACACACACAAAAAAAAAAACAAACGCGCACCGTGACCGTGCAAGATGGACTCACCTCGTACCGCGCATGGGGGTGGCGGCCGGCGCTCACTCGACCGGTCGTAGGGGGCTCCCTGTCGGCGACGCGGTTCCCGTCGAGCGGCGAAGAAGCCTCGGTGCCGCGGGGCTCATTTTGACGCGCGGACGGCCCGCCGCGTCGGAACACGCGTGGTGGTTTCGGTTTTGATGGCGCTCTCGTCGTCGTCGTCGGTGGTGTTGTTGTTGTTGTTGTTGTTGTTGTTGTTGTTGTTGACGGGGTGGAATGCGGCGCGGCCGTGCGTGTTAACCGTACCCGAGTCGAAACACGCATGTTGTGAGTGTGTGTGCGTGTGTGTGTGTGTGTGCGTGCGTGTGTGTGTGAGTGCGTGTGGAGCGCGCAGCGAGACGGACGCTCCTCCAACATGGAACTGGTGGCGATGGGGGGGGGGGTTATTGTAGGGTGCGCTCTCCCTCCCTCCACCTCCCTCTCGCTTTCGTTTCTCACACTTGGCCCCTTTCCTATAGAGATCGAATTACTGTTGGATCCTTAAAGACGCACGCACACGCACGCACACACACACACACACACACACGCACGCACGCACACACGCACACTCGCGCCTATTTATAGCCCTGGTATTCATGCTGAATAGGACACGGGCCACACCAAAAAAAAAAAAAAAAAAACCCAAAAACACAGAAATCTGCAAGGGATTTATTGGCCCACACGCGTGGTCACAACCTGCAAGGAATTCGACTCCAGTTGTCAGTGACTTTCAGCAAATACAGAACATGCAATAAATGTAAAAAGAAAAAAAAAAAAGAAAATACATAATAATAATAATAATAATAATAATAATAATAATACGGGCACGCCGCGTATTCAAAGAGGTGGAGTAGCGTGGGGAAGTTAATGACCAAATAAAGAATTGTTGTATATTTACGCTGGGCGAACGGGCGGCGGCGACGCTGAACATTCACATAAAACATCAAAAGAAGCTTTTCGTCGGGAAACGTCTCCCAAAAATACCCCCCCCCCCCCAAAAAAAAAGTGCCCAATATTTACTGCTCACTCCTGTGGGCAGAGGCGGTAGTGCGCATCCGTGAAATTGGCGCAACAATAAATCCATGAAGCGTCTCACATTGGTCAAATCGTGAGTCATAATTAGTCAAATATTCCACATTGTAATGGGTAATCGAACTATTATTTCATGAGCTTAAGAGATGAGGTCATATATTCCACTTTTATTTTTAGGGTTAGTTTTATACGCTATATACTGTATACTCGGAATAAACTCCAAATTACCTTGATCGAAGATCAAAATCTACCTTGAAGACATGCAGATTACATAGGAGGTCCAGCCTTTCAAAGTGGAAATGTGGACCTTTAATTACAGCACCATCTGGCTGCCTAGGAAAGAACATGCAGGATAATCATTGTATCTGGTGGTGAATGTCACCACTTAGGCACTGAGCAACTCATTGGAAAATAGGAACCTGAATTATAATTAAAAAAAATAATAACAAACGAATAATAAAACCTTTAACTGGGAGAGATCATTTTATTATTTTGGAAAAAAAAAAAAATCTGACGTCAAGAATGACATATCGGATATTTTTTGTCTGTGTTATTATAATCCGATCTCCGATTCCGTCTCTTATTGAAATTCATTGGGGGAAAAGGGTGGTGTGTATGAAATGTAATTCATTTGCAGTTGTTCACCTTGTATAATTGAAAAATTCCAGTTTTGGAGGTATTGCCTGATTTCATTGTCCTACTTAAAATACATCTCCTGGTTTGTGTTTGAGACATCCACAATCGGCACTTCAATAAGTTTAAATACAATTTCTATTAACGAATAATTAATTTGCATTTCAATAGGTTAAAATGAATTTACATCTAGTTGTAAATGACCGTCTCATATAAAAATATGGACAATTTAACGAGTGAAAAGAACATTTGTTGTTTTACTCACAATCCACAAGACACATGGCTGTTAAAATGTGAAAAGGCCAATTGACACGTGTGTTACTCCATTTCCTTGTGCACCATGTGTACCACCTTTTTGGGGGGATTTGATGTGATCAACGTGTAAAAATAAAATAAAATATATATATATATATATATTCCCATACCTAAAAATACAGACTCTGACACAGGGTACCTGTACCTTGAATAAATAAAAACATTTGACCCTGATCAGGTTTCCCATACCTCAAACCAACAAAAAAGCCCAACAAAACAGAACTGCTCCCCTTCCAGGGGGCCTGGTTCCCGGGAACGGCACGGTCTACCGGCGACCATCCCCCAGGGCGACGACGCAGACTACCCCTCCTCCCTTCCAGAGCATGGGGCCTCGGGCTGCTGTGCTGGCTGGTGAAGGCGCGGCCGGGCTTGGCTGTTGCGGGGGCTGCTTGGAGAGGTGGCCTGGCTGCTGGGCGTCTTCGGAAGGCCCTTCAGGGTCCCTGTTCAGGCACCATTGTGGCAGTTTTGCCGCCCGCACGCCCCCCGAGTGGCATTTCCAGTGTGCTCCGGCACAGAGACACAGACAATGGGGTAGAAAAGATACCAGTTTATTGTAGAGAGTTGACTAGGTGGAACAAGCCAGGAGCAGATGGACACGTGTAATGACGACGGCTCCTCTCCTGAGTGTGTGTGGGTATGGGGGTTTTACCTGTTGCTCGTTTGACCAAACAAGAGCAGCAGGTATACAGCCACACTGATCTTGGGCCCCCAGTTACCTAGACCCAGGACAGGTGTGGCTGCTCAGACCACACCATCCGCACACTATGAAAGCTACCCGAGAAAGAGATGATAAAGCCAGCCTGAAGTGTGATAAGCTGGTCATCTCACCCAGGGGGTGGACAAACTCAATCAATGTTTTTTTTCATAAAAGGAATTTGTGTTGTTTTTGTTTGTTTCATGTGTCCAAATGACAAAACTCCATCTTTGTCATTAAGTTTGCCAAGGAAGGGACTGGTATCAGTTCACTTGAATAATTGCAGTCTCAGGCGCAAGGTTCATGACATGACCAGGATCCGCTCCTCAAACAATATTCATGTGTTAGCACTGTCAGGAACACACCCAGACACTACTTTCACCGAGCTGGCCATCGAAGGATACAGGTTATATACAATAGACAGGGACAAATATTGCGGTGGAGTTGCATTTTATGCTCAGGGACACGTTTCAGTTGTGCCACGGAACGATATCACGAGTTCTGACACTGAAATAATATGGCGACAGACTCACCTTCTATACTGTCAGCCTATTCCAGTCGGTTGTCGTCACAGGCCGCTCGAATGTGATGTATTTGGATATTATTTGTGAAAATCTAGATGTAGCGATGAAAGATGACGGTAAGGATCCTTTTCGGCGACCTGAATATTGACTGTTTTTTGTAAAAATTGTCCACCACGCAGGAAGTTGATTTCTACGGCAGATGCTTGCGATCGTACCCGGATTGTGACTCAAACCCACGAGAATCTCTACAACCATTTGTTGGTGCTAATAATTCCGCTATTATACATGAGCTGCATTCACAGGCAGTATCAGTGGGATGCAGTGACCGTCATTTGATTGCTTTCACAAGAAAGACTAAAAAGTCTGGGGTTAGGATTGTTTACCGCAGGTCGTCTAAACGCAGACTCATTTGGTAATGACGTTCAGGATTTGAAGGGGTCTGATGGACGCCGGGGAAAACGACGGGAACATCGCTTTGAAACATTCCATGGATAAATCAGTGAGTAAAGTATGGAGAGCCGTTTGATGCGACAACCCCCGCCCGAACTGCACACCACCCACCTATCCAGTTACCGGACGCCCACAAGTTTTGCATCAAACGGCTCTCCAGGCTGAAGGGACGCAGCGCACCGTGGATCGATGACGAGTTGAGATCTTCAATGCCTCAAAGGGACAAAGCCAAGGTAGCTGCTCACAAATTAGGGTGCTTTAAGTCTTTATTGTCGGCTGAGAAATAAGGCTGCAGAGTCAAATGACGTCAAAAAGAGAGAGTATTTTTGGAGGAAAAAAATCTGTAGCTCTGAAGATGATGGAAAACTTTGAGGTAAAGGGTGTGCGAGAATTCAAAAGTATTTGGAATGCGCAGGTCTTTTCATCACCAGGCCGTACGATGGTTTATCAACGAAAGTAGACGGCTCAAGATCTTGCGCGCAATTGGAGGAAGTCAACCTGACGAGCGACGTCCTTAACGGTATTATGAGGGATAAAACATGTTGTTTTTCCATTTGATGAGATGAACTAAGACACGGCTTAGGAGATGTTTTCTCTTTTTCAGATCACACATAACCTGGACGGAACTTTTTTTTTTCTTTCCAAGATTGCAGCTACGCCGCTTTCCAAACCCACGTGTCATATTTTTAACAGACGTGGGACCATGGTCCGGGGCTATGGAAAGAGTTTTAAAATCGTACCCTTGCCCAGAGATGGTAAAGCAGGTTTTATTCTCCAATTGCAGACCTATCAGTATATACAGGTACATCTCATAAAATGAGAATATCATGAAAAAGTTCAATATTTTTTGTCACTCATTTCAGAAAGTGAAACCCATATATTATATAGATTAATTACATGCAGAGTGAAATATTTCAAGCCTTAATTTCTTGAAATTTTGATGATTGTGGCTATAGATAATAAAAACCCAAAATTCAGTGTCTCAGAAAATTTGAATATTGTGAAAAAGCACAATATTGGAAAGTCATGGTGTCACACCCTCATCAGCTAATGAACTCAACACACTTGCAAAGGTTTCCTGGGCCTTGAAATGGTCTCTCAGTCTGGATCAGTAGGCTACACAATCATGGGGAAGACTGCTGACTTGACAGATGTCCAGAAGACAGTCATTGACACTCTCCACAAGGAGGGTAAGCCACAAAAGGTCACTGCTCAAGAAGCTGGTTGTTCACAGAGTGCTGTATCCAAGCATATTCATAGAAAGCTGAGTGGAAGGAAAAAGTGTGGTAGGAAAAGGTGCACCAGCAAAAGGGGTGACCGCAGCCTTGAGAGGATTGTCAAGCAAAATCCATTCAAGAATTTTGTGGGGGAGCTTCACAAGGAGTGGACTGAGGCTGGAGTCAGCGCATCAAGAGCCACCACGCACAGACGAATCCTAGGCACGGGCTACAAATGTCGCATTCCTCATGTCAAGCCACCCCTGAGCCAGAGACAACGTCAGAAGCGTCTTGCCTGGGCTGTGGAGAAAAAGAACTGGACTGTTGCTCAGTGGTCCCAAGTCCTCCTTTCAGATGAACGCAAACTTTGCATGTCATTTGGAAATCAAGGTCCCAGGGTCTGGAGGAAAAGTGGAGAGGCACAGAATCCACATTGCTTGAAGTCCGGTGGGAAGTTTCCACCATCGGTGATGATTTGGGCTGCCATGTCATCTGCTGGTGTTGGTCCACTGTGTCCACCGTCAACACAGTCATCTACCAGGACATTTTAGAGCACTTCACGCCTTCCTCCTGCTGACAAGCTTTATGGAGATGCTGATTTCATTTTCCAGCAGGACTTGGCAGCTGCCCACACTGCCAAAGGTACCGAAAGCTGGTTCAATGACCATGGTGTCACTGTGCTTGATTGGCCAGCAAACTCGCCTGATCTGAACCCCATAGAGAATCTATGGGGTATTGTCAAGAGGAAGATGAGAGACACCAGACCCAACCATGCATATGACCTGAAGGCCGCTATCAAAGCAACCTGGGCTTCCATTACACCTGAGCAGTGCCACAGGCTGATCGCCTCCCTGCCACGCCGCACTGATGCAGTAATTCATGCAAAAGGAGGCCCAACCAAGTGTCGAGTGCATAGAAATGAACATACTTTTCAGAAGCCTGACATTTCTTTTTTAAATATCCTTTTTTTATTGATCTTATGTAATACTCCAATTTTCCGAGACACTCAATTTTGGGTTTTCATTATCTATAGCCACAATCATCAAAATTTCAAGAAATAAAGGCTTGAAATATTTCACTCTGCGTGTAATGAATCTATATCATCTATGGGTTTCACTTTCTGAAATGAGGGACAAAAAATATTGAACTTTTTCATGATATTCAAATTTTATGAGATGTACCTATACCCCCTGTACTGAGTTAGATATTTGAGAAGAATAATTTTTAATCAAAATTTTAAATTATTTTAGTTAGAAATGGACTACTTAGGAAAGCAGAGCATGCTTATAGACCAGGGTGCTCTGCTAGAACTGCCTTACAGTAGACACGACTGATCAATGGTGAACATTCAGTATATGGATGACAGGAAAGCCGTCGGGGCTGTGATGTCATTGACCACAATATTCTCACCGCAAAGTTAAAACGTCTTTCGATAAATGATTGACCGGATGTACTGTATGCCGATGACACGACTTTGTTGTGTGCGTCACCAACGTCAGTGGAGCCGAGAGGGAATCTACATGATTGTTGAGTCGCGTTGCGTTACTAAACAGGTGAGAATGAACAGATTACAACTAAACATTGCCAAAACGAAATGCATTGTATTTGGTAGTAGGAATGCTCTTGCTCATGCCACTGCACTTATTCTCTTTATAGATGGGATATCAGTTGGGCAGGTCACGAAGAATGACTCTGTGTTAAATTACATAACGTATTGGTCTGATCAGATTGATCGCCTCGTTCCTGTGATGGGAGAGGGCATCGCAATTACAAGGTTAATGCTCTGCATACAGTAGGTTCCATCTTTTGTTAGGGGTGAGGTAATTCGTTCACTCGTTCCGTCACATCTCCTGTCCGCTTATTTGGTCGAACATCTAAAAAAAAATTAAATTAAAATAAAATTGCACAGAACAGACCAGCCAGACTTACTCTTCATTGGTCCTTCCCGTGATAATGTGTGTGAGATGCGTCAGTGATTATCGCGGCCAACCGTGGTGGCTAAATTAAAACGTTGTCTTCTGTTATTCAGGCAAAATGTTATTTGGAATAATGCATCAAATATTCTTTTTTGAAATATAAATATAACTACAATACACACCAAGTGAGCACTTGGTCATCTTGCGGTGCCAAGTCCACAAACAAATTTTGTGATGAGACCTGTACTTTATAGAGCTGCTTCTCTCTGGAATATGCTCCCCATCACAATCAGACAGACAAAAAGTCGATTCTTCTTTTTTTTTTAAAGGAACTGAAACAAAAAATGGATGAATCTCACATTGATGCTATTGTGGGTTTTGCTGTTTCGGAACCTTGGATTGATTTGTTTTTCTTTTTGCTGTTTTCATTGTAGGGTGCTGTTGTTTATTGTTTCCTGTGCAGAGTCATTTCACTTATTTTTCAGATTTTTACATTTGGCTTGTTTTTCCTTTTTCGTTTTGTTGAGACGGTGTGATTTTAATTATTGTTTGTGTTCATTGTGGTTTTTGTGAGGACCCCAGGAAGACTCGCCACCGTTTTGTGGAAGTTGATGGGGAACTGAATAAAGAATGAGGAATGAAGAATAACCGATTTTTTTTCGAGAAACCTGGCTCCTGTATTCCCTCTTCACCTGACGACCGAATCCCAGTCTGAGTTCACTGTGGCAGGTTATGTTGTCCACAGCTGACTCTAGTGAAATGAGTCGTCCACGGACCCATTGTGCCCATTTCACTGAGCACTGGCACAGGAGGCCACCAGCACATAGGATGTCCCCGAAACAAAGACGATGTGAATTGCACTGGTGGCCACAAATGGGCAAATGTGTTCAGTCTAGCGTTATGTGTCATGTCAATTAAGCCCGGAGCGCTCCTGCACCTCTTGCCCCCTTTTGATTTGCCAGATGGAGCATGGGAAGAGGCTGCCATCCACATGGTTGTTGCTGCCTGGCGCTGATTATTGCAGCAAGTGGCCGGACGTTGTGTTAGTGTCTATTAGTCATGTGGTTAATAGCTTTCTGACTATAGTGGTTAGAAGTGTGGAAAGTCTGACTCGTCTAGTCTCAGAAAATGGCCTCAGGTTGACATTATTTATTGTTATACATTTATCTTAACTTCTTTTTACCTGATTAGTGTCATAGAGATTCAGAATCTTTTTTTTTTTTTTTACAATAGAGCCCAGGGGCCTGTACCAGGAAGCCAGTTCAACATACCCAGGATATCGTTTCGTTAGCTGGCTTCGCTCAGCCTAACGACCACAGTCGCCCACGTGAAAGGGCCGGTGCTTGCACCGTATGACCAATCGCAAACATGGACAAGTCTACCAGAGCCGTGTATTTTTTACGCAAGACGAGCAAACTCTAATATTAAACAAATATGAAGAATTTAAAATTATAATCCGGACTTAAAGCAACACAGTTGCTGCTGCTAAAGGCAGGAAGGAAAGCCGGGAAAAAAATGAGTGAATGCGTAAACAGTGTGAAGAGGCTTATCAATCACAATCACGGCCCACCGTTAAGGCACGAGTGGATCTGACAATAATTGTGTATCCCGTTAAATAAATGCGTTGCATGTATTCCTCAAGCGGTGTGTAACACAATTTTAGCCTTGTTCTTTCAGCTGCAACCCGGGCAGTGTTGAACGGTCTTGGGAGCGAATAAAGAACAAATATACAAATTCAAAGCGGTAAGAAGGCTTACTTGCAAATCTGATGAGGGCAACGAGTGCTTTAGTGCTTGAATCAGTCTCTGTTTTTTAGGAGGACATCTGCGTACGGATGGCTTTTGAAATCGCTTGCATCCAAGGTGGGGGGGTGCTCCTACACAGGACCGCGCTCCTGCTGAGGAGCCGGCCCTTTCCAATAATCAGGGTCGCCCCTTGATGGAAGGGGTGGAAGGGGGTGTGTCATCAGGCCCTGGTGGAACTGGCAGCTCCCAACAAGGACAATTCGTACAGGGTCGCTCATAAAACATTTTTTCTATAATGTATTCATTATTTAGGGAGTAAGGATTAAAATGTGTTTTTTTTGTCTCTACAGTTGATGGGGAGACATTGCCGTGGGAGCGAAAGCAACCTGTCATATTCAATGGCGTGTCATCCGTGGATGCGGATCATAGTTGACATGGGCCAATTGCGTTTCTTCATTTCTCAGGCTGAAGCACGAGATGAACCAAGAGACGGGGCCTGTATGCTCAGAGGGAGCTTTTAGGGAGCACTTTGGTCTTTTTTTAACAAGTCCATCCAGCTTTCCAATTTGCCCATCCTTGCACGGATGGCGAGCTGGTGCGGCCGCTCGGCTGTAATTGATTCCTTTTTAATTACTTGCTAATGGTGGTGGTTCCGCACATGGGACAAATAACTGCTTCAAGTGCTCTCTATCCAAAAGTGAATCAAATCCTTCCAATCGCAACGATGTCAATTCTGCAGGAAGAGGGAAATCTTTTTCCCTTGAACCTATGGCCTCCACTTCTAGGCCAAGAGCCAAAGAGATAACCTTAATTTAAGCAGGGTAATCAAAGTGACATTTGCATCTTTCTTCAACGCTTAAATGTCAAAGCAGCTGTATAATTTGTTTTATTTGTTTCAGGTCGGCGCAGACGAGGTGCAGTCCCTGTACAAGGGGGACATTGAAACTCGAGATTGTGGGCGAAACGATACCCGTCAAAAAAAAAAAAGAGAAGCTTGAGGCGGAGAAACCGGATGCGCGAAAAGACGGCGCGGGAGTCTCTGCCCGCTGGTAGGGGTTCAGGGAGGGAGACGGAGTCTTTCTGGCCGTGGGTTGGCCGACACGGCGAGGGTTTTTATTGCAAATGATTA
>NC_137206.1:13270565-13303065 GCF_960531495.2 Zeus faber | reverse complement strand
AATGACGCCCGGGAGTGTCCCCATGTTGAGAACCACTGCGTTTAAACGAATCAAGGTCAGTCTTGTCATTACGTCATTACGATGGTAATAGAAGGCTTGAGGTATTGTGATGTAGTTTGTATTAGGAAGGTATTGGTTCTGGCTCTCTTGGCTGATACATGAACTCCAGCTATATCAGATTACTGAAGCCCTAACTTTATTATTTGTGTTCCTGTGCTTGTGGATACTCCACGGTCTTAATAGCACAGGTACCGGTAATCTTCGCTGGAATAAAAGTGAACCGTAACCCCTGCTTCTGGGCCCCTGCAGAGATGGATATCTCGCTAACACAAATGTTTGCATGGAGCAGGGAACTTTATCACAGCCAGCTCTCATAGGAGGGCAGTGACTCCAGTCCTGAAGTGAAACTCATAACCGGCAGATTTGACCGATTTTGGTGGAGCCACTGATGGCTCCGTGGCCCACCAGGAAGTGTGCAACAACAAAAAAAAAATATTGTTGTAAAAGAAGACCTAACATGGCAAGGGCACCTAACACGAGAAGACCTAATATGACAATAAAACTTAACATAGCAACAACACCTAACATAGCAAGAAGACAAACATGACAAGAAGAACAGACATAGCAACAAAACCTATCATAACAATAACACCTAACATAACAATAAGACCTAACATAACAATAAGACCTAACATGACAATAAGACCTAACATAACAATAAGACCTAACATGACAATAAGACCTAACATGACAATAAGACCTAACATAACAATAAGACCTAACATAACAATAAGACCTAACATAACAATAAGACCTAACATGACAATAAGACCTAACATAACAATAAGACCTAACATAACAATAAGACCTAACATGACAATAAGACCTAACATGACAATAAGACCTAACATAACAATAAGACCTAACATAACAATAAGACCTAACATGACAATAAGACCTAACATAACAATAAGACCTAACATGACAATAAGACCTAACATAACAATAAGACCTAACATAACAATAAGACCCAACATAACAATAAGACCTAACAGAACAATAAGACCTAACATAACAATAAGACCTAACATGACAATAAAAACAAATATAGCAAGAAGACCTAGCATGACAATAAGACCTAGCATGACAATAAGACCTAACATAACAATAAGACCTAACATGACAATAAGACCTAACATGACAATAAGACCTAACATAACAATAAGACCTAACATGACAATAAGACCTAACATAACAAGACTTAACATGACAATAAAAACAAATATAGCAAGAAGACCTAGCATGACAATAAGACCTAACATAGCAAGAAGCCCTAACATTACAAGACCTAACATGACAAGAAGAACAGACATAGCAACAAGACCTAACATGACAAGACTTAACATGACAATAAAACCTAACATGGCAATAAGAACTAATATAGCAGGAAGACCTAACATGACAAAAAGAACAGACATAGCAACAAGAGCTAACAGGAGAGCAATACCTAACATAGCAAGAAGCCCTAACATGACAAGAAAACCCTAAGATATAGAGAAGACCTCTAACGTAGCAAGAAGGCCTATCATGACCAAAAATACCGAACGTATCCAGAAGACATAACATGACAAGAACACACCGCACACAGCACCCCATTCAAGTAAAAAACAACAAAAACCTATCCTTTAATGACTGTTTAAGATAACGAGTATGATCTCATTTTGCACAAAGTTAGTGGAGTCCAATTTTCCAGAAGCCTGGCAGAAAGTATTATATTATAGGGGTATATTATAGCAGGGGCATGCAGACACAGCCACTTACAGACTGTTAGAGCCATTTTGACTCTTAACTTGCCTAAATTTACGAAAACGATGTTGGTTTAGCTTTAATCATCCACCACGTCATATTAAAGATAGTTCGTTTTTTTTTTGACCCTCCCTTGCAGCCCTCTCTGAAATTCAAAACTCCCTCCTGCAGACTTTCCCCCTCCACCGCCACCATCCACTCCAACCTTTACATTTACTCTCCTATGAAAATCTACAGAAGCTCGCGGCAATTTGTCATGAGCCCCGGGCCTCGAGGAGCCCTCTCCATGTAAATACAGGTAAAATGGGAACGCTGCCGAAAAGGGGGTAAATAAACAACATTGTTGGATTTGGGTTTAAGAGGACTTGTTGCAGTTATTTCACTGTCTCCTTAAAAAGCCTCTAATCTCTGTAGCAGAGGACTTGGCACGCACCTGAGTTTTCAAACACGGCCTCGTTTATTGTCGGTAATGTAAGCACTACGTCTCAATTAACGATGAGGAAGCAGGTTTTGTGGCCCCTTGGAGATTTATCTTTTGCGGCAAAGCGCAATTGAAGGAGGAGTAATGGCCGAGTCCAAACAGACTGTTACTCTTTAGAGATCATTAAACAACCGCTATACAGCCTAAATGGTGATGATTGCACCTATAGATGCCGCCATTTCCAATCAATTGAAGTAGCAACGACACAAAAAGAGATTAGATCAGAGTCAATTGATCGATTTTAAAAGAAAGGCTTAATTTTGTGAAACTTATATCTCCCGAAATGTACTTTTAATTTGATCCAATGACAAATGGGAGATTACGCTTCAATGTACTTTACCTTGATGTTATTGTCAGAAATAATGGTTTTTGCATTTTCTGCGCTCAGCCGGGAAATTGATTTAGTTTTCTGGTCTGATTCCTCTTGCCCTTTAAAGAGGATCCCACATGTTACGTCCTCCGAATGTTGCACTTTTAGGGGTTAATTAACCGACGGGGAGGATTTTTCTCTCCTCGCCCATGCTGGTTTGTAGCTGGTCATCAGACAGTGACCTCTGACCTCAGAGCGAGGTGGTTCCCTTTATTCCCCCCATCCTTTTCAGGCAGCAAGTGCTCTCATGAAACACGGCACCAAACACTTACGGCGACCGCATTGTTCTCCGGGCAACCCGCTGCTCCCCGTTCTCTTCTCCTCCTCCACCAGAAACCCCCCCCCCCCCCCCTCGACTTGACCTCTGCTTGAATCCAGGGACCGGGGCCCTCGCTGGCGCTCTCATGGAGTGAGTGCACATCTCTAAATGGCGGTGACCGTCTTCTGTCTCTTCAATACCCTTCCCCCTCTCTCCCTCCCTCAACACCCCACCCCGCCCCCCCCCTCTCTCTCCCTCTTTTTTTATCTGGCCCAGCGGTGTAAGAACACCTTTGCCTCGCAGGGAACAGGGGGGAGCCAGCGAAGGCGAAGCAACCCTGAGCTCATGAAGGGACAGAAGTCAAAGTCTGAGGTAGAGCCGGAGGTAGGATTTACGGCGGTAGTCTGCGCGAGCTACCTCAGACCTTCCTCATAAACGCCAGTGCGTGTGAGTGTGTGTGTGTGTGTGTGTGTGTGTGTGTGTGTGTGTGTGTCTGTGTGTGTGTGTGTAAGCACGCCTCTGCACACACACACACACACACACACACACACACACACACACGCACACACATACCCGGCGAGCATGTTTGCATCCTCTGCCTCCGTCCGGCGTGTTTGCCCAGCGCTGACGTACGCTCCCGCGGACGTTTGTCTGCGCTTTGACTAGACACACGGCCTGCGAGGAATGTGCGTGGGAAACGGGGGAGTCGTCTTCCCTGAGCGTCTCGTGTTTACCTGCCTTTGTCCGCAGCTTCTGTGCGTGGAGATGAGGAGAAAGGAATGATTTATGTGAGTAATGGCAACAACAAGTGTTGTGGGTAGCAAATGGCGCCACATGCCCCCCCCCCCCACCCGTCCACTTACTTGTGGAACTGGCTGAAACTCCTTGGACCTCTGTTTATTTGTGGAAAGTGTTGAGCAACGGTGGAACCAGAGATCAATGAAAAAGTTGTTTACGCCGCTGTGTTTTAATGCGATTATGCAGTCACACGCTCAGAGTCGGGAGCGCTGCGGGTGAAGGGGAGCGAAGGGAGGGAAAATCCTGCAAACGGGTTCAGCCTTCATTGCGCTCGTTTCGCGAGCTCCCTTCTCGCTGTAAAAACAAAAGCAGGTCCAACGGTTCCTGGGGAAGAGACGGTCGCTGTTTTTTAATTAAGTCAAGTCGCCTGCTTGACCCCCCACCACCCGCGCCGCCGCCGCCGCCTCCCCTCCCGCTGCATCTGATATTGTTGATGTTGTTTTTCTTCCTTTCTTCCTGAAAAATGAATAGCGACTGTGTCACATTGGGGAGCGAGGGGGTCCTGGGGGGTTCTGGGTAGTCTCTCTCTTTTCCTGCCCGCCTGTCTTATCTGGTGCAGGGATCCTGGCCCGGCTCGACTTTGTTGTCGGGCCTCCGCTCTGCTTCCCTCTGAGGAGAAAGGCAAGGGGGTTTGTCTGGTGGTCGGGGCGGCGGGGGTGGGGGGGGGGACTTGGTTTGACCTCCCATCCCCCTCTTCCTGTCTCAGCAGGAAGTTCCCGGTGGCTCCTTCCTCCATCAAACCCGCTCGAGGAGACAGAAGCTCGGGCCTCTGAGACACTGGATGTAGGGCCGGAGGGGTCCGGTTCTTAGGAGGAACATACATGACTCTGGGTCTTCGATGGGGAGTGAAGGGGGTGGTGGGGGGACTGGGGCTTTTACTGGAGGCCCCGCCATGAGGTCCTCATTTGTTCCCCGGACCATTACCGTGACAGACTGTTTACAATCAGCGACAGATTACGTTTACTTAAGGATTTATGTTATTCCTTTTGCCCCAAACGTATAAACACTGGTGACGGTTTTCCACCGCCGCGCCGATATAAATCCATACCGCGCCACTGCTGCGGCTGACGGGGGCTCACCTCTAAGTGCGCCGAAAACGTGTGATTTTCTAAACCGACGTTGGCCTTAATTCTTCCCAGGAAGATTGTCAGAACAGTAGGAGGACAGGCCTTGGCCTCTCACACCCATCCAGGAACTCGGCCCCTTATCCTTTTCATACATTGGAAAACTCGGACTCAACTTGAAGAATATCTGGTGCCTAGCGGTTGGAGGAAAAGTTCTCGTAGCAGCCACTAGGGGGGGCACCTCAAGATATTCCTCCGGTAGTCCGCCCAAAAATGGAGATGAAAAATCCCATTTGCTAACCATACCCACTTGGCCTCTCGGACATTACCGATTTTTATCTCTGTCTCTGCCGTCAATCTCTGCGTCTTAAAAAGGCGAGGCCTGTCCCCGCCATACTGTGAGGTGCAGCCGATGTCGCGGGGGCCCGCCCAGGCCGGGCTGGAGCTCTTTCAGATCTCTGGCTAATTACACATCTGAACCGCGTTCCCCCCGAGGAGCCGCGCAGCACGGAGACTCGTCTCTGCCCTTTTTTTTTTTTGGTGTAATGAAAATAGTCCGTGGCATCATCCTTCCTCTCCCACTTCCAAAGCAACAACTGCAGTAACTAAGCAGCGGAGCAGGAACTTGAAAAAAAGGGAGGAATAAATGGAATTATCTCCCCGGACTTTGTTGGGTCTGCTCTGCGACCAGTAATTGCCTTGCGAGGGGAAATGATAAACAGATGAAGCAATTGCATTCCGCTTTCATCTTTAGAACACCAGCTCGGGGGTTTGTCATTTTCAACTTAGACGGCCCAGGGAGGAGGAGATGTCCTTTGAAGCCAACGCCGCTCAAGCCCTTCGGTGACGGTAGTCGGCCATAGTCGTGTCATTACAGCTCCTTAGTTATAGTTCCCGAGTTCTCGTCCTGTTTGTGTTCGTGTAGTCAGCGCGGACACGGAATCGACCGGTGAGGTCAACGAAACCTTCCGAGCTGAGCTGGAAAAATGGGTTTTGGTTAGAATGAGCCTCTGGCCGACCCTCACCACCCACCTGCTTGTGGCCGTTTTTAATTAATACATTCCATTATTCCATGGCTCTGTTGTTTTTTTGTTTTTTTTTAATCAGCTTCCTGGGGTGGTTAATATCTGGTTTGGGATTTTGGCATGCGACACAGCGAGCCCACGAGTTTCTGCTGCCTCTCCGCTCTCCTCCTAGTCCCCCTTTTTTCCACAGGAACACCCCTACTTAACCCTACCCCTACTACCCCTACCCCTACATACCCCTACCCTTACTTACCCCTGCCCCTACTACTGCTACCCCTACATACCCCTGCATACCCCTACCCCTACCCCTACATACCCCTACCCCTACTACCCCTACCCCTACCCCTACTTCCCCCTACCCTACTACCTCTACTACTACTACCACTACTACTACTTTTTCTACTCCTGATTTCCAAAGACGCTTTTTGAGGTCTTTGATTGAAAACAGGGTCCCGGCCCAAAAGCTCTTCCTATCATTCTTCTGCCTTTTCTTTCAGAGAACGGAGGGAGTCCAAACAGACAACAAGACTGCTTTTAATTCACTTCATACCTCAAACGTGGGCCTTGTGCACTCAAGTAGATGTAGATAGATGCGCACGTTTACACTTGCGCGCGTGCACGCACGCACGCACAGACACACACACACACACACACACACACACACACACACACACACACACACACCCACGCGCACGCACACGCATGCACACGCACACGCAAACACACACATGCACACACAGGGAGGACTGTCTCCCATTTTCTCCCATTCTTGCACGCAAACAACCGAGGTCTGTGTGAGCCTGAGCCTTTAGTGAAAAACAGTTTGACTGAGATTTATAGTGTGTGCTTTACCAAGCACAACCAAGAAAGGCATTTCTCTCCGTCCTATTCCTCATTCTCTTTCTCTCTGTTTCAAGTATGTTGTTTTTTTTTGTGGAACTGTGAAAAATTGTTAAGAGGAAAATACATTTATGACAAAGGATTTAAAAGGATATTGGGCTGGCACAGTAGCAAAGAATTGAAGTGTAGGAAATTATAAATCAAATACAAAATATAAGCATAACCCAACAAAAACAGCAGAAAAAAATGTATGATTATAACACAAAAGCGTTTTTCCTCAAACAAGTATCATTTTCCTGAGCATTACTGGTATTAACATTGCGTTAGAAATCCAATACACATGAACTTGGAACGTGGATTGGGAAACAAATGAGCTCGGACCATTGACATTTTGTTCCCTTTGCTTTGATAAAACGTAATATCGGGGGCTTGGACTAAAATATAATGAGTTATTTAGTCAAAACCCTTATTAATTTAAGTTTCCAATATTTTCTCTTCACCGTGGATCTACCAGGCCACCTCCGGCCGAACGTTTCTTATGGCCCGGAATGAAACAATCTCCCGGGGTGTGTTTTGGTCATCGGCGTGCGTGTCGGACACATCCTGGGCACCCGAGCCAACATGAAACGCAATGCGGCTTGCGTTACACGCACACACACACACACACACACACACACACACACTTGCCCACATCCCACGTGCGTGACCTTGATATTTAGGCGGCGGGGGGCTGGGGGTTGGAGGATTGAACGCCAGACACAGTGGTCCTCATTGAGGTGTCGCGATAAGAATCAGCCAGCGAGGGCCGGGGACTTTAGGGGGGAAGGTGGAGGCGGGGGGCGGGGGGGGTGGGGGGACGGCGAATTTATGTTGCGTTTGATCCGCGCGGCGAGATGCGGAAACCGCCACCGGTGTATGACATTATTCAAGCACTGTCAATTCCAATAACACAGCAGAGGTCCCCTTACATAAAGACCGTTTTATGTGTCTCACACTAAACGCAGGAAGCAAGGGGAGAGAGAGGGAAAAAGAAGCTGGATTCATGAGTCTTGGGGGATACACAGGAACTAGTCAAGCGAACCCCTTGCGTGACTCGGAGGAAATGGTTGGGTTGGGTGGTGTGTGTGTGTGTGGGTGTGTGTGTGTGTGTGTGTGTGTGTGTGTGTACAACACAAAACAAAAAAGGGCCAATCAGGAGCCCAAATGACTCACTCTGCATCCTCGGAGGCGATCCCATTGTGTTGCAAGCGCGAAAGGATGAGCGTATTTTCGGACACCGCGATTCCGGTGCGCTCTGGCCCCGCCGGCGCGCCGAGGAAGGCAGTAAAATGGGGCCTATTTTAAGGTCGGGGAAGGGTGGGAAGGAACGGCGGTTCCAACCAAAACACATACAAGAGACAGGGGAACCATCCCATCCCATCCCGAGTCTCCCGGCTTCCTGTGTTTTCATCCAAGGAGGGCACCAGAGATCTGCGTTTGCATTTTTTTTGTCTTCCTCCCTCTGCCTTCCTGTGTGTATGTGCATGCAAAGTGTTTAGGAGCTCGGGGAGGATGTTTGGATTTGTAATGGATATAATGACAACTCCAAAAGGGGGGGGGGGGGGGGGGTATTCAAAGGGCTCTTAGGAAACATGTTTAAAAAATACGGAGTGGGTTGCATTGGAATGATAAGGCTTCTTTGTTTGTAGTCTATCATAGGCACTTCGGAGGGACCACCGGTCTCCATGCTGCTGCTGACTCAGCAAGACGGAAAACGGGGGCCGGTTGGGGCCTTTAGGTTGGGGCGCGATTTTCTATGTTACCGTTGACTGAATAGTCAATATAGAGGGACTGAATCTCAAAAATGGTCGCGAGAAACGATGTGTGTGCTTTCATTGTTTCTCCCAATGACGTTGTTCAATGCACTTGTTCACCATAGCCGCCTTTCCACTGAGCTACAGGAACGATTCTCGATTCGATTGTGCCGGATGATTGTCACACAGCTTGCGTTTGACCAAACAGCGACGTTCAGTTGCTCCAAACTCTGCCCCGATGGCTCCCAGGGGTTGCTGGCCCCCTGAAAATAACCCACTTGCCTGCAGGGACTTTTTTGAGCATGAAGCATGGAACTATCCAAGCGTAACCAGATTCAGAACTAAGTTCCTCCTGTGGAAAAAGGCCTCGCAGAGTTCCTAACATCCGGGTACTATGTCCCTGGTCCTTGAAATGGTTCCAGGGTGGAGAAGGTTCTTATGAAGTCTACGAAGCACTTGGCCACATGTTATGTAGACGAGAAAACCGTTTTTAATAATGTCCACAAAAGGCATGCTGAAAATGCGTCAACTCATGTGAGTACACATTTTCATTCAGCTTTGCCTGGATGTCAATAGATTCCACCAATGAGAAGCCGAGTTTTCAACCAACATCTTTACAGAATCAACGAAAGGGTTCAGTCGTGGTCACCAATGTACAACTCTATTGTTTTTCACCCAGTAGCAGAGTCTTTCTACCTTCTGTGAGCTGACATACCACAGTGTAAAAGCTGGGAGCTGTGTGTGCGTGTGTGTGTGTGTGTGTGTGTGTGTGTGTGTGTGTGTGTGTGTGTGTGTGTGTGTGTGTGTGTGTGTGTGTGTGTGTGCGTGCGCGCGCGCGTGTGTGCGTGTATGGCAGCGGTGGTCTACTTTCTTATCACGCTGCCTGTCTTTGATAAGGCTCTCGGGCAGATATATGGAGAAGACCCCACAGGAGCTTTCAGCCTTATCACAGATAGCCAATGCTTTACCGCGTTGCGAAACAGTGCATCACGTCTGGCCGTCTCTTCCCTAGTACGCTCTTTAAAAGAAAAAAAACAATACTCCCCTGGCCAGAACCACCCCTTGCATTCCCCGATTGGTCTCAGTCGTCCCGCAACCCCCCTCTGGACTTCCAGAGGAACAAAGCTTTACCCCTTCTTTCGTGTTTTACTTTTCAAACCGCCCCCGAGGTTTCTAACGGCCCCGGGCGGCTCTACACACACTCCACACACTCCACCAGCTTGTTTGACCGGCTCGCCGGCCTGTTTAAGCAACAAAAGAACAAAAAGCCCTGTAACCTTTTTGGAGGTTCCCTGGCTTCACGGTGCCTGGGGTCGCTGTGCACTGACAGCTGATCTATTTATGCTCTTGTAATTGGCGGAGCTGTTGCACATAAAACAGTTGGACAGACAAGATTTACACGCGTTGAAACACTGGGACTACTGTTTTGTTACGGGGTAAAAATGCTACTTCTTTGCTTGCGTGTGTCTGCGTGCGCATTTCTCTGTGTGTGTGTGTATGTGTGTGTGTGTGTGTGTGTGTGTGTGCGTGCGTGTGTGTGTGTGAATCACATGTGTGTGATTCCAAGCTCACGTTCCCAGCTCCGTACTTGAAGATAAGGTATGGGACTGGGAGGACGTTCTACACCTGGTCAGGCAATATTCAAGTGGAATATTGGAGACGACGAGCATAAATAGCAGTAGGGCTGGGTGATATATGCATGATATATAAGACAAGATAAGATAAGATAAGATAAGATAAGATAAGATAAGATATACCTTTATTAGTCCTACAACAGGGGAAGTTTGCACAGTTACGGTAGCAAAAAGTGACAGCAGAAAATAAAGAGCATCATTAAAGAGTTGTAGTAACTTAAAGTAAGTAAGCACTATAAACAGTGTAAAATATATTAAAATATATACTTTATATCCATATGATATTAATATTGTGATAGAGTTAAATGTTGTCTTGAAGGCTGCATTACAGGAAGGGCATGCAATTTTCTGAGCTTCGTGGACTGTTCGAGGTAAAAAAAATATTCACGTAACTCAAATTCTCAAATTTATCTTGTGCGTAAATAAAGACAAAAACAAAAACAAAAAAAAAAAAACTGAGAAGGAAAAAGTTGGAAACCGGTATATATTTTTTCAGGGCAGTGAGAGGTCAAAAGTCATTGCTATCATTCCTTCCCAGGCTTGGTGTTTTTGGACAGTGGCCCTTTTGGTGTTTTTTGGTGAAGACGACAGTGTAGTCTACATTGGATTGTACCAAATGCCCCTTTTGCCTCCCTGCGAAATAGGAGAGAGAGAAACGGAGAGAGAGAGAGAGAGAGAGAGAGAGAGAGAGAGAGAGAAAGAGAAAGAGAAAGTACATCCAGATGACAGAAAGCGGCGTCCTCTCATTAACAAGAAGAACCACCACAACAGTCGCTATAACCAGCATTTAAACATGACGTCCAGAAGCAAGAAAGCTCCCTCCATTAGACTGACTTTGTCTCCTTCCCACTCATTAAAACACACCCTGCCTTGGGAGGAAATGTGAGCCTATTGGATGCCACGAGAAAAATTTGCCCTTTTTAGGGGGGGGGAATGGACCTTTCAAATAACATAGAGACAGAAAGATAGATGAGCAGGGGAGTCCTGCCAGAGTTTTCCCATCCCTGTAAACCCCCACCACCACCTTGGACTTCTAAAGGGCCTCAGACCCACTGTGCATGTCTGTCCAGCGCGCACAGAGGGGGGCCCCCTAGTTTCAATATGCTTACCTATACCTCCTTATGGGTAACTTGGGCCCCCCACCCATAATCCACAACCACCAGCACCACCACCTCCTCACCCCCCCCCAGGAACACGAGAGAACAACGAGACACTCCTGAGTGATGGAGTCAGCTGGACCGGTCTCGGGAGGACCGTTCCCAAGAAAAAAATAAAATAAAAATAAAACTGGGACCCCCCCTGTTGTAAAAACCCCCAACCCCAACCCCACCTGCCCCCTCCCAGTCTTTTAATAAGTCCTTTCACTAGGTGTCAGAAGGAGATGGGAGCATGGAGAGCGGTGGTTGGGCCGAGTTTTTTGGAGGGTCCCCGGCTGGGACGCAGGTCAACGATGCAAACAAAAGACGTATGAACATTGGCGTTTTTGTACTTAGCGTCATGGTTTTCTGGCACATGGGGGACACGTGACCAATTACAAATGATCACAAATTTCACTGCTGATGGTATATGTATATATTTTTCCGGAACCGGATTCCAAAATCACCCACCGAGGGCAAAATGGAGATGTAAAACAGAGCAGCCGGCCAGGTTGGGGGCTGATTTATTTTTGGGAATTGCAACATTTTGCATATGCTTTAGTCACTGTGTCTGTCTGCGTTCAGACCGGCTCCAAGAGACTACGCCGGACTGATAACGCCATCCTGTCCGGCAAACCCGATGGGGATATGAGGATAAGAGCGGCTTAGAAATGAATGGGTTAGTGATGGGCCAGCGAGGGTCCATCATGTCGTCCTATCAGAGGTGATGTTTCAACCATGCTGGAGGCGGCCTAGTCTACTCGCTGCAAACCGGGAAAAAAAATCTTTTTGACCGGTGCATTTTTTCATTTTGCCGGCAACTGGTAGATGGGCCAAAAAAACATTGGCAAGCAACGTCTGGAAGTCAGAGACGGAGAACCATGAATGTTTGTCTCTCGCTATCTGCATACACATGCACAAACAGAAAGCCACACACACACACACACACACACACACACGCACACACACACATTCTCAGGCTTTTGGCTTCTGGCGAGGGGGTTGTGGAGGGTGGGGGGGCTGAACCTGCCATGTTTTATTAGTCTTATGGCATCCATCACATATGGAGAGTGGTGACCTTCTCAAATTCCTGTCTGTGATTAAATACCACAAACAGCCTTTTAGGCATGAGCTAATAGACAGTTTCGGTACACACAGCGTGACCTTTTCCCCCGGAGGTCAAGTTATTAACACACACACACACACATACAAAAAAAGAACAATGTTTCTCGCTCACTTTCTCAACCTCCCATTCTCTCTCTCTCTCTCTCTCTCTCTCTCCCTTTCTCTCTCTCTGTTTTTCTCTCTATCATCAGCGCCGGACAAGACATGTTGCGAAGGCGCGGAGTTAATGGCTGCCATTAGTTTTTGGAGTGTATTAAAAGTGATGTGTGCTTACTCCTACGACTCGGGGGCCCAGTTTTAATTAAGAATACTCTTGAGGGAGGAAGTCACACTGAGGTGGAAAATGAGATTATAATTCTAAAGACGTGTACTCAGAAAAAAAAAAAAATCCAGTGTAGGCAAATGTCAAGGATTAGGGCCTTTCCCACACGAGAACTCCCCACACACATACACACACACACACACACGAAAACAAGCGAACACACTTCATTTTGAAACAGTATCACAGCCACCCTGACTCGGCACAAAGAGCGTTTTGTCCCGGCGTGTTTGCTCAGTTTATTAAAATAGTCCTCTGTGCTAAAGTGATCAAACCACCGGGTCAGCTCGCTAAATCTCGGTACTCACTCGGCAAAATATTGGATATGCACCATCAGTACAAAAGCAACAAGCCGCCCCTTAGTCGACCCGTCCGGGCCCCGGGCTTTTGAAACAACACACGGGCGCTTGTGGAATGCGACGGCATCTCGCCGGCAAAACGCTCCTGCAAAGGCTCCCGGAATCGCCTGCTCCGGCGGGAGAGCGCCCCCGCGTTGACAGTGCGCGGCGGAATGCCTCTCAACCTCCGCCCCGCTCGCGTGTGACCGGGATCGCTCCCTTAACGCGGCGCGTGAATGCAAACATTGTCCGGTTTGCAGGGGGAGAGAGTAAGGGAGAGATACAGACAGAGGGAGATAAAGAGAGAGAGAGAGAGAGAGAGAGAGAGAAAGGGTGGGTGTCGTGTTGGCCCGGGCCTCCCTTTTGCCATGTGAGCTTTTATCTTCCTCCCTCATCGGGAGAAATCGGCTCTGGGCTATTATTTCTGACCTCTGGATCCCGTGAAAAGCTTTTAACCCCTCTATAATTTCCAGACTGTGTACATTATGCTTTAACCGCGCACTCGCACTGGTTTATGCCCCGACGGCCGTTACGACCTGCCCCGGACGTGAAAACCGAACAATTTAGACACCGTGTCGCCGGGCAGCGACTCTCCTTGTTAACGCCGTGCCTCAAAGGGTAAACACTCCGCCCATAAAATAGTCCCAGCGTGCCGGGGCGATCAATCCTACGTCGTCCATTTGAAACAAGATAGACCCCCTGTGTTGCGAAACCGTGTGTGGAGAAATAAGAAGAAAAAAAATAGGCATCTGCGCTCCGGCCAGTACGAAAAAACAAATCCCGCATTCATAATATCAAAATAAATGACTGCCCCCTCCCTCCCCTGAACTCCGGGGGCAGCCGTGTACAGTGTAACATGATCTAGATTCAAAGTGCCGGTCGCACCGGCCCCCCGGCTCTCTCAGCGGTGCCCTCCCAGCCCGGCTCCAGAAACAAAACAAAAAAAAAACAACAAAAAAAAAAAAAAAAAGAAACGACCCGTGGTCAGAGCGGGACTGTCATCGTTGACTTCAGTTCTCACCAGCACCTTCACCCTCCCTCCCCTACTCCCCCCTGCCACACCCCACCGCCCCTTTCATCTGAAGAAAGTGCCCATTGTGGGGGGAGGGATTTGGTGTGGACATATCGCGATTTGTAAAGAAGGCGAAGATGAACCGCGTTTGCTCGTTTTTGTTTTTGGTTGTTTTTTTTCTCCCACGTCGGAATGGTGGAGTCGGCCGTAGCTTCCCTTTCCCAACAGTGCACTTCCCGAGGCCACCGTTTTGCGGCGATCATCCCCCCCCCCCCCGAGTACATCGCAGTTTCGGCGGCGTTCGAACACGGGAGCCTCTTCTTTTACGAGGAAATATTATGGGCTCCCACTTTAAAAGGAGCTGCTTCTTCCCAGTTGTGCTTCTTCCCCCCCACGTGCTCCACCCGCCCCCTTGCCCACCTCTGGAAAATCCTCTTCAGCACGCAAACACAAAGGCCGTCTTCATGGTGGAAGGGGAAGGAAGCGGCGGGAGACTGGAATACCATCGTTCTCCGCGTCAGAGATCCAGTGTGGAAAGTCATTATAATCGCCACTGAGACCGCTGGCAAAATATTTACAGGCGCCCAGGCACTTACAGTAGGAAACATTTTCCCAGGGCTTAGAACCCGGCAGAGCGACCATCGAACGAGTCCAAATGTGGCACAGGGTTGTCAACTTGGGCTGCGCATGTGACGGCGCTGCCAGGGTTTCTGTGACCCACGGACAATAACCGTTAAACCGCCGTCCCCGCCTAATCGCCCTCTATTTTGGAGGGGCGGTTAGCCCGCTGGGTGGCGGCAGCTCGGGGCGGCCGGCTCTACCCAGGGCTCCTCCTCCCCGAGCGACACCTGGTCAGACGCGTTCTAGCCGCGGCCTCTCGCCATAAGTCGGGGCTTTATTCGCTCCGCACATCTGGTCGGGGACCGTCCAATCTGAGATGCCATCTCTTGGACCCGGGACCCCGCCCGCCGCTCCGTGTTTCACTTCCCCCGGTGGTCTCGGGCGCGAGAGAGGGCCGCAGCAGGAGGGAGATGAGTTTCTGTCTTTGAAGTGAAGGCGCCCCTGGAAAGGAGGCCCGGATCGCCGTGAGTGACAGAGCCCGCCTCTGCCGGGCGGACATCAAACGGGCGAGTCGCGCGGCTCCGACAGAAATGTTTCGCCCCCCCCCCCCGCCCCCCCCCCACCACCCCCCTTCCCGCGCGCGCCCACACGCTCCAGCTCAATCCTTTTCCACCGTCTGTCATAAAACGCCCTTTGCTCGTCCCTACCCCTCGCCCCCTTTCAACCCTCCTGCGCTCACTTCAAACTTCTTTCCTTTTTTTTTTTTTTTTTTTTTTTCTTCTACCCCTCCTCGTTTCGAGTTTTTAATTAAAACCAGGCGGTCCGCAACAGAGGTGAGTTGTTTGGGCTACAGAAGTGCTGCTGGTGGGCAAAGGCCACTTCCCTTCAGGGGGAAGAGATCTGGCCCCCGGAAGGACGGGTGGCCGGGCCTTCCACTTGGGATGAGAGGATGAGAGAGGACGAGAGAAAGGAGGAGGAGGAGGCCGGAGGAGGACACTTGGAGAGGACTTACAACGTCAAAGCAGGCCAACCCGTGTTCCCGAAAACTGTCTGATTCACAAATTGAAATGCTCGGTTTTTCGGGTAAACATATGTTTTATTGTTTGTACTGAATGCTAACAGCCCATCCGCACTCGAGTAGTTGAAGGAGTTGCAGTCTCCAGGACCGATGACAGGCCGGAAGACTTTTATACGACCTCAGTGACACATTGCTCTTGAGAGTCTAGAGCCTCTTGCGCACTTAAAAAAGGGCTTCGCAGAACAAACATGTGGGAATGCTGCACAAGGGAGACGGTCGACTCAACTTCATCCACCTTGGTGACTTTTATCTCCGGGCGAACTGACGCAGGATATTTTGACTCATCCTAAAATCGAGGCTTTCCAGTGATTTTTTTTTTTTGGGGGGGGGGGGGGGGGGGGGGGGGGGGGCGCCGTTTCGTAGAGATCGCCAGCCCCGCCTGGTGTTCTACCAGCGAGCGAACCTACCTTAACCGTCCTTGGGCCTTTGTTTGTTTGACCCCGTTCAGACATGGTGTTTATTGGCCCAGTGTTTCTTTTCATTGGGGCTTTTAGCTCCATTAGCCTCTTAAGTTGTCCTTTTATACGTCTGAGAGTGTTTATCCAGCTATGTTGACGAGGTGGGATGGACAACGGGAGGCCAGCGGCAGATGGAACGGCCCATGCCAAAAGTTCTCACTCAGCAGCCCATCTGCGACACAACAGGCCATCGGGTCTGCAACGCCCAAGAGAGCCTTTCGGCCCGGTTGCCCCCACCCCTCCCGCCATCAACCCCCCCTGTGTCCACCCTCCACCTCGACAAACATTGCTGCCTTGCGTTCACTCGTCCTTTAATTGCTAATTTGCCTAATGGATTTTAACTCAAGGCTGCGGTTATGGAAGGGGGGTCATCAAAAGGGACGTGTTGGGGGGCGGCGCTGGAGACCCACCTCGGGGGAATTTCAGCTCCGTCTGAGCACTTTACAGGATTATTTAGGCCAACTTTCATCTCCATTGCCGGGGCTCGGGGCTCGCAGAGTGGTCTGACCCGATGACCCCTCCCTCTGTTCCTCGCCCTCTTTGGAAGTCAAAATTCCAACAGATAAGTGTCTCTCCTAACCATAGACCATATAGTCTCATAAGTAGCATTCTGGCTCAGCTGCCCGGCAGGCTCTCTCCCGTCAGCCCCAAGACGGGGTGTCACCACCGCAGCAAGAAAACCACAAGGTCAAGTTTGCACAATGGCCGTTTTCTCAGGGAGGCCAAGAGGAGCTTATCTGCTGAGCTGAAGGGGGGTTTCCTGGCGGGACATCCCGGCTGTCATTTGGCAGAACCACGGCGACAATTGTCTTTGCTCGGTTATTTGCAGTGACTTCTGGAAAGGACATTCATCTGGATGCCGCTCTGAACAGACAAACAGTTATTTCCGTATCGTGTAAGAAATCGATTCAACATTCCTTTGCTGTAATAGACAATACTGAGAAAAATATCTTGATAAAGCTGCAGATGTAGATAAAGCTCAACAGATGAATACAAAATCAAAAGTAATCAAGTGAGTTACACAGTCTGCTAAGGCCCCGAGGAAATTACTGGAGACTGGAGATAATGGAGTATGCAATTTCCCCTCCACCACTCCTACGTCCTTATGAAGAACTGTAATTGTATTTTGGCCGGACCTTTCAGCACCTATATCAGATAGTGACATGGTGTGGGAAGATGTGGTCAGTGGGTGCATCCCATAGGCCAGCTAGCAGAGGCCTCTGGAGCACCAGAGCAAATCTGGAGGGTTTCCGGGTTCACGAGAGCACATTTGAGTCGTGGCCATGAAACCTCGCAGTCTCGTTTTTTTCTTTCGGCAAGTGTCCTTCTGAACTTCGAAATAGCAAACCTCACCAGCACTAAAAAAAAAAAAATATATATATATATATCATATGGTCAAAGGTATGGCAGGGTAAATGAAGTAATGACAGATTAATGAGGGAGGGGGCCCCCTCTGGCAAATGTGCAACTGGAACTCCTGAGAGTCCCGCCTGGCCCTGTCGCCATGACAGCAGGGTCAGCCCCCGTGGACTATAGTAACCACTGGCCAAACTTTGGGACAAGGGGAGGTTGAGCACGAGTGCTGATCAAAGTTTAGCCAGTGCCCTGCTGCTCTCCAAATAAATACTCCCACTGCAGGGCTCTCAGTGCCAGCCTTGTTTCAATAAGTCCCCCTTATTGTACACACAGCCAGGGGTCTTTGAGCCAGTGCATTCAGAGTGAGCTTCCCAGAGGCTTACATATCTAAATATATGGTGTGAGGTAGCATGTGTGTGTGCGTGGGAATGTGTATGCATGTGTGTGCGTGCGCACATGTGTGTGTGTGTGTGTGTGTGTGTATGTGTGTGTGTGTGTGTGTGTGTGTGTGTGTGTGTATCTGTGTGTGGTGAGCATGACTCAAGGGTGCTCTGTGATTAAGTTAAATTAACCAAAGCTTGAAGAGGATCAGGGCATCGAAGGGTTGATCACCTCACTGCAACTACTGGTGAGATTCCAATAGTAGGATTTTGAAAATGTTTTTTTTTCTTCTGAAATACATTTTATTTGAATGTTTATTGAAATTCATTAACTAAGCTATACATACAGTAGATATTGATTGGTTTTGATTGATTTGGTTTATTCATAAATGTCCACTCTTTTTCTTATGGATAATTGTAATAATGATAATAATAATAATAATAATAATAATGATAATAATAACAATAACAATAACAATAATAATAATAATAATAATAATAATAATAATTATTATTATTATTATTATTGTTATTATAAAATTTGTTTTAAGAAAATAAAAAATGAAAGGCAAGAGAACAACAGAAGGGACATTTGTAACCAAAAAAATAAATTATATTAAAAATATTTCAGAGAGGGAACTACTCTTCACCACGATGGTAATCTCATTTTTTTAATGTATCCCAGAGTTTTCTCAAAACAATTTACGGCCCCGGGTATGGTCACTGGTCTTGGTTGAGAATTTGGGGGTAAAAAAAACAAAACCTCGAGGACCTAAGATGGATTTACTTTCCAACGCCCCCCTCCGAGGTAGGTGAGGTGTTTTGTTGATACCACAGTGGTAAAGGCGGAAAGGCCCAGGGGTTCGCATTGACTTCTGGAGTTTCTAAATGGCATTCAATAGTGTAGATGTTGGTCTAGAGAGTAATGGAGAAAGGGACTTGGGGGGGGGTTCCTACTGTCAGGTCTGATGGAAGCCAAGCGCTACAATGAGTAATTTCATAAATATAGTGGCAGGTGGGACTTGTTGGACATGCCCACTCTCTCCTTTACAAATGGTGGGTAATGTTCCTGACCTCTTCACCTCAGTGGGGGCTGCAGCAGCTGGAGCGCCTCAGCCCCGATATTGTTGACTGACTTGGTGGGTTTGTGTGCGTGGGACATTGTGTGTGTATGTATGAGAGAAAGTAAGCGTGTGTGTGTACATGCGCATGTAAGCACATAAAACACACTAATACACTTGAGTGTGCCTGTCTGCTTTTATAAATGGCCGTTCGGCCACCCGAGTTTTCCTTTATCCCCGTCCATTTTTCACAGTCACCGCACACACAATCTCCCCATACAAGAGTCGCACGACACCCTCTAGGTCACGCAAATTTACCACCTCAGAAATATTGCGCCTTAACTCCCTACAGATTGCAGTAAACACTGGCGAGCTGTTTATTTGGAACAAATCATTGGTGAGATGGGGGGCTGGAGGCGTTAGGAGATTTAGAGCTACTGGTCGTCCTAAAGGGTGTGTTCTGGGGTCCGGCCGGCCTGCTATAGGGAATTGAAGCCCCCGCGGCCCAGAGGTCACCAGCGATACAAGGTCTGGTGTGACGGTCAGGAAGACAAACCCGACCTGCGTGCTGTAAATTAAGAAGGGAACTGAGTCTGCGCCGCATGGATTAGCGCTAATCGCACACCCACCACAGGGTCATAAGGTTGCCATTGCGGCAACAGAAAGGTGACGTACAGACGGAAACAGCCGTCTTCGCAGCGCCCATCGGGAGGGGAGACGATCGCCATTGTAACGTTAGAGAGTGGAACGGTGGGGCAGGAGGTCAGGCGTACAGAGATAGGGAGCCACTGTGTTGGGCTACGGTCATGTCTGCCGCGGATGTGCGGTGCGGGGAGGCGGCGCAGAGGCTAAAGGTAGGCGATAGGTGGAATAAAGGCGGGCGGCCGTGTGTAGATATGGGTGGAAAGGCAGGGGGAGGAATGAAAGCAAAGGATAAACTGCAGATAAAAAAAAACAAAAAAAACAAGGCACCTGGTGAGTTAGTGGGTGGCCTTCAAGCGAAATGGAAGAGACAAGGAACAATGGAACAAAGAGACTGTGTCCTGAACACTCATCCTCCCAGTCTGTGGCCTGATAGCGGGGCGTAGTGAGACGTTACAGTACGTGCCTAATGCCCGGCTCACGCGGAGAGGCGGGGGTGGAGGGGGGGGGTGTCAGAGTGGCTCCATATCCTCGGGGGCCGCGGGGGGTCAGCGCATTGAAGCCGGTGTCGCTCCCCTCAAACGGCGGCGCCCTTTGATGAAGCCGAGGGGTTCCGTGACAGCCACGAGGACCCAGATAAACTGTCAACTCTCCGCCACACTAAAAGCCCCTCTTGTCTGGATGCCGGAGCGGGGGGACGGCCTGGTTTGAGGGGGAGATGGCGTGGGCCCAGACATATGTCTCAACTCTGGAGATAATAGTTTCAGAAATCAGCGCGGCGCTTTTAATGGGGTTTCTTTCTCAGGCTGTTATGGCCCAGATTGTAATAATATTGGGAGGGGGGGCTGGTAATTTTGGCATTTAATGAGTCCTTTAGCGTAGAGTGTGCATACGCCTGTGAGTTCCTATCAGCCTGAAGCCGTTATTGACTTTGCGTGGTCGAATACTCCCTGCTCCCGCCGATTGTTTATTAATCAGACTCTCTGTCTCCAAAGGACCTGCTGATACGTCGGGGAAAACAAAAAAAAAACAAAAACCCTGTCCCATGCAGACGGCGCATGTGATGTCCTTGTCGTGGTCTGGCTCGCTCTCATCCAGCCATCTTTGAAGAGATGTCACCGCGGTCATATTTTAATTTTTTTTGTCCCGCATCAAAGGTTTTACGGCGATAACAGGTCAACAAGCCAAAAGGCCGGGGTCACGGCCGCTCGGATTCGACAAGCCCCGAACGATCTCACCGCAGTCATGTGGAGCTCATTCATGCTTTCAAACTTTTTTAAATAAGGTTCTGCGTGGGAACCGGTTCCCAAAAACTCAGCCGGCTCGGAAGAACGCTGATAAAAAGAAAAAACAGGTTGTGAAATCTGCTTTTTAACGATCAGTTAAACAAGTTTTTTGGAGGTCCCTTACAAAATATTGACCATCTTCCCGACTGGAACTTTAATCACATCCAGCCATCACACGCTTCTTGGTACAAAAAAGAAAATCCTTTTTGGATGGTTTTTTTTTGGAAATTGGGCGATCCGTCCAGAGGATGGCAGTCATGAGCAGAACTGCTGTATCATGAACCCTCTGAGAACTATCCGGGCCTGCCGGGCTTATCAATCCAGGGGAATGTGTACACAATAGAGAGCTCCAGCACCACGGCAGTTTGAACCCCCTGATCTGACGGCGTAGACGTTTATCTTTGCGGCCGCAGAGAGTATCGAAAAACCCATGTGCCTTTCCCTCCATTTAAAGAAAAATAAATGGCCCGAGATTACATTGTTATGTTGATTTTACTGGGAAATGCCTTGACGTGAATGAATTTATTTTTTCTTTGTCTTGTGGTTTGAATCGCCAGGCCCGCAAACCCCTTGGAGAGGTGTGTTTTTTTTTTTTTTTTGTTTTTTTTTCTGTTTCTATTTTTTCTCTCGTGATGCAGCACTAGTATATTTGCGCCCCTGTCGCTTGGCCATAGCTGCGCGAAGAAACCGAAGAGAGTCGGCTCCCTCCCCAACTCAGGAATTCCACCAGAAAGAAAAATGAATGGCCCAAAAAACATTTGTCTTTTGTTTATTCCGACAGGACATGCAACGCATTCTAATTGTGCGCCGGGGGCGAGAGAAGCCGACTTATCTCCAACCCAGCACATTCTGGGAATGTAAACAGAAAGATAAAAAAACAGCAAGTCACAACACAATCCGTCCAATCGGGGTCGCTCTGTATCCCACCCGCTTCCTGCCGGAGCTCGGAGGCCAATCAATAAAAACGCGGGCTTAATCCCACCTCCCCGCGTTCCAGCCCCCCGGCAGCCAATGCGGCACGGCTGGTGCTGACGGGGGAACCGGGGTGGGGGGGTTATCAGGAAGACCTCCAACCTCTAACTGACTGTGGGTCCCGGAGCAGGAAGAGGTCAGGGGGTCGTAGCGAAAACCTCATTCACAGCTCGGCTCACCGCACTGAATGGGAGGGGAAGGTGTGTTTGTCTGTGTGTGTGTGTGTGTGTGTGTGTGTGTGTGTGGGGGGGGGGGTCAGTCTGCTGGCGGGGAGCGGATGTCGGTGAAACAGCGGCAGCTCAGCGGCGTCCTTCTGGAGGGCCAGGGGAGGAGGGCCCCGCGGAGAGGAACGGTATCACGGTTTGATATCATGTTTGTCGGCTGTCTAGACAGGAAAGTATGCGCCTCAGAGCATCCCCACCTCGCCGCGTTATCTCTGATTGCGAGCGCGTATCTGTCATACGTGCACCCGCGGGGAGAAAAAAAAAAAATCATTAGGGGGAAAAGTGACATTTGTCGCAGTGAGAGACTTTGAAATTGACGGACTGGAAACGGGGGCCTGCGGACGTGTCGCGGGGCAGTGGTATCGGTTGAAAAGTGCGTTCGGGCTTCGTGAAGCGGCCGAGGCCCGCGCTCCCTCGCGCGCCACGGGTATCAAAGCGACGCCGGCTTTGATCTGTCGACGGCTCCGCCTGGGCGATGGCTCGGCCGCTGACCTTTCATCCGGCCCGCCAACCCGGGGATTCAATAATATAATAAAAGATGATTAACAATAATAACTCCCGGAGAGGATGGGGTGGGATGAGAAGAGGCGGAGGGACAGAGAGAGAGACAGAGAGAGAGAGAGAGAGAGAGAGACAGAGACAGAGAAGAGAGCGAGGGAGAGAGACAGTGAGAGAGCGAGAGAGAGAGAGAGAGAGAGACAGAGAGAGAGACAGTGAGAGAGCGAGAGAGAGAGAGAGAGAGAGACAGAGAGAGAGACAGTGAGAGAGACAGAGAGAGAGCGAGAGAGAGAGAGACAGAGAGAGAGACAGAGAGAGAGAGAGAGAGACAGAGAGAGAGAGACAGAGAGAGAGACAGAGAGAGAGACGAGCCTCTGAGTGAGGAGTGCTTTGAGCCGTCTTTCATTCTTTCAACCGCTTCCCCCCCCCCCTCCTCTTCTCTCTCTCTTCTCCTGTGTATACAGTACTTCTGTCACCCCCTCCTTTATTGGCTCTTTTTTTTTTTTTTACCGCCGCTGCTCTCCTTCTTTTTCGTCCCCCACTTAAAATATCTTCCCTGCGTTTCATCCCCCCCGGGCAGCTCATGATAGATACGTGACGTACAAATATCGGACCTTCTCTCGCCCGCAAAGGGCGTCGCCGACGAGCGGGTCTGGAGAGTCAGCGTCCCAAAAAAAAAACCCCAAAAAACAATCACGTTATTATATCACTGAAAAACAAACGGGTATTATTTTTGCCTCTGAGTCTAAAATGTAAATGTTTACAAACATTCATATTCGTACAATATCTACGATAAATACATGCGTGAGGGGTCTTCATTTGCCGCTCCGGGCTCCGTGAGCGACGCCTGATTGTTTTCCAGCGCTGAACGTCTGTTTATCTCCGATGATACACAGAGCCGACATATACAGTCAGACGAGGCGGCCTGTTTATTTGTAGGCTGTGATCGGGAGCCCCTAATATGAGAGACGTTTGCTTTTCAGACGGCGTCCAAACACATTACGATAATGTTAAAACAACTTTCCGGTTTCTCTCCGGAGAAACAGGGGAAATATGTTTTTGTTGAGGCGGGATCATTATTCACGGGACTAGAGTGGACGAGGCCTTGCGGCAAAGCGAAGAATTGAACATCGCCGCGGCGCTTTTGAAGGGTAGGCTCCGACTGAAACCGCCTGTTTGGCGGATAGGGCAGGTTGGACGCATGTCAGCGTGGCTCGAATGCATAATCTGAGTGGTATTTTCAACAAAAAAACGTAAAAAAAACATGCTTTTGGGGACCTCAGAGACCATATCTTAACTTGGTGAAAAGGAGCATAAAAGGTCCCCCTTAAGACCTAAACACCCCATTTAAATCTCTTTTAGAATATACAGTAATCACGTTCAGGGTTAGTCTTTATATGTGACATGAAAAATAAACAGTTGCAAACCTTGCATTTCATCAGGCTTTTCGTGGCTCTACTCTCATGGCTACATGCTTAACTTAAGAGACGAGAAACAGGAACTAAAAGACAAGAAACAGTAAGTAAGAGACTAGAAACAGGATGTTTTGTCGCTTCATTCTGGCAACCTATTGTAGCCTGCATATAGTTCTGGGTTCTGGGTTTTTCAAATCAGCACATTTGGCTGCATCCATGTTAACCTAATAGACTAGAAACAGGAAGTAAGGGACTAGAAACAGGAATAAGAGGCTAGAAACAGGAAGTTTTGTCGCTTCATTCTGGCAACCTACTGTAGCCTGCATCTAGTTGTGGGTTTCATCGACTCTTTTGTGCTTTCACAAATCAGCACATTTGGCTGTATCCAAGTTGACCTAACGGACTAGAAACGGGAAGTTGCGCCACTTCCTCCTGCAGCCAGCTTTACGCTCTGGATGCACCACGGCAATTGCAAGAATGAAATAAAATGCAATATGACTGTTATCCGAAAACACGTTCCACGCACTAGAATCTGAGTTCCACAATTTTTGAAAGGGAGATTTTAGATCGTCACCCCCTAAAACCCTGTGCAATTCAACTCTGCAACGCCTACGCGCAGCGACGCCGTGATATTCTAACGCTCTTAGCGCCACAGCTCCGACGCGCGGTGACGACGTCAGGCCGTGGCGCTCGGTTGAAGCGAGGGCACGCGCTGTTCCCCCCTTTTTCCTGTCGCCCGTCACCTGTAAATCCAGACACACGTCCCTATACGGTACACTGCGGCGAGCTCATTACAGCCTGCGCGGCCCAAAAATTCTGCAACATACTTATTTACTGCTGGGGCTGAAAGGAATGAGAAAAGGAGACCTTCATTTTGGATCTGACGTCTCTTGACCACACACCACAAGAAATGTGGGTAAATATATATCCATACGAGCATGTACCCTTTAGCGTATATAGGCTCTCGCGCCGGCCCTGGGGACTTAATGAAATAGACGCTGGAGGGCCTCCTCTACAATCAGCGGACCGAGGCCCAGGGCTCAAATTATAATCAGCTTCAGTTTACACTTTGTTTGTTGTGGGGCAATTAGACTGTCCAAGCTCAGACAATGTGGTTATACTTTCCTGCACCAAATGGCCTGCATCCTGTGCGCGAAGGGTGCCAAGAAAACCCTCAAATGACAACAGAGGAAGGGAGAGCGAGAGAGAGAGAGAGAGAGAGAGAGAGAGAGAGAGAGAGAGCGTGAGAGAGAGCGAGAAAGGACAGCGAGAGCGAGAAGGGGGAGGGCGAGCGGCGAGAGAGATACAGAGAGAGAGAGAGAGAGAGAACCTGCCTAAGAGCAGGCCTCAACCCGGCAGCGTGTTTGTCAGCAAGGAGAATCAGATATGGCTTAATTTCCCTCGCAACCGTCCCCCCCTCCCCACCGCACACTTACGGCTTCCGACTTCTCCCTCACTCCCGGTTCCTCTTTTCTTCTCTCAACTCGGGGGGCTCGGGCGGCTTATGCAAATTATTAGTCTGCAGCCGTTTCTTTTTTTTTTTTTTTTTTCCGAGACAGCCTCGTTTTTCTAATTTGGAAGATTTCAAGTGGAGGAAAACAGGGCCTTGTCTAAGGACATGTCAGACGATTGTAAATAAAAAAAGGAAAACGGGGTTTCCGCGCAGCCCCCCAAATTTACGATCTGCCGACGCTGATCGTTCACCAGCGGGCGGGCTCCACCCACGCTCGACGCAAACTTTTTTCTTTTTTTTTTTTTTTTTCGCCCGTTTCCGCCGCGCCATCTTGACGTCCATTTCCGGGAGCTTTTATCCTCCCCTTCAGATCCTCTAATCTTGTGAGTCTCATACGGTGCTGATTTACTATCTCTCGGGTACGGCAGCTTGGCAGACGCTCCGGTTCCCTGATTGTATCTGGTGCTGCACAAACACCGGCGCTCACAATATTTATCAAATCGCTTGGCTCGCGTGCGCTCTCTTCCTGTCCCTGCCTCTCCCTGACACACAACCCCCACCCCACCCCAACCAGCCCTCCTTCCAACCCGATCCCCCCCCCCCCCCCCCTCTCCGGTTGGCCATACCTCCTCTTCTATGGATCCTCAGAAGATCAAAGGGCAAAAAGGGACAGACAGAAACATTTTTTTTTATCTCCGCCATCAAACAAGACGCTGACGGCTGGTGTCTGCGCACGCAGGCCGACGGGAGACAAACAACCCAACCCAAAACCCCCCCTTCCCCCCAAAAAAGGACGAAAATAACGATGTTATGTTGCTAACTTCTAACCCTGTCGAGGAACATGATGGAATGTCCAGGAAGTCGGCGCACTGTTCTTCAGAAGAAGAAAAAAGAAACCGAGAAAAAAAAAAAAAAAAAAAAGATACCCTCGTACTTACAGAGACAGTCACGCGAGGGCTGGACTTGGTTTTCTTCTGCAAACACAAAAGGATTAGTTAAAGTCACTTGAATTCTTACGGGATTAAAACATGCCCTGGTATTTTAACTTGTGCCGGCTACTTGGCAGAGGGTTTAAGCTACTGATTAGGAAATGTAGTGGAACATGGTGGGAGGCCTCGCTGGAGATGAATGACTTCTTTCATTGTGTTGCACTGTACCTACAGTATCGTATGTAGGAATCAATAGCTTCCCAAAGTACGCTCGGCCAAAAACTGAAACTAGGACACTTAACATCTATGAACTTTGGCTTTGAGGTAAAAAGCTGTAGTTAGAGACTTGACCGCAATCAGGCTTGTTCACGTTTTCGCCCCCGTGCCCCGTGGCGGCTGAAGCGGCCAAACCTACTTCCGTGTCCACACCTGAGCGGAGTTCCACCGACATTGCACACAGATACAGGTGCCTGCCAACTCACCGGCGGTTCAGCGAGGATTTCACAAAAACCAAACCGAAACAAAACGGCAACGGATGTTTCGGCAACGATGTTTGTAACCGTCAAACTTCTTTGATGGGGGAGCTTTACGATTTTGGCACTTTTACGCCGCCGGCGTGCATGTGAGTCCATCGGCAGGGCCTCCGCGGCTCCTGTTTACCCCAAGAACCCCTCCCAACGCCTTGACGTAATCTTATAGAGAGTCATGTCGTATGCTTCCGCCAAGAGAGGAAAGTGATATGGGTGTTCTGGTCTTTGTGTCTACCTCCCTCCACATGGAGTCCATTTATGAGCCCGGTCTCCAAAGCATTTACACGCTACATAAGTGAAAATTCACATACCGCGTCACCAAACCGGCTCAAGGTCGCTGTAGACGCCGGCTCCTCATATGGAATCGGACCGCGCCGCTGCGTAATTGCGCGCAGGTTGTTCTGCTAACGCACAAATGAAATACGGTACGTATTTGCAAAACACTCCAACATCTGAGTCTAACATTTTTCATTCCGGTTAAATGCCACTGAGATCGGCATCTGCAATCCGTCCGCACAATCGCGATCGCGGAGCTGCATCCGGTGCCTGGGAACCGCCAAACTCAACAGGGAAGAGAACGATGCTTTATGAAAGAGACGGAAATCACCGAACGTTTGGGTGGGGGGGGTATCAACTTTATTCCGTCTTGTTTGGTGGATAAAGAGTTAGTGTGCCATTTGAACTACTGGTCATTAAAGTGTTTCCTGTGAGCTTGCAGCAAAGGGTTGGTGGGGGGGGGGGGCACTCTAATGGGCCTCTCATGGAAGGGCGACATTTAATTTAATGAAAAATCCAATTCTCAGCCAGGCAGCTCTCAATGTCCATTCATAAAAAAAAAAAAAAAAAGTAATTCTGTGAATTGCTGTTCTCATTCTGTCGTGAAGTTTTCCATCCAGCTCATGAAGATAAATTATCCTGTCTTTTCCACTCCAGTCTGTGTGCCTGTTTGTGGATGCCTGGGTCTACATAGCTTTGTGTGAGCATGTGTATATTTGTATGTGTGTGTGTGTGCGCGCGTGTGTGTGTCATGTGACGTGAGTGACATGTGTGTTACCCATGTGCTTCAGCACGGGGCAATCACTCAAATAGGGTCAGAGACCGGTCAAAGATATGGTCAGAATTGGGTTAAGATAAAGAGTTAGGAATGAATATGGTCTTTGTTCCACAACCTGGCTCGTGCAGATTGCAGTCAATAAAAAGTCACACACAAATGAAACATTAGATAAATGAATACGTTTTACGCTGCGGGTTTCTTTCCTCATTTAAACACGTCAGTAGTGTAGCCTGAGTGCAACTATCAATCACCCTTTTTCCAGCGATATGTAATTTTCGTAACGACATAACACCAGTGTTCAGCCCTTCTGTGTGCCCCCGTAATTTTTCCAACCGTTTGCCGACTCTTCATTCCAATCCAGGCGAAATCCCACAGTCTCAATAGGCAGTCAGTGGGCAGAGTTTTGTCATTAACCGGCCCCCATATTCCCCACCGGGGAGACAAAGCGAGGCAGGAAATGAAATAAAAGCGCTTCGGCGGTCAGAAACGACCGGCTTCTCTGATTGAGCCATCGCTTCTTGTTGTTTGTGGCGTCTGTCCACTTTACTTGTCTTTTCCATCAGTTTAGACGCTGCCTCAGCGGTTAGAGAAGGCCTTTTACTGCCACGGTGAGCAAATTGTGGGCTGTTTTATTTAGTTAAAAGTGATCAGCAAATTGGTGCATTTATCTGATTCATCCTCTAATGGTGTGGCCTCAAGATGGTTTTCGCCTCGTAGAAAATGTCTTGATCGGACGGGTTGGGACTTTAAAGAATCGCCATTGCTTCATCCCGGGACCTCGTCGTGTAAGAAGTTTAGTATCGCTCAGATTGCTCCGACTCACGCGGCGGAATACCAGGGGGGGACCCCCACCTGCAGAGTAGCCAACCGTGGAGAACGTCATCAGGCGGCTTTCTTTTAAATTTTTTTTTTTTTACCAAAATAGGCTCAAGGGTGCATTCAACGCCTGACACTCGCCGCCGCTGCCTCAGAGGCTTACAAAAGTGCCGAGCGGCGGTGGATGCCAACACAACCTGATACTAACTAAATGTACTGACGCAGGTTTACCCAGAACGTTTGGAGAGGCTCATGAAAGGCTCTATGAAAAAAAAGGTCATTTTTCAGAGACAAGATGTTCCAAATCTAAGATTAGTTATTTTTTTATGGGTTTCTTGTGTTGCCTTTATTGGGTAAGTATGCTTTCTCCCTCCAAAACAATTGAAACAACCTTGTTGTGCAATATTTTTAGCCGTGCAAATATGACATAACGGTCTAAGTTATGAATGTTTGGGTAAATCGAGGGAGGAAAAGGTGTACAAGAGGTATAAACAGTATACAGCGTTACACCTCAAACAAAGTCGTAATCTCAGTGCAATTAGCCCCGGTTTTAAATTCAAATTTAAGGACCATTTAATCCAAATGAAAACGGCCTGCACTGCTTTTTTTGGACCCAGGAGGCGAAGTCAAACACTTTCTTTTGATTACCGGTAACGACTTGGGGGAAACATAATCCAATAATCTCTAAGCAAAGATACATAATTTCACAGGCTAAATGGGGTGAACGGTTTACTAGGGTGATTATGCGGGGAAAAATGATTGGATAAACAACATTTTTGCTCTTGAAACCGAGGCCCCCAAACTAAATCCCCGCTTCCTTTTAAACCCAATCTCTGAGAAAGAATATCCCTCCCTGTCGTTGCCCGCCGCCCCCTCCGTCGCCCCTGCTTGGCTGCAAGCGTGAATGACAGCGCGAAACCTGGTTTATACCTGCACCAAAGGGTGAGGGCGCGAGGCAGGTTGTGACGCAAAATGACATCACCAGGGGGCTGGTTCCATGGCGCGCGGGGACCGGCGTGACGTCGCACCTCCGAGATTGTGTGACCTGGCGCGAGGAAAATGCGTCGGAAGCGGAGGGAGATCGGCGTTTTGCTGTTTTATTTCTGGTACATTGGCAAAAAATGTATCCGCAGCACAAGTCAGATGTGAAATTTAGAGTCTACCAATGACTTTTTGACGCAGAGATAAAGTAATATGCGCAAACAGCTCATTCAGGTTTGATGATTTTATTGTAAATGAACAGGGTCGTTGAAAACGTCAGTTTACAAATAAAAGGTAACTTTTTTATTGGTATTTATGTTCAGTTTCTTTTTAGAGAATCTTGCAATGAGGCAGAATAGTTCCACATTGTGACTCGTTCCATAGTTGAGTAAGTTCCTCTGTAATAAGATGCTGAGCACGACCCCGGAACGCCCCGACCGGACCAGCTCCTTTTCTCCTTTTCGGCGCTTTTGTCGGGTTCAACCACCGCGGACAGCAATTCCTCCTCTGGGTGCACGAGCTCCGATGCCCCGCGTGCAGCCGCGTTTGCTGTCTAGCGCTCCTCTTCGTTTACTGCTTCCTGCTTCACACGGTGCTTTCTCTCTACCGCCACCCGTGGTTTCATAGAAGACTGCAACGGAGAATGTGCCGGCCATAAACGCCCTGCGCTCTCTGCACGGGCGGCGCCACGCCCAGCCCCGCCTGCGCCGACGTATAACCGGGGCTTTACGCTGTGCATTCCGTCAGTTCCTATTGCTACCACACGGCTCCAAATGAGTCAGTGGGCACAGCTGCCGGGGGCCTCCTTTAGTCCTACGACACGTGAGCGCCAAAAATCTTTCATCGCTCAAAACGGTGAAGTCTTTCTTCTTGTGCATCAGTCTTTCTCTCCTTGTTCCTGTGCATTGAAGGGGTCGTGCACACACCGTTGGATTAACATTATCTTCCCCTGGATTGACTGGTACACTGGTACGTGTCCAGCCACGACGTAATATGCAAACAATAAAAATCTGGCCCTTACGCTCTTCCCCTGTACCTCTATTTGCCTACGTGTCAAAGTAACTTTCACCCGCTGGCCGAGGGGGGTTGCCAATGAGCAAGCAAGTGTGCCGCTTTTACCCTTTCACCGGGCCTTGGATGAGCTCTGGACGGTATATCCTGTTGCCAAGGAAATGCGATATCCAAACAAATTGGTAGTGGGAGGCCGTGTTGACTCAGGATATTGCTAATGTTTTACATTAAGCCTACACATGCCTCAGTCAGTCACGGCTGTGGGATACGCAGCCCTTCGCCGGGGGAGCGATACAGCGCCTGACAACTGCGTAGGCTTTTAATAGCGCGAGCCGTCACTGAAAAGAGATGTCCACTTCCTCTCCCACACAGGCGTGCACTTATGGGATAAAATGTTGGCGGGCCGAGGCATTTGTTATGGCATAAGCAGGAAGCATATGGTCCTGACATTAGCATCAGGCGGTCCACCGTTCAATCCCCCTCGCCCCTTCTTCTCCCTCGGCAAACCTCTCCTACAGCACTTGTCCGCCATCGTTTCTCCTCTTCGTCTCTCCTTCTACGAACCCCTGTAAGTACGCAGCAGATTTAAAGGGAAGCACTGGTGTTTTTTTTAAACCCAAGCCTTGTTTTTTGACCATTGGGAGTCACCAACATTGGCATCAGGAACTTGAGAGGGTTGGGATTTTCCACCCGCCGGGCAATTTGGTGTCGTGAAAGAACGCCGTCGCGATTGTCCCATTATAATTTCAGCTTGATTCGTGGCAACTGTCGAAACGGTCCCCTCGAAAAATAAGGCCGAGGTTAACAGGTTTCCTTCAAGTGAAGAATATCTAACGCTCGAGGTAAGAGATGCTGGGGGCCAGTGGTGCTTGGTTCCAGGAAGCGAACTGGGGTCTAATTTAATCTTCGCAAGACCCGGTGGGTGGTTGTTGGCAGCTTCAATTCTGTTTGTCCAACACGTCCTTTCATCCGGCCACACTATTCCCGTGAACCGTGGCTGTGCAATATGACATCATGCAGTTGCAGTCACTGCTTATATACTGCTTATTATAAATCATGGACAGAGCCCTTGGGCGGCTCAAGAGCAGCACCACTGAGAACACGGCATCCAGGGGTTCTGCTAATGATATCCAGCTCCCAAAATGACATTAAAATTATTCTAATATAAATTGTAGGAAGCCTTTAATTCAGGTCCTCAGCTCCCAACTATTTTGTCAAGCAAAGGCAACATCATGTAGAAACATCATCCCCGCCTTGGTCTGTCGACAGACGATAAACGGGATCTTCCAAGGACCTAACTGGTGTCAAATTGAGTTTTGGCCCATTTTCTCGTGAGTTTACGAGACATTTTCCTCGGTGACAGCCGACATTATTAGATTATTAATATTGTCTCTGTTTCTGTCATAAAAATTGTAAATATATGGTGAGAAAATGGTCAGGGAGACGGTCAGTGGTAACGTAAAATGTGTGTGATGACAAGTGAATGGGCTGAAACTGAAATTGCCACTAGGGAGCCAGGGAGCCAGGATGTGGTGTCACACACGGACCAGCCTTGCCCGTCAGTGGCACAATGGCCTTGGTGATCCTACCTGCGGCACTGACAGGAAAACCAGTTAAAGTGTAAACAGATGCGGAGTGTTTACACTTGGATGAGCATCTATCAGTGCAACTCCAAGCTGACGAGGTTTTTTTCGCCTCTAGAAGTGTTTGTGAGAGAAAAATAGGATGTGCTTTAACGATGCAGCCCCCCCCCCCCCCCCGCCCCCCCTTTTTTTTTGTGAATAAACCTCATTTA
>NC_137206.1:13203065-13268065 GCF_960531495.2 Zeus faber | reverse complement strand
CGTTTTCCACCCGTGTTTTGCGTTTCGTGTCGTTTATGGCGCAACCCCTCATTGTTTTCGGCAGTTTCTACAACCTCAGAGAAACTTGCAGAGAAACCTGCGCCTGGAAGAACGTATACAGTACAGAAACGCCTTTTTGTCTCCATGAGTCAGACCAAAAGACCATATGGCAAATGGCCAATTTCTCAGTTGTGGTGCCTGTTGCTCATATTCTAACCAATGTAAGATGATTAAATACCTACAGTTGAGATGACATTTATTTTTGTTTGTACCATCTTTGGGTTTCGTTTTGGTATGATGCTGGTGGCACATCCTCAGTGATGGCCCTATCTTTTTAAACCCCCCCGCACAATTCACGGCAATTTTCAGAATGTCACCAGCCGCAACTTTCCTTTTGGTTAAATACACATTCTGTCCAGTCCCCAGACATCCCCATCCACAATACACATATTGTTCAATTGACTTAGGAGGGGTAGCCCAGAAATTGATTATAATGTTATGTGAATCAATTATGTGGATTGTCCGGGGGGTCCCTGAGGACCGGATAGAAAATCCCCGTTCTAGAACAGAAGGTGTTGTACAAGGACGAAATCCCCCATTTTTTTCATTTTTATTGAGCTTCCTCACATCATTGTGGAGTAACCTAAAAAACATGTTTGGTCCATTCCTTGACGTGAAGAGTACAAACCCCAGCCACACACTGTTCGAACTGCTACCATCTGGGAGACCGTACGAGGGGCCCGGTCCCGGGCCCCGGTTTCGGGGGACAGATCCCAACCCCCAAGCCTCGCGCCCTGTTATCACACATAAGAAAGTCCACGTATTGGAAATGAGATCACGAGACACGAACACATGTGTTTCATATCTTATGTTGTAAACGCACCTTTCTGCCGCTTCGGAAGTCGTCCCTGATGGGATTTTGTTTGTTGCGCAGGAAATTGGGAGTTGAACCGAGAACGCGCTTCATTTAAGGCTTCATCTGAGACGTGAAAGTGTTTACTCGAAAGGGGTTCCTTACCGTACCCCGCCCTCTCTCTCTCTCTCTCTCTCTCTCTCTCTCGCGGCCCTCGATCGGATTGTGTAACTCGCGTCAAACTGACTTGGACCGAGCTTTACGGCGAGGAAATTATTGGTGTTTACTTTTCCTACTTTATCATCTTTCTTTTGGGGTCGCGAAGCAAAAAAAAATCATGACTTATGACGGGTTTTTCTTTTTAACCGGGCCATTTGTTAGGGAACGAGACGACCGCCGGGTAGACGCGTTTTTGGACTCTCGAGTGGTCTTGACTTGTGTGATCCACTCGCATTTATTGCGGAAAAACACTTCCCTGCGGAACAGTTACCAGACATCAGTGTGTGTGTGTGTGGTTGGGTGGGTGCCGGTGGGGGGTGACTCCAATGTAAACGTTGAGGAATTTGCGCAGAAGAGGAGCTGCTATCACAAAGTTCTTTGGTCCATTCACATTTAAATGCATCTTCTGCAATAACTATGTCCTGTGGACGACCTGTAGGATGACAAGAGCACAGTTTTTGGTTATAGAGGACCACCACCAACCCCCCCGCTTTGGAGAACTATTTATCATGTTTGGGTCCATAAACCACTGATCACTACTCCAAGAGGGGTAGAATCACCAGGGGTGAGACAAATAAACACAGAAGCAAACAACATTCACACGGAAACATAAACACTGGACGACAACACGTATTGAACTTGAACTGCATCTTAAACATCCCCGAGCGTCTGACGACGGGAGAGTTGGAAAGAGTCCTGACGATCCATACTTAAGTCAGAGTACTGCTTCCGCAGCGCCCTTATATTTGGGTACAACTAAAGGTTGTGATGAGCAAGACGACTCCAGCAATACTCAGAGCGACCCTTTTTCCACCCTGCGTATCCAGAAGTCGGTATCCCATTCGTAAATAATGTAGACAGACACAATGAATTCATGAGCCGCTTTTACGGTACAATTCCAGGGCAAAAATAAATTAATTAATAAACACAATTCTCAACAACTCTAATATACCTGCGTCAAACACCGGGAGCCCGCCTGCGAGTCCTCGCTTCTGAGTGGAGTTTCATGCGTCTGACGTTCAAACCCCTGTTCCCCCCCCCGGAGCTGCCCTCGTCCGTGTCCTCGGCGGGCGGCCGCGCCTTCCTCTCATAATTGGAGGCGGCACAAAGGGCAAGGGGGTAATCATCGCAAAACGCTCTCCGCTCTACTCCCCCCCCCCCCCACCCCACCCCCCCCCACGCCATTCAAGAGAGAAAGACGCACAGAAGTCACCTGTGATTGACCTCGGTTTACAGAGAGCGAGGCATCCCTCCCCCTAACCCCCCACCCCCATCTCCGACTCCCATCTCACAAAGGCGTCCCCGTCAATCAGCCTGGCCACTTATCAAATTAAGCACGACCCGCAAAATGGCCGTCTTTGTCAACGCGTTCTATGCCAGTGTGTGGGGGAGACGAGGCGGGAATAGAGTAGAAAATTGGGATTCGCGACGCTGCCGGGGTGAGGGAGAGAAGTTGGGGGTGAGTGGGGTGGAGGTAGAGAACCAGCTCCACCCGCTCTCACCGCTAACCCAGTCAATCTCCACATTTTTCCATATCGAGGACCCTCTGTAGGATAGGCACCAGGCCGCGGTTCCCATTCGATGAGATTCGGGACCCCGATCTGAGAGGGTTTTTATCGTACTGCCGCGGTGTGTTTTGTACAGCTCCGTCACTTTGAACATCATACGGTTTCTTTTTTTCTTCCCCCCCATGTCTCGTCATCTTGCTGTCTGGGTTGATAGACTGACTGACTGGGTCTTGTTGCTTATCCTTGAGAGCTGACGATTCCACCGAACTTCAGGAACGCGGGTCCCGCCCCGCCCGCAGCTCTCCATTACTCAAAACGGAGTTGCGGAGCAATCGCCGTGAGGGAGTCGGCGAAGTGTTTTTGTCGGATCCGCTCGAAGGACGGGGTTGTCGAACCCTGTTCCCTGTTTGTGCGACACTGTGTAAAGGGCGTTCTCGAGCGACGCTGGAAAGCCGGGACATCTGTTTGATTATCGAAAAGTCCTCGGGAGGCTGACCAAAGTTTAGGTTTTGCAGCTGCCGGCTCGAAAAAAACCCCCCAAAAAATAAAAACGAGAAACACTTGGACATGAACTGCATCCATAACTGCTTATGGACGTCATGTACATTAGATCAATTTTACTGCTTACCAGTATGAACAGGTTGTTATCATCTTTGATAGTATCCCTCAGTGTATTCATATTTAGTGCACAGCCAATCTGTGCTCCCGCTCTGGTTCCGCTTGGTCATGCGGCTTAATTTGCCGCGGTTCCTTTATTTGTAGCGCGTCCAACCATTACGGTGTGCGTTCCGTCTTATAGTCAAGGGCATTTTGAAAAGCTCAAAAGGGAGAACACGGACGGAGCAGTATTGCCAGAGAAGTGTCTCGTGGAATTCCGAAGAGAATCGCAACGACGCTCTGATCGGAGATTTTTGCATGCGTTCGACGGCAGCTTGGCGACGCCAGTAATGCGCAGACGCACGATGTATGCTTTTTGGGTTTTTTTTTGCTACGGCTGGATGAATTTGAACCTTTTTCTTTTTTTGTTCCGCCCTCGGCGATTCCGAGCCGTCCGTTCCAGGAAGCACCGCGGCGCACACTGCATCTGACACAGTGGGAAGGACCACAAAGGGAAAAAAAACAAAAAAAAAACATAAATAACTTTAAGTTGGGGGGGGGGGATGACCTTTCCGGTGTGGTAATGCTCGGAGGAGAGGCAAAATTAAGCCCGGCGTACTGTAAATCTAGTTTAAGGGGCCTCTCTCTCTCTCTCTCTCTCTCTCTCTCTCTCTCTCCCTCAATCTCTCTCTCTTTCACGCAGGCCCTTGTGCTGGCAGCCGTGGAAAATGTCAGGCCTCAGACTGGCAGAGGATGAAGGGGCTGCGGGGTGGGGGGGTTTGGGGGACTGGGGGGCGGCGAGCAAGGGGCGTGCGGGGGCGGAAGAGCGACGTTTCTGAGGTTTGCAGACGCCATATTTGTCTAACATTTCTGCCCGTTTAGAACAAGTTCAGTCACAGTTCATGAAACAGAGCACCTCCATTTACAGGTCCCCTCCAACAAGCCCCGGCTTTATGTTCCACTCCCACCGTACACACACACGCACACACACACGCGCACACACACACACATACACACACACACACAGACACATACACATATGCACACACCCGCGTATGAATTTAAATTTTTAATTCTCCCACACTGAGTAATTCTGTTCCCAAATGCAGTTAACCGGGCGTCTCCGCTCCTGATTGGTGAAAGTCGTCTGATTTACGTCTTTAATTAAAGAGGTGGCTCCAGCGTTTGTCCGCGAGGCGCTGCAGCCGGTGATCGACGACCGCCGGCCCCTCTCCTCCGCCGCTCCCTGACGGGGCCCGAGGAGCCGGAGCCGAGACGGAGACGGGGAGTCAGGGTGGAGACATGGACCCGCGTCTGAGGCCTGAGGACAGAGAGGGGAGCCAACGAAACAATGAGAGGGAGAGAGAGAGAGAGAGAGAGAGAGAGAGAGAGAGAGAGAGAGAGAGAGAGAGAGACAGAGGGAGAGAGAGATTCTTGTATTGTCTAACCGCAACAGACTCAGAGTCAGACACTGACGCCTTATAACAACCCCCCCCCACAGCGCGGGCGCGCACACACACACACACACAAACACACACACACACACGCGCGCGCACACACACACACACATACACACACACACACACACACACACACACACACACACACACACACACACACACACACACAGACCCACACCTTTGAAACTGACTTATTCACCAGGTCTTCGAGGGAGGGCATTTGATAGTTGATTTTTTATCAAAGCCTACCACCACTTGCCTTTGCGTGTGTGTGTGTGTGTGTGTATGTGTGTGTGTGTGTGTGTGTGTGTGTGTGTGAGTGTGTGTGTGTGTGTATGTGTGTGTGTGTGTGTGTGTGTGTGTGTGTGTGTGTGTGTGTGTGTGTGTGTGAGCGCGCGCTGTGAGGGGTGCTGCTCATTAGGTAACATGCTTTGAAATTAGATCAACTTAATCAGAATTAATGATGCTCCGCTGGCTGACATGAAAATAAACAAACAAATAAACCAACAAATAAACAAACAAACAAACAAATTAATTAATAAATACATAAATAAAATACATTTAAAAAAGGTAAAATTGAAAGGAATATCTTTATTGTCCACAGAAGTGGAAATTTGCCTTGGGCTTCACAGGTTGGTTAAAACATGAGATGAAATAGATAGATAAAATCACACAATGAAATTCACAATGAAATAAACACAGTAATACAATAAAATGCAGACCACAACAAACCACAGTGAAATAAATAATAACATGACAGCAAACTCAGTTTTAATTAATTACAATGACATATATATATATATATACAGTATATGGCTGAGTGTAAATTCCCCCAGTTGCCCTTTTCATTCCGATTGAGAAAATCTCTGTTATTTTACAAAAACCACGCAAATCATCATTCACCAGCTCCAAGATGGCGCAGGGATTAATACCTTTAAGTTGTTTTCCCCCGGCGGCAGCTTTCAAGCAGGACCTCATGTTGGCCCGTAAAGTTGCCTTTCATGCAAAATAAATGTCAGCCAAATTAAGGCAGCTTTGGGGAAAAACAGTAATGAGGTGGTGAATACAATAAAAAAGGACTTAGTAAAGCTCGCCGTGTAGTCATCAGTTCTTTAATATCAGTTTGCAGGAAAAGAAAGGTGGGGTGGGGTGTCCAAGTTCTGCCGTGTTAGGGTGGCAGGTTCTCCCAGAGACTTTTCCAACCCAATGAAAGTAATATGTCAATGCTGAAGAGAGGAGGAGGTGTGGGAGGAGAAATATGTGGAATTCACTTTTTCAACTTTTTTTGCAAGATTCACTCGTCCATTCATCATCCCCAGCTTGTCCAAACCTCTGCATCCAAACTGCTAACTACTGTGGGACGACCTCCGTATACCTCCTGTTCAAGCCTCTTTCCCCTGGACATAGTATCAATTTTTAGCATTGTTTTATTTAGTTATAAGGCCTTGGCAGAGAGGACTTTTATTGTTTGAACTCTAAAAACCATATCGGTGTCAAGGTGTCTTTTGTTGTCACACCAGGGTCTTTTATCTGTCCCTCTGACCCAAATATTATGAGCATTTGCAGTTGTGGCCCGTAAACTATCAAACAAAATAATTTGCTCTGAAATCATTGTTTCGAAACTCATCCGTGCAACTCTTTCCAATCGGTTTTGTAGTGCATTGTTTTGTATTGTTTTGTATTTTGTATTGTCTTATGTCCATTTGTGGGTGTATTTATGCAATATGAACACACATGCATATGCAAACACACAAATGCAGCATATGCAGCTTTGTATTAGATTCCTAGCAGCAACAAACACACCGCACACACATAGAAACACACACACACACACACACACACACACACACAGACACACACACACACAGATATATGCAATTTTGTGATACATTTACAGCAACATGCCCACTACATAGACATAGTGCATAGAAATACACATTACATGCACACACCACTTGCACTCATAATACACAATTACTTCTTTTCACACATGCACACACAAATACACACATGCATGTGCATGTATGCACGCAAAAAGAAACAGACACATGTTCACAATCATATATACAGTATGCTCTGTGTCGCATTGTTGCATTTACAGCACATGCACCCCACACAAAATCGAAATCCACACACATACATCACATGTAGAAATTCACATTAAGTACACACACAGTAATGTTCAAATGAACAAATGCGTTCTTGGACATACATACTGAAGAATGCAAACACATACACTCGCACACACAGCTCACATGCAGTATACCGCGTGGCAGTGCGGTGAGAGCCTTGGCCGGGGCTTCACACAGCCTCTGGTTAGATCTGCATCTGCCTCTGAATGCCTCTGTAGCCTTGTCATCAGACTCCCTTCTCTGTACATAAACGCTGTAATAAGTTCTCCCAGAGTCCCCTCCCTACGGTCCAATACACCGCCGCTGCCGCCGCCGCCGCCGACCCCCGGTCAATACACACTGATAGGTGACAGTCGGGCCGCGTGTGTGAACGAGCCTCCACGTCATCTAACCTCAACGCCCTGCGCCGACCTTCTCTATGAGTTCACCCTCCCTCGGCTCCTCAGCCCAAACCAGACTCATCTGTATTTTACCAGCCGCGTAAAATACTGGGAGAAAGCTGAGGGAACAATGGACAATGTGCGGCGAAGGAGGCCTCCAATCATCTTTGAATGGAGGATAAGTTGCTCTATTTTTAAAACACCATGTTTAAAGTACCCGTGAGACCACGAGAAGTCCAGGGTCTTTTTAGGCTCCTAAATCCTTGAAATACAGTTTTACAAATCCCCATCGATCAATCAAAGATAACGACGCGTAACCTGTATTGTTTGCCCGAAAGCCTTGAAACATCTCGCAGGACAATTGGATCGACGTCAAACTTCAACAAGAGGAACTCCATCCCAGTTCCCACGGCCCGCGACACCCCGTTGACTGTAGTTACAACTCATCCGAGGCGAAAAAAAAACATAGTTTCTGTGATTCCGCTTAAATGGTGATTAGCTCCATGGAAATAGTTGTCTTTCGCTGTCAGACTTGAGTTATGGGTTATGGGAAATGTCAGTGTGTCCAAAAACAGCTCTTAGCAGCAATGTCTCATAGCTCGGTTCCTATCAAAACTCAAGACTTTCAAGTTTTTGTCCCCCGAATGGTGAGTTCCCTTCCAAGCCAACTGCCGTCTCCTCTCTGAGAACCCGGCTGCGTTGGGAGACTATCAGCGTCCCCCACACAAACGGTGGCGTTTGTGGCTTTTGCGGCGTTCGCGGCGTTTGCTGCGTCTGCCGTTTTCGACAAAACCCCAGCTTTTCACAACACACTCGGTAGCCGGCGGAGAGAGTTAACGAGGGAAGAGGTGTTAAGGAGCGCTGGCCTTTACAACAAGCTGAGTAACCCGACGAGTGCGCGCGCGCTGGAAGTGTTGAGGACGAGCCTGAATTGACAGCGGATTTTGACACAGTTCTGCGATCTGTCTCTGCGCTTTGGTTTTTACGGGCAAATAACAAGGTTCCACCGAAATGTCACAACCCTGGAGAACGGGAGGGCGATGTGGCAGGGGACAGGTCATTCACGTGACCATTTTTGCTTCACCATGTTTCTCCTTGTACAACGTTGTTGTTGTTGTTGTTGTTTTTTTTGTTTTTTTTTCATTTTAACGACGATTGGAACGGCGTCGGGCCGCTGTGCAACAGGGGTCAGAGCGTGGCATGCAAGCCTAATCTCCATTTTCCTCGGTTGCAGGAGCGGAGCGGAGGGAGGCGAGCCAGGAGCTGTGGCTCTCCCATGCAGACTTCATTCCAGTCGGAGCTGGAGACGAGACCGCCAATTATTTTTATTCTCAGTGATTTGGGTTTTTCTGGTTTGCGAAAAAGAGATGGCGGAGGAGGAGGAGGAGGAGGACGAGGACGAGGGTGGGGGAGGAGTTGGTTGGATCGTCTAAATATAAACCCATGAAAGTATGCCTTATGCATCGCTCCTTCTCTGGCTTGCTTTCTCTCCTACTCCGAGGGACCTCAGTATACTTCGGCTTATTTGCTCCTTTTCTAAAAATGGGGGCATCGAACCAAGGCCCTTTTTCGCTCAGAATGACTTTTGTTTTCTAGCCTATCCATTTCTTTTTGACACGTCTCTATTACAGAATCAACTAAAAATATGTTTCCAGAACTGGGTGCACGTACTGTTACTTTACGGTGGTCAGTGAGGTGTCTGTGTTTGGAAGAGGATTCTGCTGACCTCAGTGGTGTCCGGGGACAAACCAGGACGGCCCCGGGCCAAGAACAGCCCGGAGGCAAGGAGGGATGAAGCGCGGGCGGAAAGGAGGGAGGAAGAGGGTTTTAGAGAAGGCAAAGGCGTGTTTGCTGTTAGTTTTACTGTTGGCCGTCGGTAAACAGGAAAGGGCTGTTCTGTCAAACCAACATCCTCGTTAAAGGTGTAGTCCTGCTCGGTCCGGGGAATTTCCCCCCGCCATCGCAAAGCATGTGCTAAACAGCGGTGGGGACTATGGGAGCGATGGGAAAGATGGGAAAAGATGGAGGCATAGTGAGTGAGTGCCACTGCCCTGGTCGACTGGTGCCATGTTGCCCACGACTCCCCTCTCCCACTACCCTCCGAGATCCAGGGAATGTTCCCTAGTCAAGTTTCCTTCTGAGCAGCAAAGAGCCACGACCCAATGAAAACGGGTTAACTAAGTGCTGGCCGCTAATTGCACTGCTGAACAGAATTAATTTGAATGAGTGTTTGCTGGACACGTCTTTCGAGATGTCCTGAGAATGATGTACCCTCATATAACTCTTGACACTGCATGACGACGCAATAGTTAAGAGTAGAAGCTTGGCTTTTCCCTACCCTCATGGAGGCCGACGATTTATCCTGAAGTTGTTTAACTGTACTCTGGGTTTAATAAGGTTTCTATTTAAGGAGATTTATGTGTTTCATACGGTTGCTTGAACTAAGCTGCACAGGCAGCTAATAAATCACAACGCTCAAAAAACACCAACAAATTTGAATTTGGTTGCCTAATATTGTCAAAGTAAAGTTAAGTCTTTAAAAGTACATTTTATATATACACACGGTATTCCCATTTACTGTATGTGGTGTGGGGGTGATGTGGGGTGGTCTTAGCAGCTACACTTGTCTCGGGTCTAGGTAATTGTGCCGGGGATCATGGTGGCTTTACGCCTGTTTCTCATTAGAGGAATCAATGTGCAACAGGTAAAACCCCCATCCTCACACACACACAGACACACACACACACACACACACACACACACACACACACACACACACACACACACACACACACACACACACACACACATACACACACACACACACACACACAAGGGGGGGGGGGGGTGGTGCTTGTTTCACCTTGCCTACTCTCTACAATAAACTGCTCTCTTGTTACATTGTAATAAAAATTATGAAAGCAAGATTGTTTCCTTTATATTTCTTTACATTCTACTTCGTTCTTCATGCCAGGAGCCTTAACACCCATTCAAACCGTGCTGAGAGAAACAAACTCACTTAGTAAAATAATTCGAAAATTGCTTCATATTTACTTGCTTGTTTGAGTGGACACATCACCAATGATGGTTGCAACGTCTTTATTTGCATGTTTATTTGAGTTTTTCTGGCAGACGTATACATTGGTTCCTGAATGTGTAAGGTTAGTGTGTTTGGAGCGGCGTTGGTCAGGTTGGGTTGGAGGACGCCTGGTGGTGGTGCTGGTTAGGGGTGCCATGAATCCTACCTGCTCTCCCGGTATTTATATTTGTTTTCACGTTTTATTTCCATCTGGTCATTTCCTCATGTCATGTCACTCACCTCCATGTCGTTTCAGATCCGCCCACTCCCCTTTGCTTTGCCGCCACTCCCTTCCCTTCACCTGGTTTGCCCTGCCTGCAGCTCAGTACCTCCTTTGTTCCTCAGTATAAATACAAGTTCACTTCCATTTGTTCTTGGCTAGATCGTTCCTTGCATTATGTTTCATGAATGTCATTAATATTTCCCGGGCTACTACCTCTTTCCTGTAACTTCCTACCAAACTTCTGCCTGATTCCCTGGACCCTGATTCTCTGCCTGTTCCCTGCCAGATAAGTTTGCCTCTTCTGACTCATCTCCTGTTTTTGACCCCTGCCCGTTTTTTGGAATAAACCTTGCGGACTTTGACTTCTTACCGGACTGTTTTTGCGTCGTGCTCGTGGGTTCACATCCGTTCTGAGTCAGCGAGCGTAACAACGGGGGGATCTGCAGATAAGGGCACAGCGCAGTGAGGTGTCACTGAGCTTCCACAGACAAACAGGCACAGTCGGCCAGCAGCGTTCTCTTCCCTCTTCCTCTCCTCCGCCTCGCCATCATTCCTCTCCAGTTATGTACTTCCTTCGGGCCTATCTCGCTCCCTCTTTCCACCTCCATCTTCTCCCCCTCGCTCTGTTCTTATCTAACGCTCCGCCGTTGTCTCTCATCCCTCTCCGCCACTCCCTTCTTTATCTGCTCTCCGTCCATTCTTCTCTCGTTTCAGTCTCCATATCTTGTTTTTTTTTGCCTCGCATTCCATATGCCTGCGTGTCCACAGCGGCAGTGACTCCAACCTCAACCCGCGTAAATCCGGCCAGGAGATTTATGAGTCAGCGAGACTGTTGTCTTAGTATGGTTGTTGTTCTTGCTTGTTTCAGACCAGCCTTAATGACAGCACGCAGCTTCTTCGCGGCTGTCTCTGCCTCGGTTACTGGTGCGACAGCCCGTTGCTTCCCCTCGAGGTCTCCAAATGTGCAGTTAATCCAACCAGTCGTGACAGATAAGGGGAATTACCAGAGGGATTTTTATAGAGCCGTGTTATCAAGGAAATAAATAAGTAACTCATTGGGAAGGCCATTATCGTGCAAGTCCATTTGAGACACCAGGACCCAGTGACTATTGAGACAGCTGCTGCGGTTTCTCCACCAAAGGAATGGTGACGTTTCAGAGTGAGAGAGAGAGAGAGAGAGTCCTTCCAATGTGCCTCGCTCGTCCTCCTCGGATTGGGGGACGGGGGGGGAGCACGAGGCCTGATGTCTGCGACAATGCCAAATGGAGATGATAGGCCACAGTAAAACCAGTCCGAGGCATCTAATTTAGAAGCCCTTGGACGGCGCACAGAATACCGAGCGAGGGGGGAGAAGGGAATAGCGTTACCCGTGGCTGACATGGAAATGTCTGGCGGGAGCAGCAGCCAGTTAAAACAAACATGACAATAATTGCCATTGCATTTTTTTGCCATTAAGACAGCTGCAATTGGTGTGCCGGCCGGCTCCGAATGCGACGTTCGGCTGTCATATCTCCAAAGTGTCCGCAGCGACATGCTCGTATGGCGCTCTCGCCATTCTCCCCGTGCGCTCAAGGCCTTTACCCCTCCAGGCCAATTAATGGAGCCTTGTTTTGAGGAGGAGCAGGAGGATGTCTCCCCCCGAAGCACAATGTGACACCTTTGCGCTTCCTGTTTTGCTCTGTTTCCCTTTCCTCCTCCTCCTCCTCCTCCTCCTCCTTCTCCTCCTCTCTCGAAAACATGTGGGGAACACATTCGGTTGCCGTGCCACCAATGCGAATCACACATAAAGCACTTACACACTCGCAGAGAGAGAAAGATGAAATCTTCATCTTTTGCTTTGCTTCAATACGTCGCTCATACCGTATTATTCCACTTGAACCTTGTTACCATGTCTACTGGTCCTGCTACTTCTGGTTTTGCTCAATTTCCGTTGGTCTTCCTCTGCTCTCTTCACTTCCCCTCATTCTCTACTTTTCTCTTCGGTCCTCTTCCCCTGTCATCTGTTCTCTTTGCCGTTTTACTCTATTTCCCTCCAACCATTGTGGCTCCGACGTCTTTGGTCTCCTCCTCAATCCCACTCTCCTTCTCACTCTCCCCCTGTCTCTTTCTCTCTCTCTCTTTCTCTCTCTCTCTCTCTCTCTCTCTCTCTCTCCACGGCGTTCACAGCTGTTAACCCAGCTTCTGCTGACCTGTGGCCATGGGCTGACATGGAGGTCACAGAGAGGGACTGATAGGAAGGGAGATGAGGCAGAAAAGTGGCCTGTCAAGTCAGGCTGGTGCCAGGGCCAAGGGGGATGGGGGTGGAGGTGGGGGTAGGGGTGGGTGGGGTTGACAGGGTTGATGGGTAATGGGGACCCCAAATTGTGTCTAACAAGAGCAGTGACAGGAAGGTCGGCTCCCGAAGGACCCGCACGTGTACACAGGCTTGCGGACGCACGCAGCAGGTCAAGCATGTTGATGGAGGTGTGCACAACACACACACACACACACACACACACACACACACAGACACAAACACACACAGACACACACAGACACACAGACACACACAGACACACAGACACAGACACACAGACACACACACACACACACACACACACACACACACACACACACACACACACACACACACACACACACACACACACACACACACACACATAAATTCACCCTTAAGGGCGTTTTGGCCAACCATTGAGACGGATAAGATTCCTCCTCAGTCCCAATATGGCAGCCAGGATGCATCTTGGGTTGACGACATTTACTTCCCCACAGTCACAGTCTGGTTATGAGAAGTATTTACTCTCGGAGTAGATCTCCCTTTATGGGACAGCGCTGTGGCGCTAACTAAACATTGTGATTCCAGATGTTTTCTTTTTTTTCTGATCCTTCCTAATCCTAATGAGAGACAGAACTGTCAGGGATTAATGGGAATACTACTACTGGAGTGGAGGACAGGGTGACCACATTTTTGAAACCCCCAAACCAGGACCCTTAAGTGCACCACATGCTCAGCACTCTGTCGGTGGGGGGTGGGGGGTGGGTAAGAGAGTGACTGAGATGGTGCTTTTGTTTTGTTTCGTTAAATAATGTAACGTAGAGGAACAGGGCACGGGGATGCGCAGCGGAGTCGCCCTTAGTAAGGTGACCAGATTTTTGAAACCCCCAAACCGGGACCCTTAAGTGTACCGCGTGCTCAGCACTCTGTCGTTGGAGGGGGGCGTAAGAGAGTGACTGAGATGGTGCTGCATGAGAGAGTGACTGGTCAGCGTCCCCATGTTATGCACGGTGCTTTTGGTTTGTGTTCAATAAGTTAACGTAGAGGCACAGGGATGCGCAGCGGAGTTGCCTATAGGAAGTGCTGGGCCCTACACCCACGCCCACACAAACACACACACACACACACACACACACACACACACACACAAACACACACACACACGCACCACTGAAAGCACACAATTCACGGCGAGCAAGTGAACCAGTGGGCAGGTTGATGACGACGCCCACTTTTTCGGTTGGATCTTTGTGCGCGCTCTTTTCTGCTTGCCTGCATACAGTATATATTATATGTATATAATTCGCTAGTGAATGTTGAAAACTGGGACATTGTAGTGTTTTACAGATGTCTGTCGGGGCTCGGGACACACAGCTCCAAACCGAGACAATCCCGGACAAACCGGGATGTCTGGTCGCGTAGCCTAGAGGAAGCACTGCACCCCACACACACACACACACACACACACACACACACACACACACACACACACACACACACACACACACACACACACACACACACACACACACACCCAGGCACACGCCCTGAAAGCATATAATTCACAGCGAGTGAGTGGGCACGCCCACTTCTCTTCTGGCATCTCTCTGCAGGTCTTCATGCTCTGTTATTCTTGCCTGTATATATATATATAATATACAGTATTTCAGTTTAAATGATCTTGATAGGTGTTCTAGGCTACTCTGGAAATCAAAGGAGGAGACTTTATTATCATGGGTGAATGTGATCAAGGCTTTTTAGTGGAAAATGTTGTGGTGGGTGTCTCATCGAACAATGGGAAAGATCAAAGATTTTAAAAAAAAAGGCCAAATTAGATCTTGATAGGCGTTCTAGGCCTTTATGATCACGGCTGCATCGTTTTTAAAAGCCTTTTCAAATGCTTTTTACAAACATTTCCCCCCATTGTTCTATGACCATGGATTACTCAGTGTTTCTCCTCGAGGCCTTCACTATTAGATGAAGTCATTCGCGGATTGTGATGTCGTCTCGTCCTTCCATTGCATGTTGCTAGGTTGGGTTTTGACCCTTCAGGCCTCAACAGGCAGCACACTGTTCATTAGATCTTTGACTTCTGGTCACATGTTCTGCTTTACGGGTCAGAGAGCTAACAAGTGGGTTTGTGTGCGAGTGTATGAATGTGTGTGTGTGCGTGTGAGTGTGTAATGGTGGGGTTGGGATTCAATTGGGATTTCTTGCACTCAACACACACACGGACACACACACACACACACACAAACTCTCCTCCCAACAGATAGCAGTACCCTTTGAAGAGACCTGTGATGGCAGGGGAGATAGCGTGTCGCTCTCAGGATGAGGAAGCCGGCTCTGGCTACTGGCCATCCGGACAGGCCCCGACATGCTCAGAGGGCGTGTGTGTCCGTGTGTGTGTGTGTGCGCTTGTGTGTGTGTGTGTGTGTGTGTGTGTGTGTGTGTGTGTGTGTGTGTGTGTGTCTTTGTCTGTCTCTTTGCGTCTGCGTATTTCTTCCGTGCCGCCGAGCCCGAGTCGGCGTCTGCTCCGCTCCCTGTGCCTTGGCTTGTTTACATGTTTGTTTGCGTTTCTGCAATTTGTGTGTATGTGTGTGTGTGTGTGTGTGTGTGTGTGTGTGTGTGTGTGTGTGTGTGTGTGTGTGCGTGTGTGTGCGAGAGAGAGAGAGAGAGAGAGAGAGAGAGAGAGAGAGAGACAAGGGGCAGTTGGCGACTAGATTGGAGACAGCAGTTGGTGCAGATTCCTCTTTTCCCCCTGGAGCGGTTGGGGTTTTTGGGGAGGGTTAGGTTTGTGAAGGGGGTACAGAGGGTGAGGAGAGTGGGGAACAGTGGCCACCTCTGTGAACGGACGAGGGGGTTGGGGTAGGGGTGGGGGGCCCGGGTCCCGGGCCCACTCCCGGCCCGCCCCCTCATCGCCACCGACCGGCCCTCCGCGGCCAACCCTGTAACTCTAGCCCCGAGATAACCATCACACCGTGGGCCCTTCAGCGTGCCCCGCCCGCCCCCACCTCACCCCTCATCCTTCAGGGTCATTGAGCTTGGGTTCTCTGCCTCCGCATAGCTCCGGTGGAGCCGATAACTGATTCACACGTTCACACCAAACTGGTTGTTTTTTTTCAAGGTTGAGACCCGCCTGCCACGCGGCCATGTTTTTCTCTCTCTCTCTCTCTCTCTCTCTCCCCCCCTGGTGAATTTAGGAACCCTCCAGGAAAGCTCTGTGGCATCAGTGTCTCCGCTCCCCCGGCTCATCAGAAGACAGTGTTGGCCATTATCTATGATTATGTGAAATAGCCTGTATATGATAGCGGGGGGCGGGGATATTTTTCTATTTTTCTTTGACTCTCACCGCGTTAATATGAAGCTTACAAAAACTTCCATTCAGAATCGGAATCTGTTTACTTGTTTATTTTAATTTGCATAAAAATGAAAAAGAATAACGTAAAATAATGTAATAATGTTACATGTAAAATAAATAAATAATAAACTAAAGAAATAGCAAAAAATACAAAAATATACAGACAATACAAAATGTGAAGTGGCAGTATGATTGCTAGTATGGCTGTGGGTGTAAATATAAATTTATAGATGGATCTTTTTTAAAGTATGAACAAATATCTACTATATTCTTTAATACAGGCATGGATAACAATGAATGAGTGGGAATAAGTTATTACTATGTTATTACTTAATGATTACAATGATATTTCCATGTTATAACAATGTTATTACGGTATTCTTACAATAAGGACATTGTTACAATAAGGAGAAGCTTAGGTCCAATTTCTCGAAACTTTTTCCGTGGACATTACTTAAAAATTTGGTTTCATCAAACCTTCATAGTCTAAAAATACTTTGGGTGTATTAGTGTGGTGGAGAGAGCACTTTAGGGCTGAGTGGCCCTTCGCTCCCACCGAGCAGAGCCGAGCGTGACACTGGCGTCCCCCCCGCTGTTCTCTGCAAACACATAAAAACCCTCAAGTGGAACACTACACACACACACACACCCACACACACACGCGCGCACACACATACACACACGCACAGCCAAACGCAGAGCACACCCTTTAAGTAATGTTCCCGGTGGCAAGCCTGCATGAAAAATCAAAAGTCGAACCTTTAAGTGACTCAAGGCCGACCGTATAACCGAAAGGCCCTTACTGTGTGGAAGCTGTGCTCCACCTAACTCCGTCTTAGTGTGAATTCAAGCACCCAAAACTTATTTTGAGCACGGTGGAGAGTATAACCAACCTTGAGCTAAATCCGTTTCAGTGTCTAACACATGGCTTCTGTACCTGTTGGCTGATCGCACCTGGAGTCTGTTTGTCTTCCTGGCCAAGAGCATAACAATCTGCCGTACAGACTCTCGCTGCAAATATAGAAACGGTGGTCATGATTTAAAAAAAAAAAGAAGCTTAGGTTTGACAAGGAAAACAACTGATCGATTTGCAGTCATGGCTCTTATTGCCCACGGAATCTGCCGGGCTGCGCTTTCAAAGGATGAGTGACAATTAAGTTCTAATTACACGACCCACAGATGGAGCTGTAAATCCCCAACATTTGACAAGCCAGGTGTTATTTGGCAGGTGAGCTACACAATGGCAACACACACACACGCACGCACGCACGCACGCACGCACACACACACATAAAAACACACCTATACACATATACTCGCACATGGAAGGGTGGGTTGTTGTTTGCCCTACAACTAGTAATTGCTTTAGTTCCCCGCCATAAAAGCAATAAAGCCTTATCATTAAATAAATAAAGCCCAGCCATTAGGGCCAAGGAGTGCTGTAAATATTTCCCAATTATCAATAATCTGGCGGGGCGGCATCCAATATGCGCCCATTTCCCGCTGTCTCATAAAATTCCTCGCCATGGCAACTAATAGCAGGGCAGATAAGATATTGTTGCATTCCTTCCCTCTTAATGTTGCTCTTTACGGCCGCGACGGTTGGAGATTATTGATGGAATAGAATATGATGTGAAACAGAAACAGCTTGTCGTGGTTTTCTCCCCTGATGCTCACGCCCTGGTTTTCTTTTTTTGACTTCATCTCATTGTCTCTCTCTCTTTCTCTCTCTCTCTCATGTTGAGTCAACAGTGGTCAGAGAGATCAGGTTTCTGTTTGTGTTGGTTTCTTTGGGACTGACATGGATTGGACGTGTAATTGCTCAGCAAAATAAACGATGAAGTGGTGGTAAAGGCTGTGTGTGTGTGTGTGTGTGTCTGTGTGTGTGTGTGTGTGTGTGCGCGCGTGCGCACGTGTGATATTGTTTCGTCCATCTTTTATGTCTCAACTGTCCTTGCTGACCACCACTTAAAGACCTGTTCAGTTTTTATTTATCTCCCAGAGTGCAATTTGTTTGCAGTAACTTTTAACGACATTGCACCATAATGGACACCAACAACACAGAGATATGCTAAACATAATTTGATAATAAATAGATCAGTGTTTTTCAACCACTGTGCATTTTTGCAGTGAGAGTTTGCCAGCTGTACCGTGACAATTTCTCAAATTTCATTAAAAAAAAATGGACATCCGTTAAATAATCAAAATTTGCTTTTGTGTTGCAATATCAAAATTTCAAGGCTCCCCACGCAATGAACAACATTGTATTATTTTGAATTCAATGACGCATCAGGTTAATTTGTTGCTCATCAACTGAAATGCGATAGAGAAAAAACACTTATTACAGCTGTCAAAGATCCACTGGGTAGGATAACACACACCCTGCAAGGCATCAATAAATTATTCTTAGATTTTTATGATAAGCTATATTACTCAGATAATGAATCCAATATATCAAACATTAACTCATTCCTCGATGAAATCTACCTCCCTAAACTATCCATAGAGCAGGCTACCATATTAGATCAACCCCTAATTTTAGAAGAACACAGGAAAGCTCTCTTTTCTATGCCCAACAATAAATCACCTGGATCAGATGGCTCCCCAGTGGAATTCTATAAACACTTCTGGCCACTCATATCCACACTATTCATCAAAATGGTTACAGAGATGAAGTCCTATTAGACGCATAAGACAAATTTATTGTGATTTAAAGATCAATAATAAAACACTAACCAACAGAATTTAAAAAGTAATTTCATTCATAGTTCATCCAGACCAAACAGGCTTTGTCAAGGGCAGACACTCATCCAGCAGTATGTGCCGTTTATTCAGTCTGAGCAGCATCTCAAAGGAACAGCTTAAATACTGTTATTGCTTCTTTAGATGCCGAAAAAAGCATTTGACAGAGTTAATTTGAGATACTGGATCTCTTTTCCACCTTCAATAAATTCGGCTTTAGAGAGTCACTATTTCAATGGATCAAAATTCTGTATAACTTACCATTTGCTTCTGTCATCAGCAATGGTTACACTCCACAGCATTTCACTTTACAACATGGCCCAAGATAAGGATGTCCACTCTCCCCTTTACTATTTTCCCTCTTTTTCTTCTTATCTTCATCTATTTTCATCTTTGCCATCATCTTCTTTTGAACCCCCAGCCATCCGTCAGTTTTGTTATATTTACGGAACCCAATATCGTCCCTCCCGGAAGTGTTCATTCTAATATCTATATTTTCAGCCATCTCAAACTATTCAATAAACTGGACTAAAACCATGGTCTTACCACTCAGTGGGTAAGACTGGAATTCTGTAACCCAGAGACTTCCCTTAACCATCACAACAGGCAATATTAGATACCTTGGTATTGATATCTCCAAAATCCATCGAAGAAGACCACACCTCAACCTACCCATCTCAGTAGCAGTGAAAATTAATATACCACCAAAAATAAACAATATATTTTCAATGACCCCAGTCCAACCAACCGTAAATTGGTTTAATACTCTCGAGTCTAGAGTCTAGACTCTATAATCAAGAAATTGGAAACACAAGAAATCGAGGATAAATCTAGCACTATGACAAAAAAACTGACTACAAAAAGACTGTGGGTGCCTCGAAGCCCCTAACTTAAGATACTACTATTTAGCGAACCATCTTCAATTTAAAATGAAATGGTTACAACCAGAGCTACAATTGGGCCATGGATGGGGAGACATTGAACAAACAGAATGTCAGGAATTGTCAATATCTGATCTCCCATTCCTTAATGAATCAATACAGAAACATAATTGCTTCAAAAACCCATCCATCGCAAAGACTCTGTCAGCCTGATTCAACAAACTCAGTGGTTACTCCCCATCTCCAAACTAATTCATTCCAATTTGGCACAATCTGGATTTTCTGGTTAAAAACAATCCAATAATCTTCAGGGCTTGGAAACTACAAGGAATTACTCATCTGGAACACATTTTTGAAGACAATTCACTTATATCTTTCCCAACAATAATCCAAAGGTATGATATTGGTGGTCACAGTTTCTTGCAATTCCTTCAACTACCGCAGTCTCTAAAAGTAAAAATCAAATTAACAAACAACATCTTACAACCACCTCCGATGATTGAACATCTTACTCATATAGGCCAATATATACAAACTCTTATTTAAAACAGATGACACTTATTCTTTACCAAACATGGAATGGGAAAGAGATGTTGCTGTTTCCACCGATATCCATTTCTGGAAGCTTATTTGCAACAACACCCATTCTATGACCCACAATTCCAAAATGCAACTCATTCAGTTTCAGATTTTGCATAGAGCACATATCAACACACAACACCCAACACAAAATGTTCAAAATGGGATTACTAGATTAAGATGCTTGCTCTCATTGTTCCCTTAATACCGAAGATGACTATATCATTTGTCGTTTGGCTCTGTCCACCTATTCCAACATTCTGGACCAACATCCCAAAAAAGCTATCATCACTTTTTGGGTTCACAGCATTCCAGGTTTCCCGTCTATAACTCTCCTCAGTGACCTCTACTCTGTTGACCCAAATGCCAGCAACCCATTTTGATTGCCTTAACAATCGCCAAGAATATACTCAGTTGGCAGAACAGGGATTTCTTCTTTCTTCTTCTTCTTTCTCACCACATCTCAATGGTTAGACTTCTTAATAGAATACATCTTAATGGAAAGTTTTTGGCAACATCCAAAAATAAGGTTGATTCATGGGGGCTGGGTTGTGCCCTTGGGGCAGTGCCTGCAGTTGGCATCCGTGTGTTGGTTTGGGGCTCGGGTCAGGGGTGGGGGGTGCGGATTGTGTCTTGGTCCCCTGATTGGCAGGTCGACAGGCCGCTGGGGTTACCCGCCCTGTGTGCAGGTTGGATGTTCTGTCTGATCCTGGGATCTCGGCAAGGACCTGAGTTTGCTCGGCGTGGGCTCCCTATGTGGTCTCCTTCAGGGGTGGTGGCGGACTGCAAGGCACTCGGTTCTGGGGGGCTGGGCTGTTGGTGGGGGGCCATCTGCCATTGTCTGTTCTGTGGGGACGGCCATGGCAGGGGCACATGGTAGGCCGCTCTGTGACCCTGTGGCTGGTCGCTCCTTCCGGGTGGAAGGATACTGGTGGACGGTCCGGTCCGGGGCGGGGTCCGTGTCGCTGCCCAATTTGCTGCCCCCCTGTGTTGATCCGGTTGCGCTTCACCTATCTCTCCCAGTGCCAGAACTCAAACTCAGTACATACACCACACAATAGGCCTAGTGTTTGCGGGAGGGGTGGGGTGGGATCTATGTGGGTAGGGATGTGGCAGGCGGCTGCGATCTTGCCCGTCACGCTCCTGCCCTGGCATGCTTCATGTCTGTCCTGCAATTTTAATACCACTCATATTTGCTTCGAACACATACACTCCCACACAATTCTTACTCCAGGCAACACTCCACCAGACCAGTGTCTGTGGGACAGGAGGGATGCTAGTGATTCAGGTTTTGACATGCTTAGAGGACTCACACCCTCACGGCCCGCAATTTGAACCGCAATTACAAACAGCACACATTGAGTGCTAGGGTTTCCGGTGTGACGAGGCACTGGTCGGTTGATGTGGAGGTTTGGTTGGCTGGGGGGCAACCGGGTGTGGCCCCTGCCAGCTGGGTTTTGGTCCTGGCGGCTTGCGCCTCATGTCGGATGGTTTCTCACCAGCTGCGACCCAGCTGGGCTGGGGGGAGCGCAGCCAGGTGCTTTCCAGGGCTCGTTGGCGGCTGCTTGCCATTGTGGGTGTGGGTTGGAGGTCTTCTCTACAGTGGGTGCCCCGGCCTCCAGGGGTGGTGGAGGGCCACATATCTGGCTGTGCACTCGACTACGTAGGTGGGCACTCTGGGCTTGTGGCCAGGTGGGGCAACTAATCAGTTGCAGTATCGCGGCCCTCACCTTTTGTGTGGGGCGTTGGTGGGCATGGGGGCCCTCGCGGCTCGCCTGCGAGGCGGGCAATTCTTGTTGGGTGTCTCCGGGACCTGGCTCCGTGCCTGTGGTCCATGCCCGGGTTCTGTTCCTGCACATCGAAATGGGTTGCATGTGTGTGTATAGGGGGTGCAGGGTCTCCTCACGCTCTCTGGGACTGGTTTATGCTGCTCAGGGCCATGCATGGGGGCGTGTGTGTTGCTCCATGGCTGCCAGTTTCCCTGGGGGCTGGGGGGTCTTCTGTGGCTACAGGGCATGGTGCTTGGGGCTTTCCTGTGATTGTGGAGTGTCAATGCGGCTGCAGGACTCAGGGATGGCTGCAGGGCCTTTTCCACTGCTTGGAGGCACTATGATACAATAACAACCTCATACTCAACTAATTCAATTATTTGGGACACACACACACACACACACACACACACACACACACACACACACACAGAGTCAGACTCATTCATTAAATGCACACACACCACCAACAACTGCTTTGAACACACCTCCAAACACCTTCCTGATGACATCCTTCTTCTTTTCTCCGTAATTCACTGCCATGGCTATCACAGGAAGAGGCCACGTGCCAGATTGCTGTTCCAGTTTTCCTGGACTTAATTTACTCTGTTTTGTCGATAAATGTTGTCGTGGTTTCTATGTTTTTCCATGTACATGTTGTTTGTTTGTTTTTATTTGCCTCACCCGTGGTATTTCTCCTCCTCTTGGTGTAGTAACGATGATTAGTTGTTTATAGACCAAAACATGGTGAAATAGTTCTCCAAAGAGGGGCATAGGTGGTGGTTCTGTGTAACAAAAATCTGTGCTCTTGTCATCCTACAGGTCGTCCACAGGACAGAGTTGTTTCAGCAGTTATTAATGAATAAAGAATGAATAAAAAGTGGTATTGCAGGTCGAGAAGTTGGAACTCCACTTGCAGAGCTCCCCACGCAGAAAAACAAGTTGTTCTATTTTCTGAGTCTTTGTTAATTGAATTCAGTTGGTATAATGCAGGGAGGACCTCATAAATGACGAATGAGAATCAATTATATTCAGTTTTCAGTCTTTTGTCTGCCTGGCGCCCGACTCCCGGTCATTTAAAAGATTTGCTTGCAGCGAATGATTCGTTCATGAGTCTTGCATCACTATATAATAACAATAATAATAACAAGCAGATTTCTACATGTTTCTGGTGTTTTTAGGTGTTGACAGGCTATCGGTGTGCTGCGGGATTGTTTCATTATAAAAAGAAAGAGGGCGGTGGCAGAAAAAGGGCTGGGCAACACTGAATCTAGATAATCTTCTAAGGAGGTTGGTCGCCGTGGGTACGAATGTTTATAAATTAGCTGATTTGCTCATTTAAAAAGCAACAACATTGCAGCTGCAGCCTCTGCTCTGCCAACTCAGCCAGTGCAATCACATTGTTTTCTTTAAAATAACGGGGCTTTCTATTGCTTCATGTTTTGTGCTTGAAAAAAAAATAAAATAAAAATAACCTCTCCCCTTACAGTTTTTCTTAACTTTGGGGGACATTTTTTTTTTTTTTTTAAGCCGAAAATACCCCCATCCCTGTTTGTTGGGAGCGAGGCGGTCAGACGAAGGTTTCAAATTGCTGTTATTGTGGAGCGCAGCGCGGTGATGGTGAAGCCGGTGGCCAAACAGACTCGCTGCTGTCCTGCCCCGACTCCCGGCTCAAAAAACGGGTTTGTCCGCCTTTTTTTTTTGTTTGTTTGTTTGTTTTTCCATTTGCTCTACCTCGTTTTTTAGCAGCAGATGAATTTGCCTTTCTTAATACCCCCCCCCAGCCCCCCACCCCCTCACCACCCCACCCCTCCACCCCCCACCCCCCGTGACTCTGCATAACGTCCTGGGTATTCTAAGCTCCGTTGTGGGCTGACCGCATGTCCTCCGGTCCTGGAAGGTCTAAAAATAAACACTTTGCATTGTTTGCAAATATTATTTTGCGCCTCTTCCAAGATCCAGCTTCTCCTTAAATGCAACGTGCGATATCTGTAAACATTCTCATTTTCTGTTTTCTTTTATTTTTGTTTTCCAAACCTCAGGCTAACGTCCCAAAGCTGTCTGGTTGGGGAAGGCCATCGACTCGGATGAAGCCGCGCTGCCTGCTTTCGACGGCAGGCTACGGGCGCAAGCAGCAGTTTCTCATTTACCAGTGGATCCTAGAGGGGAGTTTAATTGCCGCATGAATCACGCTTGTGCTGCATTCCCAGGGATGTGTATTAAATGCTTCATTAGGCCGGCCGAGTGAACATTAGTTTCCAAAATCTCTCCTCGCCCTCTCGCCCCAGAGGCGTTGGAGTGTGGGTGTGATGTCTGCCTCTGGCCACGTGCCCCGCCGGAGCCGGTGAGAGGTTTTTTGGTGAGTTTGCATGCATGCAGGCTATTTATATATGGGCGACGCCACGATTATGGTGCCATTTAGTCCTTGTAACTCTGAAAAATGTAACTCTAGTTTTTACATTATTCAACTTTTTTATACAGAATACACGCATTTAACCATTCAAAAAAAGCATTTACCCATCCCAGGTAATAATATCCCTTCTTTTCTTTTACAAGGTTTATTTGCTAAAGATGGCTTAACAGGGTTGAGTGTCTAGCGTCGACAAGGACATACTGATGATGTACCAAAGATGTTTTTTAACAAAATGAATAAATTAGCCTCAAGCTATAATTTTGATAACGGGGTTGTACTTCCAGAGTGACCTTCTCAGTCACTCACAATATCAGTGAAAATACAGGAAAAAAAGAGAGAGAACTTACTTTATTTCTTTCCATTCCCTTCAGGGAATTCAGATGATGTGAACATGTGACTTGTGGAATATTCCAAATATTTAATAATGTTCAGGTAAGAAGGATGAGTGAATATCATGGGACACAACAAAAATGTAAAATTTTCATAATGTCTAATGGATTACTCACAAAAATATGTTTTAAGCATGATTTCTGAAGGATTTTAATGACTCTATTTCAAAATGAAGTTCACTTACACTATAACGGGTTGGGACAGGCAGAAAAGCGGTTTTCCGAGTGCTGTTGATAGTTGTTACTCGTGTTTTAAGCTGTTTACCAAACACTTGCATGCAGGTTGCTGTACAACACACTTGACTTAAGTGTAAAAACTCTTTTACGTGCATATTTGTAAATTTTGTGAGACACAAACGCCACTCCAATCGGGGAATGGCCCATATACAGCAGTTTGTATTTAACCAGAATGGGGGATGTATTTTTGTATTTAAAATACTAAAATTTGTACTAAAATATGTCAAATGAGATAATATTGATGTTTCCATGATATATACAATTTTTGTAGCGGTTTTGTAGTCTGTTGCAATGTTGATGTGTCTAATCTTCTCTTATGTACTCTGATGCTACTGTACATTCATACACAATCATATTGCATACATATATTTTTTGCTCAAATATATTCTGCTCAGATTTCTGCTTTGTTGAGCATAAATATATTTCTGATGGAGGTAATATATTTTTGTAAAGAATGAAACATTTCTTCCTACTTGTTTTGCACAGAGAAAGCTTGCAAAAAGCTTGCCCTTTCATCAACTCAATGCAACGTACTTACAGTGTATGACAGCGTGTGACAATTAACGAATCTTGAATACTGAATCTAATCTAATCTGATGTGATCTGATCTCATTGGTGCACTGTTTTGAATCTGTTGTTTAAGACTTCCTTCTAGCTACTGTGGAAAAATGATGTATGACCTGTTGAAATTGACATTATACTTAATTGCTAAATAATAAATTACCCAAAAGTCTTTTTTTTCGTATGGTTCATGAAAACAAGTTGGTCTTTTGATAGATTTAGCGAAATAACTATATGCATTGGGATAATTGATAACATTGGCATTTTCCTTTTTAAACAGAGTCATACGGCTCATGACACTCGGTCAAATAAAATTTGTTTATAGGTCGGCAGCAGAAAACACATTAGTGATTACTTGGATACAGTACATGATGTAAGGCAACATAAGTCGTCATGGTTGCTCGGAAAAGAAAACATTACACACAATTACACTTTAATGGTTAATTTCCTACTTTATGTTTCTGTGTCGATTCGTCCAACAGGCAAGCGCCAAGGATAATGAGAGGGGTGATGAGTGAATGCTTGTGCCATAACTTTGGTATTTGCCCTACAAAGTTCCCATGATTTGCATTTTTAAAATATAAACGTAATGTTTTTTTTTTTATTAAATCAATTTCTTTACACCATTAAAGAACTATATTTTGAGACATTTAGTGTGCACATAATTAGTGTGTCTCTTCATGTGTGTGTGTTTATGTGTGTGTGTGTGTGCGTGCGTGTGTGTCTGTGTGTGTGTGCGTGTGAGTGTGTTTACCAGTTTGCCTTGATCTCTCAACCGTGGCTGAACTGAATAAAGGAAGGAATCCGGGAAAAGAGCCTCATCATTACAATCATCACAAGTTTCCTGTACTCTCCAAAGGTGAACCTTTCAACTCTCAGGAAGTCCCGCCCCTCCATTTCCTTCCAGGCACACGCACACATGCACACACACACACGCACGCACGCACACACACACACACACACACACACACACACACACACACACACACACACACACACACACACACACACACACACAGACTTTAACTTTCAACTCTGTGCCACTCCGAGCTTCACACACCTTGTGCCACCCGGGGCGTGTTTGTCTATTTTTCCTCTGTTTACAGGCGAGGGAGCGTAGAGCAACTGTCATCTGTAATCTCTATTAAACCCCACCCCCTCCCGTTAGAGGTAATCACCATTTGTGGTGTCTCCGCACCCGTCGTGGCATGTATACAAAATGCAGGTTCAAACGAGACGATGAAAGGTGACTGCGTGTCGATCCGTAGAAAACCATTATGGCGTCGCAGGGCGAATCAAGGACATGGGCTAAAATACAGAGCGCAGGTTCCCTATGATCACTCCCTACCTGCCAACCATCCCTCCATGATCCGTGGGTCAGGAGGAGGAGCGGCCACGAAAGGTTCGGCTCGTTTTTCGTGAAAAACCCACGGTGAAAAAGAGCCGTTCGGTGTTCGGACACCCAGTCGCTCAATGCAGTCGAACGATGAATCGGAAGAGCCGGTTCGGCGATGGGATTCTCACAGGAATCATTAAATTTCGTTCGCAGTTGTTTATTTTGGGTGGAACCCAAAGTGTCAATCAGTCACGTCTAATATGAATAGCGTCCTTTCTCCACATCGATCGGTTCACGAGGCGAAGATTCACATGGATGCTCTCTCTCTCTCTCTCTCTCTCTCTCTCTCCCTCACTCGTCCACTCCCCGTATTACAAAACGTAAGGGGGAAGCGGTTACGGTTACCGAGTCCCAAACGAAACAAAACGCACGACTCTTTCATCCCGAGCGACTCCCGAGTCCTTGAAAGGTTTTGGTTCGCCGCGAACGAGTCGCGCGTTTGCGAGTCGCGCGTGGCTAACGAGTGGAGCGGGTTCGAGGCGGTACACCGAGTTTTTGAGAAAATACCAAAGCAGCTCAAAATTGGTTGTAACTTCTTATTTGAGTGTAGTTAAAACTTAGGTCAAACAACGGGAGGATAAATAACACCCTGTGTGGGGTTTCTTTCAGCCGTGTTGGTGGCCTTTCCAAGCCAGCGGCATAATCACATTTTATTTGTCCTCTGTAATATCCAGTCAAAAAGGGGACGGTAGGTCGACACACCCAGAACAGGCCCGAGACTAAACAAACGTCGGCTGGCGGAAGCCGATAACGGACGACGGGTTATCAAGCCTCTGTGTCATAAATGACGGCGTCATAAAAAAAATAATTAAAAAAATATATCTCCCGATATATTCCAGCCACGTCCTACGGGAAGATAAATATACAGCGAGAGAAGATTATTATGGGGCTTGCAACCGGGTGGTACAGAATGCAAACTCAGTTCCCCAAAGCCAAGCCTTTATTTAACGACCGGGCCGACCGAAAGCTCATTTTTAGCAGTAAACCTGGTAAGTGTTTGGAGGGGGTGGGTGTTGGGACACCAGAATGTGCACACACGATATGTATAAATAGACACACACACACACACACACACACACACACACACACACACAAATGTATTCCTAATCACAGAGACACACCTTCATGGGCAAAAACCCCCGACATAAAGGGCTCTCACACACACACACACACACACACACACACACACACACACACACACACACACACACACACACACACACACACACACACATTCACACACACACACACACATGCACGCCTACACACAGTAACACCAACGCACAATGGCCCCACACACACAGCCAGCTGACACAGAGGCAGACTGGGGACAGTGGTTAGGCTGGTGCCTGAGGCCCCCGGTGGGTTTGTTTGTGGTTTGTTTGCCCGGAGGGGGATGGAAGCGGGGGCGGGGGCAGGCGGTTGAGGAGCGAAGGGGTTTGCCCACAGCTCTCCCTGGCACCAGGCTGTCCCGGAGCCACGTCGATGAGCCTCTCCTGAGGAAATACTCACCCCTTTGTTCCTATCAGCAGCAGGCTGCCGTGGTAGGGTGTGTGTGTGTGTGTGTGTGTGTGTGTGTGTGTGTGTGTGTGCATGTATGTGTGTGTGTCTGTCGTGCGTGGTTTGGGGCGGGATGGATGGGTTGAGGTCATGTCGCTGAACATACTTAAGACTACTGTCTGGGGGGCGGGGTCGTGGTGTCCCCAACGCTTAAGTCATCAAATGTGCTCTACTGGACAATGCATTACTATACAATACTTCATGTTCTCATTTAACGCTTTGCACCAGTAATTCTCAAAGTGAGGTCTGTGGACCCCCAGGGGTCCGTGGCACTTAGCCAGTCCATGAAATGCTTTTGGAAAAAAAAGAAAAGTTCGATTTTTTTTTTTTTGTGTGTGTCCTTTGAAGAGGTATACATTACACGATTTAGAGATATTCTATCTATATGCGATATTTATGTAAAGAATGATCTCCTTTTAGACATTGAATACATTGTTTTTATATTCTGTACGTGTTTCCCTTGATTTGTGTTTGTTTTTCCACATGTAGAATTGTGAGAAATGAATGTTCTGAAATGAATGTAACTCGACTTCTACAGTTGTGTTGCTTCCACATTTCAGGAGCTTGTTGTTTGAACGCATCGATACAAACAACTCATCGATGGATGAATACGCATCATAATGAAGAGTTGGCCCGGGGCCCAGCTGTTTTACAGTGTTATTAGGAGAATCATTAAGATATCTTCATGTCGTGACTCACATTTGTGCAGCCTGAATTCATGACGCCACGAAGAATGGACCCGGAACTTCTTACGCTATTCTAATCGAATAAAATAATAATTCTAATGCCTGCATTTCTATAGCGCCTTCCAATGGATCCAAGGACGCTTTACACGTATTTAGAGAGACAAAGCAAATTAGACAAGGGCAGAAAATAATAGTAGCAATGTTGCCCGGGTGACAGCATTAACCAAGGACATCAGATACCGGGAATGCATTCCGGGTTTAGGGGTGGAGGAGGTCTGATCGCTATTGCGGGGGCGAGGACGTGGAGGGATTTATAGGTGAGGGGGAGGATTTTGTATGAGATACGGGACTTGACCGGGAGCCAGTGAAGGTGGACGAGGGCGGGGGTGAACCCTGGAGGCTGAGTCCTGCACATACTGGAGCCTGTCCATGGCTCTGCTCTGCACCCCCGGACAGGACCCCATTGCAATAATCCAGACGGGAGGTGATGAGGGGATGGATGAGGGTCTCAGCCACAGAGTCTAAGAGTGATGGCCGGAGTCTCCAGATGTTTGTTGAGGCGGTAGGAATCGTGATTTGGTGATGGATTTGATGTGTGCCTGGAATGAGAGTAGAATGGTGCAGTCCAGAATGAGACCGGAGGGTTGCAGACTTCCAGGGGCTGGGCAGATGGAGCGGCCATCAAGGTCAAGGAGAAAATCTCCAAACTTCCCGAGCTGCGTCTTGGAAGCCACAACCATGAGCTCTGTTTTATTACTATGCAGCTTGAGGAGATTAGATGACTTCCAGGTCTTTATGTTTTGTAGGCAGTTGAGATTGAATCCCTTGAATTCGATAGATAGATAGATAGATAGATGGACGGACTAAGGGATGGATGGACGGACGGACGGACAGACAGACAGACAGGCCATTGCTATTCCGTGGGAAAAAAAGTCGGTGTCAGGATAGATGGATAAACAGATAGACGGATGGATGATTGTGTTTACTATACTTGTGAGGAACACAGGTCCTCACTAACCAGCGCTGCTTTCACACATGCACTGCAACCCTGAAATTAACCGGACATTACCTGTAGGAGCTGCTTGTGAAATGTCTAAAGGTGAGTCAGTTGGACATTACACAGACTTTGCCCAGCCAGCACCATAGTAGAAGTGAGTCTGTCCGATCAATAATGTCCAACCGAGCAGTATGTGTGAACAGAGCAGGTGATTGTCCAGAGAATTCAGAGCGAGTGGGCGTGTCATATGTTGATGACGTCTCTATCATGCGACTGGTGACATCATCGATACTCCCACTTGTCGAGGGTGAAGAAGGGTCATTTAGCATAGCTAGTGCAGCATAGCTGCTTCGTATTCCTTTCTGCTTTCCTTTATATTCCTTTCCACTGTTTCGTTTATATTGCGGATACGTCCAAATACATGAAGTATCAACGCCAAAAAAAGTCACAAATACTGATAGGTCTGTAGCCCCGTTGGCCATCTTGGGTGCGCTGTAAAACTCTGCAGCGTCATTGCGTCCCGTCCCGCCTCCTGCGCGCTGTACCCAGGCTCCGCCCCCTAGTCTAAACCAAACTGAGCATTTCCAGTCGGTGTGAACGCGTCTGACATGGACAGTCTCTGGTTGCATGCTACACGCGTGAAAGGGAAACTCTGGACAAGGATTATCTGGACATTGTCTGGAGTTCATGTGTGAAAGCAGCTCAGGTCTATTTACTCGGACCTCACTTTGGTACCAGTAGAAGAAAGTGTGTGTGTGTGTGGGTGTGTATACGTTTCCCTTTCAGTCCGCCTGCTCCACCGCATGTGTCCATACTGTATGTGTGTGTGCCTGTGTGTGTGTGTGTGTGTGTGTGCGCGTCTGTGTGTGTGTGTGTGCGTGTGCCTGTGTGCGTGTGTGTGTGTGTGTGTGTGTGTGCGCGTCTGTGTGTGTGTGTGTGTGTGTGTGTTTGCCGGTCTCCATCTCCGCCTGCCAGGCCGTTGCGCGTGCATGCGCGCGCGAGCGCACGAGCAGCTCTAGTTATTATCCAATTGCTCTCTGCGCCGTGATTTATTGCCACGCTTCCCGATGGGACCAGACGGGGCCGCGCTAAAGTGGCTCTCCTAGCAATTGTCTTTTTTTTTCTTCCTTTACATGCCGAGGTCAGGAGTCAGCCTCAAATATAAATAAGCCGTAATGACAGCTTTGAAAACACAATGAGTTACAAAAACCACTTATCACCAAGGTCCAGAGATCATATGGACCGCAGCTGAGAGGGAGAGGTTGAGAGAGAGAGAGAGCGAGAGTGAGAGAGAGAGAGAGGGAGAGAGAGAGTGAGAGAGAGAGAGCGTGGAAAAGCAGCGCGGCGGTAAACATTAATTTATAGGCCCCATATTACGGCAGGGAGGAGCCAGCGCGTTCTCGCCTTCCCTCTCTCCAACCCTTCTCCCTTTTCTCTCCCACTCCGTCCTCCGGGTTTGTCCTTCACACATTTTTCCACCCAGACGTAACATTAGCCGTGTTTGAGCTCGGGGACTTGATTTAAAATCCGTCCCCGTTATCCCCTCTTGGCCTGGATTTGCTCCACCAAACCGCTCAGAGCCGCCAAAATCCCAAAAAGTCTGCATGCAAACTCGCCCTGCGGACGAGCCGATATCAGCTTCTTCCTTTTTTTTTGTTTTTTTTTTTCTTCCGCCCTTCCACTGACAAAGCCTGCATTCAGTTAGTGGATGAACTGGAAAGATGAGTGAGAGGCATTAACACCTTGTTCAAAGCGAGGTATCGGCTCAGAGAAACGTATCCAAGGGATGGCTCAGTGCGTTGGCCACTTCACTGATCCCCTTTCAGTGCAACAATAAACAATGAAAAGGATACCAGCCCCTCCGTTTCATTTTCTATACTTGACAGGAACCCTTATTAAGCACTTTTTATTATTTTTTTATTTTTTCCGATTTTTTTTTTTTATGGCGGAGCATTATTGTTTATTAATAATTCTTTGGTTAACTGTATATTGCCATTTTTTCAATCTTTGAGTTCATTTATTGATTTTATCGTTAGTAATTATTGTAGGTCACCAAATTGAATTTTTTGATAATTTTTTGGGTTAATTGTTTATTAATAATGGCATTTTGATTATTGATATTTATGTTTTCTATTTTACAAAGAAAATATTTATATTTATTGTATATTTCCAGTTATTCTATCTATCTATCTATCTATCTATCTATCTATCTATCTATCTATCTATCTATCTATCTATCTATCTATCTATCTATCTATCTATCTATCTATCTATCTATCTATCTATCTTTCTGTCTGTCTGTCTGTCTGTCTGTCTGTCTGTCTATCTATCTATCTACCCTGTATTTTTTTAACCTAAACCTTATTTTTCCATCATTGCCGGTCAACCCCAGTGATTGGCATCAGTACGCTTCACATTGATCCAGTATTGGGAAAACGACTTCGGCCGATCGTTAATAAAATGTATCCCCAGCTCGACGGGACGGCGCCCCTTATAAAAACAAGGGTTGAGATGTGGACAGAAGGAGGTGGAATCAAACGGCGGAGTTTGCACTGTGCCGTGGGACCGCGGCAGGGGAGGAAGAACCGAGCCGGCGTGAGCGGCGCTGCACCTGCTGCTTTGTGGACATGTCACTGGAATCACAGTCACATCTAATCCTCCTCCTGCTCCACGGGCCTTGGAAAATAAAAAAAGTACTGCAGGAAAATAATAAAGGCCTGGGGGGAAAAGGCCTGACATGTCTGTGGCACTCCATGAGTGTGTGTGTGTGTGTGTGTGTTAGACTGTATATAACAATACTGTGTCGTTTTTACACAGCTTTGCAGAGTGACAGGCTTTGCAAACATCGTTTCTGCCAAGAATAAGTGTATATCTACATTTCAAACATAATACAAACAGTGTCAGTCAGTCCTTTTAACAGAGCATGTTATTTTTTATTTTTTTACTTTCAAACGTGGCCAAATAAAATTTGGCTCATTTGCCCCTCCCCGCCCCAAGAAATCGCAATTTCGCGCTCCTTCATTAGGTGAAGTGTTGAGAGGAGGGGGGCGAGGGAGGGGGAGGCGGTGTTTGAAAGAACTGAAAAGGGAGAAAAATGAAAAAGTAATACAATCTGAGTTTTTCCATTTTTCACGGTCTCATAATCATGTTTTGATTGCCTCTCTGCCTCCGAGCCGTGCCCCGCGGCTGCGCCGTGCCATCCTGTTTGAGGAGGGAAATCCTTTAATTCAGGGCCACAAACTCAATATTTACCCAACGTAGAGCACGATTAGCCCCATGCAAATGGCAGCCAAGGTTCTTTTTTTTTTTTTTCTTTTTTGGAACTTAGTGGAACTTGCTCGTGCTGTGTTTATGCGAGGATGACTGGGCATTAATGGCACATTAGCAGTTGAATTTTCTATACAGTATACATATATATACAGGAGTAGAAGGAGTGTGATCCGCCGCTGTCTTCCTCGCCATGAGGAATTAGAGGAAATGTAATGTAAATTTGTGTTACACGGTCGGTGGTTCTTTAGAAGTTTTCCGTACCGGGGTGTTCCTGTCTGACGGAGGTGAAGTGGGTTCATGGCGCTCGGTTCATTCTGGAAAAAAATTTCCATTAGAGAGAGGGAGAGAGAGAGCGAGAGGAGGTTGGGGTGTCTCCTTAAGCCCTCCATGTCCCAGCGAGATTGAGAGAGTGAGTGAGAGAGAGGAAAATGACTTACGAGGGGAGAGGAGGAGGAGGAGGAGGAGGAGGAGGAGAAGGAGGGCAGTAAGGCGGCTTCCTTCCTTCCTTCCCCCTCTCTCTCTCTCTCTCTCTCGTTCTCTCTATCGTTCCATCACCGAAGGGGGGGGAGGCGGGGGGCGGGGGGGGTATTTTCAAGGCCTAATTGGAGGGGAAATGCCACCTCTGGGTCCAGGGGGGTCAGAGAGCAGAGAGTCCGGCGGGAACACCCGGACCTGACCCCGCAGCGTGGGACGCCACAGCCGGGGTCAGAGAGCCTGTGTGTGTGTGTGTGTGTGTGTGTGTGTGTGTGTGTGTGTGTGCGTGCGTGCGTGCATGTGTGTGTGTGCGTGCGTGCATGCGTACCTGCGTGTGTGTGTCTGTTTCAAAGACAAACACAAAAATTCAAAAAAACGGAAGACGGAAAATAACACCTCGGACAGGAGTGCGACGTCTCCGTCAGAGGATGAGGAAGATCCTCTGACGCTTATGACCATGTAAACGCGTCCCTGTTCTGATGAGTGACGGTCAGGATGTGTGTTATAATATCGCGTGTCTGTGTGTGTGTGTGTGTGTGTGTGTGTGTGTGTGTGTCCACGTTCCTGACGATGGATATTCTCGAGTGTTGAGTCATCAAGTTATTTCACTAAATGAATATATATATAATATATAACATAATATGCCATTGAGCTTTCAGACGACAAAATAAAAAACAACTGGTAAGGCACTGAATTCCGTTGCCTTACATTTTGCTTTGCCAAAGTGGACGTATAGGCCCGCGGCCCACTCGACACGGACGCGCGTCCCAGTTTGGAACCGGGAACCACCAGTTGAAAACCACTGGATGGATCTCTGCGTGAGTTGGATGCAAGTGGCATAGCTCCATAATCTATTAATGCATTGCCCTCTTAGGGCTTAAAATACACTCTGAGACTAAAATACACAGAACTAGGTGATTCAGGTACACCTGGAAATGTCCATTGCTTAAACATTTCAACAAGTCCAGCAGCAATGAGCAGGTAATCTGACCGCTTACACGGACAGTTGATTCCATCGATTTTTGCAGCGGCGGCGGCGGCGGCTATGCTACCGGTCAGCAGTTCACCCAGCGGCAAGGTGAACCCCGACCCAAGCCCCTGTGGATTCATCCCTGCTCTGCTCGGCCTCACTGTGGTGCAAAAACGCCGCCATAACGATTCCCCAAGAGACCGAGCCAAACAGCCTTATTTTTTGGGGTTGAGGTGACCTTGGTAGGACAAGGACGACAACGCCGTCTGTCCGTTCAGGGCCGGAGGAACACCTGCCGAGACGTGGCAGAAACACACCGACCCCGTCTGCTCCAGGACGGTGCTAATCCTCTGAGCAGATATTGGAAAAAAAAAAACGAGTGGCGGCGGTGGAGCCCATTTGGGGATGGATCGCTCTCCCTTTCTCGCACACCAGCTCTCTGGCTCTCACTTCCCCGTCTCTCTCTCTCTCTCTCTCTCTCGCTCTCTCTCTCTCTCTCTCTTGTGTCCAAAACAGAGAATGCCCCGCTCCCGTTTCCACATTCTCCTGGTCGGGAAAAATGCTTCGTGGTCCTTCCTGTGCCGACTCCCGGGTGAAACGTCCCGCGCCCGAACACGTGGGTGCTCAGGCTTTACAGCTTGTAAACAACAAGCAGCATGTGGATGGGCAGCATTCCTTATTCGACATCAAACATCAGACGCAGAAGCGATTACTTTACTCGGCGCCGTATGACACGCAAACATTAAAAGAACCAACTCAATGATTCACACGAGCGGAGTTCGATTCCCGTCCCCGGGGTCTCGCGCGGGTTGTCTATCGGCAGGCGGTGTAGCGCAGTGTGCACGGTTGCAACAGCGTCCGCCCGCTCCTAAATCCCCTCCGCATGCGCATCATTCAGTCGCGTCCTGCAATATCCAAATGACGAGACAGACACGCCTTGGCTCGTCCAATCACGTGTGAATAAATACAAATGTTCCCTTGAAAACACCCACTTAAGAGATTATCTTCACATAAACAGTGGATAATTATGTAGTTGTTTTACCCTATAGTCTGTGGGCCAGTAATGATTGATTGTGGATGATGTTAATTCCATAATGATCGTTACTCCCTGAAGTCAAGCAGCAGAAGTTAAGCGACAGTTTTCAAATACCACCGGCCCATTTTTGGCTGAACCAAATTATGCAAGAGTAGTCCTGCACGTCATTGTTTATAACGCAGGGCGTTTATCCTTTTGCCTCAATGTGTTATGCATGTTATGTACGTCACGCATGCACTCCTCTCAGCGCCGTTTCCAATGGTCGGCGGCGGGCACCGCCTTTCCCGCCGAGAATGCAAAGATCGAGAATGAAAGGAGGCCTCGGCGAGTTGGGTAAAGCAAACTTTCGATATGGATGAACATTCAGAAAAAAAAAAAAGAAAAGATCAGCAAAACATCCGCACCACTTCAAGTGACCGAGAGAATAACAACTGAAAAGAAAGTGAGTTTCTCAGCGGGAAGACGAGGTAAAACCTGAATGTAGAAAAACAAAATGTTCCGTTTCAGAATGGAATTATGGGACTTCTGGGAAAAAGACTAGAAGATTACATTTGAAAACAATTTTTTTCGTGTTAAGTCTGACTTGAAATACTTGAAAACAAACACCTATGACCACGCACTGGTAATATCTGCACTGTTGTGATGGGGAGGAACTTCTTTCCCATATACAGTACCCGTATCCCACCTTTATTTACCTGTACGCTGCGGGGCTTGTGGGAAAAGTCAGACGTCAGAGAGACCGGCGGAGTGCTCCGTCTCCCTTCCCGGTGTCTCTCTGGCGTCCAGCTCGCAGCCGTCAGTGGCTCGGACCGGTCAGAAGCCGACGTGATTGATTTAACCCGTTTTTTCCAGCCCGTTCAATCTAATTTTCCTGGAGCCAGCCTCGCAGAAATTATTTTCAGTGCGGTCCTCCATCTCTCTCTGTCTCTCTGTCTCTCTCTTTCGCCCTCGCTGTCTCTCCTTTGCCGCTTCTCCATCCCTCCCTCCTGATCTTTGCACTCACTCTCTCTTTCTCGCTCTCTCTCTCTCTCTCTCTCTCTCTCTCTCTCTCTCTCTCTCTCTCTCCACGTCCCTCACCCTCTCTTTCCCCCTCTCACTCCTGATGTCCGGAGGGATTGTTTATCCTACGCAAAGAGAGAAAAAAATATATCGTTTTTATTGTAATTTATACAAATTTTATTGATAAACTTAAACCCCCAATTTTACAATTTTATTTGTAACAACATTCATTTTGTCCTGAAAATTGACGGAAAATGGAAAAATGAAGGCCAAATTTGAAGTTGATAAAACCTAAAAAGCAAGACGGTGGATTTAACGTTACGTTTAATAAAAGCGTTTTTAAGTTGATCCAGGGACTCCAATCCAATGATGTCTTTCTCAGAAGGCTTTAAAAAAATAAAGAAAACTACTCTAAATACACTGAGCGCAATTGTGTTGGAATTTCCCTCACCAACAAAAAAGGATTTGACTTTTCTTTTTCTTCTTAATTCCTCTACATACAATTTTTTTTGTTCACCCTTGGCACTTGGAACCCCGCAGAATAAATAAACAGAATCGAATGGAAATCGGCTCTTTCTCTTTCTGGTTTCCCATGATCACTCGCTCCGACATTAAAGGGTTAATATGTGACCGCTTTGTTTGCCCTGCGTTTGGTTAACATTTAATTCCGAAGATAGCCTTTTAGTGGCCACCCATCCATTACAGCATAACAACAAGCAGGTGCACGCGGCGGAGACAAGGCCGACATATCCCTGAACTTAACCTGACCTTGTGTTTGGGGAGGAGAGGGAGAAAGAGAGAGAGAGGGGGAAGGGGGTGGGGGGCGAGAGACAGCGGGAGAGATTGTCTCACCGTACAAAGAGCTCGTCGCAGAGATAAACAAGAGCGAAAGCCTCTTCGGGGTTTTGTCCCAAATCTAAACCCATTGTCTGCCCAAAGCGAGAGTCTCCAGCGATCGCCCAGCGCTCGCATAAATTAGCGAGCACTTACCGAAACTGTTAACCCCGAGCTGACATCGTGCGAGCGCTCCGCATATAGACAGAAACGCTCCTTTTTTTTTTTACGCATGTTTACACAGGGCGCCGGGCGTACGTACGTCTCTGTAAACACCGGCGGGTCCTCCCCCGCCCGCTTGCGGGAGGTCACAGGGGTCACGGAGCGAAATTTCACGCCACGGCGCCAGAATAAATCGTTCCTTTCCCGACCTCTGTGTTTTTTTTTTTTTTTTTTTTTTTTTAATCCTCCGGAGGTGTAAAATGGCAGAAGAACCCGATCCCCGAGCCTCTCTCTCTCTCTCTCTCTCTCTCTCTCTCTCTCTCTCTCTCCCTCTCTCTCTCGCGAGCTGCTTTTGTGGCGAGACTGACAATGGTTCCGTGTGATATGGATCCCCACCAGACGGGCGAAGTGGCCGCTCCATTGTGACAGCGGGGCGCGCGGGATTCCGAGGCCGGGGCCGCGCTCTCGTCTCCCCTTCGCTCAATGCGGCCGCGGTAATTATGATATAATTTTTCCCCGGGATTTCAGCGCGGCCGTCTCGTCTTACTCAAAGGGGCTCGCGGAGTTGGGGGCCGGGAGGTTAGGTGGCGAAAGCTCCGATACCGGAGGGCTTTTCTTATTATGATGCAGTACTACCGTGTCACGTTTTTGTAACACATAGTGCCCAGTATGCCAAGGACTAACGTGAGCTCCTGAGTTCTGATACCACCAAGCTGATTCTTTGTTTCTTGCTGTGTGCACGTTTTACAGTGATGGAAGAGAAGTTTAGAATGAATTGTAACCTACTTCATTTTTTACTGTTAAGGAAATTGTGAAAGAAAACTTAAAAATGTAACTTTTAAATTTTACAGTTCTTAAATTTCTCCTGGAAAGTTGTCTTATAGTTGCTGTAAAAATGTAGCTTCATATTCCACGCACGAAATAAATAAATAAATAATACATAAAAAATGGTACAAATATTTAAAAAAATAAAAATAAATATTAAGAAATAAAATCTAAGATAAAAAAACGAATATATAAAAAATTTAATTAAGAAAACAGATGAGAACACTTGCAACATTTACATGCCTTGTAACCTGTTATCAAGGACACGTGCAGGCGAGGTGACATCAACCGTGAGGTGCTGAGACAAGCCCCTCCGGAGGAGAGCCGAGGTGATATCATCACAAACGCCTCTACAGTTTGTTGACACCCACATCGGTTACGTGACGCAACATTACCGCTTGCATGCGTGCGGCCAAGGAGAGGACTTCACTCAACAAGTTCTTCCTCCTGTTGACAAAATAGGCCGTCTCCGTGATGAACTGATAGCGGAGACTCCGCCGTCTGCTGAGACCAAACCTTACCAAATCACATTTGTATGCGATCGGTCTTATCTTCACTGGCTTTGGGTGTGCCCCCTTCCCCAAACTGTCGGACAGCGAGACTTTATGCCGTCACGTCTTCGTTCCTCGTCGTAAACCTATCTGCAGATGATGAAAAGAGGTCTAAAAACAGAACTGGCGGGCCCCGGTGTTTACCCAAAACAAGCTGCGTGCAGCATGAATGATAGCCGGACTCTGATGGTTCAGCGTCAACATGGAAAGCAAGAGCGCCAGCCTATTGATTTCATCCGCCGGGAGAGATAAGCTGTCGCCACTCATGAACTCGTCTCCGTCGCTGCCGGCTCGCTCATGAGCTACATGAGCGAGCCGGGCGGCGAGGCACGCGTCGGTTTCGCTGGACGCCGTGAACGCCCCGCGTTGTTAAAGTGAGTCCTGGTGTTGCGGCGAGGCGGTTTCAGCAGATGCTGGATCAAAACATGATGATGATGATTATGATGATGATGCTCTTTGCTTTAGAGGAAGGCTTCCTCACTTAAAATCAATACACAGTAAAAGGCCATTGGGTGTACGCTATGGGTCTCTATGTACTCTGTTAATACACGAAAGCCGGACGTACCAACGTATGAACCCGCAATGGCCCTGCGCCTGCTGTCCGGTCTGTCGGCCTCTGTATCTCAGTACACAAAGGGTTGGAGGGGCCGGTGGAGCGCAGTGTGCGGGGGGCGGGGGGCGGGGGGCGGTCGGGTGGACCGGGTGACAGACACTGACGCTTGGATGAGCTTCAAAAAGAAAATCCATGCATGGATTTCTGTGTCCCGTCCCGGCCCCGCTATCATCCCACCCCAGCCCCCCAACCCCCTGTGCGCTCCCCCTGCCAAATCAATTCCATGCAGGGACTTTTATTGACTCAGGTAAAGGGCTTGTGATACAGCAGTCAATGTCTGGGGATGGGGGGGGCGGCGGGTGGGGTGGGGGGAGGGGGTGGGGGGGGGGGGGGGTGATGTGGGAGACAGGGAGGCCAGGACACACGTGGGGGGAGGGGGCAGAAACAATATTGCGGCCTTGCTATTTGGGCGTTTCGGCGTATGCCTGACCACAATGTCCACCTGTTTGAATTTCTCTGGATGTTGGGATTTTTTTCTGTGTGTGCGCGCGTGTGTGTGTGTTTGTGTGTGTGTGTGCGTGCGTGCACGCACGCTGCGGTGCGATGTATGATGTGTGTACGCGGATGACTATCAAGCATCTTGAGACAGCTGAAGAAGAAGAAGAAGCAGCAGCCCTCGGGGTGCTGAGGGGCAGACATTGATTACTAGGCGCTCTGGAGCCAGTGGGCTGTCTCCACTGGCTGGTGGAAGGCTAGCCTGGCCGGCTGGGTGGGCGTTCGGGGCCGGGGAGCCAGGGGTTCAATAGCTGGGGGCAGCCGGCGGGGGGGTTAAATGGTCGTTGGGCGGTGGAGGGGAGGGGCGCTCTTCCTGGCTTTTTAATGACTCAAGGAGGATGCGACACTCTCCCTGGAGTCACACAAGTCAACATTCCTCCCCGAGGCTCTTTACTACTACTGTACCCATTATACCCTCGGCACTGCAGCCTAAAACTCTGCTATGCAATGAAGCCCACAAAAAAAAACAAAAAAAAACAAACCTTTGGCTTTGATGTCCGAACCACAAATTCCCAAAATGCCAGGCGATGTCTGAGCCAAAATTTGAGCCATCATATCCGTGGGCTTTTGAGGGTCCTGGATTCCTACATTGGTCCTGTAATAGCAGGAAGTTAGATTACCTTTGAGAAAATCGCTCCCGTAACCAAAAGCTTGCCCAAAATGTAGCTGATAGCGGATTGAAGACGCGCCCCCCCCCCGGCCTCAAATTGTTATTTTGCTGCCTTGGCTCAGTCTCTTAAGCATAGGTCCCCCTGGTGCAGTGATGGTGCCAGGCTACCTCCACCAGCGCCTTTGATCAATAGCTGCCTGACTGCCTCGTCTCCTGCATCCTCCTCCTCTCTCCCATTCAGCCCGCCTGCTCACCAACCCCTTCATGGCTGGAGCCTCATTAATATTGCATTGCATCCGAATTACATTGATTTCTCTTACTCTTTTTTTATTTACTTTCCCTGCCAGCCCCCCACCCTCTCCTTCCCCGGCCCCCAGTCTCCAGCTCTCCTATTCGTTCTCCCATTCCACTGTGTCATGATGAGGCTCTAAAGGAGCAGATCTCTCCTCCAGTCAACCTGCGGTGCACATGCTAACTGGATCCAGGTGTTACGTCCAGCCAAAAGAAAGGAAAAACAAAGAGCACTTTGTCAATATTTTTAAGAAAGAGACGTATTTGACTTGTTTGACAAGTCTCTATTGGGTTGAACGGATATTTTCTTCTGTGTTCAGCACAAGCTTTGCCAACGACTCCGATTTCTATCATACGTCATCCGAATCAGGCTGACCTGATATTACACATACTACGGCCGGTCATCTCATCCCGGGTTCCGCATTCCTGTTGGGATGGCATTTTCGCCTTGTGATCTCGGTGGCATTCTTCTGGGAAATAATCAGAAGCGTAGCTGAAGGCCAACGACTCCCCTGAGGTTTTTTGGGTTTTTTTTTGGAGCGAGTTTGAACATGCCCTGTCGGTCTCTTTCGCAGACGGCAGGGGAAGGCCCACCTCGCATTCTGACTGATGTGACGATATTCAGGGTGGATTCATTCACCCCGGCTTCACCTGCCGGGTATCCTGCATGCTTACGCACAATCTACTGCGCCGACTATGGGATCTGGTAAATCTAGTGCAGTACCCTTCCTTAGTTTTACTAATGCCAGTTGGTCGTTGAATCCACCCATATTGGCATAAATTTCGGCTTTATGCGCATCGGACTGCGGGTGGTTTGAATCGAACGATCACAGCACAAAAAGTACCACAAATTGAATTGAAAATGGCCCATGCGGGCAAAAGAAAGAAACCCACACGAACAATAGCGAAACGCTCCATCTTGGTCTTTGGAATTCCATTGGATGAAAGAAGAGTGAGGAAAAAAAAAAACATCAACCCAACAGCCAGGGCTCTTCCCTAATCCCTACCTTCATCCTCCGTGCTCTAGGTACGGCGGCGAGCCTGACTCAACTTTATCTGTCAGGCAAAAATGCGGGGGGATTCCTGCCTCGCACTCATCAGATTTGAGGCCGGCATACGGTAATAATACAGAAACTCATTGAATTTCATTGAAAAATCCGGTTCGTCGCCCGCTTTGCACTTATTGGCCGGCGCCCACCCAACTGTCGTCCAAGGGGGACGGTTCGAGAATGGGTTTCTTTCTTTTGTCCGTTGGGGAAGTTTTTCCTGGAGCCCGAGCGCTTAGGGCCAGGGGGCGCCATCAAATGGTCCTCTGGGTGCGGAGCGTTAAGACGATCACTTTGAGGAAGTAACCTAAACAAACTCATTTTGACTCGGATGATCCAAATGGACTGTGCATAAAACAACGCGTTTGACGTGTAGGTCCGGTGTTCATCATTGGCGCCGCATGTCAGAACAAATTTTTAAATGCCGCCGTGTTGGCTGTTTAATTTTCTTTGTGAAATCGCAGTAGTTGCATTACAATAAGCCAAATTGTTTAAAACACTTGTAACCTGATTACATTTTTGTTTTTGGTAATCACGCCAGGAGGTGTAGGCAAAACAAACGACCAAAGCCAGTATTCAACCCTGCTTGGATCTTGTTCGACCTGAGCACCAGATATGTGCAAAGTCATTTTCGGCACCGGTGGGCCAAAATGAGTGTTCTGTGTGTGATGCGTGGGAAAAGTGACCTAATCATTGATCGTCAGTGTAGGAGATTGAGTCTGTGCGACAGAGTCTTGATGAGCAATCATGGCTAATCAAGCCAGAACAGCTCCTGGAGGGACGGGGAGGAGCTGCGGCTGGAGGCTACCGGGCTTTAGCGGGAATAAAAGAGGGCTAAGCCAGATCTCAGCAGAGGGAGCTGTTTCAGTTAAGTGTGCGTGTGCGCGTGTGTGCGTGTGTGTGTGTGTGTGTGTGTGTGTGTGTGTGTGTGTGTGTGTGTGTGTGTGTGCGTGTGTGTGCGTGCAAGTGTGTGTGCATGTGCGTGCGCCCGCCATGGCAGTGTCTTCAAGGGAAAATGGGTACATTTCTGTGTCGCCTGTATCCAATCTGCAAAAACCTTCGAGGAACAATGGAACTCTATATTTGGTCAGCAGTGCCGACTTTTCCCCACGGCACGATGCAGTCCGTTCCGCGGAGCACGGAACGAGCGCCTTGTAGCGCTGTGACTGGTTTCCCATTCGAGACACCAAACGGCAATGTCTGAGAAAGACACTGACGATTCCCCCTCGGATGCCACAAGGAAGGGAAGCTCTGGCCGGCCCTCAGGTTAATATGTAAAGCAAGCATACTCATCAAAACGCTCTGACATGGTAAATACCAGTGGCAAATTAATCAAAAATAATGGGTCTGCTCCACGGAGAGGGGCCTTTTTAGACTTCGTAAAGAGCCTGAGGGTCAGGGTGAAGTTCTGTTCACCTAGTATCACAGACTGGTGCCATTCCAATGTCAAGAAACCCGATATGCACAATATTCTTTGTGCCTCTGCCAAAAAAGACTTTTTTAAGACGGACAAGTCTTGGTACATTACGGCACTTGTTCCCTGAAGGTGCACGCACGCAAGCGCATGCACATTCACACACACACACACACACACACACACACACACACACACACACACACACACACACACACACACACACACACACACACATAAGAGACATAAACATCCACATAGGTGCAAGTTTTGACCATGAGAAATACGGCAGTACAGTATGTCCTCTGAGATCTGTCGCCCTCCACCAGAGATCTGAAAAAAAAAAAAAAAAAGAGGACAAGCTTAGAACCTCTTTCAAACGTCTGGACAGTGCGGGGAGGTGATGGCGGAATGGAGTTTCTATGGAGACGGTAATGAGCGAATGAGGTCGAGTGCGAGGACCCGGGACCGCGATGCGCTTTGTGCCTCCCTTTGTCCCCATAACAGTGGAAATTAAGAGACGCAGGAACAACAGCATTGAGTACACATGACCTAATGAGGGTCCGGCGTGAGTCGGGCCTTTGGGAGGGTTTGGGGGGTTTGGCGCGAGCGGCGGCAGGGGAATGTGGGAGAGGCCTGGCAGGGGCGAACTCACATCGAGCATAGGAGGAATGGGCTTATATACATATATAATATAACCCATGTGTACTCATTTGTCAATTCGGTGATCATAGCTTGAACCGTAGCCTGAATTTAGCGGCTCATCCAGGGTGAAAATGCAATCTCTCAACAGGATCTGCGCCTCGGTTCAGCACTTGAACTCATCAGATCCATTTCCAAACAAACTACTCTGTGGATTTCTTGCGCTGCGTGTCTTCCCCTGTTCCTCTGCCGCCGTTCTCTTGTTTCCCCTCTCGTTGCCTTCCGCCAAACCCCTCCCCTCCCTCTCCCCTGACTGCCCTGAACCGAAGTGACAGTAGCTCTCATTAAACACGAAACACCGGTCACATGTGAAATTGACCCCGCAAGTGTTCTGGCTCACCCTGAGATTTTGCCTGTCCCTATCCAGCGGGCCGGATTCCCCTCTGCCCCCTTGGTGGGGGAACGACCGAAGCCCCGGAGGTGTCGGGCTGTTCTGTGATGGAAACAGTGGTAATGGCGGGCGCTCTTTTTTTTTTTTTTTTTTTTTTTTTTTTTTCCCCACCCGGCATCTTCTTTTGAGACAGAGTTAATGGGAAGTTTGCGCGAGTGTTTCGGAGCTTGTTACTTGTTAGGATGGCGCGGTCCTACCAAAATATTGCCGTGCCTTTTCCCTGACCCGGCCGCCATCGGTGGGCGCGGTGCTGCGTCCGCCTCCTGCACAGTGGGTCCCCCAGAGGATAAGGCTGTGTTTGTGCGCCTCTGTCTCCCCTCCGTCCGTTTGTCTGCTCCGGTGGAGGGGCAAGGCCCAGCTGCCACGTTATTTCCACATGGCCGCCCTCTGACAACTTAATGGGATGTTTGATTCTCGCGTCACGCTTCCCGCTTTGCGAATGCCGAACCTTTCGCTTTTTTTTCTTTTTTTTTTTTTTTGATGTATCGACTTCCCCTACTCAGCCCCTACTCCGCTACTCAAAAACCATGTCACCTTTCCAAACAAACACAGAGACAGAAACATACACAAACGCGCGCAGAAGTGGGCGTGCGCACACACACGCGCGCGCGCACACACACACACACATATAGACACACACACACACACACACACACACACACACACATAAAACACGTATTTATATAAATACACAAACACGGCGCTGACCTCATCTCACCTGCGGCAGTCATTATTAATTTCAATTACGTGCTTGTAAGCTCCGAGCCAAAATACACATGTCGTTCGTTGGTTACTTTCAGGGCAATTATTTCCAAAGTCGCGGGTTCACATGCAGCCACATCTACATAGAGTGTGGAACACCAGGCAGGAGGAGGAGGAGGAGGAGAAGAATAACTTCCCTTTCTATGGTCTGACTGGTGCTTAGTGACCACTGAGCTGACGGGGTCGGTCTTACGACTGACCCCGTCACTTTTCTTGTCAACCATCGGCCATTTTGTCCATCATCTCTTGCGGGGCCGCCGGGATGACCCCTCCGGGAGACGCGATACCCTTGACTCAGCGGCGGTATTCGGTTACACGCATTGATCGCTATCTCCCCGTCGGACACCGCCGCTGCTCCGCGTCTGAGCCCGTCAGGAAACTGCGTCCATTAGTTTCGCGCGGCCGTGTCGTCGTCGTCGGGGTAACGTGTCATGGTTCGATGCATCTTTCAGTCCGCACGGGGCGACGACTTCGGGAGTGACCTCTCCGGAGGCGTCCAGTGTGTTTGGATGTTTTGTGTACAATCAGAGGGATTGATAATAATTACCTGTCACCCATTGAGAGCACACAAAACAGCCCGTATTTAACTGGGTTGGCATTTCATAATGGTCCCCTATGTTTAGAGCGCCGAACAAAACGAGTCAAGAGTAGCACCTGAAACTATTTACAGCAATTACAAGTGTAGGTCATGGTACAATGACGATGGATTAATCCTTGAGGAAATTTTGATTTGATACTAGAAGGCCCAGCAATAAATATGATTCTAGGCACAGCTGGAAGGTTGGAATTGTAAATGAACGTCAGACATCTGTGGAGGGGTTTACCTTGTAATCTTGTGTTCATATTCCAGGATTTGGTCCCAGTCATTTGACTCATAAACAGACCAAACTGCCTCCAATACACTGCTAATGTAAGAACCCTTTCAACCCTGCATGAAATGTGTGTGTGTGTGTGTGTGTGTGTGTGTGTGTGTGTGTGTGTGTGTGTCTGTGTGTGTGTGCGTGCATGCGTACGTGCATGCGTGTGCATGTGCATGCGTGGGTGCGTGTGTGTGTGTATGTGTGTGTGTGTTAGTGTGTGTGTGTGTGTCTGTGCGTGCGCGTGCGTGCGTGCATGTGTGGGTGCGTGTGTGTGTGTATGTGTGTATGTGTGTTAGTGTGTGTGTGTGTGTCTGTGCGTGTGCGTGTGTGCGTGCGTGCATGTGTGCGTGCATGTGTGTGTGTGTTTGTTTGAAACCTCGTTGTGCACGCTACAGAAATGGAGGTTATAAATATGCAAACAGGTGAAGAGGATTAACAATGCAAACTTTCCCCGTTTTCCATGTTTGGATATTCCATTGAACCCATGCACATGTGGACACGCAAAGGGATGAAAAAATAAAAAAAAATGGACGAAAGATGTGAGAATACAATTGAGTGAAAGAGCGAAAGCTGGAGAGGGAGGGAGAGAGAGAGAGAGAGAGAGAGAGAGAGAGAGAGAGAGCGAGAGAGAGAGAAAGAGAGAGCGAGAGAGAGAGAGCGAGATGCCCAGCGACGCCCTGCTGTCCTCGCTCTGAGGACACATTCCCCCCACTGCCCTCATTAGATGGTTAACCAGTGTCCAGCCAGGCACGGCTAATGCACCCCCTCCGGCCCGGCCGTCCGTTTCATCTCCAGAGACAGCAAACAAACCTTCACCCCCCCCCCCCCCCCACACACACACACACCCACCCGGCGGCCACATGGATCGATCCACCGCCACCCTGCATCAACCCCAAACTCTCTTCCAAAAGTCAAAACCATCTTTCAAAGAAGTCAGAGGAAGGAATACATACATCTGTGTGTGTGTGTGTGTGTGTGTGTGTGTGTGTGTGTGTGTGTGTGCGCGTGTGCGCGTGTGTCTCGATGGCGGCGCTTCTTTAGGGGCCAAAGCGCATTCGACATGCGTTGTGGGTCGCCCGCTTGCTAATTAAGAGCTTGAATCCGCACCGAGAGGTTGTTGTGCCACCGAGATCCGGGGGAACAAGCTGCGGATTGTTGTGCGAGGAGATTGGTCAGACAGTAACCCTCCACCGCCCGCCCTCCCCCATGCCCCCAATTATCCCCATTTACTCGTCTCAAGCTGGCTCCACAGCAGGGAGAGAGGGAGGGCGGGAGGGAGGGAGGAGGGCGGGTGGGTTCGGGGGTTGAAGCTGGCAAAGGAAACAGAAAGAGAGAGAGAGAGAGAGAGAGAGAGAGAGAGAGAGAGAGAGGGAGCGCGTCCTAAGGCCGCATTGTCACCACTGGGCAGAGGGACGATTCAACGCGGTGACCGTGACGATTTCCGTGCCATTTTCCGAGCATCCATGACCAGGAGCTTCCACTGCGGCACACATGAACACACACACATGAACACACACACTCACACACACACACACACACACACACACACACACACACACACACACACACACACACACACACACACAATCAGAGAGGGCGGGGAGGGGGGAGTAGGGTAGAAAGGGACGATTATGAATTGAGTTAATGAGCCCGAGGGTGAGGCGGCGGTGGGGAGCTAGTGGGTGGAAGAGAGGAGGGGCGGGGGGGAAAGCAACGAGATTTAACTCTCTCTAATGCTCATTCCCCCCCCCCCCCCCCCGTCATTGAGGCCGTGCCGGTGGAACTAGACTAGGTAACGCTCCGGCAGGTGCTTTGAACGTCTGCAGATGGCTCTCGACGAATCCCCGCGCCTGGAAAAGCACGGCGTCCGATTTTGAATTTGTGATGAACTTATCGAGGGCCAGGTTGAGCCTCTATCGTGACGGAGACACTGTCTCGCGTCTTGTGCTGAGGGTTTTCTAGCGTAGATCTGTGTCCTGTTCTGTAGCTTGTATGTCCAGGCCTAACTTAGATATCTTGCGATACCTTATCCTTGTGTGGATTTAGGGAAGACCTTTTTGTATACCATCCGTAGGAAAATAAAATGCCTTACCCTAAATACTTTCTAAAGTCTTCGTTAAGCTCTTGCGACAGGCGCGTTTGTCCGGGTTGAAGTCAGATAGTACGACGCCCTTCACACTCATTGGTCCTCCTTTTTTCTTTCACACTTGGGATCTTACAAATTGGCTGAAAGGGGTGTGTCGAAAAACAATCTGGTATTTCTCTAAATGACGCAACTACTTTAGGTTATTGCACAAATGAGCCTGTGCCTGGTTGTGACCTCCCGAGCATATGAGGCAGGAATGCTGAAACCAAAGACTTTCATCCAATCCAAAATGGCAAAAACATCACGACGAACCATGACTCAACTGAATCTTGGAAAGTGTCCTCCTTTTCGGATGAGCGTTTTTGAATGTTTCCAGCCTGAGGCTTCCACAAAGACAAAGCTACTAAAATACATGTTAAAACTGCGGCCCAACCTCAACGGCTCGCTGTCTCTCTTAACTTGCAAAGACGCAGTTTCCAAAGCAACAGAGCTCGGAAGCCAAGGGCCTTCAAGGTCATTCTCACGAAAAAATATGTAAACGTCCTAACAAGTAAACGGTTGTCAGGAGTGGCTTCCGTAAAGCTAGGTAAACATGCAAGCGTCCTAAGCCCATGAATGTCAAGCATCATTACCAGCGTTAGCGGAGGCCGATGAGTGGAATGGAATTGGAATTGATTTCAGAGAAATCTGTGGTGACCGCTCAAGGTCACGAAGGTAAAACCAGCCTTAAAACAATACTTCTATCGCATTATTTATTTGCACTGATGTGTACCATCCTGAATAGTTGGTGGGGACATAGCATGCCTGTAGTCTTGAACATGGATTTATTTTTCACTATATATAGTTTTAGATGGTGGTTGGCTATTGCTCATACTGCAATGCCAGCTGATTGGGGGGAATGTAATGTAGACTTTACGAAAATAGATGACAAAATGCATATTTTAACCTGCAAGCGAAAAAATAAAGGCATAACCAGGGTCCAGGATACTGTTGCCATATCTGGGATGATGTAGGATGCTCTTCTTTTCCTTCTTTTTTTGGATCATTTGGAGAATAAGGTTGCGGATTCCAGAAATAACTCTCAGTTACTCGAGCTTCCACCTGGAAAAAAAAGATGTTCGCCTCGATTCCTGTAGGCTTGTAGGCTTGCGTCTGCGCAGGGCACCTTGCGTTTGGGCCCTTGGACGGGAGGAGCCTAAAGCCGTGAGGCCAGTCGTGCCGAGCTCTGTCACGAAAAGGTCAGACAGCAGACAGGACACCGAAAGGACGTGGGGAGAGGGAGGGGGAGGGGGGAAATGGTGCGGCGCGGGACAGAGGTGTTTGTGTTCCCCTTCAGTGCCTCCGAGTTGGCCTGGCCTACTTAGGCTGATTTCAGCCCTGCCAGAATCCCTGTACCTCACCCACTGAGCTCGTCTCAACACCTCGACTTGATTACTCAAGCATGTGACACAGGCCTGCTGACGAGCCAAGAGGACAAGAGGGGAAAAACTGCAGCAGATGGGAAAAGGAGATCAGCGAGACAGAGGGAGAGAGAGACACTGAACAAGCATGCTTTCCTAAGGGGCAGCATCGCTCACATTAATCACTCTGAGTTCCTTTTCTTTTCCTTTTTTTTTTAATAGGACTAAGCTGGCGGGGGCTGAGATGTGTATCAGACTTTCTTATCTGCGCAATTTATCAAGCATCCTCAAAGACTGCTTATTTGTATCGCGGAGACAGTCGGCTGGAGCGAATGGACAAAACCTCTCTTTCTCCGCTGCCTTCCCGAAAAACCGCACTGAACTTTTCCATCATAGATAATGGCTGACTGCTGATCTTCAGCCCTTGTATCAAAAGAAGGCCATTTCCCACGTCTTTTTTTCCCACAGACAACACAGAGCGCCTGGGACCAGATAGTCCCTGTGTCTGTGTGTGTGTGTGTGTGTGTGTGTGTGTGTGTGTGTGTGTGCGTGCGTGCGTGCGTGTGCGCATTTGTGTGTGTGTGTGTGGTCGTGTTCAATATTATCCATGCCAAGCTTATCATCAGCACATTCTGTCACGGCACTCCACAGGGTCCTCATTCATCCACTGTTATTCATTATTTTTTCACCCCAAAAAAATGTGTATTGTTTGTGTCAAAGATGGAAAAAGGACCAAGGCCCAAGAGGGCTTTTTGTGTATTATCCAGGCGCCGACTTCAGTAAACACAGCTCGCTAATAAAGGATATCAGTTACAGTTGTGTTTTATTTGCCGCCGCGCTGGGTCCACGAGTCACGGTGGAAATTCCCTCATACGCTGCAATGCATGACACGACATAAACAACAACAAAGAGAGATACAAGATCTTTTCAGCCTCTGTCTGCCGGCTCTTACATAAGGACCCCATTCCGAGGCTCTGTAAATAATGTGTTTTTGATAGCTTTTATAAAGTTCCTCAGACTTCTTTGCGTGTCCACTGTTCTCTTGTGGCCGGTCGGTGACGCACACGTCTGTTCGCGTTGGTGTAACTCACTGACGGCAAAGTGCGGCCACGTCTCCGTCGTCATGGTCGCAGCGTTCCCGAGCCGGAGCCACGAGGGATGAAAGTGGGAGCAGTGGGGAAGAACCCATTTTGAGAGGATGCTTATGATTATTAAACACAAAAAAAAAAAAAACAGACGAGAGAGATACCTGGATCCTTCATCGTGATCTCCCCGAGCACGAGGAGGGTTGGACTGGACCAATGGTGCTCAAGCGGTGGGTACCGTTCCGAAACTGGGGTCGCAGGTCCATTCCGGGTGGGGACCACGGGTGTAGGGCTTATAATGTACGTCCACTTCTTCAACAATAGGTGTGAATATTTTTCCATTATGTTTGTCTGGTGTAGAGAGAACGATCCACACTTGTGCCAAGTGTGGATCATAAACTGAGACAAGTTGAGATCCACTGGCCTACAGAGAATGGAGTTAGCACGGCCACTGCATGATGACAGCTTCAAATCCAATTTGAATTGTTTTAAATATTCTTTCCTCCAGACATTGATCACCTACTGTGCTTGAGTTGTGTGGAATAATGCGCAAATGTATTTTCCATTGGAACCGTACCTCACTGGTGCACATATACTGTGGAGGTAGAACAGAAAATGACGGCCTCTAAATGGGAGTGAGGTGAAGTTGTTATTTAGTATGGAGGTAAAATGATAGGGGTAGGAGAAATGTCCCTCCGTCCTTCAATCTTTTTCATAAAAAAAGACAGTACGCCCATTTTTTCTCTCTCTCTCTCTCTCTCTCTCTCTCTCTCTCTCTCTCTCGCTCTCGCTCTCGCCCTCCCTCTCTCTGTCTTCCATCGTGTTCTTCAAAAAAAGATCAGAAGATTGCCGGATGCCACGCTGAAATCTTGTTCTGTGCATTTTACTCGGGGCAGTGGCTCAGAAGGTAGAGTGGGTTGTCTAGTAATGGCTGAGATTGCCGGTTTTTCATCACCGGCTCCTCCTGGTAGCGTGCTGATGTGTCCTTTAACCAGACACTTAACCCCCCTGACTGCTCGGCATCACTCTATGGCAGCCCACTGCTCCTAGATACGTCATTTTTTAAGGATGAGTGAAATGCATTTTGTTGCCTCTGTGCAATGACAATTAGTTTAAATTCCATTTAGTTCATTAAGTCATGCCTTGGCCTGTCTATTCTAATTTCCGCTTGTTCTGCTTGTGTGTATCCATTTCTATTTCTCACAGCTTCTCTTTCTAATGTGCTTTGGTCATGAACACATGAAGCTTGAAAACAATAGGTTTTCTTGTAAAAAAAAACAAAAAAACATATTTCTACTTTTTCGTGGTCAGGTCGGGCCTCGCATGCTTGCCACTGGTAACATGTGTCCGGTACTACCTGTTCATGTGACTAAACCAGCTCCCAACACAACTCTAGGATCCTTGAGCTGTGTGAGGAGGGTGCATGGGCACCCAGCGGGACTAAAAACAAAAGCTGTGGGCCGGATGAGTTCCACCGTTCCACCGGGAACCAACGGCCATTCATACCTGGAGAGGAGACCAGCACCACCAGGGAAAAAGCTGATTGAGACACAATGTTGAGACAACCAACAGACACAACCACATCTCCCGGCAGCCGCATCCCCTATCGACCTCTCTCAGGGTGGGATCGAAAAAGCATGCTACTGGGGAAGACAGACTACTGAGACTTGCCAAAGATTAAATAACCATTGGAACATGGAATGTGAGAACCCTCCACGGCAACGGGAAGCTCAATGAACAGGAGCATGAGACGGACAGATACAGGTGGAACATCCTCGGCATCGCAGAGATGAGACGGCCAAACACCGGGGAGAGACAGTGACGGAGGAAGGACACAAATTCTGGTGGAACGGGGAAGAGACGCAGCATCATGGAGGCGTTGGATTCCTCGCAGACATGAGACCAAGTCCCTCTTATCCAAGTCTCAAGCAAGACCCAAGTCAGTTTTCCTTGGGCAAGTCAAGTCAAGTCAAGTCAAGTCACAGGTTATGTCAAGTCAAGTCAAGTTGAGTCCTTAGTTAAGGTAAGTCAAGTCCCAAGTCAAGTCACTCGCCCCCCCCAAGATACTGCAGATTTACCTGCAGTATCCAGTCTTTATATACAAGGGATTAGTACCTGTCTAATAATGATATAATTGGCCAATCTAACCTGTTCAAAAAGTATAACAATGAATTGAATTGAAGTGAAAGAAATGTGATCAAACAAAAAACAAATAACTTTATAAAAGCTGATATATTTCTTCATTCCTTCTCGTTCAAATTAATATCGCTTGTTTGACTACTGTTCAATTTTTTTTTCAAATTCAAATTTTTTTCAATGGAAAATTGTTTGAATTTATCTTTGATTTTAACTTTTAATGGAGAATTGTTTTAAGAACCTGTCTAAAAGGGTGGCAGGGGCCCATCCCTGAATTATGATCCCCCCCGGTGACCCCCGCAACGCCACTGGCCCGTGAGGTTCACAACCACCACCATCACTGCGGACCAGCTCCACAGGGGTCGGACCAGCTCCGCAGCAGACCAGACGAATAAAAACTGTCAGAACCACAGTTCCCCCCCTGACTGGTTCTTGGTCCCCATCCGTGCCACCTCATTTAAAAAATCACCCCTGCTAATCATGACAATGCCATTCCCAGTGTGCGCTCGCACCGAGTTACGTCGCACTGACACCTGTAATGCGAACACTGACAATGTTGAACATTTAGTACATTTTATATTTTATGTACTTGTACAGAAGGGCTACGCGAGGGCAGCGTTAGAATGCAAAGCGATATGCAGTCGGATAATACCAATCGGAGGTGAATGCATCACCAAGAAATATGACCGTCATTCAGGTGTACGTCAGACAAAAGTGATGAGGAATTTTAGCTGTTCTACAGCCAGTTAGAAATAACTACTGCCAACATACCGAGGAAAGACATCACTTTCATCCAAGGTGACTGGAAACGAAAGATTGGTACAGAAACTGCACACCAACTGGAAAGGAACTACAGGGAAATCTGGCGTTGGAACAACTAACGAAAGAGGACTCTTGTCTAATGGAATTTGAAGAGATGCACGGCCTTGTGATTGCAAACACACGCTTCGACCACAAAATCTCCAAGCGAGTCACAAGGACAGCACCTGATGGCACCACCGAGAATCGGATCGATTACGTCCCTGCAGACAAAAAAAAATGTGCCAGCGAGCATGAATGGAAACGAAACACGGTTCATTTCCGGGAACCGACATGGGCCGTGATGGGGATACTGAAACTGAAATTGAAGAACATAAAAAAGGACCCCCCTCCGTGCGGTACAGCATCGGAAGAACCGAAGACCACGATGCACGAGAAACATTCAAAATAACGATCGGGGGAAAGTTTGCAGCACTGATGGGAAAGACAGACGCAAGACGCGTTACCAAACAGTGAGGCACCGGAGCGGTCTCGAACGCCGGTGGGAGCCCGCCAAGGATTCATTCCGTCGCCGTGCTTATTTAACGTCTTTCTGCAGCGGATTATGATGGATGCACTGGAGGACTTCGCAGGCACCATTAAACTTGGCGGACAAAAGTGTAACATAGCCCGATCCAAGGAGGAACTCGCGGAACCTCACCAAATGTCTGGACACGGCAGCACGGAGATTGTGAGCAGCGAGGAAAGTAAAGGGACGGTGACGCCTCAGGTGACTGATGAGGATGAGGAGGAAGGGCACAAAGTGACAGCTGATGGGAAAGTGCCGGAGTCGCTTTGCATACCCCGGCTCCATGTTGAACGAGCAGTGCACCTCGGGGTTTGGAGGTGAGGAGGAGACTGGCCATTGGCCGTAAAATAAAAAATACTGATGCACTCACTGATTATATCCGTGGCTCTGTACGGATGGCAGACCTGGACGAAACAACATAGACACCGAACAGAGAATAAATCCCCTCGAAATGCGTTGCTATAATAGGATTCTGGGGGAGATATGGAAAATGCACGGCACAAACGACTCATGTGAAGCAGGAGATATGACATCTGGCGGGGGTTCTCCAAACGTTGATGGGAACCGCTGCATGGTGAAAGTTACAGTGTCGTACACATAACAGGGAAAAATGGGTCGGCAAATACCACCATGCACAGTGCAGTTGATGGAGGAAGAGGTGGAGTGCGTGGAGACGGTGGGTGCCCCGACACCTTGGTCGGTTTGTTGTAACACATAATACCGGGCTTACTTTTGCATCCATCCCACGTCGTGATCGCGCCATCCGGCTCAAAGTGTTTTGTTGGTGTCGTGTTGCTTCAAAAGCTTCAGATCTGAAGTCGCTCCCGAGAGCAAACAGTGGTTAATCTGTTGTTGAGCACAGAGGCCGCCTCAGCGACTTTCAACAGGAAATTCCTGAGGACGATCAATTCTTTTTTTTTTTATTTCTTTTTTTTTTCTTTCCTCCCCGCTAACCACCAAATCCCTCATTTTAACATGAGGGGAGAGAGGAAGGAAATTATACCGTAGCCAAAACCTACAAATGTATTACCCGGTGGTATTTAGATTTTTTTCTTTTTTTTTTCTTTTCTTTACCTGTGCCGCCACGGAAAACAGGCTGTCAGGGAAAATGAAAGGGAAAAGTCCGAACGGCAATGCAATACTTCCTCCATCCTCATTAAAAAATCCAACTGCTCTGGCCCCGTCTATTAACCCCCGTAGTATTTACTTACGACCCGCGCGTGTTTATCTGGATTTGTGTCCGCGCCATACCGGAGCGCCGGTGGAGCGGCGGGCTGCGTTCTCACAGGCGTTTATTTCTGGCTACACTTTCGGTGATTAAAATCAACCGCGGTTCTCATGGGGTGAGACGGGAAAGGAAAAGGGTGAAAAATAAAAAATGAAAAATAAAAATGAAAAAAAAGATGTGATGTTGATATGCGCTGGACAGGTTTGCACAAAAAGGTTATTGTGTGGTCTTAATTGTGCCCAGCAGGTTGTGACGGGGGTGGGTTAAGGGGGATGGTGGGGGCGGGGGGGGGGCGCTCAGAGCCCCGGCCCGGGTTCGGGGCCACGCCTTCTTCGCCCCTGCCGGTTCCACAGCTGTCATCGCCTTATTGTCCCACCAATTACCCATAATTACTCTTGGCAGCGTCGGCCCCCATCCAGCCGTATGCTAACAAAAGACGCTACCTTCATGGACATTTTTTTATTTTTCATATTTTTTATGATCTGGATAAGGCTGCGCGGCCGGTGTTACAGCCTTATCTGGTTAAGTTATTAAAACGTAAATTCAAAAAGGGGGCTGTTTTAGGAGCGGTCCTGACACGGATTTTTTTACTCGCCGAGTGTTTTTACTGGCACCGGATTTGAAACGCAATGTAAGCAAGCCCTTTATAGTCGAGATATTACACATAATATATGGACCTACACTGTAATACGTTATGTTCGATGGCACTAAACATGTGAGCCATCAGGTGATATCGGGTGCGCTGCAGATGTTTTTTACCCCGGCTCCCCGTGTCCTTCCACTACAGGTTATCACTGCTAAGAGGAAAAACAAAAAAAAAAAAGCTAAAAGGGTTTAATCATTACAGAGAGTTCCTGGTTCGCGGTTCCCATGCTGCGACTCCACCACCACCACCACCACCGCTGCCTACCCCCCTCGCTCCGACCGGCCGACTTCGCCGCCATTTGTCATCCGTGAGAGGCCGGGCCCGAACTTTACAGCCGCAGCTCCTCCGCTTAATCATGTTTTATAGCCGCTCTGACCCCGCGCTGGAAGGAGCAGGGGATGGCAGATCGCGGCAGGCTGGGGCCTTAAACTAATAACTATAAACCAGGCGGTTCTGTGTTTACCAGACGACCACTTCCTTCGGGATAAAAAACAATCGCGTTCGGCGGACGGCGGACAAGTCGCGCCGAGGCCCGAACCTGGACGGGAACGCCGTTTCACCCTCGCGTAAAAGTGAACTTGTGAACCGTTTTTTTGACGAAAGTAAATAGAAAACAATAAAAAAGAAAAAATCCACCCTCCCCCCCCCGTTTGACTTTCTCACTTTGAGGCGCGCCAACGTAAATACCCTGGTCCTCCAAACCACACAGCGCTCGCGTCCAGGGGCGCACACGGTGCGAATTCATAGCACGGGTTTTCTGAGGAGCCGGTTTACTAAAACGGGGAAAGGCCTTGGCTGTGTTTACGTTAAGGCCGAGTCCCGAGGTCAGCGCCCGACGAACGCGCCGGTTTCTCAGCGCGCCGCTGCCAACTCGTCCGCCAGGGTTGGATCATTCCAGGGTGGAGAATGTCTCACCCAAAGGGGCACAGGGGGCATTTGGGAGAGAGAGAGAGAGAGAGAGAGAGAGGGAGAGAGGGGGAGAGGGAGGGAAAGAGCACTAACACTGCTTACTCTACAGAGCTATTCTAAACTATCCTAAAATGTTGAATGGACTTCGAATTGCACATGAAGCTGATTTTACACTGAATCCGAGAACGGATGAGACCGTCAAAATCGAAGTCGCGCTTCCTTCAGAAGCCTCTGCTCCGACCCAGTCCGCGGGGCACCCGGACGAGGCGGTGCGGGAGCCCCCCGCTGCCGAGTCCTCAGCACCCACGGTCAATCTGAAGAGGCTTTTTTATGACCTGTTTATGTTGTATAAAGCAGCGGACATTTTATATCCCATCCCGGTTACCGCCTACCCCACCCACCCTTTCCCCCCGATCGCAGAGTTATGGAATATCCAGACTCTGGCGGCGTGGGAACTTATAGGCCATTTAAAAAAAAAAAAAACCCCACCCCCCCTCCGCCACCGCTGATCTCCACCCACCCCCCATCGTCCCACCTGAGACGGCCTGTGGAGACTCACACGCTACACCTCCCACAGCCCCAACACCCCTCTCCCCTGTCTTCACCTGCAGCAATAACATTGTCACATCATAAAAAAAATTAAAAAACCACCCAAAAAATAAAAACCCTGCGTGCTAAAATAGGAACGCCGTTACCACGAACACCTCGCTTCCCGTATTATCCAAAGGTCTGGGCTTTCACCATGCGGGGGCTCTCTCTCGGGGGCCACGGCGCAGCAAAAACCCCCGAAAGGGCCACAACGCCGTCTCCGTGCGTGACGTCTGTATTCCGCGCTCGCACAATGCCGCATATTATTTTTCGCTACCTCGTTGCCCGGGAGTGGAAAAAGCGCTTTTAATGTCGAGAAGGGTGGCCGGCGGCCCGGTCCCTCGGCCGTGGAGCCGGGGAGCTGGGGGTCCGTCTGCCCCGACAGAAGTCACACTCAATCTGGGCTGAGGGAAGCCAGCGGTCTCCTGGCGGTCGCTGCAGTTTCTCCCCCCGCCTCCACGCCCCGGCTTTCTGTTCGTTTATTTTATATTTCCTCCCTCGCTGGATCCACCCCCAACCTCCCACCCCCCACGCTTTTCTCACACCGCTCGAGGGTGGGCCCCGGGGGGGGCGAGGTGAGCGTAGGACGACCGTGCCCGCCCGCGCGGGCGGATGGACGGCGCCCGCTCCCGCGACGTCGGCGCGCGTGAACTTTGGCTCCGTCATAGAGTTGGTTTTTTTTGGGGGGTTTTTTCTCGTCTGATTTAAATCACCGCTCTCATCTGGCTGATTAACCCCGGGTTTTCATCAAGTCTTCGCCACACAGGGGTTCAGGCCCCCACCTCGGCGCGCCACCGGGGCCCCGCAACGTCCTCGCCTTATTAAAGTCGCGTAACGGGCGCGGGCGGCGTTTAATTCAAAAAGCCCAGGCCTCCTTTTTTTTAATGCCTGTAATTATGCGATTTAAACTCCCACCACTACCTATCCCTTATTTTATTTTCTAAATAATTTTTTCCACCTCAATTTCCACTAACATCCTCGGCCTGTAAAAGAGGCTCAAATTAAGCAGCCACAGTAGCAATCTGGTTCCTATTTGGGACGTTAAAAGATCGAAAATGAAAAAGGAAAAAAAAAAAAAAAAAAAAAAAAGGTTCGCCGTTGCTGCCTGCCACCGCCGAAAAAGCGGCTAACCGTTTCCATGTGTCGGTGTGTGTCTTGCGCTGTACTCTTTTTCCTCCGTTTTCTTTCTTTCTTTTTTTTTTTTTCCATCCGCGTCCCGCTGTTTTCTTCCCCTCGCTAAACAGACTATAAAGAACATACATGGCAGAGGGCGGGACCCGACAAGGTGCGAGCTCCTCCGGCGGCCAACCCCGGCGCGGCGTCCCGGGCAGCGCTCGTCTCCCATTGGCTGCCGCCCGCGCACAGATGTTCCCCCTTTAATGATTTTTTTTTTTTTTTTTTTTTTTTGTAACCATTAAGTTAATAGTTGTTTATGGCAGTGAAATGGAGGAATGTGAGGGGGACTTGGGGGAACTAGAGGAAAGGAGGCGGGGGGCAGGGGGTGGTAGTTGATGGATGGGGAATTGGGGGCGGGTTGGGAGGAGAAGTGATGAAGGGATATGTAGGAAGAAGTAGGAAGAAAGGAGCCTGGGCCAGACTGGGAACAACTGCAGAGGAGACAGTGGGTTTGTGTTACTCCGGGGATGGGGAGACGAGGGGCCTCGCGCACACTGTCGCAGGAACGCGGACACACACACACACACACACACACACACACACACACACACACACACACACACACACACACACACACACACCCAGGCAGGACCCGTCTCACTTTCACATGCACGTGTACACGCCCACATGCAGCAACATGTCTTTCTGCATGGTCACGTCCGGCACAGTGCTGTGTGCTCGTCTGCAGCACCGACGATGCTCATGTTGGTGCATAGGTACACACTGGCACATTAGACACACTCTCAAACACACACACACACACACATGCACACACACACACACACACGCGCACACACACACACACGCACACGCGCACACACACATACACATACATGCACACACATACACGCGCACACACAGACAGGCTGGACCCGTCTCACTTGCACATGCACGTGTCTTTCTGCATGGCCACGTCCAGCGCAGTGCTATGCTGAAGAGTCCGACGATGCTCATTTGGGTGCATAGGCACACACTGGCACATTAGACACACACACAGACGCGCACGCACACACGCAGGTACACACACACACGCGCACACACACAGACACACACACACACGCACACCCACACACAAACACACACACACACACACACACACACACAAAGTTAACACCGGACACACACCAGTCTTTGGATTTGTAAAAGCACGACAATAATTGGTCAAGTCAGAAGCTCTAGGACAGGACACACACACACACACACACACACACACACACACACACACACACACACACACACACACACACACACACACACATCAGGGGCGTCAGGGGTCAGATTTTCAAGCTCTTGCCGCCTTTGGGGTGGCCGGACAAATTCAACATGCAAATCGTATTTGCCAAACTATATTTGTGAAACGAGAAAGAAAATACACAATATACATATTTGTCAATTTCCAAAACTCAAAAAACATTGAAACAGACAAACTGGAAGATGTTATTCTCTCAGCTTTTATGTTTTTTTTTTACTTTTTTTGTTTGTTTGTAGTTTTGTTTTATACACATGACTTTCAGTCGCTGGGCATTCCTCACAATAAACTAAATACAAACAAGAATCATGATGTGACTTTTGCCAACTTATCGATACATGTTTTCCCACTTTGTGCTTTTAACAGCAGAACAATGAAGTCATATCTTCACAATTGTTTGGCTGAACATGAGCGGCAAAACGTGATTGGTGGAGACGGCCACAGGGTTTGGACGAGAGGGAGGAATCGGAGGAAGGGTCACGTTCACTTTTGAACCAATTTTTTAAGTTTGATGTTCTAATTTACTCAAAGGGAAGTGGCGCGCGAGGCAGCCAGTCCAACAGGCCTGCACAAGGTGATGATTAACGGCTGGTGGAACACAATCGTAAAAATACGACTTTGCGGCCAACCCTTTCTCCGTCCATGTGTCCACGTCTGTGCATGTGTGCAGAGAGAGAGAGAGAGAGAGGGGGGTGTGTGTCTTCGTGTTTGTATTTTGCCATTTTCTTCCACAACCCAACCCCTTCAGACCCAGCCGGAGACAGCAGAGTCTGAGGTCTGGTCTAGCTGCGATTTGGCCATTCCCGGCTGTTTTACCAACGCGCGAGTCAGCATTCAGCGTCGCTCGGCGGTGTACCGCCAACGCTTCTGTTCAGACGACCTCAATTTATGGCCAAGGAACTGAGGCCCCCCCCGACAAGCCACCCGACCCCCTCCATCTCCGGGCAGGTACACCCCGTGGTGGGTGTGGTCTGCTTGGGGTCGGAATGAGTCCCAGGTGTCTCCCGGTTGGAAGGGCAACGGCGGCCGCGGCACGCTAACACAAACCTCGTGTCACAGGCACATAAAGAGCCGGCCCTTATTAAGACTTTTGGTGCTCTGTTGGCTGGTACACGGAGTCCATGGAGTAAATAAATGGGATACTGAGAAGCAGAGGGGCTTCGCCGGTACTATGGTCCCATACTTCGTCCCTCATACCAGCCCAAACATTCTATCTATTGGCCAGTAAATCCGCGGGCGACCTGACATCCATCGTGCAGGACACAACCTATGGCGGAGTTGCACCCCGTGGTATCTACTCTCTGGCCGCAACGTAACAAAACCGCTCTGTCTCTCCCTCACTCTCCGCACAACCCATGGCCCGAAAATACGGCAGGATCTCGCAGGGACGGGACGCACATCTAAAACCCGCGCGAGTCTTTCCAAGTTCGTACAAAGCATCATTCATCGGCGCGTCGCTGCCTCAGACATAGACATCTCACAAATCATCAATGCATCCGGCAAGAAATCGAGCGGCAAACAAACTATTCACAATTATTTAGCCTCGTTCAGTGGGCCATCTGTTACACCCGACCCGAAGGAACTGTTTGAGTTTCCATTCGAGCCCGAGAGTCAAAAAATTTACTATTTCTCACTCAGAGGCCTGATAAAGTGTAGGGAATTGTGCTTCCTGGAGGCAAACCACAGTCTCAACCACGGTATTACAATGTAAATTTGCTCTCAACACCTCGCCACTCTTTTGTGCGTGTGTGTGTGTTTGTGTGTGTGTGCGTGTGTGTGCGTGTATGTGTGCCTGTGTATGTGTGTGTGCGTGCATGTGTGTGTGTGTGTGTGTGTGTGTGTGTGTGTGTGTGTGTGTGTGTGCGCGTTGGCCTAATACCTCAGATTTAATGCTAGACTTCACCTACCGATCTCATCTCCTAAACAGCTGAGTTCCAAAGAAGTCCGCCTAATCCCCCGGCCCCCCCATCCCGGTTGAACCTGTTTCGACGACTTCGGTATGTCCATCAACAGGAAATTAGCCCCAGCTTTCCCCGTAATGCGAAACAGCGTCAGCCTCCGAGACGATGGTGTGCCATAGTGGCAATTCCTGTTCACACTGCTGGCTCACGAGTCACACCAAACACACACACACACACACACACACACACACACACACACACACACACACACACACACACACACACACACACACACACACACATACACATACAGATGGACACGGAAAAGGCATAGAAAGACATACAGTACGCCTGGGACCCCCCCCCACCCCCACCCAACACACACACACACACACACTCACACACACACACACACACACACACACACACACTGTATTCCCTGTTCATTGAGACGCATGCACATGCAGTATTCCCACCGTTAAGCGCTCGGGGAGAGGGCTATGTGTTATGGCTTCATTGTGGGGCAGACACACAGCTGGGAATGCTGGACACGCAGGCTGGAATACCTTGCAAGGCTAACAGTCTGGGAATGGAATGCCGCAATGACAGGAAGGTATGGATAAGGAAGCCTGCGTCTACGTGTGTGTGTGTGTGTGTGTGTGTGTGTGTGTGTGTGTGTGTGTGTGTGTATGTGTGTGTGCGAGCGGCCGTGAATGTGCCATATCTCATATCTCCTGCCATATCATTCGTAGCCAACAAACCCCCTGATTGTTCACTATAAATGGACTACGTACGACGTCTATGCACAGTGCATAGTCCATGCCGACTGTAGGCGTAGGCGTTTGCGCGAGTCAGCCTGTATCCGAGGGGTTCGGATTTTACCTGTGCAGACAGAGGGGATTGAACGGTGAAAGATAGGTCTTGACCTGATCAAGACAACAACGAGGGCCGGCGGTCTAAGTCCAACTCCATTACAGAGCGGTCGTGAGCGTTCCCATCTTTGTGGCGCTGATAATGGTTCTCTTTATGACTCCATTGCACCAGGCTGAGGGCACGTGTCAGGTCACACAACCAAAGAGAGTGTGTTTGTGTGCCTGTGTGTGTGTGTACGTAGGCCCTTTTCCAACATGGAATCCATAACATTGCTGGATAAAAACATCCGGAAAAGGCAGTAGGTAGTCATTCACACATTGGCCTCCTTTATGGAGAAGTTCCGTATGAAGTCTGTTCCCACATTAGATGACTGCTACGGATACAGTACGTAATGGGTTAGTACGCTATGTCCAGTGTAGATGCGATCGTTTGGACAATCCATCGGCAACGGATGTACAATCGGAATCGGTTTCTTTTTTATTTTCCTGGCTCTCAGATACCGGCTCTACTCCCCGCCCCCTCCCGGACGGACTCGGTTCCCTCCGCTGACGGAGCCGGGACAGAGCCCCCGTCCCCGGACGCAATAACCCAAACCCAGTGTTATTAAATCAGTGTGATCATTTTCAACCTGTCCGACACTCTCTGCCTCCGGAGAAGGAACATTTTCCAGCTGTTCTTCCACCTCTCCCAGTCTGCTTGTTCCCTGTCCGGCTCCGCCCTGACATACGCCATGTAGTGCCCCTCTCCATCCCTAACTCTAAAAGACACGTCTAGAGTGTGAGTGGTATTTTTAAGACACATAAAGACCTGTCTCTGTGGAGACCGAAGGTATTTTTCCGAATGTTTTTTTTTTTTCTTCCCAAATAAGACAACCCAAGTTATAAGACAAACAACTTTTGAAATATTTCTACGAAATAAATTATCATAAATACCCGCTATTTGTGTTTTGCTGGTATTCGGATTCGGCTCCACCGCTACTTTACGTGCTTGTCTCGGAGATGTTACCTACTTTCATTCACACACACTTCCATTCACAGCCGTACCGGCATTTTCCTGGAGATGATACTATGTCGAGAGTGGGGAAATTCACAAAACAACTTTCCGGAACATAAACACCGGCTCCTTTTCCCACATTACGCCAATATGGAACATTGCCAGTAGATTTATGGCTTTCAGTGCAAGTGGGAAAGGGACTCGTGCCTGCTTATGTGTGTGTGTGTGTGTGTGTGTGTGTGTGTGTGTGTGTGTGTGTGTGTGTGTGTGTGTGTGTGTGTGTGTGTGTGTGTGTGTGTGTGTGTGTGTGTGTGTGTGTGTGTGTGTGTGTCTGGCCACAGTGCCAGAGCCAAGTCCCAAGATAACAGGTGGAAAGCTCATTGAAAGGGGGGTGGGGGGCACATATAGGATGGTATTGTTGATGTGGAGGTCCTCGTCAGCCATCAGACATTGAGAAGAAACACAAAATCTGCTAAATCAACACAAATCATAACAAAAGAATAATATCCATCCGAGATAATATCAATCCCCTGTGAATACGGTATGTTTTGCAATTTTAAGGTGCTTTAGAATTGTCGCAGACAGATTGGACTCTTGCACTGTTGTTTACTAACAGAACGTTCAGCACTTTCCAAATCCATGTGCAGGCAGTCGTTACATAAAAAGTTTGTTTGTTTGTGGGATCAATATTTACCACGACACAGAATGTTATTAGTGCATTGGAATGTATTCTCAGCACATAAAACAGAACAGAGAAGCCTGATAGATAGATAGATAGATAGATAGATAGATAGATAA
>NC_137206.1:13178065-13198065 GCF_960531495.2 Zeus faber | reverse complement strand
GAGAACGGAAAAAGAGTGATGGAAATGGCCGATAGCGTGGTGACTGAAATGTAAACATGCATGCAACTCCTCAATACCCCGGCACTCCACACACACACACCCACACACACACACCCACACCCACACCCACACACACACACACGCACACACACACACACACACATCTAAGTTTTTGCTCCATAGTGAGGAGGACACCTGACCGACAGGATACTGGTGGACACACACACACACACACACACACAAACACACGATCGCCCAGACAGACCAGCTCGCTCCATCACCCTTCAACGTGTCGCGTTAGCAGCGAGAAAACATTATCCAAACACGGCGCGCTAATCCCTCCGCCGACATACACAAAGCGAAGCGCGGCCTCACTTCTGGCGCGGCGTGTTAATCTTTTGTTTGGATGTGTCTTTTCTCATGACGTGCAGTTGTTTGAAAAGATGTGAGGCGGCAGACGTGGAATTAATGGGCGCGGAGGAGGAGAGGAAATCTGCAAACTCTCATTTATGCGTTTTCGGCCGTATTTTGACCGTGCCGAAAACGCCGGAGAAATTTGAGACGGGGCTCATGTTCCAGAAATGCGATCCAGTGAGCCAAATTTGCAGGTAAAACATTAGAGGAGGCCCACTTATTTTTCCACAAACATTTGGGCAGTGATCAATTTTTTGGAGGGGCTCTGGTTTCTCTATGATTTCTCTGAGTTGAAGCACAACGCTGCTCACGCCATTCCATTTTGTGAAAATACACATATTTATTTATTTTCTTCTTTTGGCGGCTCTTTTGCAAGACAATACCTATAAAAAATATAGCATATTTTTCTTTGTATTTGTACTTCATTTTTATTATTTTAGTTGGCGAATGAACAAATTTAATGTCAACAAATATAAAGTGTGACAAATCCATAAGAGAAAATGATATTGTGGCAGTTCCGCCTGCCACACCCCACCCAAGGACCGGGGGTGAAAAGTTCATTGTAGTAGAGAGTGGGCAAAATGGAACAAGCTGATGGCAACATGTCACGACAAGGGCTCCTCTGTGTGGGTATGTGGGGGTGGGTGATTTAACCTGTGCTCGTTGATTGCTCTGACGAGCAACAGGCGTACAACCTACCCCTGATCCCAGGTCAAATGAAGTAGACCCAAGACCGGTGTGTCTGCTTAAACCACACCACAGATATATACTCGATTCATGCGGTTCCCAATGTGCACGTTGGGAATCCCATGTTTAACAGAGGAACATTACTTCCACCACAGTACTGGGTAGTTCTTCCTAAGTATGGGATGTGAAACCTTTTTCCATAACATTCCAGTTTGACAGAATTTTCCCATGTTTATGACATAAATAGTGATATGATATCTTTCATTTTCACATAGGCGTTGAATTCAAATTTTAATCCAAGTTGGCCCACAACTTTTTGAGATGTGTTCTTCTCGACCCATAGCTTTTTATTGACAATTTTTTCATAACACACACACACACACACACACACACACACACACACACACACACACTCACACAGACACACACCCCTTTAAACCCCTATAGGATGCCTCACCTCGCCTGGGGGGGAGGTGGGAGGGCATTCTTGCCCACCCCCAGGCCCTCCCTGTCTGCTGTGACGGCCTGCATCTAGAAGGAGCTTAGCGCTGTCTCTGGGAGATCTCTCTCTGAGCTAAGACCTTAATCTCTGCCAGAAACTAGAGCCACACGGCGCACTAATGGACAGTTACGGGGACAAAAGGGGGAAAGAGACGCGTGGAAACAACCTGTAGGGGCCGTTTGGCTCCTTTATATAGATGTCCTCTAATTCCATTGTCTCATCCTCGCTTCTCCCCGATTCTTGCTTCCTGCCCTCCTGTCCTGTCTCTCTCTTTTTCCAACTGTCTCTCGCTGCCCCGTCTGTCCTTTTCCTTCTCTTTCCACTCTCTTTCTCTCTCTGTTTCCTCACCTTTGCATCGCAACTTCATGATATTGCTCTTTCCTCCGCCCCTCCCCTTCTACGCCTCTCTCCACCTTTAACACTCACTCCTCACTCCTCATCTCTCTGTCTCGGCCCATCTCGCTGCACGGTTTTTGGGTTAGTGATAGCCATTCTCTCTGTCTCTCTCTCTCTCTCTCTCGCTCTCTCTCTCTCTCTTTCTGACCGAGTCTTTCAGCAGCACTTGATTCCTTGGGCAGCTGCATACACACATTGGCGTGTGTGTGTGTGTGTGTGTGTGTGTGTGTGTGTGTGTGTGTGTGTGTGTGTGTGTGTGTGTGTGTGTGTGTGTATGTGTGTGTGTGTGTGTGTGTGTTAGTGTGTGCTAGTGTGTGTTAGTGTCAGTGTGTGTTTGCAAGCGTTAGTGTGTGTTCCTGGTTTGTGTTGGTAGTGTTCCTGGTTTTTCAATGTGTGTTGTTATGCTCGTGTGTGTTCCAAGCGTGCGCGTGCGTGTGTGCGTGCGTGTGTGCGTGCATGTGTGTGTGTGTGTGTGTGTGTGTGTGTGTGTGTGTGTGTGTGTGTGTGTGTGTGTGTGTGTGTGTGTGTTAGTGTGTGCTAGTGTGTGTTAGTGTCAGTGTGTGTTTGCAAGCGTTAGTGTGTGTTCCTGGTTTGTGTTGGTAGTGTTCCTGGTTTTTCAATGTGTGTTGTTATGCTCGTGTGTGTTCCAAGCGTGCGCGTGCGTGCGTGTGTGTGTGTGTGTGTGTGTGTGTGTGTGTGCAAAAAATCTTTATGGAGAAAATGCATACAGACCTGCGGACATTGTTTTGTACTGTAGGTGTGTGTGCATTAAAGTCTACATGTTTTCACCCCGGCTCCATGTTTCCAGCATGCTGTCTGAGCTGCAGGGCGCTTCCACAACAATAACCGTTGTTGCGTGATGTCTCTCCTCTTGACTTAAGAGCTTTTCTACTTGAGTAAGCTGAAGAGTTTATTTTCCACACCGTCCATTCGAAGGCACAATGCGGGTGTAGTGAGGGTGTGGACGGTGGAAAAAAAAAAAAAAAAAGTAGCAAAAACAGAGAGGAGACGGCTTCTATTTGTTTACCGACGACTTAATCGCAGTTCAACCCCCTTAAGAAAACACGATGTGTTGGAGTCCCATGTCAACCACAAAATGCACTGTTTCAATGAGCAACAGGATTAGCGAACATTTTTTGAGTGCGTGTGTGTGTTTGTGTGTGTATTCTAGCGTTCTCTCCCGTGCCGATCAGGGGTGATGCCTAGGATGCAAAGACATCAGGGGCTGAGCCCAACCAGCGAAAACTGTCAATGGGGAAGTGGGGAGGTGGCTGACGGTGAACGTGTCCCCATTCTGCACGGTGTGTGTTTCGTTCCATAGGGAAACTGAGTAAAATAAAATAACCAGGCGCACTATCACTGGCGCGCAGTGGGCACAGTGGGTACAGTCAGAGAAGGAGCGATCAAAACGCAGAGCCCGCCCTGCAGGGCTATTTTAGATATAGCCCCCAATGCCCACCCTTATGATGCCACCGGTGCTGATGCCCGGACTCGCATTATACGCATTATACGACCGACCCCACAAGACAATACAACTCAGATTAATTTCAGAGTCGTCCACTGGTCCTTCACCTCCCTCCCAGGCCTTTCCCCCTTAACTTCATTGTGCAGGAACTGAGTTAGAGACACTTCTGCGGGGTGGAGCGCACCACGAATGGCAACCGACCAAGTTAAACGGCCCTTTAAAGCTGAGCTGGGAGTCAGCGGCGGGCTCGGGGGAATGCCAGCGCCATTGTGTGTCACAGGAGTTTTGGGACGGAAACAATGTGGCCACTGCTGCCATAGACACACAGGCGTCAAGCCGTCACCCAGAGACAACACACCTTAACTGCTCCGGCAGTCAGGTGACACAATACCTGGGCGTGTGTGTCTGTGTGTGTGTGTGTGTGTGTGTGTGTGTGTGTGTGTGTGTGTGTGCGCGCGCGCGTGCGTGTGTGTCTGTGTCTGTGTGTGCGTATGTGAGTGTGTTCCAGCCTACGCTTTAAAAGGGCAACTAGCTTGAATATCCACCAGCATTTATAGTACATTGGGATTGTCAGGACACATTAAGTGTCCTCGTTATAATGTACTCCTATATTTTTCTTCAGAAAAATGTATTTAATACTGTTTAAAATATTTTTTAATATAATTTTTAGAATATTTCAAATATTTAATAGCTCTGTTTTAGATGTATATGCGCGCGGGTGTGTGTGTGTGTGTGTGTGTGTGCGTGCGTGCGTGTGTGTGTGTGTGTGTATTCCAGTGTGTGCGTCTGAGTGCTCCCGGCATCTGTGTTTGCCGGCGTCTCTACCTCTGCGTGTTTGTCATTAAGTCGGTGTTTGCGTTCGCCGGCTCCGACGCGGGCTGCGTCTAAAAAACCCCCTCTAAAGGTCAGGTTTTTTTTTCCACTATCGGGCCCATCTCGAACAACAGACGGAGCCTTGTCAGCGGGCGGCTCTCCCAGCCCCCCGGCGTTGGCCCGTCTGTTTGCTTGTGACGGAGGCGGAGGAGAGAGGGAAGCGCATCTCCGCTCTCCAACGGAACGAATCCTCTCGCCGCTATCGTCACCGCCGCTCCTAATCCGTCTCCCCTGGGCCCGCTGCAAAATGTATAATAGGCACGGTCCACCGGCAAAAGCCATCCAAACATCGCCGGAGCCCCTTTGGAGTCACGCGGCTTTTCCTGGCATTCATCAAAGTCAGCGAGAATCTTGTTTTCCTTTTTATCGCTTGTTTTTGCTATTTTTTTTTGTTTTTTTTTGCAGGAAACCCCCATTCGGAAAAGCAGGGGAAGTGGTGCTCTAGAGTTTCATAAATTATGTTTACCCTTCTTGAATACACCGCCGTGTAAGTGCAAGGGGAGCCGTGCGTATGTGTGTATGTGTGTATGTGTGTGGTGTCTGTGTGTATTCACTCCTTGTATGCAGTGGGTCTCATTAGGAGGCCATGTCTGAGTGCAGGTTTCCCTTCCAAGCCTTCCCCATGACCAAATACTCTGCGCTGGAAACCGACCAATCACGGGCCGGGTGAGGAGGGACTGGTTCTAATCAGCGCTCACGTCTCTCTCTCCCTCTCTCTCTCTCTCTCTCTCTCTCTCTCTCTCTCTCTCTCTCTCTCTATCTGTGTGTGTGTGTGTGTGTGTTGTGGGGGCGCTTAAGATGTATGTTTACAGTGGAGGCTGAATTGTATTTCCCCGATTCAATGTCTCTCTTAGTGTCTGTGTGTCGAGGTAAAACCCAAATACCTGCAACTGCAAAATCCCACTGCTTCGCCAACCCGTGGTTTCCAGCACAACTGGATGAAAGATCAGAATCATTTCCTTTTTGTTTATCCTTGTTTTATACTACACCCCTTATGGAGTAGGTTTGAGCCTTTTCTCCAAATTGGACGTGCGGCTCCATACTCCCATCGGGAGTTCAGTGGAAGCAAGGGGGGACAAATCCACAATCTGCGTCCAGCGCAAAAACGCACTCCACAATTCCGCCGGTCACCCGGCGAACAGGGAATTTGGCAATAAAATAATACTTTTTATAATAAGGTCTGAATGCTGTGGCAGCTTGTTAGCTTTTCCTGAAATGTGGAGTGAGTTTCTGCACCGAACGCAAATTGTGGTCTCCTCGTCCCCCCATTCCTTGCATTCAACTCCTGATGGGAGTATGAAGCTGCGCGTCCAGTTCGGAGAGAAGGCTGCGCTGCCGCAGGAATGAAACCTACCTACGTTTTACACCAGGGGCGAGCTTAAAGAAGGGATTAACTAAAAAAAAAAAAGCTGTACGGCAGCATTTTTTGACCCAGGCTCAAGCCGTTCAAGTCTAGGCTAAACTAAGAGGCTGACCAGAAAGTCAAAATACAGGCCACACCACATGCAGCGCTTCAGAAAGAAAGAGAGAGGGAGAGTGAGAGAGAGAGAGAGAGAGAGAGAGAGAGAGAGAGAGAGAGAGGCCACACACACCAAACAGCTTCCCTTCTGGGTTCCCTGACAGCGCTGGCTTGGCGCAATATAACATTTCATTATGATCCTATCTGGAGAAATCAGAAATCATTTTCGGTGGTGGGGGCGGAGAGTATTCCCATGACGCAGCCCAATCCACAGCGTGCGTCTCGCCTCGTTTTTAATTCCTGTTACCGAGCCGGGCCGGGATCCCTCCTGCGATCCTCTGCCTCTAAACGCGGGCCCTTCAGCGTGATGGATTGCCCCTGGAGCGCGATGCATCTGGTCAGGAGTCAGATGGAACTTGTGCACGGGAACGTGGAGCGGGACAAGCAGGACGGCATCAGAGGGGATTTTATTTTGGAGCGAGACAAAGGGCTGAAATATCCTTTTACTTTTCTTATTAGGATGACAACTATCGATTTGAATTGCCACAATTTAAAAAAGTCATAGTAAAATAATTTGAATAATATATTATCAATATTATTGTTGTTATAAAATAATAATATATAATAATATATGATCATATATAAACGATTGTAATAATAATTATATAGTTGTATTAGTTATATAATAATATATAATATTATTATTATTATTATTATTATTAGATTTATCAATATTATATAACTATTATTCTTCATAATCTAACAACTATAATAATACACCAAACAATACAACAAAAATATTCCTTCCTATTCCTTGACTCCCACTCCATCTTTTTGCCATCTGCCTCCATTGACCCTTCTCTGTCCCTGTCTTCTCTCTGGCAGCCTCACTCCCTTGTTCATTCTCTTCCCTTTTTGTCTTTACCTTAATCCCTCTTTCTCTCCCTCACTCTTATGCCCCAACACCCCCCCCCCTCCCCACAGAGGAGACTGTAGTCTTGGCAGGGGCCCCAGGATCCCCTGCTACCCTTCAATCTAGCACAGCCATAATTAGGGCCACACCAAGTGGAGAGCCTTCTAAATCACTCCGACTTGGTTTGGCTTACCAGCTCTCTCACTCTCTCTCTCTCTCACCCCCTCTCTCTCTCTCTCTCTCTCTCTCTCTCGCTCTCTCTGCCTCTCTCCCTCCAGCTCCATTCCATCCCATTCTGAAGGCTAAATTATAACTGTGCAGGCATCGTTGTGCCGTGCCACCTTTGATATTTTATCTCGCTCTATTTCCAGTCCCTTATATAAAAAGAAAAAAAAATTAAAAAACAGGCTGACACAGAGGGGAGGAAATGTCCCCGAGCCAGTTTGACTTTCGGTTAGGTTTGGTTTTCCGATATGGACGAAAGAAAGAGAGGGAAAAATTTGGCGTCGGGACATTGCAGGGGACGGTCCCTTTCACTTGTCGCTTGTTTATTTTCCGCTATTTTGCAACTATTCTGTCTCATTCGCCAGGGGAAAATATGAAACCCAAGCCAACTTCACTTTGACCCAATAACATGCATTGGGGATAGACTGTGTGTGTGTGTGTGTGTGTGTGTGTGTGTGTGTGTGTGTGTGTGTGTGTGTGTGTGTGTGTGTGTGTGTGTGTGTGTGTGTGTGTGTGTGTGTGTGAGTGTGTGTGTGTGTGTAGGGGTGTGGGAGTACTGTCCGGGGTATAGAATCCCCCCTGCCTCGTGTACACAAGATATCATGTAGGTTTATTTGGCCGGAGCGAACCCGCGCAGCCGGAGAAAAAACAATGTTCAAACGCCGCTAATGCTATTATACTCAGATCCCAGCGCAGATCCTATCTGCTCCCCACTCCCAACTCTGCTTCAAAAAACAGAGTGTCACGCAAGGCGGATCCCCCTCCCGTACACACACACACATACACACACACACACAGACACACACACACTCCACAGCATCAGACGCTGCGGTGTGCACGGTTTTCTATTGACAGAACAAGGGAACCAGTGTGTGCACCTTGGTTGGATCAAAGCAGAGATGGTCTGGCCGCGATATCCCAGATGTGATGCACACCGGCAGAAGTCGGAGTCGGGTTAGGTTGGGTTGGGTTGGGTTGGGTTGGGTTGTGGTGATCCCAGCCAGGAAATTAGAAATAAGCCAGGAAATCTGCCAGGTATCTTGGAAAAAATGTCACCAGTGGTGACATTCAACAAAACGACCGTCATCTGACCAGCATGAGGCCGTTTGGCTTCCTGGGGCCAGCGATGTGCTTGCAGATAGACTTTTTGCACACCCTCCACACGACATGGAACAAATTATGGAAACTTAATAAAAGGACGAATTGTGTCTTTTTTACGGCGCCCCCTTTAGCTGACGCCTTGATGACCAGCTAGTCTTCCTGAGGTCCAAGAAAACATAAAAACTGACAAAAACAAGGCAAGGCAAGTTCATTCGCGCGGCACATTTCACACACAAGGGCCATTCAAAGTGCTTTACCTGACACGTAAAATACATTTTTTAACAGCGCAAGGAAAATAAAAGCCTAGAAATAAAAAAGGCTGAAGACAGATTTCAAAATCACAGAAATAACAGGTTAAAGTGCAATTTAAAGCAGGCCTACACCGACGCGGCAGTACTTGAACCCGCACCAACTTTGGTCTTTGGGACTCAAAGCCAACCAGCAAACTCAGAACTCGGTAGAATATGACGGAATAGAACATCTCTTTGTTGTCATTGTACAAGTAGGATACAACGAAATTTGTCCTCTGCATTTGACCCATCTTATATGTAGGAGCAGTGGGCAGCCGCAGGGGGCAGCGGCAGTTCAGCGCCCGGGGACCAGCTCCAGCTCCTTTGCCGGTGCCTTGGTCAGGGGCGGCGACAGCAGTATTAACCCCTAACATAAATGTCTTTTGAGGATTGAAGGACTGTTTCAAAAAACTTAAAGTTAGGTAAGCTCTACCAGCAACGACACAATCAACGCGGTTGACCTGGTTAATCAGGCACTATTTCAGTTTCTTTTTGAAGCGTGGCTTTCCTTGCATTAAAACTAATATTGACCGGTAAGCCATTCCAAGAAAATGCCGGCCCTATATATGACCAGACCAGGTATTTACTGTCCCTTTCGCACACTAAAAAACATACGCTCACACACATACACACGCGCGCGGGCTCGGACACAGGGCCGGGGTATACCCTACAATGACCCCATTTACGGCGGCGGCTCGCTCAGTCTGCCACGGTAGCTTTGCCCACCGGTCGTGGAATTAACATACGAATGGCATCAAAGGGCTCGGGGTGATCTCTGTGGAGACGGGAGCTTTACGGCCCGACATTGAAGCCGCAGCCACTCCTGGCTCTCTTACACCTCCGCGTGTCGGGCAGAGTCTTTAGCGGCCCCGTCGGCCGGAGCAAAGGAGCCAAGAAAATACATGTGTTTTGGTGGAAAAGATGGGAGGAGGCGGCAGGAAAGGAGGGAGCATAACATACTCTTTATATTATATTAGCATTCCTTCATTCATCGGCACGGAACGTGCCAAGAGTCTTCGGCGGGGCCGATAAACCGGGCTTTCACTCACACTCTCCGTCTTGCTCTCTCTTCCCCCCTCTCTCTCTCTCTCTCTCTCTCCCTCCCTCTCTCTCTCTGGATGGGTAGAGAGGGCTCTATTTACAGCCCCCTGTTAGCAATTTAACAGGGTACATGACCTCGGGAAAAGGGGAAACAATGTGGAGCAATGTGGGAATTCTTTTACAAAACATAAACTTATCACAGGAACAGTGTGGGTTACATAAGCAAAGTGGTTGGGCGGATGGTTGGGTTACCGTTACACCTATACGCTACGTGGACCCGTCGGACTTTAAAAGCTAAATTGACATTGTTGGTGCTTTAAAGAATCTAACAATATGACAAGCAAATGAAGTATATGATAGTCAGGGGTTAAAATACTGCCAATGTTGCAATATTTTTTCCATATACTGTATCTTTCTATATTACTATAGTTCCACTTGCCACAGTTAATTTTCTGTTGTGTGACTATAAGTGTTATTACGGTATTATCTATATCACTCCAGGGTAAATAGATAAATAAATAGATAGATACAGATAGATAGAAACTTAAAATTAGGGTCCAACCATCTTCCTAATCCCAATTGAACCCGAGATGATAGTATAAAAATAGCATTTGTAATAGCATCTCTTAATCTTTTACTTATATGATATAATACCGGGGATGGCAATGACTCAAAGTGAAAATGGATGCCTTTTATATTAAAACCCTGACGAGGATGACAAACTGCTTCTTAAACCTCCCGTCTTCAAACCCCCCCCCCCCCCCCCCCACCCACCCCACCCCCCCCCCGTTTTGCCCCAGGTGGATCGTTTCACCTAAAAACTTCATCAATGCTCCGGCTGTTCACACGGCGCACACTGTCATCTCTGTCGGAGTGAGTCTCCGCGGCGAGGGAGAAAATGAAGACGGGGAAGAAAATGAAGTCGGGGTCATCCGTTTATCTCTGTGAGTCTTCCCTCGGCGGCGCAGGTGCACCGGGGTTAAGGTTAAAGGGAGGGAGATGGGACAACCGTCTGGGCCTGTCCAATATGGCCGATGATAGACAAGCCGGGGTTGTGGCCTGGGAATGTGCATGTGTGGGTATGTGTGTGCATATGTGAGTTTGTCCATGTATGTGTATTTAAATGCTCCGTGCATCCACAACCACCTGCATCACTGAGCCGCTTATCGTCTCCTATCTGTGTGCAGAGAGCCCCTGGCCCAGCGACAAGGGCCTCCCTCTGGGGTAAAGGGGCGGAGGACGGTTGGTGGAGGCTGGAGTGGGTCAAAGGACTGAGGCGAGGGAGGTTGGGATGTGTGTGTGTGTGTGTGTGTGTGTGTGTGTGCGTGTGTGTGTGTGTGTGTGTGTGTGCGTGTGTGGAAGGGGGGCAGGGGGCGAGTCGGGTCTATCTCTGGACACATGGAGCCAGTCTGCCACAGTAAAAGCTGGTGTCATGTCTGCAGCCTCTCTCCCCTGTCATTATCTGTCCCCGCACGCCCTAATTTCAGCCCCCACAGCTCCCTGGGATACTGTTCACCTATAATGACGGCCATGCATGGAGGACGGCTGGTGCCAGTGGAAAAGGCCCTCAGGCTGGCGCTGGTGACTCATACCCTAACAAGGAGGTACATGTGAACCTGGCTGGACCCACACACACACACACACAAACACACACATACAAACAGTTTTGTTTGGAAACCGTGGCCTTTCAACAACGGGACACACACGCAATCGTATAATCACGCACATGTAGGTCTACGAATGCAATGCAAACACACCTCTCCGTCGGTTGCCCCGAATCCCAGTGTCTCGGATAATGGCACCACTCCCCTGGGTCATATTTGGCCGAAGATTGTATTACGAAGTAAGATTGTACATTAGCCACCCAAACTTGGGTGTTACAGTGGTAGGGGCGGTGGTGTAGTGCAGTGTATACGCAGGTATACAGAGTAGTTGGGACTGCGTACGCCCACTTCTAAATCCCCTCTGATGCGCATCATTTAGCGGTGCCCTGCCATGGCCAAATCAGTGAGACAGAGCGAGCACGTGTTCTGCTCCCTTGAAAACACCCACTTAAGAGATTATCTTCTCATAAACAGTGGATAATTATGTAGTTGTTTTACCCTATAGTCTGTGGGCCAGTAATGATTGATTGTGGATGATGTTAATTCCATAATGATCGTTACTCCCTGAAGTCAAGCAGCAGAAGTTAAGCGACCGTTTTCAAATACCGCCTGGCCATTTTTAGCTGAACCAAATATGCAAGAGTAGTCCTGCACTTGTTTATAACGCAGGGCGTTATAAACAACGCCGGACGCCGGGCGGGCCGCTTAAAAAAACAACGTTTTGGGCAATAATGAAGAGTATACCCACTTCTCCAGGCACCGCTGCACCGCTGGGTGGGAAGGCTCCGTTTTTTCCTCCCGGGGCCCTCGTGCTCCAGGTACCGCCGCGGCAGCCGGGGCTAATTCAAAGCTCCGCCGAGAGCGGCGCCCCGCCAGGCGCTGCACTTTAATGTCAGAGGGGGCACGAACGTGGCACACAGTGCGCCGTGCAATTATCAAGCATGATGGGACATGGAGAAGAAGGGAACATCTGGCTCTGTTGTTACGGGACGGGACAGGGGACGGGGGGACGGAGGGGGGTGCCTCCTCCCATCCTCCCCTCCCTCTCTTCTCCAGCCCAGGAGAGGCTTTGCTTTGATCTCCAGCTGGAGCTGTCTGCCGTGCCTCGCCAGATCAATCAGGAGGAGGAGGATGCAGCGCCCCGTCCGTTGCCTTTGGCCCTTCGGTGCTATTGTGTCGGAGTCGGTGGGAGCCGCGAGCTTCGGTCGGTGTTTGGCCTCAAAACACCTTTGCAGTTTGGCCCCTGGGTTTGACGGAATGGTAATAACGGCGGGTCGGGCGGTTTTCGTCGCAAACGCGCGGACTACTGTTGCTTTTCAGCCCCAGCCCAGCCTCTCCCTCTTTCTCCTCTGCAGACATTTTAGCTTCCGGTCAGATTGACCAACAGACATCCAGATACGGGGAAAAAGCGGTTGCAGCTCCTCGCAGTTTAAATGCAGTCCATTGGAAAGCAACGTCTTCGCCCCTTAAAAATGTAATCTCCTTTTTTGAAAATGGAGACCTTGATTATAGTCCCACGTGTCTTCGTTTTAACATTTTTCTGTGACAGTAATAACACATTTTATTCAAGACTACTTTCTAGAGTTTCCGCAGTACCTCCCAAGCGTGGCGTTGGCACCTACACTTGGGGTTGCCAGTTGGTTGCCAGTTGGTGCAACTTCCTGTTTCTAGGGGCGAGTCTGAGACTATTTTAAGGCCTGACTGAGAAGGGCCAGTTCACTTAGTCCTGATTAAAGATTTTGTCTAAGATTAGGCCTTATCTGTGTCCATGAAACCGCCCCGAGTCTCTTATGCCCTTTTCACACCATAATTTGCGGGTTGACCCGGGGTTTTTTAAACCCAAGTGAACCTGCTAAAGATAGGCGATTGACACCTTTCCCATTGCCAGTAGAAATGCCGCATTTTTCTGGTGCTCGTGCGTGCCCGCTCCCGGCGGACATTTCACAGTCCCCCGTGTGGAAAAAAAAGTGAATTACTTCTGATTTGTATTTTGGATTCTAAATGGGATGTGAATTGATGGAATGATACATATATATATATATATATATATATATATATATTCCTGTTGATTAATGCGCCAACGTCCCCTACTTCAACACATGTCGCGTCGTGCAGGCAGAGGCGCCAAAATGAGGGTGTGAACCCGCGTGTCCTGTTCACATCAGAGCCGATCGGAGGCTGAGCCGATGAAAACTCGGGACGGAAACAGGTTTTTCCTTCCCCACTGGGGACAAATGCCTGATGTTCGCGGGTGTTACCGGGTTTTTGGCGCAGTAGGAAAGGGGTATTACTTTAGCACGGATGTAGCCAAAAGAGCTGCTTCGTCGAAGTGCAAGAGAGTCAGTAAAACCCTGAAAGAAAAACCTCTCTTTTCCAGTATAACATTTTTTATGTTAAACTGGAAAAGACCGCTTGTAAATTGACTGTCTGACGATATTGTGAGGTTCCTGAGATTGAATGTTCCAACAGCCTGAAAACTTACCCCATTAGACTGCGTTTAAGCACGGAGAGGCACTTCTCAATAGCAGAGCATGTTCTGCCATGAACAATTATAATTAATGAGATCCAACATTTTCAGTAAGGCGTGAGTTCAAAAATGGCAAACCCATCCTTAAACACCGGACAATCGGCACTGGAGACTCCATAGACTCTTTCCATTTGAGGCTAACGCCCTTTCCTCACGACGAGACGTAGACAATGCAGTTAACAAGCTGTTACTCTAACGAACCCAGATCTAATAAGACGCGGTCAAACGCCGCGCATTTCAGAGCGGTGACTCACGAGGATCGCAACGTTTGCACGTCGCTTCTCGCTGTTTTGCTTTGCCCTTCTCCTGTGTCTTCTAACGGTTATTGCTGTGAAAACATGTCCCGGACAGAGTGTTGAAGACACAACAAATAAATGAGAGGGAGAGAGAGGGAGAGGGAGGGAGGGAGAGAGAGAGGGGTCCCGGTCGCAGACATGTGTTTGCCAGTAAAGAGCGTTGCCTTGTCATGTTTAAGGCCTCCGAGGCCCGTGTGACATCATATTCCTACCTCGCGGGCATAATGTCCTTTGTCCAATTAGGGATGTTGTGGAGAACGGTAATGAACAACGGATGTTAAAACAAAATGAAAACTACGCAAAGAAAAAAGAAAAAAAAGCGGGGGGTAAAAGGGAATTGCCTATTTAGAAAGTTTAAACAAAGCAGTTCGGTCAAATCTCCGGGGGCTCGAGCAACAGACCGGGAGATTCATGAATGAAACGAAACCATACAGAGATGTTAGAAAAGCTTGACAGAGGGGGGCCGGGTGGAGCCACCGTAGGAAGGGCCCCCGTGTGAGTCTCGGAGAAAACACATCATCAACGTTACAAATTTGACCCTTCATGGAAATGTACATAAAAAGAAAAAAAAGGCTTCAGAGATTTTCTTTTCCTGTGAGGATTTACGTCCTCTAATTTCATTGTGTGCGAATAGAAGCGTATCAGATGACAAGAAGCCTTCTTCGCTATTCTCCGGGCCGCCCTGCGCCCAGAACTGGACGCCATTACAAACAGATGTTGGGAGAACATGTTTTTTGAGCGCTTTTGTTCACATGAGCCCCTCTGGTTAGGGGAGGAGGGGGGGTGAATTGAATTGAATTATATGATTTTTTTTTTATTTATTTTTTAATAGGATTCACTGGAAGACTTTGAAAGCCCCTGTCTCTCGCAGAGGTTGTTTTTTTTTTTTGAGAGAGAAGGAAATGATATGTCTTTGAAATGCCAACCAACATCTAGTGGTCGGGATGGCAGGAAAACCATCTTTTTCCATTTCCCCTTCAAGTCAGAACGTGGCGAAGTTTCATTTTTCTTGCTGCAAGAATAGAATAATGATATAAAAGTTAATGTTGACTAAGTGCACAGCCCGCACATTGATGGTTTCACTCTTTCCCACATAGGTTTAAGGAGACCAGAGATTAAATTGGGATTTGGGAGAAGGGGAGCCTTGGTCCAAAGAGCTTGGAGGGTCATTTTCAAACGCGGCACGATTTGGGTGGGCGACTGTAATTTGTCAAAATAATCCCATACGATGGAAAAGCGGACGCACTGCAACTTTTGATATCTACTGATTTAAATAATATCTACCAATTACCAATTACATGGCATTTTTGAGTTTTCCTATACGAAGGCTTGGCCGATCATGTCTCTCCACCTATTGCATCCAGAATCCTTTAACCAGCCTTTTGTCTCCCCAGTTTTGCAGGTAAAGCCTTGAGGAGTGTTCACTGTCGCCGCACAATCGTTCCAACGGAAGCGGGAGGGACGAATGAAGAAGATAAAATCGGTTTTGAAAAAAGTCCCAAGCCAACTAGCGGCCACCAAGTAGGCCCCCCGGTCGATTATTCTTAATAACTAGCCATGTGCCACAACCAGAGGGCAATGCTTAGTATTCCCTCACTCACATACACATTGAAATAACACTGTAATAACATAGTAGACACTGTGATATTTCAGTAAGAACAGTGTCTATACCTTATACACCTATACCTATAATTAATCCTGTGCAATGAATCAGAGGATACATATATTGTACATTATGTGTATTCTTATAGATTTGACTATCTCTGTTCTTTATTTTGGGGAATTTTGTATATTTGGCTATTTGGCTATTTATTTATTTATTTATTTATTTTATTTAAAGCTTTATTGGGTTTTTTCTGTACAGCAATGCATCAATGTACCAACCATATGGAAACCTACTTGGCGGAATAAACAGATTCTGCTGAATAAAAAGTGAAAAAAAACGTCCTCTTCCACCCGGGCGGCTTCTCCTCGCGCCCCATTTCGGAGACGCACAGCGTCCGGATCGCCGGGTTCCTACGCGCCGCGCGTAAATCACGCCGCGACGCCGTTTGAGCAGGAAAGGGCTCGGCGTAATTACACACTGGCGGGCCGGCTGGAAGTCAGCAGGCGCCGAGGTGAGGCTGCAGTCCTGTTTGTGTGACGGAGGGAGAATGCCAGGAATGACGCCGAGGTCTAGCGCTCACCTCTCAGCCCGGCGACCGGGCCGGCAGACGCCCTTTTCGAGCGGGGGTTAAGAGGCGGGCGCGCGAGGACGGAACCCTTCTGCATTCCGCGCATTGCGCCGTCGCACCTTCCCCTCCACGGGGACGAGCTCCCGCAGGGGTCGGCGAGGAACCGTCCGTTGTCATTGGGAGCCGTCCAAGATTAGTGAAACGATTCGCTCGAACGATCCCTTTGAATGACTCAGGCGTCTGGAGTCACTCCGCCAAAAGAGTTGGTTCGTGACTCCGTAACTGCAGCCAGGCTCGCAGGCGTTCGCCGGGACCCGACTCTGGAGCCAAGAGCCGACCGACGAGCGCGCCTCGAGCCCTGCAGGCACGGCCGGCGTGATTCATGCTGAATGCAGCTCATTTACACTTTGCATTCCACCAAAATAAACCGTTTTGACAAGACCGATCCTTCCTCGAGAATTCCATTTCACATCTCAGAGGCGCTCGTCCCTCCTTACGCAAAATCGAATCCAAACAAACGGAGGGGCTGAAGATTTGCCGAATGTTTTTACCGACTCACTCGTAAAGAGGCCCAATCTGCAACTTTTCATCGCAGGTTTCTCGGTGGAATTGATACTTACACAGCAGTGTTTCCTCTTTTTCGGGGTCTAGCTTGCGACGGTCTTATTTCTGGGAGGCTTTTGTCAACTTCCATAGTTTTCTTAATGGGTTGTGTTTGATACTGTGCCTTTAAACGAAAAGATCGGTCCATTCGAAGGTACACAGCCGACATAGCCATTCCTGTACACGGCTGGTTAAAAAAGAAAAAAGAGTCCCAAGGCCTCGTACCACTTCAAACTGTCATGACACCGCACAGTCTTTGATCAGGAGTCACCTCGGTGTGATGCGTGTCAAATAATAAAAGCCTACTCTATCACCGCGGCCGTGTCTTTTCCCTCCCGTTGGCCGGGGCTTATCTTTGAAGGTCTCTCTCCCTCCCTCCCCCTCCCACCCTATCTCGCTACCGCCCGTGGAAACCGGACAGATGTTCGTTCTGCGGACCTCTCAAGGCCGCAGGAGTGCTGTCGGTGATATTGGCGAGTGGCACCGGAGCGGGAGATAACTCCGGCAAACTTGGACCGGCGGCACTTCCCAAGGCTCCGGGGTTGGAGGACTGAGCGCCCGCGACTGATAACAAACAATAGCCTCCGTCAGTCCGTCCCCCGGCGTTATCCCCCCCGGCGATAGGGAGGAAAGATAAAAATGATTCAGTTTCTCTTTTTTATTATTATTATTTTTTTATCTATAAGGGAGTCAAATGTGTAGTGGAGATAACTATACGTTGGATATGGGAGGACCCACAGCCGTCTAGGGAGGTAGGGAGGTCACAGAGTTTGACGGGGAGATGAAGATACAGTAAAGTGAGCAAACAGTGAGTGTGTTTATTTAGGAAAAATAGTAAGCAAATTTGGCCTTGGGATGAACCCAAACCAGAACAGAGACGTCAACTGGGCCTTATAACAAAACTGAATCAGGTACGATGACAGCATTCACTACAGGATCTAGAAGTTCCCTCTGATTTGGGTGATTAAAGACAACTCCAGGCACGATCCATTTTTCAAAAGGTAATCTACCTATTCCGTCTTCATGAGTCAGTCTCGATGACACTGACACGGTGCAGTTGTTTGGAGAGCATTCTCCGCGAGGACATTCTCACACATGCAATATGGAAATTGTTTGGCGCAACATTGTGTGCTTGACATGGAAAGACGCAACAGACCTCTTTTATTACCGCAGAACCGACTCAAGGAAATCTAGGGAGGCAGGGGGATAACAGCTGGTAAATTTAAGGACAGCCAGTACCAAAAATAATCCAGATTTGATTATGTCTATAAATCCATAAAAAAACGATGTAACTCATATAAATGGAGCGTGTTGACACGATGAGAAACCTGCCGAAGAAAGAACTCCAGATCCAAATCCGGGAAACCAACCCTGGAGTGACTTCTGTGGCAATGCCCGCGATGTCGACTCCTCACGACACGAGCTGTCCGCAAATTCCAGGGCTGAGCACGGCATCTCTCCTCCAGTATGAACGGGACGGAAAAAGGAAAAATTAAGAAATGAAAACCTCTGGATTCAGTATCGAACTGCGCCCCTCGCCCCGTTCCTCCAAATTAAAAAAAGATCCCTCCCCCGTCGATAGGTTGCACAGAGCGGCAAAATGGCTAGAGCCGGGCTGGGTGCCTGTGTGCGCCGGGAGGGGCGGGTCCAAAACAATTATTTTTTTTTTGCATCGGGCCTATCATGTGACGCCGCCGCAACCGAGGGATAATTTTCTTTTTTTGCCTCAAACTTCTCGGTTTCGAAGGGTAAACCAGAGTTCAGCGCGGCCTCTCGGGCCTTCCTACCCTGCGTCCCCAGGCCCCAACCCGGCGACGCTGGGCCGCTTGGCTCGAGCCAAGCCGGGCCCCGGCGCGTCCCTCTGAACCCTGGAGGACTGTCCCCGGGACCCCGGCGCACACAGACAAAGAATTCATTCAAAGGCAAAAAAAAAAAAAAAGTGAGGGAAGACGGTTTCTCAGGAGGAGGACAATGGGCGTTCTCCTTCATTTGTCTCACCCTTTCATCCTCGGACGTTCACAAGGGACGCAATTGTTTGGACACAATGCGATAGGGGGCAAAGCTTTAGAAGACGCATCGCTTTTAATTAACTGTTGGTAATGATCTCATTATTGGGGCCGAGCGGGTTCCCCGGGCCCGGCGTTGCGGGCAGAGGTGAGTCTGGGGTCACCGTTCTGAAGGCCCCACGCCAACCGACAAAACACGGAGGAATTTTTTATTATTTTTTTGTCCATGCCGTCACAGCGAATAAACTCCGCCGGTAGTCACGTCAGTCTGCTCTGTCGAGGGGGGCGGGGGTGAGGGAAAAGTAAACTTTTTGTATCAGTAAAACAAACAGTGCGGGGGTTTTACTCCCTCCAGCCTGTTCTTCCACTGGCTTGTCTCGCTTTGTCTGTGTGCGTCACGGCCCAATGGCACGGTTATACTCGGCAAAGATGTTTTAACGCCGGGACTCAAAAGACGGATCTCACAACCCACCCCGACGACAAAATAAGACGCTGAAAAATAAGCCGAGTTTGGCCGGTGTGCGACGCAGGAAGAATGTGTCAGAGTAATCGAATTCTTACAGGTAATAGGGTCTGTATTTTGAAAAAGTGCTCTGATTAATAGAACCCCCATCTTTTTTCCTGGGAGTGCTGGAGAGAGAGGGGGGGGGATAAGGAGAGAGAGAGAGAGAGGGAGGGGAGGGGTGGTAAAGCGGCAAAGAAAAAGCACAAAAAAAGGGAAAGGATGGGGTGGAAGAACGGATGAGACAGCCCAGACAAAGAAGAGAGGAGAGGGAACGGAGCGGGGACAGAATGAGCGGATAGGGATAGACGGGGTGTAGAGGGCGGCCAAGAGAACCAGAGAGAGGAGGAGGGAGGGAGGGAGAAGCGGTGGGAGGGAGGGAGCGAGCGGGGGGGGGGGGTTTTCAGAGGCGCGTTCCAAGGTCTTATCTCCAGACAGGCCGGGGAATAGCTGCCTCCCCCTTGGGACAAGCCACAGACGCTCCTATCCACATCCACAGATCTCCCCGCCCCGGCTGATCCGCCAGGGCCAAAGATATCCGCATGCCCCGGCGTTTGCTCTCCATCTTTCCCCGTGTGTCCAGATATGAATTGATTTGCCGTCGTTTTCCTTCTACGGCGCTTGATGGTCACGTCACGATCGTCACATTTAACTTCCCCCGATCCGTTCTGAAGGGTTCTTCGTGTCCGGTAGGTTACGCGTCCTCCTCGCCCGTCTCTCCCACTGGGGCCACCGCGCTTCTCCATGCTGCCCATGGGTCGCCCAACCAGGGGCGGTGCGCGGCGACAAGGGGAGCCCGTCGTGTTTAAAGGGATCTCACGGGCGTGCGGGCGCGTGTGCAAACGAACGCCGGCAACGACACGACTGCGTGACGCGCGTGACGCGAACGAGGACCGTCGAGGAGCGCGCGCGGCCAAAATGT
>NC_137206.1:13108065-13173065 GCF_960531495.2 Zeus faber | reverse complement strand
AGTCACACTTTATTTATTGAGCGCATTTCATACCAGGGCAACACAATGCGCTTTACAAAGAAATACAAAAAAGAATGAGAGAACGTAGTTGTCAGTCAGTCATTACAAAAGAATGCCCCTGAAACAACAGCAACAACAAAAGCAACAACAAAGACAACAAAAACAACAATAAAAGTGACTCCAACCACAGTGGCAGCAACAGCAACAGAAAACAACTACAGCAGCAACAACAGCCACAGAAACAACAACAACGGAAGCATCAACATCGACACCAGCAGCAACAGCAACAGCAGCAACGTAGACACAAAGACGTCACCGGAACCCGAAGTGGTAGCTCTCACTGGAACTGGAAAGGTCACTCAGGTTAGAGATGGTTAAGTCGAGGTATAAGGCTACGTTAAGGTGCGGTTCAAGGTAAGCGAGAGTCAAGTTTAGGTACAAGGTTAGCAGCAGCCACGACAACACCAGTTAAGGTATAAGGTTAGCGGCACCAACAACAGCACCAGCAGCAGCAGCAACGACAACACCAGCAGTGACAATACCAGCAGCAGACAAAAGCAGCAACAAAAACAGCAACAGCAACGGCGCACAAGCGAAGACCTCACCGGTACTGGAAGTGGTAGCTCTCACTGGAACCGGAAAAGTCACTCAGGTTAGAGCTGTTAGAGATGTTGAGTTGAGGTAAAAAGTTGAGATATTTAAATTAGGGTATAAGGTCAGAGATGGTTAAGTTAAGGTATAAGGTTAGCAGCACCAACAACACCACCAGCAGCAACAACAACACTAGCGGCTACTCTACCAGCAGCAGCAACAGCGCACAAGCGAAGACGGCACCGTAACTGGAAGTGGTAGCTCTCATCGGAACCAGAAATCTCATTTGTATTGAGTCAACAGTTCTCAGGGAAGCAACGCACAGAAAAGACGTCACCGGAACCGGAAGTTGCAGCCCTCACCAGACACTGAGATTTCAACTGTGTGCACCATCTCATTTAAATCCAGTCACGGTGGATATATATAACATTACATTACATTACATTACATTAAGCAGACGCTTTTATCCAAAGCGACTTACAATTATTCAAACACCGACGGACAGGAGCAATGTGGGGTTAAGTGTCTTGCTCAAGGACACTACAGCATGCTAGCAGGAGGAGCCTGGGATCAAACCAGCAACCTTTAGATTACTAGATGACCAGCTCTACCTCCTGAGCTACCATCCCCCTGTATATACACTGAGTATATACACTGAGTGAGGTAGTGTATGGGGAGTAGGTCATCAGGAGATAGGGATATGTTCAGTTGTGAATCATCTGCATAATTATGGTAATTTATTTTGTGTTTCTTTACAATATGTGCCAGTGAAAGCATATAGAGGTTAAACAATAATGGTCCCAGAATCTGACCTTGGGGCACTCCACATACAATATCCACTCTGTTTGACACAAGATCTCCAATGGACACGAAGAACTGCCTGTCCTGTAGGTAGGTTTTGAACCAATTTAGAAGGCAGCACTAAGATCCAGGAGCAGAAGAACAGATAGCTTTTTTGCATCAGTGTGTAGACATGTGTAGATCGTTCAGAACTTTAATAAGTGCTGTTTCTGTGTTATGGTGAGGTCGAAAGCCAGATTGATAGGTGTCTAAACGGCGGTTTGAGGTTAGATAGTTGTTAAGCTGAAGGTAAACTGTTTTTCAAGTATTTTGCTGAGGAACGGCAGGTTGGAAATGGGCCTGTAGTTGGCAATAACTGTTGCATCGAGATTGCTCTTCAGGAGTGGAATAATGACAGCTGTTTTAAATGCTGCAGGGAATATACCTGATTGAAGAGAGCTGTTTAAAATTTCTAATACCTCATGTGCAGTTAAAAAAAATATTTTGTTTGTTTTAAAAAATGTGGTAGGGAGGGAGTCCAGGCAGTAGGTGGACAACCTGAGCTGACAAACAATATCGTCCAGTCTTTTTATGTCTAAGGGGACAAAATGAAACATGGCAGCAGTCATATTACTGGGGAACTGATGGGTAGGTTCATTTCTGGATGTTGAGACACTTATATTCTGTCTGATAGCTATAATTTTGATACTGAAGAATGTAGCCAACTCCTCACATTTTTCAGTGGAGGGCATCTCTGACAGGGTTGTAGATGGTGGATTAATAAGTCAATCAACAATGAAGAAGGGCACTTGACTATTGTTGAGGTTTTCATTAATGATTTTAGAGAAGAAAGACTGTCTGACCTGTTGAATTTCTATATTGTATCGATTGAGTCTATCCTTGTAAATTTCATGATGAACCTGAAGATTTGTCTTTCTCCATTTTCGTTCTGCCTGGTGACACTCTCTCTTAAGCTGCCTAATAACTGCTCCATTTCTCCAGGGGGCTTTTTGTTTTTATATGTTTTTAGTTTTACAGGTGCAATCTTGTCAATGATATTATGTATTTTGGAGTTGAAGTACTCATTTCCAATTCTCTTAAAGGTTTCAATAGTATTATTGTAAATGATACATTTTTTAATTGTTAGGGTACCCATCTGTTGTACAGGAAGAGCAGACACATCAAAGAAAATTCAACAGTGATCTGAAATAGAAACATCCATGAAATAGGGTATACACTGTGATTTAGTACACTGATATTTCAGTCCTTTTGATATGACTAAGTCCAGAGTATGCCCCTTATTGTGGGTGGGTCCAGAAACGTGCTGAGTGAGGTCAAATGCCTCCAATAGGCTAATGAAGTGTTTAGCATCTGGGTCTGTTTGATTGTCAACATGAATATTAAATTCACCGGAGATAGTTACACAATCATTATCAGTGGAGACCTTGGACAGTAGCTCAGAGAATTCATCAAGAAAGCCGCGATTTTGGTGGCTGATAGACAGCTATGATTAGAATCGGTGCACTGGAGTTTATAGATATAACAAGGTGTTCAAAAGACGTGAATTCTCCGAGGAGGATTTCCTTGCAGGTATAGATATCAGAGAAGACAGCAGCTATTCCATCGCCTCTCTGGTCAGCTCTAGTGGTTTGGATGAACTTGAAATTAGGAGGTGTTGTCTCAATGAGTGCGACTGAGCCATTTCTATCCAGCCAGGTCTCAGTTAATAGAGCGAAATCCAGGTTATGAGTACTAATAAGCTTATTAACTAAAAATGACTTGTTAGTTAGTGGCCTTACGTTTAATAGAGACATTTTTATTGTTCTGGGTGCATGGCTTTGCGGGGTACTGAGAGTTAGAGTCCGAACCGGTGGTTAAATGTTTAGATTCCTGTATGTTACAGGGAAGTTACGTAATTTCGGTCTATGGTTTAGGCGAGGAGGTGTGATCCGTGAAAGTTTGGATGAAAGTCACGTCTGAAGACATTTGGATGGTTCAAGAAAGTGCCAAAGGTTGTCAACAAACGGTACGTTGAGGGAGCAGCAGTATCCCTTGAGCCATGGGTGTCGCTGAAGGACACGCGTGAATTTTATGTCTCCAAAGCTGGGACACAGCAGAGGGCCGGAGACGATTAACCAGCGGTCCGACTGTAGAAGACTGTCAATAAGCTTCGTAAAGTCTTCTTTAAGTGTCTCCGATTGTTTGTTCGTGAGATCGTTGGTTCCCACGTGGATAAGAACAGTGGAGGCAAACGGGTTTTGATCCAGCAGCTGTGGGATTCTGGAGTCTATATCCCGGACGGGAGCACCCGGGTAGGTTTTAGCCGCAGGCAGGGTGATGTGCCGAACCATGGAGGAGCCGACACTGAGCATGGATGGAGGTCCGGCAGCAGAGGAGTTCCGAGGGACAGCAGCAGCCGAGCCAGGAGAGCAGCAGCCGAGCCAGGAGAGTGCAGGCAGGCGGTCCAAGTCAGTGGCCGCGGGGCAGCGCCGGCGGGCGCAGATCACGCTGCGGGAGCCGAGAGGCGCTCTGCAGCGTTGAAAACAATGGGGCCCGCGGCAGCGGAGGAGCCACCAACTAGCTCAGGAGCAGAGGCCCGGGCAGGCGATGGATGGTCTGGTGGCAGTGGGAACGAGGCCGGCGGCGGTAGAGACAGTCTTGGTGCCTGTGAGCAAACCCCCAAAGGAGGGAATTCCCGCATATCTCTGGCATCGTCTGTGGGCTCCAGGGCTTGGAATCTGTTCTGCAGCCGGAGAGCCTCCGGCATAGAGCGGCACAAGGAACACACACAACGCCAGCCACAGCTCACCACCAGGGTCCAAGGTTCAGGGGTGGAACAGGTTCGGGACTTGGGCCAAGGCTCCTCTATCATAGCCGGCGGGGCGTGGATCAAACTCAGCCGCAGTGAGAATGGATCGGGGCCATGGGAGAGTGGAGTCTAAGTCCAGTCCGATCACAGGGGAGGACATGGAGCAGGAGATGTGCTTAACCTGAGTGCTAGCGATGGAGGTCAGATGCACAAACAGTTCATCCTTCTTCTTCACGCCCTAGCAGGCTGTGGATGTCTTTGAAGACCTCTCTAGAGCGCTGAGTCTGTCGACTACGCCCAAACAGTTCCCACAATCCGGGGAGGTAGGCATCGATGCCGGCATAGTAAGCAATATGCTAGGCTAACAGACTAGCTAGCGTTACCCGAGCGCTAGCCAACCGCTAGCCAAGCCAGAGTCCACGTTCCAAAATCAAAAAGACAGTTCAGGCGAGGGTCAAAGCCAGGAAAGAGTAGGGATATCACAGTGAAAATAATCCGAGATCCGTAATCCAAAATCAGGTAGTTTTGGAAGCGATTCAAAGAAGTAGCACAAACACAAACGACGTCACAGCAGTCTGCTGCTGATCACATGTATGAGGCTGGAGGCCTTTCTGTTTGACCTTTGCAAGCAGTCCTCTGGGGGAGCTGGTTTCATCTGTGTGTGTCTGTATATACAGTATACACAAGCGGTCTTTCCTATGGCGTAGTCAAGCAGCTGCCTGGAGCCTTGTGCACTAGGGGGCTTCCTTCAGGCTCAGCCATTGTCTCCAGGTGCTTTTAAACACACTTTTGGTGTGGTGCTGCCTTTCAAAAGCTCTCTCGGCATCCCCCCCCTACAGCGACTTATCTCTTTAAGCTACGGAGGCCGTGACTTGGATGGCAAAATGTGGACTTGAACCTGTGACTGCCTGTGACTCAAGTCATAACGCCACAGAGTCCTCCAGGGCACCAGGTACGGACGGGTACAAATGCCACTCTAGGGCTTAGTCCATTTACACCCGTGATGCTCTTTGCCGCTTGTTTAGCGTCTCAGCCTTTGACATTACACCCTTATTTTATGTGGACCAACGCCACAACTGCCACTCGCCCCTCTGGGTAACAAGCCTGTACCGTACCGTCAGCACTTTCATACCGAGGTGCAGTGTGGGGTACATGCCAAAAAGGGGATCAAAACGGGGGTTAATAGAAAATTAAATGAGCTGAAACCTGCAGGAATCAGAGTTGACATGCCAAGTATGAGCATGCATTAGAGCGTAAGATGAACAGAGCCCTTTCATAGAGACGGGCCCAAGAATTTCTCCTAACTTCAGATCATGGACAATGGAGTCCCAAATCCCATAATGGGTTATAATGTGAAGTAATGACACTTTTTAGACTCCCAATAAGGCACTTACCAAGCAAAATGGCATGACTGTTGTTTATTTTTCTTTCCACGTTGTATGGCCATTTCTTTCGACCCTACCGATCCGGCCGCGTGCAGGACAACCGGTAGGAAAATCCTGTTCGTGTAATTGAATAGTCAGCAGCTTCCTTATTGAGCCAAATTGGCACTGAAACACACAAGAAAGAAAGGTGAATGTGAGAACATAAGAAGGTCATAAATGAAAGCTAAAAATTCAAGTCTTTCCAAATTTCTCTCAGAATTGTTCCTGACAGAGGTGAGGCAACTGGCTCTCCATCACAGTCAGTCAGATGTGACGTCTTTGAAGTTGAAAATATTGACCAAGAAAAGCCCCCTCAACCCTCTTAGCTACAAGTGAATTTATTGTATGTTATATATGTAGAATACCTGCTGATGCAACGCTGACGGTCTTGCCATATGAAACGCATGAAATGTATCCGGCATAAAGTAAAAGTGGAGAATTCTAACCCACAAGTCACTGTGCGCCGAGTGGGCGGTGATGAGTGTGGGTGTCTGTGTTCTCACAGTTGATCTAACCAGCCTTATCACACTTTGGTTATCATCATCAAGACTGATAAAAACCTGTTTTCCACAACATTCATGCCAGCGTTTTGAAAATATATACTTTTTAAATGGCTACCATGGTCTTCTGGGGCAAAGTTTGCCGCTTTTCATAACATATAAGCCTACATCTGTGCCAAATCTGATTATTTTTAGTGCAAAAAGGCTCAATTGTTGTGCTTCACTGCCCCAGTAACAGGTTGGATAACATAAACATAATGGACAAAGGGATTGTGACTCAACAACAAATCGGTTTCTGGCACTGTGACCTGCAGTGTAACATAGCATTTAAGAGTTAATGAAGTACCTTTCTAGCTGGTTGAAACCTGTTTTTGGGGAGGTGCAGGAGGCTGAAATGACAGGTGTTGAGCTACTGGAATTGCACAGTTGGGCAGAAAGAGAAGAATTACGACAAAAATTATATGGCACTGAACAAACGGCTCCGGGTTTTCCAAGCGTGGCCATGCACTATGACTACCCGGTTCTTCAGGTCCTTTTCTCGTCACTCGCTATCCGGAGGGCGCAGTCAAAGAAATTAGGCGGCGGGCGGAATTTCGGTTCTCACGCTTGTTTTTTCGACCAAGAGAAGAAGAGAGAAAAAGAAACGGAAAGAAAAAAACAAAGAAGATACTTTGAAGTGGGTGCTGAAAAACAGCTGTTTTGGCCCTAGACTCCCAGGCGTGTGTGTGAGAAGACATACTCATCTCCAGGTGCTTCTTGCCTGTTGCTTCACCAGTGTTTGCAAACTCTAATTACAGCAGCGTAAGCATTCCCAGGCGCAAAAAGACATGCAGAGAATCAACCTGAGGAGCATAAAATGGTACGGACGGAGGTGTCAGACATGACATTGAGGAGAGCCCTCTTTGATCAGAGCATTAACAAGCTCATGCCGTCATGAGGAAAACCTTGAAATGTTGCCAAATAATGAAAGGTTGGGTGAATGAGTAGGTGTGTATTTTGACAAAGGATAATAAAACCAGGGTGGTAGTGGTGGTGTGTGCTGTAATCCAAACTTTCATCCTAAAGCATCTGGGAACATGAGTCAAAGGGTCAAAAGAGTATTTATAAGCCCTTGGGGGCCAGGATATCTCCCATCAAACTGGTCCACCCATTGTCTTATTTTTGTTTATATTCGAGCCCAATTTACTACAGGCCGCACCTTGTTCAACCTTTCGGCCTTTCGTTTATTGTTTATTGGTCATTTGGGTCACAGTTAGTTGTAACCTTGGCAACAATGACCCTCTCCACAGTCCACATCAGTTGAGGCCAAGGAACTGCACAGGTACACCCACCTAGGACAGAGTTAATCTGCAAGTGGAGTACAACTTTCATTCTTTAATCATCAAGAACTGCTGCAAAAACTTTGTCCTATGGATGACCTGTGTGATGACCAGAGCACAACTTTTTTGTTATACAAGATCGCCACCAATCCCTTCTCTTTCGAGAACGATCTTACCATGCTTTGGTCTATAAACAATTAATCATCATTACTACTCCAAGAGGGGGAGAATCATCATGGGTGAGACAAATAAACATAGAAACAAACAACATGAACCTGGAAAAACTTCAACATCGAGATGAGATGACATGTAGTGACAAAACAGAGTTAATTAAGTCAAGGAAAATTGGAACAGAAATTCGGCACATGACCTCTTCCCGTGATAGCTATGGCAGTAAAGGAGGGACAAAAGGAGAAGGATGTAATCAGGAGGGCATTTGGAGGTGTGTTCAAAGCAGGTGCTGGTGGTGTGTATGCGCCTGTGATGAGTCCACCTATATATGTGTGTGTGTGTGTGTGTCCACTGGTGAGTGCACAGCACTTCCCAATTAGTCCCAATTAGTTCTGGTGTATGAGGTATGAGGAATTATATTGTTGTGCCCCCAAGCCCGCAAATGACGGTAATGACGGCAAATGTAAAGACACTCCGCGATCACAGGAAAGCTCCAAGCACCATGCCCTGCAGCCACAGAAGACAACCCAACCCCAAGGAGCATAAACCCCCATACATCCTAGAGAGCATGAGGACACCCAGCAGCCCTGAGGTGTACACATAAAACACACTCTCACATGTAGGCATAAGATCCACCCACAAACGCAGAACCAGGGCTGCATTCGTGGACCACTGGCCAATGGCCAGACCGACACAGCGCCAGAACTGCCTGCCCCATGGTGAGGCCCGTTGGTGTGCATGGGCCCCACCAACGGGCGGGCACAATGCACCGAGCAAAGGCAAGCCCCGTCGCCACAACTGGCCTCAGGCCCCACCCGGCCACAGGCCCTGAGCACCCATCCACGTAGCCGAATGCGCATAGCGTAGGACACCCCGACTTAGTGTTATGTGGTGCTGCTGGTGTACACTGTATGTACCAGGAGGCACCCAATCCACTGCAACGCCAGCTGGCCCCTGACCAGCCCCTGCCCGGCCCCCTAGCGATGAGTGCCCTGCACACCGAGAGAAACGATACCCGGACTGCCAAGTGCGACGACGGGAGTCTGCCCCCCGAAGGAGCATACATAGGGAGCCCACAACGAGCACACCCGGCCCGGGTCCCAGGGCCAGACTGAACATCTAACCAGCCGCCCAAGGTCCCCCGAAACACCACAGCATTGCCCTGACTCAGCTCAGGTGTTGATGGATGGAGTAATGTCATTAATAAAAGTAACCCATATTTCATTAAATGATTCAACCTTGTTTTTCGATATTGCCAATAGATTTTCCATTGAGATTTATTGATTTAAGTGTAGCCATTGGGATGTGGTGATCTCTGTTTTTCCATTGGAGTAATATTATTTTCTTGGCTATTGTTAAGGCGATCAAAATGGGTTGGCTGGTGTAGGGTCAATTGAGGAGAGGTCACTGAGGAGACATATAGAAATGCTGGAATGCTGTGACTCAAAAGGGATGATAGCTTCTTGGGGATGTTGGTCCAGAATGTTTGGATAGGTGGACAGAGTCGAAATGACGTGAGAATAGTCATCTCTCACATTGAGGGAACAATGAGAGCAAGCATCTATACCCAGCAATCTGTTTGAACGTTGATCGTTTGAACATTTTGTGTTGGGTGATATGTGCTCTATGCAAAATGTTATACAGAATGAGTTGCATTTTGGAATTGTGGGTCATAGAATGGGTGTTGTCGCAAATAAGCTTCCAGAAGTGGATATCGGTGGAAACAGCAAGGTCTCTTTCCCATTCCATGGTTGTTAAAGAAAAAGTGTCAACTGTTTTTAATAAGAGTTTGTATATTTTGGCCTATATGAGTAAGATGTTCAATCATTGGAGGTGGTTGTAAGATGTTGTTTGTTAATTCGACATTGAGACCGCTGCACTTGAAGGAATTGCAGGAAACTGTGACCACCAATATCATACCTTTGGATTAGGTTTGGGAAGGATATAAGTGAATTGTCTTCAAAAATGTGTTCCAGATGAGTAATTCTTTGTCGTTTCCAGGACAAAGATGAAGACTCTGAAGATTATTGGATTGTTTTTAACCAGAAAATCCAGGTTGTGCCAAATTGGAGTGAATTTCTTTGGAATGGGGAGTAACCACTGAGTTTGTTGAATTTCCATCAGGCTGACAGAGTCGTTGCGATGGATGGGTTTTTAAAGTAGTTATGTTTCTTTATGGATTCAGTAAGGAATGGGAGATCAGATATTGATAATTCCTGACATTTTGTTTGATCAATGTCTCGCCATCCGTGGCCCAATTGTAGCTCTGGTTGTACCCATCTAATTTTAAATTGAAGATGGTTCGCTAAATAGTAGTATCTGAAGTTTGGGGCTTCTAGGCACCCACAGTCTTTGTTTTTCTGTAGTGTTGCTTGTTTGATTCTCGGTTTCTTGTGTTTCCAGTGTAATCTATTGATTATAGAGTCTTGAGTATTAAACCAATTAACTGTTGGTTGGACTGGGGTCATTACAATTTTTAGCTTATTTGTGGAAGTATATTCATTTTTACTGCTGCTATCCTGCCAGATAGTGAGATGGGTAGGTTGTGCCATCGAGTCAGGTCTTCATTGATGAATTTGAGCAGTGGAGTAAAGTTAGGGGTAAACAAATCTGACACATTGGTGGAGATATCAATACCAAGGTATCTAATGTTGCCGGTTGTGATGGTTAAGGGAAGTCTCTGGGTCACAGCATTCCAGTCTTCCCCACTGAGTGGTAAGACCATGTTGCAAGACCACCAGTTATTGAACATTCTGATGCTTTCACAAAAGCATAACTAGTCTGGCTTATCTTTAAAATAGCATCTAGCTTATTTATTGGGAGTCAGGCTGGATTTTTGCAGATTAAAGAATTGCTGAACCATCCATGACGCATATTGTTAAAGGAAAACCCGAGTACTTTTTAACCTGGAATTTTTTTGATCAGTGGGACCCAAATTGATCCATTCAGTATTCTGAGAGAATAGCTTCAGTCGACCGCCATGCAACTGGGCAATTGCGCCCACTTTCTTCCGCGAGTGCGATGGCGGTCGACTGAGGATAAAAACTTAATACTGGATCAATTTAAAAGATGCTAATCACTCGGATGGACCCAATGGTCTAAAAACAAGCTTAAGGATAAAGAGTTTTTGATTTACGCTGTCATGATATGACAACCATGGTCAACATTGTCTAACAGGCCTTGGCGGTGAGCATTTCCTGCCTTGCTCAGCTGATTGGAGGACAGAGATCTCTGGGCACATACTTTCTTAGAGGACTCTGTCTGAGATTACACTTTTGGTTCATTTTCACAAGTTCCCAACACTTGACAAACTCCTGCAGGCGCTCCGTCCGTCCGCCTGTCTGTCTCTCGACTGTCTGACTGTAGCGTAACCAAAGAATGACTGAGTTCAATTTGGCCCTGAACTATTATCTGTAATTCAGCAGCAAATGAGCGAAAACAGAGACAAAGTGGGCATAATTTACGACCCTGCGGACCGTGCATAACCTTTATAACACAAAACGCGCGCGTGCGCGCGGGTGTGTGTGTGTGTGTGTGTGTGTGTGTGTGTGTTTGTGTGTATGTGTGTGCGTGTGTGCATGTCTGTGTTAGTTTGTGTGTATGTGATGACATATGTTCACTCAATGCATATGTGGATTTATGTCACTGTGTTTGAATGTGTGTATTAATTTTTTACATTTTTCTTTAGTGTGTGTGTGTATCCTTAATACATGTTGGGTTTATGTCGGTGCATGTGTGTGTGTGTCTGTCCCTGGTCCAAGACGTACATTTTTATGTAGAAGCAGTGTGTGTGTGTGTGTGTGGTGTGTGTGTGTGTGTGCGTGTGTGTGTGTGCGTGTGCGTCTATACATCCGCGCAGACCGACCCAGACAAATCACCGCCAACTCTGCCGAGATTGATCTCGTAAACTTTCATGCAATTACATCTCTGTTTGTAGTCTGTGGCAACAAATCAGGGGAGCAGGAATGCAATTTAAAGAAATGCCGATTCATTAAATCAAAAGGGCTCAGCAGAAAATAAAAACTAACCGCCTCCGTCTCAGCCAGCCAGCGCCGCGCTGTGTGGCAACGTCGCCTCATAAAGCTGTGGCTTTGTTGAGAAAGTTGTTAAAACTTTTATCCATCTCAGCACCTCCACGAAGGGCCCGGCATGAAATGGCAGCCATTTCTGGTCGAGGCCGACATCGCCGCCGCCTTTTTGGGGATCAACAATGGCGGACAGAGGAGAAGAAGGAAAGCGGGGCTGCCAAGGACAACAGCCCAGCCGCCGTCGCGCTATCAGTGATGAACTGCATCGAAAACACTTCCTTCACTTAAACGCACATAAATTTACCCTGATATCTTGAATTCCTGCGTCTACGGGTTGAGATTTGTTTTCCAAATGACCCCCGTCGCACACGTCTCTTTCCAAAAGACTCGGCGGCTTTCAGCGAGGAGGACAGAAGAGAAAGCTCTGGGGAAAACTTCAACCCACTCCCAAAATATATTTTTTTATGTAGCTCCCTGCTTGGCAACAGGAGGTCTGCTGGAAGCGGCCCTTGAAACTAAACTGTGAGTCCAACCCCCCCGCCCCACACACACACACACACACACACACACACACACGTACACACACACACACACACACACACACACACACACACACACACACACACACACACACACACACACACACACCCCACCCGCGCACAAATCTCCGATGAGCGTAATTGCGAGGTGGGTTCGGGAAAATGAGAAGGTACAGCGTCCCCGTCGAAGCATAATCACCGTTCGCCCATTTTGCGAAAAGCAAAAACAAACATAGCTCATAAGGGAGGGAAGGGCTGGGGATGGATGGATGGATGGATGGATGGATGGATGGAGGGAGGGATGGATGGAGGGAGGGAGGGATGGATGGAGGGATGGGTGGAGGGAGGGAGGGATGGATGGATGGCCGGATGAGTGGATGGATGGATAAGTGGATGGATGGATGGAGATTAAAAGGAAGACAAAAGAGTAAAGGAGATGAAACAGAAGTTGGTGTGAACAAAGGGGGGAGGAGGACACACCCGACCTTGGGAGGTGAGAGAGGCTTCGATTGGCAAAGGAAATAACTCCCTACAAACCCTCTCTACCTCTCTCTCTCTCTCTCTCTCTCTCTCTCTCTCTCTCTCTCTCTCGTGCACGCTACATTTGACCGGCAGGGAAGCAGAGTGTGTGAAACAAAGTGTAGGAGGGAGAGCTGGGTGGAGGCGGGGAGAGAGGGGGGGGGGGGGGGGGGGGGCAGCGAGGGGGAGAGTCAGTAAAGTCTAGTGAACTCCAGTGAGCAGGCTGCTCCAGGCTGTAACGGGATATCATAATGAGCCGGGCCCCCCGCTGGGCATCTCTTCCTGTCTCTGCTCCTGCCTGGAACGCGCTACCTGAGGGTCTCTCTCTCCCTCTCTCCCCCTCTCTCTCTCTCTCTCTCTCTCTCTCTCTCTCTCTCTCTCTCTCTCTCTCTCTATTTCTTTTGTTGCTCGGATTAAACGCGTTTCACGGTGGAAGGTGGGCCATCCTCCATCGCGTCCAAGCTTCCCCGGTTGCCTCCAGAGCGGCAACCGGTTGCGGTTGCCGCTCACCACTTTGGTGATTTGGGCTTCGGGCCGAAGCGAAAACCAACGCGGGGAAGAGTTTCGTAGGCAAACAAGACAGAGAATGAGGACGGGCTTTACTTGACGAGCCCGCCGATGGACCAAGGCGGAGAACGACTGAAATGCATGCACCGAACGTCAGAGCGCGAACGAAACAAAAAACGCCCGAATGCGACGAATACCACAAATGGAGTTTGCGGCCGAAACATAAACTCGGCTGGTGGCGGGAAGCAGCCGATCGCGGCCGGAAAGGTTCGGTCGCCGTGTCGAAGTCCGAGTCAAACCCTCCACCACCAATTCTCACTCACTGTTCTGACCGATGTGCGTGAAAGGACCTGTGAGAGGACCTGTCTGTGCGTGAAAAAAACCCAGGAGACTTGATTTAAAGCGGTAATCCATCGGATGGACCGCGTCGGGTGGATTACACGACAAGTCCCCCGGTTCCATTTGAAACTGCGGCAATTATTTCCAACATCTGGGTTCCACTACCGTCTTTTCTTGAAAGTTTGTCTTCTTCTGATCGATTGATTTATTTTGTTTTTCTTGGTCACTTGAAGTGGTACAGGATATTCCTCCCGTGTGAGTGCGCCCGTTCGTTTTTTGTCGGTGAGTGTTCATCCATATCGACATTAGCGACCCCAACTAGGTATGCTGGTTAATCAAGTTCACCGCAGCGGCCTTTCGTCCCTTGCGTGTGGCGGACCACCAACATTCGAAACAGCAATTCAGACCACTTCTTATAAAGTGGCAAGTAAATGAAATATTACTTTTTTTAAATTTCTTTTTACAAAATAATGTTACGGATTACCACTTTAATTTATAACACAGGATACCTACATTTCCCATTCCCTTTCAACCAAAACAACCGAGCTGTTTGCCGGAGGGCTAGTTTCGCTATAATTCCAACACCCGTGTGTTTTGGAGAGAGGGGGAAACCACTCTGGCTCATTGACGCTGATTTCGTAAGCTATTCTTTCGGGATAATGACATCTCCAATTCGATTATGGAGGAGGAGATTGTGTTACCGTGGTTTTCCCTCCCCGGGTCGTGGGAACCACCCCCGCAGCGGCTACCCCGGTGGCTGCCGCTCCAATTGAATTAATTGGTGACTAGTTCTGAGGGAGCTATCCATGTCGGAACCGTCCCCCCCCCCCCCCCCCCCCTTTTTTTTTGTGTGCAACTTCTGCTACCATTTTACGGGAGCGTTTTGGAGCCACCGCCGCGGTGTAGCAGATTCTTTTTTGGAGAGGCTCAGCGAGGAATGGGTGCCAGAATACGATCTCATGACTTGTCGTCCAAGTTCCGAAGTGAAATGAGTGACATGTTGTGTATACAGCCTCGCGTTCCAGAAACCGGCGTCGTGCAGCTACGTTCCCGAAACTGCGGTAAAAACGGGCGAAAGTGATTTTGTTCGGATTCTGCTGGTGCGTAAATCTTGGTCTTGGCTCGCGGCGAGAAGACTTTAGTTTCTACCATATTGAAAAAAATGCAGCCGTCCATCAATTGAGATTTGACTTTCGATTCAACTCAAACCAAATGTGAGGCCCCATTCAAAATACCCCCCTCCCCCCCCGTCAGGACAAGACAGCGGGGGTCTGTGGTTACGATCGAGTAGAAACCTTTCGCTAAGGGCAGGACGGGCCTGCTCGCTGCTTGCTGACTGCAACGTCTGCCGGTCCCTGCCGCCAAAACTCCAATCAGCTCCCTGTTGGTTCTCCCCGCCGCCCATTGAGACCTGCACCTTATCCACTGTACACATGGAAACACTGATAGAAAAACATGGAGTCGGAAAAGAAATACCATATGTTACATGGACACATTGACGGATAAGGAAATGTTCAGACTCACACCCACATGCGCACACGCACATGCACACGCACACGCACACACGCACACACACATACAGGGACACACACACACACACACACACACACACACACACACACACACACACACACACACACACATATTCCATTCACATTTCTGGCCATTCCGCTAAAGCCCTGATCCAGGTTGATAAGAGTTCACACACATACACAATGGCTATACTGTCAACCTCCACTTAAGATAGTATGATAAAAGCATGGAACGTAAGTATAATCAATCCCACCAAATGTACTTAAACTTAATGTCCATTTAGTTCTTGGGTTTTTTTTTTTTTTTGTCTTTTTTTGATTTTTTGTTTTTTTTATAGTTTCATTTGCAAGGGACGCAGAGAGGTACGAGGAGCGGCAGAGCAGGGCTGCCGTCATAGCTTCTGGGCCTCCAGGGAGGTGACATCACAGAGGGGTAGGGACGGCAAAAGAATTCCTGGACGCTGCTGTGAGAATGGAAAGGTCCTGCCAACAACAGACACACACCCAGACCCACACCCACACACGCATGCGCACGCACACACACACACATACACACACACACATGCAAATGTACACAATGTTTAAAACAAAGTTGCAGACATTTTCAAGTTCAGGTTCAAGAGGTTATTTGTCACATACATATCCATGCGGTCATACATATACGCAGTAAAATGTCATGACACCCGGTGGTTACGCACAATAAGCTCTAAAACTACTAAAAATACTAAAATGTGCGTAATCGACACGAGGTGCTCGTGCTGGCGGCGGCAAGGGGCCATTTTGCAAGTATTTCAAAGGTAGGGGAAGCTCTAGTTGTCACCATGTGCATGACTCTGTGTGTCAGCTTGTGCGTGTAGCTGTGTGTGTGTGTGTGTGTGTGTGTGTGTGTGTGTGTGTGTGTGTGTGTGTGTGTGCGTGCGTGCGTGCGCACGTGAGGCTGAGCCAGTTTTGGAAGGGCACACCGCAGCACTGGAACCACTTTGATATACAAGGATGATGGATCAGCAAGGTTTACAACATCTAATATAAAAATCAAACACAGCCTTGCACCCACGCCATGAACACAGATTTGCGATCGGGGGAACGAGAGGACATGTCCAAGATAGGGTTGGTAAAAGCTGACGCGCACCGGGGGAGAGATAAAAAATAAAAATAAAAAATACGCCCGGGGACACACAGCGCCCCGAAAAAAGGCCCCCTTTGATTCTTTTTCTTTTTTTTTTTTACGCGTCCCACTCGAGTCCGAAGCCGTCGCTTGCGGATCCGTTTGGACTCGGAATGAGCAGCATTCCGCATTAACACGACTCACATCTTCCAGCGAGCGGAGGCGGCCAAAATACGTGAGGTAGAAAACATGGCACCAGTCTGTGAGTCATCCAGCTGACGGTCCTTAAGGACTTGTTATTATTAACAGCGTGTAGTGCAAGGAGTGTTTGAACCCGAGTCAACGACAGTTGCCTCAGCTGGGAAAGGGCTCTCTGATTTACTGTTTCGGTTTACTGTTTCTGATTTACTGTTTGTTTAGTCGACGGTACTGTTCTCGGGGAAATAACTGGATACATTTGTTGTTTCCTTCTGAACTCGTCTTGGTGGATTGAGTTCCAACGTTTTCCTTTTCGGGGAATGACAGCGCGACGGGTCCGGAGCTTCGGCGAGACCGCGGCGTTTCAAAGCGTTTTGATAATAAGGCTTGGACGGCTCGTGAAAAAGCGAGATCCAGCTCCGTAAAACACAACGACAAAGCCGAGTCCGTTCCATTCCAGGACCGTTCCAGTGCCGGGGCCGGGCCGTGATGGCGGCCTCCTGTCAGAGCCTAAATGGGACAGGATTTAAGCCAGCGCTTCCTGTCAGACTGCAGGGCTCTCAGGTTCCACCTCTGGTCTGAATTATGTCTGTCTGTCCCAGAGACGGCCACGCCAACCCCCGACTCCCTTGCCCCCCCGACCCCCCTCCGCCCTCACCACCCGGTCCCCCATCTCCTTCACCCCCTAACCTCCCTATCTCCCGCTCTCAACCCCTCCCTCGCCCTCCAGTGGTCTGCCCAATGTTGAGGAGACAGGCTTAATGTGCTTCTCACTGCTAATACTGCACAGATGAGGGATGAGGAGGGGGTGGGGGAGGAGAGGAGGGGGGGGGGGACGAGGAGGAGGGGAGACGCGGGAGCGCAGAGAGAGGAGGGGAAGGAGAAGAGGCGAGCGAGAGGGGGAGAGAAGAGGGGGGAGGAGGGCAGGGGAGAGGGGGGACGGGGGAGGGGGGTTGAAAAGGAGGAGGGAGAGGAGAGAAGGAGGGAGAGGAATGGGGAGGGGAACGGAGGAGAGGGGAGAAGAGGAGGAAGGCACGAGAGCGAGGAGAGAAAAGAGGAGGAGGAGTAAGGGAGGGGAGAGGAAGGAGAATTGTGGTTGATGAAGAGCGGCGAGGAGAGGCAGTTAAACGGCCCGCGGGGGGGGGGGGGTGGAGACCGAACGGAGGATTATCACAAAATCTTGAAAGGAAAAAGGCGGAGAGAGAGAGAGAGAGAGAGAGAGAGAGAGAGAGAGAGAAAAAATGAGAGGTTAATGTAAGAGAGGTTGGAGCTGCCCCTTAACCTCCCGCGCAGAGGGGAAAAAAAAACAAAAAAACAACCACAAATAAAAGACAGAGCTCCCCCCTCCTTTAAACTTCGGCGGAAACACAACGCAATGTTTTATTCACCACGTCTCGGGGGCGAACGAAGTGACGTTTTACGCTAAGACGGAGATAGGGCAGCGTGACGGGTGTCGGCTCCGAGAAAAAGAAAAAAAAAAACCTCCGACGGATTTGAAATGTTCCTTTTGTGCCTTGAACTTTTAAATCGGGCTTCTACTGGGGGCAGGAGGGGGGGCCCTGGTGAGATATGATCTCCAGTGTGGTCCTTTGCATGCACAGGGTGTGCTTTAACAACAGTGGGTCTTCAGAGAGAGCCCGTAAACATGTGCCTGGAACCTTGACCTCGGCAGTAAACAGCCCCCCAACCCCCCCCTCAGAAGATGATGACTAGCAGACCCGGGGCGAGAGGGAGAGCCCCTCTCTCTCTCTCTCTCTCTCTCTCCCTCTCTCTCCAGGTCTGGGATTTTTTTGGGCGGCTTTTTGGATACTCCTCTTCGGCACAGCTCCTCGTTCTGGCGACGCGGGTTGAGGTCAGAGGTCGCCGTCCGTTCTCGGTGGGTTTTTCATCGGGGAACGGCGCTCTGGCCCCGTCAGGCCTCGCCAGGCGGCCCCGAGGACCGCTCGCGCGGGTGGAAGGTGGAGAGGATCGGCCCTCGCTCATTTCCGGGCCCGAAATGTTTTTGACTCCAGTCGAAAGCAGCAATCCGTAATATTCTTTTGGTAAAAAAAATATAATCGCATATTTGATACTTTATTTCGCTGGCACTGTAAACGTGTTTGCGTGACGTTTGCTCTCCTGTCTTTGCCGTTTCCATTATTGGTGGCGGGGTCCACCGCCTCTCCCGGCAAGAATGCAAAGATGGCCGCCGTGGATAATTTGATAAAGCAGCGTAGCTAATTGTGGTCGGCAAACTGTCGATATGGACGAACGTTCACAAAAAAGAACAGCACCCTCGGATGAGAATTTACATTCCGACCACCTCAAGTGGCCTCAACAAATTTTTTTAAAAATCAAAGATTCAGAAGAAGGCCCACCAGAAGGTCACCGTTTCAGAGCAAAGATGCGGTTAAACCCGTTCGATGGGGGGGGACGTTCCAGTTTGTAATTGAATTTCTGGGACTTGTAGCGTAATCCAACCGGCACATGCGATCGTATTGAAGTTTGCTTCAGTTTGGTTGAGATTTGACCTGTGATCGCATGTCACAGGACATCAATGCTCAATGCCCAATCAATGCAGTAATGTTCCCAATAGGCGATGGGTGGCTCGACCAACATGACTGGTCCACGCTGCATGGATGAGCAAGGTGCTAGAAAAGCCTGACCAATGTGTCCCTGTTTGTTGGAACTATATGTATATATGTTGGTTTTCTGTGTGCATGTCTCTTTATAGGGGTAAACATAATTGTTGCACGGACAGGTACTCGCTTCTGTTTTTTGTGCTTGCGCGTAACGTATGTGTCACCCTCACGGGTCTCCGCGGAAAGGGGGAGGCAGGCTCTGGGTGAGGGGTGTGCCGCAAGCGAGCCATGAGCAGTGCTTACCACAGAGTAAGAGCATGGTAGTTGCCGTGGTGATATTCTATTGACAGACAGGGGGCGCTGTACACAAACCACCAGAGGAAACTGAACGAACTGCTGTCAACATTACAAAGAAGCCTCGAGGGAAGGATCTGAATAACTGCAGAAGAGCAGTAAAATTAAAATACAAAGTGTTAAATGTATGTACCTCTATTGTAGTCAGTGCAGTTTTTTTTCATGTATATAGTCGTGGGAAAATTGTCAGTGTAAACATAACAAAAAAGTCCTGAGGTATTACAATAGGTATTACAAGTTCAAGTCTTTGGACAGGGACAGCGCTATCTCCTTCCATGAATTCAACGCCGCCTGGTTATTTTTGTGGTTGTTCAGATCGTGCGGTTTGTACCTGGGGACGCCTACGCACAACCTTCCTTCGGAGCGCGTCCGTCTTGAATTTCCTGAAGATCGCGGCGCGGAGTTTCGAAAACTGGGAGGTGTGCGCCCCCGTCCAACATCACCATTTATGGTGCGTACACTCAACGATACCACGAGTACGGTGATTATAAACCAGGCTTAAAGGTCCTCACGGTCCGGATCACCAGATACACAGGATCCGGCCTTTACCCAAGGGTTAAGAGGCAGACGATGTTTCCCTAACATGGACTTTTCTAGCTACAGGACACATTAGATTTTTTAGAATACTTAGATGTGATACACAAAAATGCAGATGCTTATTTTTCCTGTATTCTACTGAAGCTTCAATCCGCACTGCTTGGTATTTATGTCACTTTTCCTACATATATCTTTAAAAAAGACAACCTCCACCCAAAAAAAACCCCTCACAAATTTTTACCTCGACATTCCCAGGAAACTGTCATAAAGGTCTGGGTACCAAAGATGTATTACCCGGCGTACCCCGCACACAGCAGCTCATCGCACGTCGTCGTATTTTACACGTCCCGACGCAAGATATGCGACATGTGGGAGCCGTGGCCACGAGCGAGTACTCCAACATAAACAAATAGATGCATTTATTTTGTCGGAGATTCCACCGCGCCGCGTGGCGTTTTATCACTCGCGCACTCACTTTGGCCATCCCGAAGGAGCAGCTTGACCCTGAGAAAACACACGGCGGCGCATATTTGCTCGACGTGTTGCGAGGCGTCGCTTGACAAAGCCAGAATAAACACCAGATGAAGAGAGAAGGAGCAGCAAAATAGACATGGATATACGGAGGGTTCACGGTATTTAGTCTGCATGGTTCAACGTGGCCCGTATATCTCCTAATGAGCGAGACACAAAGATTAGAGACCAATCCAGAAATGGCCCGATCAGGTGAATCTTCAGATGTTGACGCCAAAAAGTGCAAGTGTGTTTCTGCCTTTTTTATGGACGGAAAGCCCCGGAAAGGTAACTTTTAAAGCAATTCAAAGTGAAACATTCGGCTGTTTCTTAAATGTTTCGATTTGAAAAAAAGTATTTGAGCGGTATATCATGGGACTAGAGACGCTCCTTCCCGAATACAATGCCCCTGCTCTGGGTGCAAAGATTGGAACAAAAAAAAAAAAAAAAAAAAAGAAAACCTCCTCCCGTCATCCCTGTGTTATCTTAGACGACTTCCTAAAACTCTGATGGTGGTTTCAGAGTTGCTTAAAGCACGACAACGTCAGAAAGCTTCTCCCCTTTCAGCTCCTCTAATCCCCGGGATCTACACTCTCACAATGAATGAACATTAAGCCCGGCTCTGCTGGCGCTGGAGTCCCTGCAGGCTACGCCCGCCAGCCCAAGGTGTAGGCTGGCTCGCTGCCAGGCCGGAGGATGGTGTCATCGGACTCTATTGTCATTAGGCCTCAGAATGCACGCAACCTTTACCAATTTAGACCCCCCCTCCACACACACACACATCTCACTGTGAGCCTCTCCCCACTTAGAAAGTCACCTCTGCTGGGATCATGTCTTCCTTCAGAACCAATGTTCCAGCAATACAAATTTGGGTCCTATGTTCGACGATCCCTATGTTCCCTCAGCCTATGTTCACTCACCCTATGTTCCCCTCACCCTATGTTCCCCTCACCCTATGTTCCCCCACCATATATTCCCTGATTCCCATGTTCCCTCACCCTATATTCCCCAATTCCTATGTTCCCTCACCCTATATTCCCCGATCCCTCTGTTCCCTCACCCTATGTTCCCCGATCCCCATGTGCCCTCACCCTATGTTCCCTGATCCCTATGTTCCCTCAGCCTATGTTCTCTGATCCCTATGTTCTCTCACCCTATGTTCCCTGATCCCTATGTTCCCTCACCCTACGTTCCCCTCACACCATGTTCCCTCACACTATGTTCCCCGATCCCTATGATACCTCAACCTATGTTCCCTGATCCCTATGTTCCCACACCGTATGTTCCCTCAGCCTATGTTCCTGATTCAAGATTCAAGATTCAATCGCTATGTTTCCACGGCCATATGTTCCTTAATGACTGAATCTCCAAATGAGATTTCTCTCTCAATTCCAAATTCACACCAAACCACCCCTATGTTCCCTCAGCCCTATGATCCTGCAATACACTTTTCTCCAATTTTGGGTCCTAGAGGAAAAGAGGAAGGCCAAAGAGAAGGTTTATGGATGTGGTGAGGGAGGACATGCAGGCGGTTGGTGTATGGGAGGAAGATGTGCAGAACACAAGGTATTTCTCACGGGAGGCAGCCGAAAGAAGAAGAAGAAGAAGAAGAAGAAGAAGAAGAAGAAGAAGAAGATGTTCCCTCAGCCAAATGTTGTAGTTTCCTTTTTTGGGTGCCGCAGTGAAAGTCGCTAGCTGTGTGAGTGACTGAATGAATGAACCATTGTTGAAATGTACACATTTAGCTGGAGCATAGGATATAGATATATGTTTAGGGAACACAGGGCTGTGAGAGATGAGGGATAGTAGGGTTGAGGGAACATATGGTTGAGGGATAATAGGACCTACATTTGTGTTTAAAAAAAGCACAGCTCTGTTTAGGGGAGTGTTTTGTCTTTCAAATAACAGAGGAAAACACTCTGCTATGCTAAGGGCCACTTGAGTGTATTTGGGGCTGTGTGGTAACTCCAGCCAACGCTGTTTAACTCTAGGTTATCATCACGCAGGATGCACACACACACACACACACACGCACATACACGCACATACACACATGCACACAAACACACATGCACACACACACACACACACACACACACACACAAAACAAAGTACCACTCTCATACAGCATATGATCCTGTTCATGTCGCCCAGGAGGGGATGAGAGGTGGGGAGAGTCGGCCTCTCGGGGGTTGGGGTTGGGCATTGTTCTGCCGTCTGTCTCCAGGGGCCGTCACCCTCAGCTGACAGAGAGGAGCCGCTAGCTGCCCTCGGCTGCACACGGAGGGTGATGAGGTGTCACCACGTCATCCTGAGATTCATCCTGAGAGCCCCGGTGTAGGGGTGAACTGGACCTATCGTGCTGTCCACGTACGTGCGTGTGTGTCTGCACGTGTGTGTTTGTTCTGTTCTGTGAATATGTGTGTGTGAGTGTGTGTGTGTGTGTGTGTGTGTGTGTGTGTGTGTGTGTGTGTGTGTGTGTGTGTGTGTGTGTTCATGACTTACTTTGCACAAGTACTTGTAGGTGTGTATGTGTGTGGAGGTGCGTGTGTGGCTCTGTGCGTTTTTTCACTCACGCATGTGCATGTGTGTGTGTGTGTGTGTGTGTGTTTGTATGGCCTACTTTTACACAAGTACATGTACAAGTTGGTGTGTGTGTGTGTGTGTGTGTGTGTGTTTGTGTGTGTGTGTGTGTGTGTGGAGGTGCGTGTGTGGCTCTGTGTTTTTTCACTCACGCATGTGCATGCGTGTGTGTGTGTGTGTGTTTGTATGGCCTACTTTTACACAAGTACATGTACATGTTGGTGTGTGTGTGTGTGTGTGTGTGTGTGTGTGTGTGTGTGTGTGTGTGTGTGTGTGTGTGTGTGTGTGTGTGTGTGTGTGCGTGCGTGCGTGTGTGTTTCTTTTCCAAAGTAAGACGACACAAGTTCTGCAGCACAAACAGCCGAGCGCTCACCTACGCAGCTTCATTCTGAAAAAAAACCCTTGTATTATAATAAAACCATTTAGGCCATTTTCGGGTGTGTGAGCGTACGAAAAGACAAAGCTGAAGATTAAATCACAGAGATTTCCATCTCTGGCTTGACTTTTGGTCTCCGGTACCTTCTCTATTAGCCATTTTGTTTGGACTTATTTACTTGAATCCACTGCTTACCCCCCCCCCCCCTCCTTTTTCTTTTTTTTTCGAAATATAACCAAGCTTTTCCCTATTTACAGACGCTGACATTAAGCTCGCCGGGGCCCCAGCCGGTCCTGTAAACATTCCCAACGTTATTATTTTCCTTTTGAGGCAGATTTATATCTAAATGTTAACAACACACTGGGGTAAATGTTTGGATGGGTCTGGAAGGTAAATGAGGACAGGGACTTAATGCATGTTTTCATCCACTAGAAGGAAATGAATTGGCTAAATATTTAGAATGCATCCTTATTCCAGCGGATGTCTGTCACCAGAGGGAATGACTTCCCTCTGGGAGGAGGTTTGGGATTTTTATCCCCTCCGTGAAAATATCTTATTTTGTTCTTGTCCCCCCCTCAAATGAGTTTGTTTTGCGGAGTATTTCTATTTGTTTGTGGCTGGGAAACGATAAACAGTCCGGTAAGTGTTGTTGATAGGACTTGGATTGAAACCTCTTAACACTTGGGGAGGGGCTGGAGAGAGAACTGGATTGGGCTTTAGCCAGGCACACACACGCACATGCACACACACACACACACACACACAGACACACACACACACACACGCACACACACACACACACACACACATACATACATACATGAAAAAACGAGATGCCTACTTTAGGCTGAGCTATCCAGCGTATTATTGGGAGTCACAACCTATTAAATCATTACAATATATGAGCTGCAACAATTCCGCCCTTAACGTGTGCTTGTGAGTAAGAGCGTGTGGTGTAAAGCGGAAAGACAACACCTACAGGCAGGTGTTGCCGGCTGGCGAAGCGGGTGACTGGGTGTTTCGTGCGCTTCGCACCGAGGGGGGAGTAAGGATGTTGAATGAGCTGACACGGCGAAGCTGACATCTCCAATGCCCGTCCCGGGGAGTCGTCCCAGGAGGAGGGAGGGAGGGAGGGGAGGGAGGGAGGGGGCAGGAAAGGAATGGCGAGCGAAGCAGGAATAACACAGCCTGTTACGACCCAGGCCCATGGGCACCCAGCGCCCGGTGCAGGCGTTAACAGGTCTCGCGGGTGTTTACACTCCATATATTGTTTCACACGGCAGCGAGTCGCAGTCCCCAGAATGCTTCGCCCCTCACCCCGTAGCCCTCACCTCCGCCGCGTCCGCTGTTTATTGTGGGAGGGAGGGAGGGCGGGCGCAGGTTTTTTTAATCGCTGTTGTTAACCCTGTGCGTTATTAGCCCCGCGGAAATGTCATCCAGGTCGAAAAAAAAAGAATAAAAATAAAATAAAAATAAAAATCCCACGCAGGCCCGGGAGCCCAGGCGGTGACTCAGTGGCGGCTATGCAGTCACCACGGTCACCAAAGAGAGAGAGAGAGAGAGGGAGCGAGAGAGGGAGAGAGAGAGAGAGTAGCGGTAAAAAAGGGATGAGATGATTTGATGACCTGTGCGGGAAATTGTCGAAAACTCCGGTGAAGAGAACTCCCCCGGCAAATGAGGGAGGTGCAGTTTTGAAGTCGCTTTGCAACAATTTGCTGTGACTGTTTGAAAGGAGGCGGCTGGGCGGGGGCCACCTTGTCACCGTTTGCACGTGAATAGGAAGGGCTCGACCACCCGGTGCTGCTCAAAATGGTCGATGCTAATGGCCACAATGCCGCTGACCCGGTGATGGTCCCCTATGCAATTAATATGCGAGTCGAGACGATGGTTGTGCCCGTGAGCGCTTGGCCGATCTGTGCACTCTTGCCTTGTTTTGCATGAAAATGAGACTTATGTGCCGAGCCAGACACCTCCTTCACACATCTTTAGCGGCTAAACTGACTCCGATTTGGGTCTACGTCAGTCGGGGCGGTCGCAAGTTGTTGTTCGCGTCGCTTCATGCGGTGTTTTTCCGACGGCTGCGCCACGAGAGCTTGCCCCATTAAAAAAATAAATCATGGAGATATTGCAAATCAAATCAAAATTGCAAAGCCGCACTAATTCACCGTATTTGTGTTTGTGTTCGTCGGAAGCAGTTCCGCTCTGAATGAGACGACTATGTACATTGTGATGAATGGTTTGACTCTCTTTTTTTTTGGGGGGGGCGATTTGGTTCTGGACTACCGGGTAAAATGAGCCGTTCGGCAACGGTATTGCGTTCAAAAACTTTGCGTTAAAGGAGCGAGGACGTCCTGTCAACGACGGACGAAAGTCAATCATTTTTAGAAGTGAAGTTCACTCCCTCGCCAGCTCTTTTGTAGGAGTGGCTCCCGACTCCCGAGTCTTTTAAAAGAGTGGTTCGCTTCGGACGAATCGTTTGTGAGTCTCGCATGGCGGCTAGTAGGCCATGACGGTGGTGTGGCTGGGATGCAGAGACACCAGGGGCTTAGCCACAAGCAGGCTCAAGCCATTTTGCCTCTCCAGGCAAAGTGTCGGCAGAGGGAGGGAAGTGACGGAGAGCGTGTCACCATCACACGCGGTGCTTGTTTCGCTCCATAAGGAAACGGAGTAAAATAAAATAACCTTCTAACTTCTAAAACAAAAACACGCTGTGCCGGCGCGGCTCGGGGCCTTTTTTAGATCGGGGGGCTGGATATTCATAAAACATTCGCGGGCTGAAGCCCCAGACGCCCCCGCTGACGACGCCACTGGGCCATAAAATTACGCGCGGTTCTGCTGGTTTCCGATGTTTTTTAGTGGTGGCCGGGACGGCGGCGTGCCATGGGATTATTTGATGCTTAAAAGTGTGCCATGGTGGAAAGATATTTGCCTCCATTTGCCTTAACGCGTGTTTGTGACCGTGTCTTAAGCGATCTTGGCTCTGGTTTCAGCAGGTGAGTGGGCCGAGCGAGAGCGAGCGCCGGGTTTAAGAAAACAGAGGGCACATTAGGCCGTCCAGGCAGAGGACACTGTTATTCTAACAAGGCTAATAGTCCGGGGGGAGGCCCGGCTGGCGGGCGGAGCGCCGCTAATGCAAGCTGCCGCTAAGTGGTCGGTGCTAATAGTGTTTTCCTGTCGCCCTAATGGAAAGAAACAAGGGTCACCCGCAGCATGGAGCAGAGCTCAGACCCTCTGTGTCTTCAACTGCCGCTCACGGGGAAAGTCTCCAGGAGCCAGTACAGTCACGACGAAACAGAACGTCTTGAACCGGTGGGGAAAAGAGGAGCAGACGGTTGAAATATCACGTGGTTGGTCACGTTATTTTCCCGGTTATTTCCTCCGAGTGGGGCGATAATCCACCAGCGGCACTTTTGGGGGAAGTTCTCACTTTCGTTGCCGTATATTGCATACTTTTCTCGGGTATCATAAGGTATATCAGGACATTTCTTGCCTAAATCTTGCCTTGTTTTCACAGTCACTTTTCATTTTGTGGAAATGCAACTGGACACAGCGGAAATCTCCACAACCAAAATCAAATGTCGAGCATTTGATTTGATTTTTTTCTATTATTATTATTATAGTACTTTTTTGGTGAGACAGAATATTTTTCACATTGATATAAGAGTTAATTCCGTGGCCAAGCTGCCGTGTTTAGAAATCATGTCATTCTCATTGTCGTTGGTGTAGTACAACTCTCCAGTACTTTCAAAAACACAACGCTCTTTACACGAGGATTCAACTCCTGCTTATTTTCAAGAACTTCACTGTGCCCATTAACAATACGTCAACAAATCTCAGACCGGAGATTGTACAGTTGGCCTAGTACGCGTATTTAGAGACCGACCAAATAAAAATGTCCATTCATAAGTGTCTTAATGTTTTATATAAATCAAGGCAGTGTAAAATCGGTCTTCTCTGAGAGCCACAGGTGGGATGTTGTATCGAGGCTCATAATCGGGGGAATGAAGTAAATAGTAAATAACTTTGTTAAACAATTAACAAACATTCCAGAATAAATTCAGTCAACTAATGAGAGCCACAGGCGGGTAAGTATCGAGGCTCATAATCGGGCTGAAAATTAAGGGTTAAAGGTTATACTTAATCGAAGTCTTCCTGCTTCACTGTTTATTTCAGAAGTTATTGTATAGGACTTAATATTTAATTTTTGGACGTGGCCTTTTATTTTTCGGTTGTTTTTCTGTTATTTTTAAGTTATATGTTGCTTATCATTAGGTTTAGTGGATATTGGCAGTTTCTTTTATTGAATATTGCATATTTTCCAAATTTTCCCATATATTGCCTTTTTTCTTTTTTCATATTTTTATGGTATTGTTCTATCGCTTTATTACTAATTTGCCTATTGTGCTGATGTTGAGGTTTGAAAACGACTGAGCCAGTTAAACAAGGCTGTCAAACAAGGCAGTGCCTGCATTGTGCCAAGTTGTAAAACATCACGCTGGCAGCCTCTTATTGATTACAGATACAGATCAATGAACACCCTGGCAATCTCCCACCAAGCCGCGCGGACGTTCCTTCAGCCATATTTTACCGCAGAGCGGAAGGATTTTGACTGTGGGATTATGAGCGATGACTTCCCCGTCAACGTGTTGTTTGAGCAGCAAAAACAAGCGAATCGTTGTATAAATAAAAAGTCACTTTTAATGGTTTGTTTTTCTTCTCATTCACACTCACAATCAAGCTTATAGTCTGATCACAAAGAGAGATGTTGGACATTCACCCCAAAACAAGTCACATAGGGTTAAGTTCAGACCATATTTTATATATATATATATATATATATATATATATATATATATATATATATATATATATATATATATATATATATATATATATATATATATATATATCTTTACAACAGGCTTGAATGGTGGGACGTGCACAGAGGAGTGTGCACACCAAGTCAAACACTGAACTCTTAACTTTTCTTTTTTTCTTTTTACTCAAACACGTTCTGTTTCTTGTACCCTGCTGTCAGTGTAAAAAAATCTTCTTTTTTTAAGGTAAAGACCACTTTTTAAGTTTTTGTTTTTTCAAAAATGTGCAAAATAAGACAGGTTGGGAATCCTTCAGCGCTTCAGTGTTAAAAGTCCAGGATCCTGGGGGGGGTGGGGGGGGGGGGGGGAGGCGCAAAGCGACAGAGCTCTGTCTTCATCTCAGTCCAGCCCTCAAGTTCTAAATACAGCTCCTTGCTGGTTTTTCGCCTTTCATCTTCAAGTAAAGTGCTCCTTTAGCCAAAAAATAAAAAATAAAATAAAATAAACAACCGCGCGAGACTGCTCTTGTCACTACTTTTTCACCATTGGGAAAAAAATAAAACGACAAACCAACCCCAAAGGTGAAGTCTTTCGTGTTCCAAAAAAAAAAAAAAAAAGAAAGAAAGAAAGAACGGAGAACCAGACGAGGGAGACGCAGTCTCGGCAGCCTTTCAGTTTCAGTTTTTGTTTCGGACCCGGAAGTCATACGAACTCCAGCTTCCCGTGGCCGCTGTACATCCCCCAGTGCACCAGCGACAGGATCTTGTCGCCGCCGCCCGCCGCCGGCTCGGCCTGCCGCATCTTGTCGCAGGTGAGGCAGCAGTTCTCGTGGCCCGTGACGGGCACCATGCACTCCAGGTCCAGCTTGGCCACGTGGCCCTTCTTGGTGTGGTGGCCGTGGAAGCTGTAATGGAGGCGCGATAGCATCTGCTGCCGCTGGTCCTGCAGCCGCTTGTTCTCGCTGCGGAGCATGCGCAGCGCCAGCATGATGAGCAGCACCAGGATCAGCCCGCCGGCGATGGGCACGGCGATCACCGCCGCCCGGAACCACACCTCCTTGGCCGAGGCCAGCTCCTGCACCCGGGTCACCAGGTTCCTGTTGCTGCTCTCCGGCTGGTACCGGCCGTGATCTAGAGAGCGAGAGAGCGAGAGAGAGAGAGAGAGAAAGAAGTAAGAAATGAGTCACCTTATCCCGACTCGTAGCCAGACATTAATTTGGGCTAATAAACTGGAGCCAGTTCTGGACGGGGTCATAACAAAAAAAAATAATAAAAAATAAAAGAGCTCCCCTTCTTCACTGAATCTCTATGTGGCCTTTCACAACTCAAAGAGCTGAGTATTTCTTTATTTTCTTTTTAGCCTAGTAGTCAAGGAATATTCACTCTGCGAGGCGCATTCCTTCTCGGTGGGAAAATGACATGGTGCATATGCAATAAAAAATAAAATATAAAAAAAAGACATGAACGTGAGGAAGAAAAACAAGAGCTTAAGGTTAAACTGTAAAGAAATGACATCTCTCTCTCCCTCTCCCCAGCAGCTCAACTGAAGACTGTTGAAAACCAAATAGTTGTTCTGTAAAACTAAACATCTCGGAAGTGTAAGGGACAGAGGGCTCTCTTGAGGTGTTTAAGGGGCCATGCTGTTCAATGTGCTGCAGTCGGGGAACATTGTCGACTGAAAGGGCCATAGAAATACACCCCCCCCCCCAAAAAAAAAAAAAAAAAAAAAAAATAACAGAGGGAAACCAACCCTCACGTTTCAACACGAAGAGTCGGATCGTTTCAGTCGCACTGCTTGTTTACTTCCTTCTCCCTGGGTCACATCTACCCCCTTTCTCCACTTCCACATTACATTTCACTGCATATATGTATGGAAGTATGTATATGTATGTGACAAATAAAAAAATCTTGAATCTTGAATCTTCCCCTTCTCACCTGTGGATTCCCTGGTGTGGGCCAGGTCGTGCAGCCCCCTGTAGTTGCACATGTCATCGTGGCAGCACTCCAGCGTCACGTGGGCGGCGGCGGCGACCAGGGCGTCCGCGCTCCCGGGGGAGGCCGCGCAGGCGTCGCCAGCGTCGGCCCCGGGGTCCAGGCACCCGTGCGTGAGCGGGGAGTTGGCGCTGAACGGGTCCAGGACCTTGGTGAAGCAGGCGTTCAGCTCCGACTTGCACATGTAGCCCGTGGCCACGCAGTGGGGGGCGTCGCAGTAACACCTGATTTCTCCTGGAGGCAGAAACACACGGGGGAGGGCGTTGCATTTTAGAGCCGTCAACTGAGCAGCAATCGGGCTTCATTGGCCCACAAATGCTTATACACTCATACAGTAAATGGTAAAATAATCAAATAAATCATAATACACTCAGTACGATCCCAATTCAACGACGCAGAAACCATTTCGATCACACGCGCTGCTTGATTCCTGCGTGGGTACACCTATATATTAACCCGGGTTAATGTGCAGGATCAGCTAACTCCCCTGATAAGACACTAGGTCCATTCAACAAATCCCCATTAAAAACAAAAAAGACCATAGGTTAGCGCTGATTCAGTAAGCAACCTTGTTTCCGTGGAGATGTGCTCCCTTTTTCTTGTCTTTATGATAAAAAACGGGGGGGAAACGTGCAGCTTATAATTAGTGGTTTGTTTGCCAAAGTCAATTTCTTTCAAACCCAAATGGAAACTCGTAAAGGGGGGGTTGGGGAGACTCCTCTTCCAGTTTTGCACGCAAGCTTTACTTGTGGTCAGACTGCATGGGGGTGGGTCACTGTGGAGCCCCCTGAAAACCTTTCATTACCGGGACACTTATTAGAGGAGATACGAGCTCTGAGAAACGACGATGCATCGGATTTTTAAGCGAAATACCCATGTGATCCAATGCATTACATGGGTTATAACGTGATCTGTTTGCGTTAGGAAAATATGCTTCATACAGTGCATCCTAATGCAGTGCACACACAACTAACCTGCACTATTGTCTATTTACTGCCGATTTTCTCCCATTTGGCAGCTATCCATGCAAAAAGCTGCACTGTGCAAAACATACAGACACACAAGGTGTATGGAAGCATTGGTATTTTTTATTTAAACACTCTCGTGGGTCCTGTTTTCGAGCCCCCAAAGTTGCAGATTAGGTTTCTCCGGGCACGTTAATCAGATCAGTGTTTTTTCTCTGTGAGTGATTCGAGCAGCAGAGACCGGTCAGGTCATTTGGAGAATATTTCATTAGGAAGGAGAGGCCCTTTGTGGACCAAGGGGCGAGGGGGTGGGGTGGGGGGCTGGGTTAAAGTTTTCTTTGTTTTTTGTATTTTATTTTTTAAAACCACCCGTGCATTGGAACTGTTTTATGATACAAGACTGTATGAAATAAGCAGCCAATGCACTCACTGCGGAGACACAGGGGCAGCAGGGTGAAGCCGCACCATAATACCCAAGACACGCATGTACCACGGTTTCGCTGCCTCTGAAGTTCAACAACGGTCACTTGCATCGCTTACTGGGGGCTTTTCTTTTCTTTTTCTCTATTTTTTCTCCCCTCCTACTAGAAAAATCGCGTAAACCCCGGTGTTGTGATGATTAAATCCGGTTTTTTTTGGGGGGGGGGGTTGGGGCAGAGCTGTCTGTACCTTTAGTCAGAAGAACAGCCATGGCACAGAGTTCCAGTTGCAGCCAAATAGAAATGAAACTCCAATGGCGATCCATTGACAACAAAGTCGAGGCTCAGCTCCTCGGTGTCCGGCAGCAGATCGAACTGAATGAAGAAAACAAAAACAAAAACCAAAAAAAAAAAAAAAAGAACGAAAAAAGAGGGTTCACATGGAGCTAGAAGGTCGGAAACATCGCGTCAAATCCTCCGGCGAGAGACCCAAAAAAAAGGACCCATTCCCCCGGCGTTACAAGTCCGGCATTACTGGCAGCGCGCCGCAAGACAAAACAAAAACAAAAACAAAAACAAAAACAAAAACAAAACACGGAGTCGCGGAAACGTCGGCGGCTCCCGATGGAGACGCGACAGGATTTATCTGCCTTTTCGACACCGGTCGCTTTCTTCCGCGGAAGCCCGGTGACTCGGACGCGTGTCGCTTTTGTAATTCCCGGAGAGGAGGAGGAGGAGGCGGAGGAGGAGGAGAACGCGGAGGCGGAGGAGAACGCGGAGGCGGAGGAGAGCGTCGGGGCCGGGGAGCGCGGACTGGAGCCCCGGCGGCCGGGACGCAGCGTCTTTAAGGTGAACGGCGAGCTGGCTGGCTGCGCCGTGACGTCACGTCGCCCCGCCCGCCCCCCCCCCCCGTTTTTTTTTCCCTGCGCGCTGATTGGCCGGAGCCGGGGCCCCGCCTCATCTCCATAACACCGGCGGCGCCCGTTCGCCGTCGCTCGGCTCCCATTGGCCGCGGCCGCTGTCACTCCGCCGGGATTGACGGCGGCGAGCGGCTCGACCCTTTTTCCGGGGATTCGGCTCCCGACGCGTCACTCGGGAGAAAGAGTCGTTGGATTATTATTATTATTATTATTATTATTTATTTTTATTTTTATTTATTTTTTTAAACTTGTGCGATTGCAAACGAGCACCACGTCGCCTCAGTGTAAGGCAGTCATCACGACATCACTTCAAGTGGCGTCACACCGCGTGGGTTGCCGTTTAATGAGTTTCTGCCGCACCAAATGATGGAGTCCTGGCAGAGAAAAATGTAAAAAGACAGAAACAACTAAATCAACCAATACATCATAATAATAATAATATTAATAATAATAATAATAATACTTGTCTACCATTGTACCTTTCTTCTGCCTAATTTAACGATGTTAAACGCGTCCTCTGACATGCGACGAGGATGAGCACCGGTCACCGATACAGCCGTTCTGAATCGCGACTGGAATTCCAACGGAAATCATTGTAATTCTGTCAAAATGATTTATTCAAGGGTAAGAATGCAAACTGCGGATCCCCCGGAAAGTCCCTCGGACCAGAACTCTCAAAGTTGTTCATTTTTCCAGATAAACGCAATCACACAAAAAAAAAAAAAAAAAAGGGGGAAAACAATTTACCCCCGTCAAAAACATGTATTTCGGTGGAATGTAAAGGTGTAAAACAGTCGCACCAAATAATAGGAACATTGTTTTCGCCTTGGGACTTTGGCGACTCGGCGATCGCGTTCGGTCGGACTCGCTCCCCGCGAAACGAATCGCGCGTTTCCACCCCCCCGCCCCCCGGGGGGCTCGGAGCCGGTGGAGCCGGGAGAGAGCGCGGCTGTCTGTCCGGGGCGGAGCAGGCGGGCGGTTGGAGAAATTAGCAAACCCAGAAAGGCTGCTGGCGCCACTGGGACGACGCAGACAGACACTGACACTCAGTCAGTTGCCCTCCAAAACAACCCCATGCAAAACACACGGCAGGCCGATCGATATCAGCCCCGACACCACCCCCGCCCGCCCGCCCGCCCCTGTAGCTCCGGTCCCGGTCCCGTGGAAGCTGGAAAACAGTGTTGTCTTTGTTGTTGTGATTAATCTATTTATCACGTAAAAAAAATAATAATAATAATAATAAAATCAAAGATATATAGGTTTAATAAACATAAAAGTAATCCACTTTCATCTGTCTGTGAAGACAGACACAGACCCTCATTCTGTGTGTGTGTGTGTGTGTGTGTGTGTGTGTGTGTGTGTGTGCGTGTGTGTGTGTGTCTGTGTGTGTGTGTGTGTGTGTGTGTGTAGGAAAAAAAAACAAAAAAAAAAAAAAAACGCCTTCCCTCGGGGGCCGCGGTCCCGGTTTGGGAACCCCTGTGTCAGCCGGCGGTGCTTTATAATTCACGTTTATGAACAAATAATTACAATACATAGAAAATAGATTAAAAAAAAAAATAGATAAAATAAAAATAAAGAAATAACAAAAATACATTTTAAAAATGGATTGGTCCCTCGGCATCGTTGTTTGCTTTCTAGAGCCGTGGCCTTTGAAAGCCGCTGCGCGCTGTGTGTTTAAGGGTTGGTCAAACAGGGGCTGGCGGCAGTGATGCTGTGTCCTGGAGGCAGTGATGGGACCCTTCAGGGGACGGAGGAATAACTACTGCAGCAATTATTGCAATTATCAGTAATTCCACTGAGGCGCCAGCCCAAGGCTGGTGTTACATCACCTGCTTTTAAACGATTATATATTTCATAAAGACCGTGGGATCAAACTTTGCTGGCCGTATTGGAAAATAGTTTTATTATTATTATTATTATTAATACGGGAGTTAATGGCTTGGAGACAATTTATCCAACTTTCAGGCCTCGCCGGCCTCCACGAGACCAGACACTGGGAGGTTAAAGGATTGAAATACTCTGTGTTGGATGTCACGACAGAGACATGTAAATAAGTGAGATATAATAAAGTAGTGATTTAAAAGAAAGAGCGTCTATCACTTCATCGGGGTGGGTGGTTTTTTTTTGTTTTTGGTTGAATACTGCCACCTAGTGGCAAAACGTGGGGGGGGGGGGAAACGTCTGCAAAAACTACTTTCCAATTGAGCTCTTGGGCCCTGAGAAGTCGAAATGCTTTTTTGTTTGTTTTTTTCTTAATATTGATACAAACCTTTATACACCTATATATAAAGGGTGGCCTGGTGTACATTTGCAGGGACCTTTGCAGCTGAAACAGATCCGACAGATATCTTTCTTGACGCCATTTCTCAGGCATGCTTAACACCTCCATTAATGACCTCGGCCTTAAGTGCCATTTAACGAGTCGAGCGCAGTGTGCCGCTGTGTGCCACTGTGTGCATTGTCACTCCCCGCTTGTGGGGTGGATCGAAGAGGCTAAAAAGACAACATGTAAGAAAACAACAATGTGTGTCTTCTCATGCTGGGAGGAAGAGCGTCAGCGAGTTCCCCCCAGCGGGGGCCCCTTGGCCGGGAACCCCGGGATCCTCTGAGGGAGATTACACCCCACCGCCCGTGTCTGTCTTTGCACATTAGGCAAGGAGCGTCGACGCCTGTAGGCGTCGGCCCGGGATAGAGACGAGCGGGGACTAAAAGGAGGGGAGACTGAGAAGAGCCAGACGTGTGTTAAGGGCTGTGATCAGAGCGCTGGTGTGGGTGAAGGGCAGACGAGAGTCTACGCTCAGTCTCCCCGTGTCGGGTCCTGCTAACCCGAAGAGCCTGCTTTGCCTAACAACACAACACAAAACAAACAAAAAAGAGGCCCCCCTGCTGTGGCAGCCGCTGCCACGGACGTGACAACGAGCAGGGGTGAGTGGAGGGGGGAAACAAACAATGGGTGGAGTTGGAGTCTCAAGTAGGATAAGAGAGCGTAGAGCAGGTTGCTGAAAAGGGCCACATAGGCCCACAGGTTGGGTGGGTTTAGGGTGTGTGTGTGTGTGTGTGTGTGTGTGGGGTCTGCTAAACCAGGAGTCGAGTCCAGGGGCAGACAGACTTCCTCTCACACCTCCACCCCTCCCCCCTCCGGCCGCTTTGATGTGAGCCGCGTCAGGGTGTAGACCCCAAAATAGGCGGGGGAGACAGACCGTCTCAGCCTTTCAGATAGCCGTGTTTAGGGCCTTCAGTTCTCTTCTAGAAGATCAGCGATACATCTCCCCAGACGAAAATAGCGAAGGTATGAGGTGAGAGTAAGACCCGAGTTTAGATTTGATGAATAATTGCTTTGAAATATAATGGAGCAGGGATAGACACGCTCCCCAAATTCGATTCACTCCTAGTACACATACTTTAAATTTGTATCTGAGGATAGTACTTTCCACCGCCGCCCGTCCAACTGGCCTTCCGTGTCCACAGCGGCCGACCTCCGCCCTCGGTGTCGAGGAAGTCTGATGCCAGCAGAGTCCATGTCCTCCTGTTTGCTTGTCATCACAAGAGGTGATGAAGTCATTTTCCCAAGGCAGTGTGAGCCAATGTGCAGCGGTCTGAGGAGGGCCGCGCATCTGCTGCCCCTTCAAGGTGGACGAAGGCGCAAGCAGACCCCGAAACCGAACGTCTAAAAGGATTGGTACGTTTCGGCAGGATCTGAGCCCGCGGAGGGTTTCCTTTTTAAATTGTAAGTTCGGAGAAAAAAAACAACCCACCGTTGATATATACAAACTGTTACGGGACTTAACTTGCCGACATTTGTTTAATTGGATGCAACCTTTTTCTGGTTAAAGTGCATCTTCAAAGTCCCATTTTTAGAATTCTTCCCTAAAAACGACTGGTCCAGGTTAAGGGTCACTGTTTTGTCGTCGCAACTGGGCGTAATCGAGCCTTGTTTCATCAAACAAGAAATCAACACGGGCCTCGACAAAACAAATATCCATCATAAAAGAACTTCCCAAACTAACCCTAACCAACCCTATCCCGTGAAAGAACCAAAGCACGACACTGCCTTGGGAGAGGCATGTTTCATTTATTTTATGTATAAACTTCAGGAAACAACGTACAAAGCAGCGACGTGGTCACCGTTACTGAAGGCGCGGTGCCGTTAAATTACGGGACACAAAAAGGAGGAATGGTGTGCGAGAAAGAAAGTACGTACCCTGGGCAAATCCTTTTTTTTTGTTGGTCCAACAGATTTGGGAAGAAAAAAAAAAAAACTGAAGATGTATAGTGAGTAAAAAGAGGGTGTGAGATTTAAAGACTTGCAACAGGGCAATAGCGCAGTAAGAATGAAATCCGACATGACACTCCAACGAAATAACAACCAGCGCTCGCTTTTGTTAAGCATGTTTATTACAATACATACATTTCACATTTGACCTTGTGACCTCTCATTGCCGACTTTAAAGTGTGCGCGGTTGGATGGTGGCGATGGGCGTCGTCCGCGTCGCCCTGCTGGCCCGAGGGAAATGACACCAAAAAAAAAAACAAAAACAAAAAAATTTTTAATTAAAAAAACAAAAAAAAAAACAAACAAAAAAAAAAACAACTCGCGGCTCACCCTCCTCGTAGCATCGACGCCGTCCGTCCTCCACGGGGTGCAAAGAAAAGTAGTAATGGTCAATGAGTATAGGTGGAGGCATACTTCAAAAAAAAAACAAAAAAAAAAAGACAAGAACAAGAGAAGAACAACTTGGGGTTCTTTCGGTGTTTCCGGCGCCAGCCCCCCTGAGGTCAGCTCTTTTTTTTTTCCCCCCTCTCCCCTCCCCCACCAGATTGGTCCAAACGCCATTGCGTCACGGCAGGGAACGGACTTCACCCTCCCTCATCCGGGGCGACCAGCTTTGCTTTCCCCGCCCTCCCCTTCCGGAGCCGCAACGTTCGGCGCATGATTCTGTAACACCGTCGGTGAATGACATGTGCATGAGTTTATTTATTCGTTTCTTCTTTACGTAAAGCAAAGCCGCCGCCCACTCCACCTGCTGTCGCGTCCATGATTCCTTCGCTGCCGCCGTCGTTTTGCTCTTGTCTTTTCCAGCGCCTCGCACCGGAGATTGGTGCCTGGGATTCTGCGCCCCCCCCCCAGGGGTACGAGATGGAGCATAAAGAAGTTATGTCCGTCTGGGGGGGGGGGGGGGTATTCTGGCGGGGTGGCGGCGTTCTCCGGCGGCCTCGCGCGCCTTTTTTGGTTCTCGTGTCTTTGAAAGTGTACCTCCACCTTTACAGCGTGTTGTGATACACCGGTTGTCACTGCAACTAACGAGGGGGGAGGGGTTTCTTTGCGGAGGCCCACTCGTTAAAACGTCACTCACTACAGCAACTGTACAAAGGAATGGACAAGCACGGCCGCCTCGTGTTGAGAAAGTAAAGTTGTCCGGGGGAAAACTGTCGTGTGTCTGTGGAGGGTGGGGGGGTTAGAAAATCAAATCAAAGTTTTAAAACGAAAACCGAAAAGTATACACTACTAGGAGGGTTTTAACACGCCAATTGTCACTGGCGGTCCCTCAAACTGGGCTGGCTCAAGAGCGGGGCTTTGCAGTGGGAATGGTTCAAAGCAGCACACTGGTTCTCTCTCCTTCTGTTCTGGTCTGGTCTGGTCTGGTCTGGTCCCCCCCCCCCCCCCCCCCCCCCCCCAAAAAAAAATCAATCAATCACACACTCCACCGCACCACCAGGCACTGTTATTTTCAGTTTGGGGGAAACGCAGGGCCACGGGAAGCCGCAGAAATAAAACCAGTGAACCATCGCCACCTGCCACGATGCACCCGGCGAGAAGGGAGCCGCTAACCATTACAATCCACCCCGAAAGGGGGGAAGGACGGGCAGAGAACTGAATCCGTTGCTTCGGGGGGGAGAGGGGGGGCAAAATGATTGACACAAGCCTTTTTTTATTTTTTTTGTAATTAATCTTTTTTGTTTTTTTTTAATGAACGGCCTCAAACTCCCACCGATTCTCTTCAGGTCGAACATGTGCGCACGGCGACGGTTCAGCGATCCGCTGACGGGTTAACATGGAGGCTAGCTAATGAACACAGCCACCGAGGCGTCGATTAGTCTGGATGTCAAAAGCTTCGATAGGCATGGCTTTCCATGGCTTCAATCTACAAAACATATTTACAACATAGATAACATCTACAAGAAATCTACAGATTTTTTATTTTTTTTTTATTTTTTATTTTTAACCCACCCTCCTCCCCCCCTCCCGATCAGGGTTTCTACAAAACAGTCTCGTAATGGAACCCTCCTCCCGCATCACCATCCTTCTCTCTCTCTCTCTCTACGAGACTCGCCCAGCCCGACGGCCCAAAGCCACATGGCTCCTGCATGTTAAGACTGGGGTGGGGGGGGGGGGGCAACAAGAACTCAACAATTGTTCTCTCTCCCGGCTTCCGACTATGTGCAATGGGTCTCCACCGCCACCAACCCCACCCCCCCCCCTCCCCCCAGCCTCCCAGCCTCCTTTCCCAGCTCACGGTAAGCCTCCGTCAGAAGTTCTCAGACCATAAAAGAATTCTGGTTCTTCAGCTTTTCAAGTTCTTTGATTTGTTGTCTCAGAAACAGTATCCTGCGGAAACCGAGAGAAAAGACAAATTAACCCACACGTCTTCAAATCCCAACGTCGGCTTTTAACTGGTTGTTTTTTTATTTTTATTTTTTGGGGTACCTTTGCTCGCGCAACGTCGCCTGGATTTCACACACTCTGACCAGGGAACGGAGGTTTTTGAGTTCAGTGCAGTTCTCGGACATGCAGATGCTCCCCATGGTGTGGGCCTCCTCCCGTAGCCTCGATGCCTTTGGGGAGGAAAAGAACCACAAGTCAGAAAATCAAAAGCATTTCATGAAAGAGGTGATCGCGCGCGCACACACACGCACACACAGTCCAGGGTGGGCTGAGGTTGTCGGTGCAATGCGTGTGTGTTTGAGTGCGTGTGTGTGTTTGAGTGCGTGTGTGTGTGGGGAGGGGGGGGTGGCTGATAGTCTCTGCAGCTCTTCATTACGTAAACAGTGTTTACGTTGGCCACTGAGAAACCCAAAGGGATGTTTAGATAGAGGCCTGTAGCGTCTAACACTTAAGCCATTAGCTTGAGACGCGCGCGCGCACACACACACACACACACACACACACACACACACACACACACACACACACACACACACACACACACACACACACACACACACACACACACACACACACACACACACACACACACACACACACACACACACACACACACCTGTTTCTCCGCGTGGTCGGCAGGCCAGCCCTGCACGTGCCTGATAAGGTTCTCGTTGAAGTGGGCGGCAAGCGTGGGGGTCAGGGAGCAGGAGGTGCGGGAGGACGAGGGTCCGGGGGGAGCGGAGGCCGGGCTGGGGGTGTTGGTGCTGCTACTGTTGCTGTTGGTGGGGGCGACGTGGTTGGGACCGGGTGAGGGACTCCTCTGACTTCTGCAGGGAAAGAAACAACCAAAACAAAACAAAGTACATCAAGCCCCTTTCCCCACATGCAATCCGTAACATTGCCGGATAAAAAATAAAAATAAAAATAAAACATCTGGCAAAGGCAGGAGGTAGTCATTCCCACATAGATGACATTACAGATACAGTACGTAATGCTCGTGCCAGACGTGTCTTAAGAGACCAGGCAACAAAATCATGGCGGGAAAGCAAAGCCCTTGTGGCCGATGTAACTGTCATGAAGACATGTCTAGAGTCTGAGTTGCATTTTAAGAAGACGACGAATAATACAATTTAAACATAAGAAACCTGTCTCTGTAGAGACTGGACATTTTTCCGTGTCTCGTCTTTGTAGGCAAGCTCCATGGTTTGGATCTGGCTCGCCATTTTTCAGAATGTTATTTTTTCTCTTTGTGAAAACATTTTAATTTATTAAATATTTGTACGAAATAAATATTTATAAAAACCCACTATTTGTGCTTTATTTGGATTCGGCTCCACCCCTATTTTATGGAAATCTGACGCATTCTCGCACACTTCTATTCACAGTCGTTTAAATTCATTTTCACCTACGTAAATGATACGTGGTTGAGAGCAGGGCTGAATGATTTGGGAAAATAATCAAATTTCAATATTTTTGGACCAATATTGCAATTTAGTATGCAATTAAAAAAAAGTTCCTTATCTTCTGTCTTATTGACTAAACACAAGCAATACATCATCCTATAGCAGTGGCCAAATTTTCACAGCTCAGGAGCAACATAAAATATTTTTGCAAGAGCCATATCTCTGAAACATCCCTTTCCTCTTTCAAATCATTATACATTTTAAAATAAGGCTACTAGTCATTTCTTAAGGAACGTAAGCATGATCCTATAATTGCAATTTAAAATAATTATCATGTTTCTATTACCATTACAACCACAAGTGTATTATGTATTAAAAAAAATTGCCAGTGGAAACAAGGTGAGCCATTAACAGATCATTGATCACTACCAGGAAACAGATGTCTATAGATGCACTCTCTCTTGATTGATGTGTCTAAATGGAAATTCAGTTTTGAATACTACAGACAATGTCTCAGACAATTTACTGAAGTACTCTTTAAATATTGTTTTATAAAAATTTAGACAACACTCTGAAGAGCCGCAACAAGTCATAAAAGTATAACCGCTTTAGATCGTGTAACATAAAAAAAATATATACATATCGAACACTTTTTAAAATCCCAGCCTTTGTGATTTGAAAATTGCCTTCTATCACATTGTGATGTCGGCTTGAATTTGATTATTGTTTCAGCCCTATATGAGAGTGGGAAAATTGAACGACTGTTATAGAACATCGACACCGGCTCCTTTTCCCAAATTACGCCAATACGGAAAACATTCCCAGAAGATTTACGGCTTTCAGTGCAAGTCGAAAAGGAGCTTTACGGTTTTTTTTTCCAGGAGTAAAATCAGACAATTGCAATGAATGTGTCCCTTAAGAACATGCTGAGCAGGGATCACTAGATGGAGTCCCGTTTGCGTCTATATAACTTTAATTCTGTTTATTGTGCCTATTTAAACATTTTTAAGTTAATTCCGGCTCAATACAAGATTTCCCAAAGTTAAATATATACATGAGTCAATGTTTGTAAGAGCATTCATGTAACTATTTGGAAGAGTAAACATTTATGGACAAGTAAAATATTTCAATATTCGCCAGCAGATGGCACCATAACACCACACTGTGGACAACAGCTGACTTGCCACTACTCACTCATCTTCTGCGGTAGTCAGAAAATGGAAAATGACTCAAGTAATTTAGGCTGTGGCACGTTTATTCTCAAATTTCCACCTTGTTTCCTCAACTAGAGCTTGAAAATGTCTTTTCAGGCAGAGATGACACATTTTATCTTTCAATATGAAATAGTCTGACAGCAGGGGGATGCGATTGTTGCACTTCACATGAAAATTCTATAATACCAGAGAACCCGAGTACGAAGATATACCAAATACAGAGCAAAAATAATTCAAGATACTCGTGAAATTAACAGATTCTAACTTGTCAGGCCGTGATTTCTCTGCGACTCCCAAAAGTGGAACGAGAGGGACATGCAAGAGAAGAGATTTAACAATCCAGGTAGACACACAAAAATACTATTTATTTGCACGAGCATTATAATTTTTTTTTGTTTGTTTTCCCCCCCAGCACTTTTGCTTTCATGGTCAGGAAGGGGTGTCCTATAACATTCATACAATCAATGGGGATGTATTGAAATAGAAATTTGACTTTGGGCCTTTATTTTGGGCCCCTCGTGTCAGGTCACTCAAAAGGACAACATATGCAGCCACAGCTGCACGGATGAGTCCGCATCGTACAATCCACAGTTCCCAGAAATATGAACCCTCTAATGTATATTAATTACATAATAGATAAGAACAGGATACCTCAGAAGCTCTATAGCTCAACACATTCTAGTGCAATCGAATGAAGCACAGACACAAGAAAGCGCTCCACATGCAGATTCCCTAATTCTCAACTTCAAATGTGATTCAAAAATGATCTAAATCGGTTTCAGAATCTCATGCAAAACCACCACATGTTAATGTCTTTGTGACAGGAAGACATCAAGATTCTGCTCCTGGCATTCAAAGCACTTCAGTCCTGCTCATACACATCCAAGAACCTCTTATGGAGTTATGAGCAAAATGGAACACCAATGCAGAATCACTTAAAAGCCAAACTGATAATCTGGTGGTAACTTTCATTCATTTTGGTTCCAAGTGGCATTTGAGTGAAAGACTTATACCGATCAGCCACAACATTAAAAACACCTGCCTAATATTGAGTAGGTCCCCCTCATGCCACCAAAACAGCTCTGAAGGTGTCCTGTGGCATCTGGCACTCAGACTTTAGCAGCAGATCCTGTAAGTGATTGTGGCCTCCGCTCGCTAACAGGTTTTTGGAGATGGCAGTGCACAGAGCAGCAGCCAGAAACACTCAACATACCTATTTTACTTTTCTTCTCTAGGTTTTTAATTGATATTTTTTATTAAATTCGGCTTCCATAAATACTTGTTATTTCCGCCATTAATTCTCGCATGTGTTTTCGTGTGATCCCCTGTTGTCGATCAGCCACGTAGTGACGGCAAGATTCCCGATTACCAGCCAGGAAGTTGTGTTGTGTGAACAGTACATCTGATGGCTTTGGAAGTCGTGTAGTGTGCCCATGGCCTAAGTCGTGAGATGGGGCCCCTATGCATCAGGCTTGTTGTTCCAGCACATCCCACAGCTTACGGCTGAACGATTAATCGAATCCAAACCGACATCGCAATTTAATAGAGTGCAATTTCCAAATCGCAAAGGGTGCCATTTAAAAAAAACTAAAGAATTAGGGGAAGGATCTGCCTTCCACTCCAAAATGCACATGTCAGCGATGTGCGAGCCAGCGATGGGCTGCCCACAATCGATGTGCCAGAACATTGTTTTTATTCTACGTCTCCTTATGGAACAATCCGCGTGTAAGGGCGACACTTTCTCTGTGACTCTCTGACCACCCCTGCCTATAGCTATTGTTTTAACCGAACCTCTGCGCTGCCCCTCGTTGAGACCTGGTGCCCCGCCCGGGGCTGCGGTGCACTGTGCGGGCTGCTGGCAGAGCCCGGAACACCTGTAGAGTCTGGACAGAGCCTCTTCTAAACTGCACCATTTTTTTATTTTACCTTTTTTTAAATTGAATGTGCATAGAGCTGTCCCCGAGCACACGGAGCGGCGCTCCGTGTATGTGGACGTATGCGCGCAACATTTTTATAAAATATAACTTTCAGCAGAAACACTGCATATTTTTTTCCCCGATTGTTAATTTGCAGATTTGAACAATCACAAGACTGGAGGTAAAATCAATCAGTCAATGTTCCACTGTGATTGAAAAGTTATCTTTTTACAATTCAATCGTTAGATATGTTCTTCATATCAATTCATGCATCAATCATCATCTAATTTCACGCTAACACATAGGCCTGGTCTACAGGAAAGACCAGTTTATATGTTGACTGTATCCAATGTTGTGCTGGTCATACTATAGCATGATTTATTGCTTGTGTTTATTGAATAATACAGAATATAACATAAAAAAAATCATACTTAATCTCAATATTGATCTATATATAATTAATAAAAAATAATAAATAAATAAACAAACAAACAAACAGTCGCAATTCGATTATTTTCCCCAAATTGTTCAGCCCTAGGACAGATGCTCGATCAGATTTAGATATGGGGAATTTGGAGGCCAAACCTCGAACCTTGAACTCTTTGTCATGATCTTCAAACCTTTGTGTGGCAGGGCGCATTATCCTGCTGGCAGAGGCCACTGCCATCAGGGAATACTAATGTCATGAAGGAGTGTACTTGGTCTACAAGAAAGCTTAGGTTGGTGGTACATGTCAAAGTAACATCTACATCAATACACCACATGATATAAAATAAAATGTGATCAATCAGACCAGGCCACCTTCTTCCATTGCTTCATGGTCCATTTCTGAAGCTCACACGCCCATTGTAGACGCTTTCAGCGGTGGACAGGGGTCAGCATGGACACTCTGACTGGTCTGTGGCTACGCAGCCCCACACACATCAAGCTGTGATGCACTGTGTGTTCTGACACTTTTCTATCATAGCAGCATGAACTTTTTCAGCAATTTGTGCTACAGTAGCTCTTCTGTGGGATCGATCAGACAGGCTAGACTTTACTCCCCACGCACATCAATGAGCCATGGGCACCCATGACCCTGTTGCGGGTTCACCGGTTGTCCTTCCATAGACCCTTTTGGTAGGTACTAACCACTGCATACCGGGAATACCCCACAAGATCTGCCGTTTTGGGGATGCTCTGACCCAGTCATCTAACCATCATAATTTGTGTGAACAGGGTGGGTGTCTGATAAGGTTTTTATAGTTTTTATTTTTAATTGAAAGCACATTGCGTTTCCCGGTTTTAAATAATTTATAAACACAGCCATCCATTTAGTAATAGCTTCTGCAGACACATTGGTCATTGCCAACGCATTCTTTTCGCCTCTATGCTCTACTTTTATTCCATCTCACAACATGCTGATAATGAATATGGCCATAGCCACTCTAGATCTTACAAAAACTGCATGGATGAAATCCATATTGAGTATTTAAATGAAGTATTGAATGAGCCCTTTTAAAAATAAAATCCATTAGTAAGCCACATGCGACCATACATTAATCTGAAACATAGGATGCGAGGACCTACCCTTGGCGCTGGAGGGTGCGCGGGGAGGCAGCAGTGGTATCGTGACCGTGTTGCTTGTCAGAGGGAAGGGGCTGCTGTGGCGTGGGCTGGGGGACTGATGCCTGCTTCATTGCCGGCGTGCTCACCTTCAAGACAAACACAAACCATGAGGAAAACCTGATAGATTCAGAAGAGTCTTGATCAACGGGGAAGCAATCGCACTTTTGAATGGGAGATGACGGGGGGCGTGGTGAGGAGGGGCTTCAGGGGGCCGGCGTTGGTCTGGGGCGTGCTGATCCTGGGTGAAACGTAGGACCGGGGCGACGAGGCGTCCGACGTTAATGACATGGGCGACTGGTTCGACTGCTGAGCTGCTGAGACATGCAAACAGAAAACAAAATGAAAATCTCCAACAACTAAAATCACCAGCCATGAGCCACTCCTATGGAGCAGCTGGAGAGAAAAGCCTAACCGCAAAGAACCAGCAAACAGCTTTTGGATGGCAGATGAGATAAATATTTGAGTTTTTGCAATTTCCCCTTGAGGAAAATAAACGGCAAATGACAAATACATTTTCCCGCAAAGCAATGGCTACACACAAACAAACTGAACGGTGTCGTCTCCAGCCGATTGGTGGACCTTGTTTACCTTGGCTGGAGAGCTGAGCAGCTTGAGAGAGGAGAGTAGTGATATTGAACGCCGACGGTCCCGCAGTGAGGATCTTGTGGAGCATCGACTGTAATGAAGCTTGTGTGACAGCGGCTGTGAGAACTAAGGAGGAGAAGAACAGGGGCTGCGGTTAATTCCTACGCTGTCAAAATAGTCTCGAGTCACAATGTTTTCAAAGTTTGATGAACTGTGAAAATTTGAGTTTGATGTGCTAGAACTTCGGCACATAAAAAGTTTTGGTTCAGACCAGGGGTGGGGAAAAGAAATAGATACAGCATAATTAAAGATGCACCGATCGATCGGCCGGTGACCGGAATCGATCAGTGTTGGATATATCAGATTCTGTGCCGGTCAAATTCAAGGTGGAGGTACACTTAAAAAGACGTGAACTCACAAAATGTAGTTTATTGACAGTCTATAGAAAAGTTAGAAAAATATATAACAAAACAATGCTCTGATTTTTGCGGCTCCGGAAAAAACGAGACAGCGGGTACAGACAGTAACTTCACAGCCAGGCACACACACCCTGACATGTCTTCAGTGTGGAATTTCTTCACTGTGAGTGAAGACAAAAAACTTGCAATTTGTAATATTTGTAAAGCCAAAATAAGCCGTGGAGGAACAACCATGAAAACGTTCGGAACAACAAACTTCAGACATTTAAAACACCACCATCCTGCTGAACATGCCCAATTTGAAAAAGCTAGCAAAGGCAAAGCGGCTAAAGCTAACGAGAGCACAGGGCCAGCCGCAAGCCAGCAGCCTCCGCTATCTTTCACTGGTTTCAGCAATGAAAAGACCAAGAAACAAGAGAAATCATGGAATTCATGGCATTGGATGACCAGCCATTTTCTGTAGTCGAGGATAAAGGTTTCAGAAATTTGATAAAATAACCTGAGCCCAAGATACAGAATACCAAGTAGGCGTTACTTCCCAAGCGTCGCATTACCAGAATTGTTTAATTGCATGTCACACACACACACACTGATTCCAATCTAATGTAAGCTTGATGTCAATGTTGAGCCTGACTGCTCAGTGGGTGGACGAACAATTCCAGCAACACCAAGTCCTTCTACACTGTGAAGAGATCCCAGGATCCCACACTGCTGCCAATCTGACAACAACATTTGACACAAGGTTGCAACGGTGGGAAAGAGACAAGACCAGGCTCCATGTGGTGTTAGAAAATACCGCTAAAAATATGACAAAAGCACTGGATGAGGACAGCTTGGCGAGTTCGCCCTGCATGGCACAGACAGACAGAGAGAGAGACAGAGACAGAGACAGAGACAGAGAGAGAGAGAGAGAGAGAGAGAGAGAGGGTCTGCTGTCCCAACGAAGCACTGACGCAGTGGCAACTGGAAGGAAGATTGCCGGGCATTTCAAACACTCACCGTTCGCCCAGTTGGGTCAGCACAAGAAACTATTGCAGTAAGATGTTCCTATGAGATGGAACAGCACCCACTATACAACGCAGTCGCTGATGATGCAGAGACGTGCTCTGCGGTGCATACACTGCAGAGCATGAGCTGCCAGCCTCACTTAACGCGCATCAGTGGGGGCTAATTGATAACGTGTTGAGCCTCCTCGCACCTTTGGAGGAACTCACAACAGAAATAAGCTCCTCGACAGCAACAGTCGCAGACGTCATTCCAGCCACCACTGTGCTGAAATGGCTTTTGGAGAGGAGGGCAGGCACAGACCGTGAAGTGGGCACTGCAAAAACCACATTGTTGGGAGGCGGTTCAGTGAAGGTTCGGCAACATGGAAAAGGAGCCGCTGTACATTTTGGCCACTGTTATTGACCCTGGACAAGTTATCAGCCCACTGCTACTGTAATACAACTATCATTATTAGTCCAGGGTCCCAAACAGCAGCAGGGCTCGTCAATGTCACATTATGGTTGCTTAGCCAATCGGATAAGAGACGCGTTGTAAAGATTTTCACTACAGATAATGCCCGGTTCATACGAACTGTCAGTTATTTAATTTGAAAAGTATATGAAAAGTAATGAACGACAAATGGTGCTAGTTCATAAAGCCGTAAAGAGCCGAGTTAAAAAAATATATATATTTTTTTAAACATAAGAATAATGAAAGAAAAATAGCCCCGGATCCATTCATCTGTCATTCCAATTAAAGCCCTCGAAAATAATATGATATCATTGATCAAAAGTACATTTTGGGTCCTCTGTGTATCCTCTGAGGGAGCAATCGGGGTGCGATTTGCGCCCGTCTCTTTCAATGGAGAGGGAGCGATCGTGTGTCCCATTCCTTTAAATGAAGAAATTTTAAAATTTGCGTTTTTATTTTAGATATATTGTTTTTCACTCATTTTCCTTATTCCTTATATTTAAAAATGCACCATGCGTAACATGGACACTCTCAGCAACCCCCTCCTAACAACTTTTCTGGGGGAAATCCCGTTAGCCTATTACAATAACAACAATAATAATAATAATTCTTAATATTAGCCTCTTATTGTTAAAATTTTAGTGTAGCGTGAAACTTTAGTGTAGCCTTGGCATAAAAGAGATATAATTAACATAGCTATTGGCTAATAGTTGGGCTCTGAAACAATCTGATCAATCAACAATTTGATCTATCCTTCTCGTCTTTGTCTTTTAATGCATAAGGTACAAGAATCACTACTTCTCAGCACAAGTTAAGGATCAAATGAAACATTTGCTTCTGACTATACTGGAGGGGGAGACCAGACACGCACCTGAGGAACCTGTTGCAGAAGCATCTATCTACATAAACCTTTCACAGAAGCACCTGCATCCAAAAGGCCATGTAGTCTACTGCTTTCAGTGCATGACAAAATACTGAAGGAGAATTCTGAGGTGGAGCAGCTGCTGGCTAGCCCTTCGTCTGAGCAAGTAGAGAGTTACCTGTCCTAGTGGCCCATTAGCAGAAGCGAAGTACTGGAGGATCGATAGAGATTGTTTTGCTGCCCTTGCTCCACTTACCCAAGCCCACCCCTCTGCCCTGTGTACAAGTGTTGACAGTGAGTGCTTGTTTAGCTTGGCTGGACATGTGGTAGATGAGAGAAGAAATCAACTTTCTGGTGACAAGGCAGAGATGCTTCTGTTTGTGAAGAAAAACTTGACAATAACGTTCAATGTATGATCGCATTAGGCATATACAACGCAATTCATTTTCAGCTGGATTTTATTTGTACAATTTATTATTTATTAATTATTTTGAGGTTTGTCTGAGTCAGTGAAGGTCCTGTAACCTAAGGGAGTTAATAGCTAAGCAAATGCTTGTGTATGCTGTCAATTAGTCCCGATAAAGAAAGGAAATCGGAAGGTCAAACTTAAAAAAACAAACAAAAAAAACAAAACGGAAATCGACCAAGAAAAATTGTAATCGGTGCATCTCTAAGCATAGTATCCCAATAGTTTGCGTGGCGATGTATCGATACACAGCCGGCAAGTATCGATATTTTATTATATAAATTGCAAGTACGTGTTCATTTTTGGTAATTGAATAATACAATTAATTCAATCAATAAAACCCACTTGTTCTTTGTGACCGTTTGTGCTTCCAATGGACACACTGCGGAGCTGGAATCAGCACCAGGAAGTCCCAAAGAACAACTAGTGACGACAACAAATGACGTGATGCCTCAGCACCGACGTTCGTCCACGTCATGCGACAGTTATAATCTCTGTGTGTATGTATGTGTACACACACACACACACACACACACACACACACACACACACACACACACACACACACACACACACACACACACACACACACACACACACACACACACACACACACACACACACACACACACACACACACACACGACCCGTGGTCTTGCCACGCACTCTTTCTTAATGGAGGATTTCAATTTGTTTGAGTTTCTGATTTTTCTTGCTGCCCCGTTCAATTATGTACATTACAGCTACACAGTGAGTATCATGTTCCATTACTAGCTATCCACTATTTCTATCATTAGGGAAAAAAAAAAAGTTTTTGTTTCAGTATTCACAAAATGAATCTGTGGAAAAAGCGAAAACGCTGTCAAGCTCACCTCAGTATTTTCACAGTGCCACCTTTAGATGTAAACATAACACATATCAGATGTGACCTCTGTGTACTGACCACACTGGAGGGTGTGATGTCATGCGTAAGTTTACGTCATGACCAAAACATTTTTTAGTTTTTGCTTCAGTCAGGTGAGGAAGAAATTAATAATATATCGCAGCATCATATCACAATACTTTGTGTACTGCAAAACATAAGGAATCACAATATTATCGTATCAGGACCCAAGTATCGCATTGTGAGACCCCTGACGATTCCCACCCTTAGGAGACCATAGCCAGTTTGAAACAGGAAAAATGAACAGAGTAATAATAAGAATAAGAATGAGTAAAAATGTATTTCTAATACATTCCAACTAAGGTTCATCAGATTGAATGACATGGTAATGTCAAACATATTAGACCAATACTGTCGTTTTTAAGTATAATCTCCCACATTTCCAGCTTGTTTGCTTGCGGTTTACAGAATTATTCAGCCACCTGAGATTCTGACGGCCTTAATTACACACCAGCCATGGCGGCTGCAGCGACCATCATATGCAAATGTATCACCGTGACTTGAGTAACAGTGCAAGCCAAAGGTAAGATGTTCTGTAATGAGTAACAATTAATCATTTTAACTAAACATAGCGTTTTCTCTTGAGTGTTTTGCGCCACCATTCATTTCATTGACTTGCCAACTCCTGATCAGGGTAATTTCCAGTTTACCAAGGGTGCAGAGGGGCACATACACTGCCACAGTCTCAAATTAGTCTAACCTGCAAATTTTTGCTGTGTGGCAACAGCACCGCTAGCTGCACTGCAGAGATGAGAAAACTGCTGTGGAATTTGGCCAACGCAATTGTGAAGCATGTTTAAAAAGAAACAAGAAAAAAATCCCACGTTGTTTAATGTGTATGCTAACTGTATTTCTTCAAATATAAGCCGGTAGTCAAATAAAAACCGGGCCCCTAATAAATGCCTGGGGCGTGGTCTACACAAACAAATAAAAGCCCATCTCAAATAAAGACCGGAGGATAAACAGATCTGAGCTGCAGCACTGTTCTAGTGCTCCCCTCCCAAACAAAACAAATAAAAACACGTTTTGATTATAGATGTAATTTACTCCATTTCCTTCTGCTGCGTAGCAGAATGCTTCTTCCCGCTCTGAGTTCTCTCACTCCCCAAGCAGGTAATGGTGCGTTCAAGGAAAACTCGGAAAACTTTAATTCCCTGTCGGCCACCACAAGTGTGACTTTTAGGATAGCTACTAGCGCTCTCTTTGCTCACGTTACATGTGTTTGCATGGCATGGCACCCAGAATGGAAGTTTGATTTAAAATTCATACTAAAACATGATCAATTATACTAGCGCAGAAACTTTCCCCAGGAACTAGGAACCTTTGGAGGAACTCAGTGTGTTTCCACTGGGTCTAGATTTAGTTCTGGGGACAAAGTCTCAGGAACCAAAAAGGTCCCTGCTCAGGGGGGTAGTACTTGTCAAATATGCAGGAACTTTGGGGGTGGGGCTTGCAGCGCTGAACAATGTCTGTCACATTGAACAACTGTCAGTATTCACTACAGTAGCATTCGCCACGCCCCCTTACCGTGAAATAACACGGGTCCTCGCTTATCGACCAATTCGCTTAATGACCTGGTCCTAGGAACGGAACTCGGTCTTCAAGTGAGGAGTACCTGTAGTCTTCTGCATTAGCTCCAACTACTAGACTGCAGTGGAGTAGTTGGTTGAATAGCCACGCAAAAATGACCTGTAAAAACCAGCTGATGTTTTTTCATACGTCAGCAGAATAATTTGCATAATCCTCACGGGTCTTTTGACCGTAGATACTCAGATAACAGACAAACGGCTGAAGGAACCTTTTAGTTCCTGAAAAAAAGTTCCTGGAACTAAAAGTTCTGGGTACTTTGGGTGGAAACGCAGCTATAGTCAGTCTAATGAGAACTTAGAAATGTCAGTCCATTAAAATGCTCTCATACATCTCCTACATAAACCAACACTGTCGGTAACCTCAATAACATTTTTCCCTTAATAGTGAGTTCTGCAAATATGTGCAGAGTAAGGCAAATCTCTAGGAAATACAAGCAGCATCAGCAAAGGACTACTGACCTACTTCTTTAAAAACCTTTTCTAAACGCTCATGTAGAGTAACACTCAGGAACACAATCGCAAAATACTGAATAAGCAATGGCAATACGGTAAAATATAAAAATAAAATCCCACAACCCTAAAAACACTCATGAAGAGCTATTTGTATTACGGTCAGTAATAGCCTCATTTGGATTTCAATTACTTCTGTTTTTAGGGACTTTTGCAGCACAACTTATGAGGACACATACTTGATTCAAGGTTATACAGTCAGTGCAATATACAAGAATATTTTTTTTCCCCCCATTGCTTATTTTTCCATATTGCGCAAACCTACTTTGCATGTACTAAGCTGATGTTACCATCTATGGCTGTAAGATAGCTAACCTTTTGAAAACATATCATCTAGGGTTCAACCGATATCTGATTTCCTAGATATCGGGCTAATATTGGCGTTTCGCTAGATATCAGCCTGTCAATGTTCTAAACCGCCGATGTGAAAAATAATGAAGATTAGGTAGGGCTAGGCGGTATACAGACTTTTTATGGTAGATATATATTTTCAAACAAGATATTGCACAAATTTTTTTTTTTTTTTAATCAAACATTTAACATATCTGTGCCAGATATCGATTTTCTATATATTTTTTTTTTTTACTATTACATAGCACATTGATCTCTCTCTCACCCCGTCTGTGAATAGCCCCTCCCCTCTGTGCACACCCTGAATCAAAACATGATAACGTGCGGAATGTTTGGGTTGGTATACAATCGGTGTCTACCGGACCGAATCGCAACTCAGATTTTGGTGCTTCATTTCGGTGCCATGACCGAGCTGCCGATTGAAATAGCCACCCTCCGGTGCACGATCGCTTGGAGCGCGGCGTATGAAATCCTCTTTATGACGCGCCGTCACTTTCCTCTCCTGTGTGAATCAAGCCAAACAGCAGCGGTGCTCATCAATGTCACATTATGGTCGCTTAGTCAATCAGATAAGAGGCGAGTCGTAAAAGTTTCCGCTACCGATAACATCTGGTTCATACAAACTGTCAGTTATTTGTTAACATGTGATAAGGATATGAAAAGTAATGAAGGACAAAGGGGAATTTTATTTTCGATGCATTAAAATGTACCGATTTAACGAAACAAACAAAAGCACTGTGCATAATTGCGTTAAGTCATAGTAAAAGCCCCTCCAAGGTCGGGCTAATAACCTTTCGTCCTCAGACCATCTGGGCTATCGACTCCATTCAAGGATCATGAAGCAGACTGTGAGACATGCAGCATGACCAAGTCACTCCTATGGGGCAAGCAATGTGAACTGCTCAGTCTGGGTGAGCTTGGTGTATAATGAAACGGGGCAGAATTCTCAATGGACGGTGCCAGTCTGCAATGGTTTCTCTCAGTACAGTCCACCTGAACGTCTACATCACCTTAAGTCTCCTTTCCAGCTGGCTGCACTGCCACAATGTTATTTCACTGCATATATGTATGGAAGTATGAATATGTATGTGACAAATAAAAAATCTTGAATCTTGAACAATGTCTGACACATGTGAATTGCCCAGCAGGAAGTGGGGGAAAGGTTCATCCTAATGCTCAAGCCATAGGACATTGACATAATAAAAATGTTCAAGAAAATATTTTTATTACATTTTTATTTACATTTACAGCGAGAAGCACCATTAAGAGAACTGCCAACAGAAAGGGTTCAGCAACAGTATGAGACAGTAGCCACTTTTATACAGAGATCCTGCAATATCAAGTTCAATATTGCAGAAAAGAAGATCTGGCATTGCGCCGGCTTTGCCTTTTTACACAACCAAAAAAAGGCGGCACAATGCCGCCCACGTGTGATTTAAGATAGGTGCAGGCTTTCCGACATAATGCTGCGATCATAGGGGCGTGAAAGCGCCGACCTCTAGAGTGACTAATAACATCCGGTTGAAGAAAATCACACTGATCTTATTAACTTATTTCAAACTTTAACATTATTTAATTTAATTTAATAAACGCCATAGCCTCGGGTGAGGAAGGTGCTGACTTGCTGACAGCGGAGCTGTGAGCAACGGCACCGGACTCGACTCCATGCTCCAGGCTCTGACCGGACTTAAGAAGTTTTGGTTTTGTTTTGGATTGTTTCTCCAGGTGGGAACTTCTCCGTAAAGGAGGCGAATGTGCAAAGCTGCTGCTGCAGTTCTATATGTGTTCTCAATTTTGCATATTAAAAATAAAGCATGCTAATTCAAGTTGGATTATAGAGGAATATCTGCGGCCCTTTTAAGTTTTACGATTCATTTTGACAATGGAAAACGGAGGATTTTTTTCCTGCGACCAACCGACCAAAGAAAAACTGTCATCAAAACATCACACGCCTGTCCCGGCACATTTCAGCCCCATTTCGCCTCTGACTACCACCGCTGCCGGCTCAGAGGCGGATCAACAATGCTCCCCATTCCGTGTTCGTACCTTTTATATAGAATGACGAGGCGGAATAAAGGCGCAACATTCCATCCTTGAACAGGCCGTTTATAAGTGACTAGTGAGTCTAGGCACAACTGAAGAAAATCCCCCAGCAGACCTCTGTTAATGGCCCAGCACCATCTGTCAGGCTAGTCAATTGTACGGCTGGTGGGTCCAAGGCAATCACTGTTCTCCAGCGCTGGGCCAAGAAATGGGGTGGAGAAACACTCAATCCAGACATTGAGAAAACACGATCAACACAGTATCATTCTGTATATCAGGGTGTCTGTAGGTATCAGTTACATTTGGTTCAACAAATTAAATGCAAGACCGATTTTTGGACAAATTTATCTTCCACTTATTCAATAAATTAGTGCAGCTATAAAAGCTGTATATTTGGTACAGGGCAGGGTTAGTATTAGATAGAAATAGGGTAGGTTATGAATTAGATGGTTCTATGATCTATTTTAACAGTTTCCCTGTACTCAATGTTCCTGGTGGATCGACAACATTAGCAAAACCCAGCGGACACAGAATTGCCAACCTTGTCAACATTTGAGTCCCACAATAGTGTAACAGGGAGTCTCCGTGTCGTTTGAGTTATTGCAGCTAAATTACAAGTTATTCACACTGTAGTCGTCTCGTAATGAGGCTAGTCACATCGTATTCAAGCTACTACAGCTAACTATATACAGTATACAAATTCCTCACATTAGGATATATCCCCTGAAATGCATCACCTTGTAAATTTACCCAACACGTTTACCAACTAGGGATGCGCCGATTGCAATTTTCTTGGCCAATTCAGATCGTTGATTTTTTTGAAAGTCTGACCTGTCGATTCCAATTTCCAATCTGCTGTACGTCAATGACAAATACATTGCATGATCTGATCACGCTCATGTGATCGGACATCCGCACATACGGATTACCGGTGCAATTTTCAGTTACCACAATTTTCAGTTAATGTTTATTATTGTTCATTATACACTATGGAACAATAATAGCACATTAAACTGTCCCTGAATTCCAATAAAATATAACATGGAACGGTCACTGAGTTCCAATATAATTGAATATGGGACTGTCACCAAGTTTCAGTAAAATGCGACCTGTAACTAACTCACTGAATTTTAACAGGACACAACAAATAACTAATATGGAAATGACAAGTTAAAACTTCAAACGAAAATCCCTTTCACTATTAAGTGCAAATATACATTTATATTATATGTATATGGTACTTGCCATTTCAAAATAAATTGCAATCATTACAAAAAAATAAAATAAAAATGGCCGACCCTTCTCACTCCCGTTCACTGGAAGTCCTCCTCCGCTCACCATGCAATAAACCAAGTGAATTAAATCGAACAACTCGTTTCACTGGATGACTCGGCAGGAAACAAGTCTCAAAAAAAGAGTCAACCCTTTCATCGCAAGCGGAGCTCCGCTGTGACAGTAGAAACGCAGTCTGCACAATGTTAGAATATTGTGAGGCGATAGAGAAGTAATTGATCTAATGTTATTTGTTTACCTTGAAGTACCGCCATACAGCTGACATTTTCTTTCTTTCGCCCTTTTTGTTGGCCGTCAACTACGTTTCATTACCTTGGTATCGGATTTGAGTACCGGAACATTTTTACCAGTACAAGAGCACAGTATCTTGCTCGTAAATTTGACCAGCACAGAATCTGAAAATATATCTGCCGCTGATAATCTGATCACCAGTCATAGCCAATTAACCTCAAAACTGCCGATGCATCTCACGGACCAAACAAAAGTGCCATTTATTGCAGCTCCTATCATACTTGAGGTGTGCATTGAGCCTAAACTCAAGACTACGCCAATCACGAGGTTGCATTGCAACCTCCAACAAAATATTTAAGCATAGGTTATCAATTAGCTCTGCGAAATGAAATGTGTGTCCATTTACCATTTTGGTGTCTTCCATACTGTCAACCGTCCCACAATCAGATACCCACAGGAGGAAACAAGCCAGTCCAACTCACCTTCGTTGATCTTTGCCATGTCCACGCTGGCATTGTTGAGTTGTAGCGCAGTCTGAAGGGCTGGGAGGAGCTGACGGAGGAGCGTGGGGTCCTGGAGCAGCGGCGGGGCCTGGGACTGTAAGACTGGGGAAACAGGCACCGTGGAGGCAGAGGAGCCAGGGGGTCCCGATGAAGGGTTTAAGCCTCCTGACCCCGAAGATGACGACTGGGAGGAGGGGACCGCCGTTGGTTTCTCCAGCTGGGCAGACTCTGTCAAAGGCAGAGATGAGGGATTAACGGGGTTACGCATTCGTAAATGCACCGGATTAAAATGCTTGGCTAATGTGGTCTAATTTCGACAGAACAGACCAGAAAAGGCACACACAGGCAGTGTGGGCACTGACCAAGAAAGTGTTTGATGGGAGATCTTTATTGCTAGCACCTAATTCAGAGGATAAGTGCTCTGCCATATGACAAACACCCTTTACTCCAACTTACACTTCTGTTTTGTCAAAACAGACAATACAATTATGGCAGGTGAGAGGGCATAGTTAAGCCACAGTTTGCAGGGGAACGGCACTGGCTTCTTCCTGCCGCGGCCCAGCTGTACAGGGTTCGCTTAATCAGCCTCATTAGCGTGGATTGGTCGGACCTGGCTGGAGGAACTTTCTTATGTGTTGTTTTGTCTTGCATTTGGGATTGCGTGGTGCAGGAGACGTGGACCAGATCGCGAGACGGACTATTTACATTTAGTCATTTAGCAGACGCTTTTATCCAAAGCGACTTACAATCAATCAAACACCGACGGACGCAGCCATCAGGAGCAATTAGGGGTTAAGTGTCTTGCTCAAGGACACTACAGCATGCTAGCAGGAGGAGCCTGGGATCGAACCAGCAACCTTTAGATCACTAGACCACCAGCTCTACCGCCTGAGCTACCATCCCCATACTATACTATGACTATGGCGCCGATCAATATAATTCTGTTTTATGTTCTTGTTTTGGCCAGCAAGCCTATTGGTTTCCTATACCTTTAACAAAACCCCACCGTGTCGGCACCTCACTGACCAAAGTCTCAGGCTCCCTCCTGAACCTGTATCTGTGGGTAGTCACCCACAACAATGTTGGGTGCATGTACAGCACAGGGCATGAGGAGTGCTATAAGACAAATCCAGGAGTCGGAGACGCAACATAGAATTGTAAATAAAATTGTTCCAGAGTGAAGGGGAAAATAACGTATTGGACTGATTTTGGACGGTTATCATTTCTACCACTGTCTAATAAGGAGTAATTGGCAGATAAGACACATCGTCAGAAGTTTGCATGTACAAATATGTAGCTTTAGTCCCAGGGAGAGGGTGAAGTAAAGAATATATTTGAAGAGTAGCGGATTTTTGTTTCAATTATTCATCAATGAGGCACACACTATAAGTGACACAGACATGCTTTTATATCGAATTTGACAGCTTTGACAAAACTAGAAGAAAGTTTTCCCTTTCTTTCAGACTGATGGAATTGGTGTTGCCTTTTTAAACCCTTTAGATGTAATTTTGGCTGGCTCATGAATTTCCAATTCAAACAGTCAAGAAATTATAGGAAACATTCTACGACAGCCAATCAGGAACAAAAGTGTGACCCCAAAACAGTCTTAACTCAAGCACCCAGTAACATTCTTGCCCCAATGCAAACTTGCTCAGCAAAAAAAATAAATAAATAAAAAAATAATTAAAAAAAAAAAAAAAAAAAAAAAAAGGTAAATCAAAAACGTAAGACTTCAACTGCAGTGCCCTGGCACCCGTTTTCCATAGGCTTGGATCACTGGCACAGTAGTAAGCATGGTTCAGTCATTTTAGTCTCAGCCTTTTGGTAAGCAGTCCTTAAGCATGCATCAGCTACAGATCAGCTTAACAAGAGTCATCATCAACTAATGAACGAGTGGCAGAAGCCAAGTAGGAAGAGAGTAAATTACAGACTGCAGCTTCAAATCTCTTAAAGCAGTGCTCAAGTGTCGCCCCGGTGGCCCGACAGTCTATTTACAAGTCCTGGGCCAGTTGATAAATCCTTTAACTGGCCTAGTGTACCAGTAGAATCTACAAGCCCAAGTTACAGAAATGTTCCACTTATTCTGTGCTATAGGATTCAAAACCTTGTATGTCATTAGGCTTGGGCGATATCCCAAATTGTGATGTGATTTATATTGTGTCCTGCACAAATATTGTGATACACAATATTATCTTTGTTGTTTGTTACTGTGAAAATATCACACATGGTGGCAAATATCAGCCCTAGCCAATACGTCACTACAACAGTCAGAACGTTCTTAAATTCAAATTATTCGGTGCACCATTGAGGAAAATCTGTTTTGGACATGGTCAAATAGACAAACGACACAAAAACTTACTAGCACCAGTAAAGCCAGAGGCTGAAGACGCTTGCATGGCCTCTCTTCTGTAGTCCCTGTCTTTGGGGAAACTGTTAACCACTGTGGTCTTAGTAGACTCTTTTTGCTTCTGCTCTCTGTAGGACACAACAGGTACACATTACTTATATGTTTACATACAATTCACCAGTATAAACATTATGTGATAGTTGAGTATTACATTTGAGTAATACAGCTACCTCTCCAGCCAGTCTTTTGGCTTCTCCCACTGGGAGACTTCGGTCCTGCAGTTGTAATAGTATTTCTTCCCAGAGGAGCTGATGTGCTCTGACCAGTCGTCCCCGGGTTCATAAGGCTGAGGGAAAAAGAAGCAATGACTTAGATTCCCATGGGGAATTTTTAAAAACACTGTTTCGTGTTGACCAAGGTGAAAAAGGAAGCAAGCACAGAGACATGCAAAAATGGCAAGTGTGCGAGTGCTGCCAAACGCTGAGGTCTGTGAGTGATAGATGATGCAACAGTCTGCAATTCAAAACCTAAAGGAGATATCTATGAGGGGAAGGGAACATTATATCTGCTCCTGATGCGTAACTGTTACCAGGGAACATTTTTATAGGAAGAAAGCCTCTTTCAACCAACTTTGTCAAAGCTACCAAAATACACATAAGCCAGGCATGCTCGGATTTCCTGCGATAATCAAGTACTTAATCTACCCTAGGCAACAGAAAAGGATTTAAATTGTGGAGAAACCAAGGCTAGCACTGCTGATTACGTGCCATTTACGCAAGGAAAATTAATATAGGTGTCCATAATGAAAAGGATAGAGCATGTTTGCAAAAGAGTTTACAACAGGCTCAACAGATGTTGAGTTAGTTGCCATTACAGAAAGACATGTAGAGCATTATCAAAACAGAGACTAGGTTGTGCACTTACTGTGTCTGAGGTCTTGCTGGAGTTTGAATGAGAGTTGGAGCTATGAAAGGAGCTGTGGTTGTGAGAGTTTTCTTGTGGAGAAAAACTGGTCCCTGCAAGAGAGCATGTGAGGTCTGTCAGAGTTGAACACATAGCGTTTAAAAACCTTAAGAGTGATCGATACATCGCATATTAAGTAACACTCTCTGTTACCCCATTATAGTTAGAATCCAAGATTTCCATTGAAAAATGCATCTCCTCTTGCCATCAATCATGCCTTAATCACTGCCCTTGAAGTGTCCAAAATTGCAGCCCTTCACTGAACAGCAGCTTACAATTTCTTCTATGAGTAGGTGCTGAAAACAACAACATTGCAGCAGCCCCGCCTGCTCCAATAGATCAACGGCAAATATCGAGTATGGAAAAACTTGACCAAACAACATTGTCTACGCCCAACAAAAAAGTTGGCCGAGGTGCCTACAGTAATTCCTAATGAACAAAGCAAACACATCTTACCTCACTAAACATCTGACAAATTTGAAGTAGGTCAGTCTCAAATCATGAATCACGCACGTGGCATCAATTTGTCATTAAAGCGTTCTAATCATAGGAATAAAATGCCGTTAACATTAATGGAATTTCTGGACTACAAATTGTGTTCTTAGTCTGGATTGTGAATGTGAAGAGCTAAAGTAACTATAGCCCTATCCTTTGTCGTCAACATAATCTTCTGCTAATGTGTTAACGTGTTAAGATGTGTTAATGTGCTAACAAAATATAAAGTTAGCTAGGTTTGTAAATGTGTCAGATGACACCAAAATGGTGGCTCCTGTTTTAAATTACATTGAAATGGACATTGCGACGGCAAAATATATAGTGCTACAGCATAGCATTATGGCTTTTGTTTACTAAATCAGCAATATAGTAGTAGGGTTATCATAAAGTATACAGGTACTCCTCACTTAACGGCCGAGTTCCGTTCCTAGGACCAGGTCGTTATGCGAGGACCCATGTTATTTCACAGTAATGGGGCGTGGCGATTGCAAAAGCCAGTGTAGTGAATACTGACAGACTGCAGGAACGAGACAGAGTGAGAACGGTGACGCTGCGGTATTGTACAATGCACACAATACAGACTAGTCGGAGAGCTGGTCGTTAAGTCCAAGCGGTCGTTGAACAGGTAGGCCGTTAAGTCAGGAGTACCTGTATAGCAATTAAAAGTTAAGTGTTGCATCCCTATAATATCCTCTTTTTCTTTCACTATCAGGCAGAGGGAAACATGGAAAGGTGGCGGCAGTAGGAACCGGAGCAGACAAAGACAATTATGATTATAGCTGAAGCAAAAGAAAATAAAACTGACTGGGCAGTTAATCTTACCAAAGATAATTTTAATGTTCTAATATGTTTGCCTTCATTTGTATTTTTTCTCATACGAATGCTGCTCTAGACTGTACAACGTGTTTAGACTGCAGCACATTTCATTTTTTGCCATGGTATTGGTATCGACAAATATGGTATCAAGAATGGTGCAATTTCATTGTGGAAAATTTCAACTAGGCAGACTTTGTAATATGGTACCATATTCCTCCTGCCTGGACATACCCATCTGACAAAGGATGGACTGTGGCCATGATTGAACATGCATGGTCAGCGGTAGGGCTGTCCCAATCATTACAATTTATGCCACTCTATTAGTTACATAAAATAAAATTGGAAATAACATGTCTTACCCATTGCAGTCAGTTTGAATTGAATATTGGAACATCACAGTCGAGCCAGACAGACTTGTCTGATGGGAAACATCTAATTCCCTTTCTAATTGCATTATTTCCAACATTGGTTTATAACTCTGCTTATATCGGGATGAAAACGGGTGTGTAATCCAACTTAACTTTATTTGAGCAACTCACGATTTGCTCAAATAATTGTGACAGCACTAATAAATGACAATGCTTAGGTTGGCTGTTGCATATGGCAAATGATTCTCAATTGACATTTAAGGGCCTAATATGTGACATGCATACACCATTACAACTACCAGCCTGTATAGTTATAATAGAAAATTAGATGCATGCTGTTTAATCCAGATTCTGAGCCTACATTCTGCTTTCTGCAAAAGAAAGCAAGTTGCCAGACCAGGTTAATTCTAAGTGAACACTAAAGATGCAAGCACGAGGGTAAACGGTATGTTATCACCGTTCGGTACTTTGGTATTATAGTAGAAGTTCACCGAGCGTGTTGGCACAGTGTATGGTGTGGCAGTGCCAGTGGTGCAGGATCCGCACGGCCTCTCTCTATTTTGCATGAGAGGTGTATTTAAATTCTTTTCCAACACAAAGACAAGATAAAACAACATAGAAATGTTGAGAGTGCAATCAATCAAGGTGTCCAGTCCAAAAATAATCCCCTGGGATGGCCTCTGGAGAATGAACCACACGTTCTACCTCTCCCTGTCCACTACCCGCCCCCCCCATTATTATTATTTGGATTAGCCTCCACTCTTACTTTACGGAAACGTTACTGCTTCAATTCCCACATACTTCCTTTTACACCCGTACAGGCAATTTGCCGTAAATTATACTACTTTGAGAGTGGGGAAATTTACGAAAAGACTTTTACAGGACATCAACACAGCTCCTACTCACACATGAAGCCAATACGGAACATTGCCGGTAGATTTACGGATTTCAGTGCAAGTGGGAAAGGGGCTTAAGCGAGAGGAGTAAGTGTTGGGATTACGGACGTCCATGTGCTTATGCTTCAAGGTTTAATGTGCTGTGAATTCAGAGATGCCATTCTGCACACATGCATTGTAAATAACCGTTATTTGAGAGTTTCTGCTAACTTGAAGGAGTCCATTTTCCTCTGACCGCTCTCATTAACAAGGCGTTTACAACCACAGTACAGCCACTCTATGAATGCTTTTTGTTTATCACACTAATTGCTGTAAACTTGAGTCTGCAGAGCATGACAATCCTGGAAGGGAAGCGGTTTCTCAGATTCTGGAACATCCACAAGCGGCACCAACAATCGTACCATGGCCAAATTCACAGGCCTTGCCCATTCTAATGCTTGGTCCAACATCAACTCAACCTCTTCCCCATGGCTGCATGCTTTACATTTTGAGTGCCAAGTCGTGACACGCTTCAATACCTCCATCCATCCCTGCATGCAAAAGGTAAAAATAAATAAAGCCACCAAAACTGTGTCAACAGAGCCGTCCTCTGAGAATTCACTTCCATTTCTACTGGAGTTGAATTGGTGGCCATATAGCATTTGCTTAAGAAAATTCATTTTTCCTTTAACTGGTATTTTCCACCAGTCCACCCAGTGACATTGGTAAAGCCACCTCTCGCATCAAGCTGTATAGTTCCTGCCTGTATATTCTTTATATAACCTTTATAAGAACCTGTCATCAATATTTTTGTGATGTTTAGATCAGATCGTACACTGAAAAGCTGGAAGCAATTCTCATTATGTATTAAATTTAAATATATTCAGAATTCCATTTGATCCTTTGCATCCAGACTCGTGGGATTCTGCCCAATATCCAGCCCTGGTCAAATGTTTTATCATTAAATAATAATAAATGATGACAAGAAGGACAGATCTTTATCATTCCTCCGCTTCATATTGGGCTTCTTAGATTTTACATACATTTCTTGAAGTGATGCATAATTGCTCCTGACAAAATCCAGTAATTGCCCACAATTTAGTGTTAACCAAGCCACCTTTAATAAAGTACTGTATCAATTCTCTGAATCGATGCAGCATAATTAGATTAGATTTTCATTTTATCTTGAATATATATATCCACTACCCAAATTTGTTCTTGATACCAATGTCCCTTGGCTTCACAGCTCTTTCCATTTAACTACTGAAAGACTTCCCACAAAAGAGCATGCAATAACGCTGTGCAGGGTCATCCAGGTCATTGTCAACAGTCACTTTCTCCAGGGTAAACGAATAACTTTCAACTAGATTGCTTGGTCCTTTCGTCAGCCAGGTAAAGAACTTGCACTGCACACCTCAAGCTATCTTGGACTTTCTGTAGTATCTCGCACTGCTTATTAGGAAAGTGGTAACAATAAAGGTGTACAAGCTCCCATCATAGTGACAATGCGTTGAAGACTTCACATACATTTTTTGACACTCAACCTAACCTAATAGACAATTAGGATGTTAGCTTTCCCTATATGTAGCTTTCCCTATATGTAATATTGCAGAGAAAAAACATGTGAACACTGTTCAAGACACACGGAAATCAATCAGGACACTCCTGGCTTATTCGGCCGGCATTGGTGCAAATCTCTGCAGTGATTGCTGGGATTTTATGTACACATTAAATACCTGAAAGCCACTGTGATGCAACCCATCCACATGTTCTACGATCTTTATTGATTGAATTGGGACAAATAAAAACAATTTAATTAAAAAATAAAACTATCAATTAGCATGATGCTGCGTTCACGGGAACTTTGTAAACTGTAATTTGCGCGACACAAATTACAGTTTTTCCAAGTTCCCGTGAACGCAGCATCACTTCCAAAACAAATAACAGTTTACAGAGTTCCCATGAACGGAGCATCACTTCCTGCTTGGAGCGCTTTCTAATCCACATTAACCAGAGAGCCGTGTCTTTGCTTCTAACATTACACCAGAGGACGAGTCCACTGGTGTAATCGATCGCGGATGGTGTCGTCCTCTCGGATTAAAAATAATATTATAAATTATTAAAATGGGTCATTGGGCATTAATATACCTGGGTGGCCCTCCCACGTAAAGTATGTGTGGAAAACACTGCAACCCAATGCAAAATTGATGCGATAACAGATCAACATCGGCCACTGGCATCAGTGACTGTCATCTTATTTGCCGATAGGATGATGGCAGTCACCAAGGCGAATATCAGTTGATACCGATGTACGGCTGATAAATCGGTACATCCCTAGTTTTAATTATAGGATAAAATCTCAAACAATACCTAGTCTAGACTAATGATGTGACCCGTCGTTCCAAGCACACATGGCTCTACATTCATAGAAAAGCAAATTATGTTTAAGGTAGAATTGAGTGATTCTGCCTGACAATACAAAGCCTCCAGTAGCTGACAAACAGCATCTGGTGCATGTTCCTATGAATCATTCTATTTCAGTTGTCAAAAACACAAACCTAATTTCACGAATTAAACACTGTCAAAGCATACTTGAACCCATAGCGAGTTTAAGCTAGAGAAATATGAATAGCTTCACCAACCACATGAGCTGTGTGGCCTATTTCTCAATCGATTTTAATCAA
>NC_137206.1:12985565-13103065 GCF_960531495.2 Zeus faber | reverse complement strand
ACAAGGCCGTGAACAAAAGAAACCGTGGTTCAGCACTTTGGCACAATGCACTTTGTGTGGCCGAGAGGAACGTACTGTATGTGCCTGGCTATCTTCTTTGTGAATTTTGGGAACAAGCCGACTGAAGGCATATGCACAGACAGACAGACAGACAGACATTCCAGTTTGACTCACCACTGTCCCAGTCTACATTTCAATCTGCCTTTTCAACAGGCGTCTTCGTGTAACTTGTCATTTTATGTATATTCAGCCGTCGTTTGAGCTATTATTTTCCATTATTTCGTCCGCGTTTCCTTATTTATTTGTTAGGTCGTTTTTTTTTTTATTTGTTCGTTAGTTTATTTATTTACTTACTTATTTGTTTGTTTGTGTATTTGTTTGTTTGTTTGTTTAGTTATATTTTGAAAGTATTTATTTGTTATTTATTTTTTATATTTGTATATATATTTTTTTTTTATTGGTTTGTTTGCCTGTTTGTTTATTTCTTTCTTTGCATTTTCATTGAATTATAAATCGCCATGGATTAATCCGGATAAGAGAGTCAGCGAAACGGCTACACGTTTATTAAATATTGCATATTACTATGAGCCGATATAACTGAATAATACAACGAGAGTATGAACAAACGAGGACTTATTCGTCCCTGTTCTTCGTTTCCCTTCCTCTCCTTACTTACCTTCGCCATCCCTACTCCGACCGGAAAGGGGCGACGTTGACCCACTTTGGAGCGAACCCTAAAAGACTCGCTCACCTGTCCGAAACCCACGGGGGGTCATTTTGGGGATGTTTTTATTCTTCCCCAAAGAAAGTTACTTGATTCATTTCAATGACAAGCGCATCGCTTAGGAAGTATCGGCCCGCCGATATAATGTTAGAATCAATTATTTCATCATTTATATATATATAGTTACTATTATAAAGGTGTTCAGTATTATAGGTATATACGTATAACCATTTGTTGTATTTACTTTTAATTACTTCCCAAAGTTATACTCGTAACTACAGGTTATTGACTCCATTCATTTATGAGGCGGCGCTCGGTAGCCGCTCCAGCCGGGCCACAGCCCGATTGACGTCGGGACCAGCCAATGGCGGCACTCGGTGTACGCCCTCCAAACCCTGCTTGGCCAATCACCGACGCGGACGGGCGCCCTTCGCCGCGACGGCCCCACTCCCTCGCTGATCCCAGACCCGCTCCGCGTTCCCCGGGTAGGCCGGAGCGCCGCGCCCGTGTCCCGCGGCGAGGCGGATCCCAGACCAGCCCGCCCCCCGGTGTCTTAACACGAACCGTGCCCCGTCGGATCGCCCCGGCAAGATTGCGTTCGCTGGACGGACGTAAAGCGGGCTTTCGTTTATTGACGGAGACACACGTTAGGGAACAAAACACCCAGTCTTAGCACCGAAGCGACTGAGAAGCTTGGCTCCGCTTTTATTTTATCCCCCCCCCCGAAAGGGACTTTTTTTTTTTTCGACCGGGAGAGAGACTATTCGGCACCGCCGCCCGAAGCGATAGTGAGTATCAACACGGCGTGCATGAAGTTACTGACGTTCAAAGTGTAGTTGTTGCCGCTAAACCGCGCCGTAGCCCAGCGTGTCAGCGAAACTGCCAGGAGCAAAGTGAAGAGCAAAGTGGGAAGAATACAAAAGCGAATACAAACAAGAACGACTACACCCGAAAACAATAGCAATACAACAGGACGCGATAACAGAAGCAAACGTTTGTTTTATATACGGATGTGTGTGTGTGTGTGTGTGTGTGTGTGTGTGTGTGTGTGTGTGTGTGTGTGTGTGTGTGCACCGGGCAGCCAATCTACAGTAGGAAGTGGCGGGTGTTATCCACAGATAATCGACATGACCCCCCCCCCCCCGGGGCCCGAATAGAAAATAAAGAAAACAATAACGTCTAGACCCGCGCATTCATCCGCCGCGACGAAATCACACGACGCACCGTTGCCTCCCACCCCCGCGTCCACGGAACGACACCGACAGATGCCTGGACGGAGGTTCCAGGCGGAGGTTTTACAAGTTGTTGGGCTCGAACCAAACCAGTTTGTCTGCCCGTTGACGCAAGCTGAAGCGCGCCGGGTTGGGAAGGCGGAGCACCCGTGCACTCCGCGGACGCCGTCCTGACAGCGGCGAACCCCTGGGTTGCCAGATCCCTGGGACAATCAGCACCCAATGCAGAGACGACCTGTCCTCCCTCTGTGTTTCTTAGCTTATTTTCTGTGTTGCGCATTTGCATGTAGGGCAATACGAATACTGCATTTAGCATTGGATTTCATGTGATTCAGTGTCGTCAATTGGATGACGTGGTCACCCACAGCCAACTCACAAACACACACACACACACACACACACACACTGACTGTGATCTTATCACTACTTTCCGGATCAGGTGTAGCTGTAAAGTCAGCATGAACACTGTTACAGACTTGCTTACGCTCAGTCATTGTTTGGCGTGTTTTTGCTGTTCCTCTGGCCGGTCACAGGTTACAGGTCCGTTTGTTCTTTGCTCACACGGTTGGTATACCTGGCTGGATCACATGTAGTGAACCAACGGCGTTGTATAGTGTTTTATGGCACCGTGCCAAGGTGTCATTCAGCTTAGAAAGTGGTGTCACAGAAGGTTATAAGACTTTGCTTCATCAAGTAAAAAAACAAAACTCCATTGATTTTTTTTTTTTTTTTTTTTTTTGCGGCATGCATTGCCCAGCTCAATTAAAATGCCTTCGCTGTATTTGCCTCATTTGCTTCGGGTGGGTTCACAAATCGATGTCTTCTTCTTGCTCTGGGTGTGCTTGGACTGCTCAGCGCGACTTGTGCTCTTGGTTGTGAGACTGAGAACTGAGACAAAGTCACCTGGTTTGGCATTGGCCTGAGCACCCAGCACTGTCTCTGGAGGGAACCCAGGCACCACGCCTCACGTCGGCCTGGCGGTGACAAAACCTGAACAGGTTCTGTGTACCCTCTTTTTGCCAAGCAGGCTATGCTCTCACTGGGCCTTCATACTATGCTAAATGTGGTCATGGAGTAGAGAGAACTCCGAAGTTGTAGGTGAAAGTATTCTACTTTGGCCTGCGTTTGCCCAACATAACTATTGAGGTCATCTTCCATAAAAGCAAAAAGAATCCTCACCAGGACATTGATGTGGCCTGTATTATTCAAGTCGCAATGATGGCTGGTAGGGCCGCGTGATGTTGGCTGACAGTGAAAGTTTTATCCTTTTACCAATCTTTTATTTGAATATTCAAAGCTTTGGCCAAGTCAAATAATCTAACTGAGGTTAGTGAGTGAAAATGTTGTCATCGGTAACTACTGAAACCAATTCATTGCTTAACAATACAATACTACTTAAAGACGGGCAAATTATAGTGAATTATCGCCCCACCCGACTGGACAGCCATCATTTGTGTGTTCCTTTGTCCGTCTGCCTGTGACCGAGAATACAAACCCATGTCTATAGGATTATTTGTTTATTGTGTGCGTGTGTGGTATGGCTCGGGTCACAAGGTGTGGCACGTGAACACTATTGGGGGTGGAAGGGGTGAACAGGTGTCATGGAGCTACAGCTCTGCATAGCTCGCATTCCTGGGACTTTGTTCTTGGAATGGAGGGTCACTGAGGGGGAGTCTGGGAGCTGGGAATGCTATGTGCTCCAGGACTCAACTCCCAGGATTCATTTGTGCAACCTGCTGATGGATACAAAACACACCCAGTCACTTTAACAGCTTGACTTGACTGTTGCCTGAGAAACTACATATTATGTCTAGGTCTAGAGACAATGCTCATGGCGTCTTGTCAGAGATTATGTTCTATGGAAATTTTTAGAGGCTCAGACAAGACCTGATGAATGACATTTTCCCAGTCCCACTTTATCCACTATAATCTCACATATGATCAATAGCTCTTCATCCCATTCTGTAAGAAAGTGTTACTAGTCTCCCCTAACCCATGTACACTAAAACAAATATCAACATGAAATATCTCCCCACGTGTTTTGGAAGATCTTTTATCGCGTTTTTTCTTCATTATTCAATGTTCCTCTGGAATCTTAGTTTTGAGCTTTAAAGTTAAGGCGGCCTTGCTTTTAATTGACTGTGGATCACAGGCGAGTGAGGATCTGTTTGTACCTTTTTGATTTCTATGCGGCGAGTATACCCATTATGACATCCACCGAACTGAATGTTCAGCAAGGCCGGAATGCCATCAATCAGCCGTTGACGTGTAAAGATAAACTAAAGCAGTGAAAGTAAGTTCTTAGAATATCTTAGAATGTCCTTCACCGCTATGAGGTCCTCAGCACTCTCAGGAAATTAGATCATCCATTGAGTCAATTTGCTCCTCAGCTATTACAGCTAGCTGTAACTCATCCTTGTGGTCCAGATGCTGAAGGCAGGGAGAGGTCAGGATATCCATCTGTCCATCCATCCATAATCTATTCTCCCTTCCATTCATCCTTCTATCCTCCATCTATTTAGTTATTATTGCTCAGTTTGGGATTCACTTCTGTGTCTGCTTGCTGTTCTGCTGACTACAGATGGTGTAATGGCAGATTCAACGGATGTGCTTGGCAGGGTCTCTGGTGGGGTCACAGTTGATCAACACTGGCAATCCTGCCCGTGTTCCCTCTAACCACCCTGCGGAAGTTTAGGATTTCTATCTCGAGCCTGAAACTGTTATGTTATCTTGGGCTGCAATGATCCGACCAAACAGATGCCAACCTTCAGACACCGACAGCGGCTTCGTCACGGCCCAAGTACCTCTCATAAACCACCGTGCTCACCCAACAAGAATTTTGTCTGCTGCCCAACCGCTGACCAGCTACCAATGAGGCAAGCGGAGGAGTCAAAGACTAATGTAATAACATTTGTGTAATGCCTGTGGGAAAGTAACCTGAGTGACAACCAGCCAGGGAGAGGTTTAAGCTACAAAGCTACACGTTGTTGGAGCTAACTTCCAGAAGATTTCAAACTGGCCCCAACCCTTACTGTACTTCTTTTGAATCCAGGCTTAAAACACTTATTTTTGCAACTGCTTTTCAGTGAATAATCAGCCGGTTTTCAAATGCACTTTGACCTTATAATCTTTGACTCTGTGTCTCTTTTTAGATTTAGATTGTCATTCCTTAATCTGTGGTAACAATCCTGATGAGTTTCTGGTTGTGTTCGAGTTGTTAGCGCTCAAACACAACTAGAAACTCGTCAGGATTGTGACAGAGTTGGTGGTTGGAGTCCTTCAACGCTTGCTGCAATGCTAAGTGAAAGCAAAAGAGCGGAGCTTTAGTTGCAGTTTTATAAGGTCAAGTTGTATTTACTTGTTGGATTTCAGAAATGTGTCCTCATTGGTATACTTCTTGGCTTGTAAATTCCCTTTTGTTGTTCGGGTTGACAGAACGATAAAGTTTCCCTGAGTCGTTTCCAGACGTGCTTTCTCGTAGCTTGTAGCCAATTTGTCAGTGTAGTCAATGTAATCTATAGCCTTAGATAGAATGGCAGTAGCATCATCTGACTGTGAAGTGAAGCTTATTTGTCACATGCTATTTTATTTATGAAGGTTTCCCGTGAACAGTCCCTTCCTAGCATTTCTACAACCATTCCCCTTATGGTTGTGTTAATAATTCATCACGCTTGGAGAAAGTAGGCCCAAAATAGCCCTTCCCATGGGATTGTTTGTGTCTTTGACCGACAAATCATGTAATTATTTTTCCATGTATTGTGGGATGTGATTAATATAGGACATCTACAGGAGCTTAATCTGTGGAACACAATTGTAATGCAGTAGTTCTGAAGTCAAGACATTATACAAAGCGTCACATCAATAGATCATGCCACATTCGTAACTTTATGCCAATCTTCACTACCAGCAAAATAAAACTCAGTGCTTATTTTTCGCAGTTGAGGTGCACACGTCTTGTACATTGGGCAGCCGTGTGCCTCCAGGGTGCCTGGTGACCAAAACATCCGTCCTTTGACAGAGCAGGGCTGGTCCTTCCTTGACTGTGAGCTGACTGTGTCACATTAAATATTGAGGCTGTAATTAAACACTCAAGGGTAATGAGAACACATGGATTGTGTAACACAGAGGATCGCCCCACCCCCCAACTGTGATAGCCTTTGCTTGTATTTAATGACTGACGCCAGGGCTTTGACTGCAAGATTGGACGCATTCTCCAGTACATGTTTTCTCAGGCCCAACATATTGTGTCCGGGCCGTGTTTAGGTAGAATGGACACAGGTACGGTTTATGGGTTGGTGGTAAGAGAATGGGAGGGCTTTCCCGTTGTCATTCTTGAGTTTTTCCAGGGAATTGGAGGGGTTTATAATTGCAGGGTGGGGCTTTCTTAAGCTGCAGCGTGCCGGCCACACGACCACCGTGGCTTTGACAAGGCTGAACCCCCTCCTTGTGTGCCGGGCGTCTCAAGTGGTTTCAGCTGTGGCTCCTTGGTTTGTTCTGCCACCTTCTTCTGGCTCGCACCCCCGCAGGCTTCCTCCTTTTATGTCTGCCTACATCTCTGCCGATATTTACCTTCTGTCACGTTATGACTAAGGCGATCAGTAAGATTTTTTTATTTGGACAGTGACTGCATACTGTCGATGCTACATTGTAAGAGGTCTTGCTTGCTTGTGTATATGTGTGCTGTGTTGGTCAGGCATTCGCGTTTAGCTCCCAATAGCCCCATTTCTCTCTATATCCCCTTGTTGCTCATTGGAAGCAATTAGGGTGATTTACTTTTGAAGAACCTCCTACAAAGGCTCATTAGAACCACTGTTCTGTATCCGGCCTGTATCTGATTATCTGGATGATGACAGGGGCTATTCTCTGGGATGACCCTAGTTTAGTCCAATGAGACTTATTGTCATGGTGTACCTTGTATATAATAGGAGAACTCTTCTTCCCTTGTCCCTCCTGTCCTCTAAAACGCAGGTCGAGTGTCGAAGTAATCTGTTTGTAATCCTAGGCCTATTAGCAAGGCATTACAGTTGACCGAGTAATAGGGTTTTGTCAGATCTAGTATAAGTCATCGGCCTCATCATTGCCACTAACGAGACTGCTCATAACTAAAGTTGTTAAGGCTATCCAACGTTGAGCTTGGGATATTGTGAATATGAGGCTGTTTTATGGAGACTACCGGGAAGCTATTGCCTCTCCACCCCCGAAACATCCAAACCATAAACAATGCGAAACGAACGTCGGTGTGTACCTTCATTTCAGTGTGCCAAAGTTGTAATTTGGTATATGCCTTATATGTTCGAAGCATCCTTAAATCCAAATAACCACAATCATTCTCTTCTGGCAACCATGTGTTACTTACATATCAAAGAGCATACTCAGATGCTAAGTTAGCTCTTAGCTCACCACTAATTGCTGACTACCCCTGTGGAAAGACCTTCTTTAGCACAGTGCTTTGGCTCCGGTGCAATTAAAGTGTTATATTTATAGTGCTCTAGATTGTTGAGCCTTGTTATCAAAAGGCTTCTTGTATTCAGAAAGATGTGTGTGTGTGTGGGTGTGGGCGTGTGGAGAGAGTAACCTTCTGGTGACTGACTCATCACGCACTTCTTTGACATGAGTCGGTTTGAATTTGAATAGAGCTTGAATAGAAATCATCCCCCACTGCTTGTCTGACATGGTTTGTGAGGTCACTGGGTCAGTGTTTTTGACGCACCTAACCAAATGGTCAGGGCTGAGAAAGAATGTTATAACTAATATTGTTAACACCGTGCTACATTACAAATAAATACAAAAATAAAATATAAATGTAATTTACAAGCGCTGCCTGCACAAAGCGAGCCGTCTATTAATTACACTGGTTGAACTTATTAGGCCCTATTATTATTTTATTAATGTACACATTTAAATTACATATTGACATCATTTGCACTGACTTGACTTGAAATGTGGCATACGGAAGATCGCTTTCCCGGTGTCGGCGTCCCTTCGTCAGGGGCTCCTCGTTTGGCCCATTCCTGGGGCTGTGGACTTGGCCGCCGGCTTTACTGTGCCCCTCCGCCCCATCCTGGGGCTCAAACACACCACGGGCCTGCCTCCGCCCGGTCCGTCGGGGGGTTGGAGCTTGAGTGTGTGGGATATACCGAAACTATGCCGCACAGGTTTTTTTGGAACGGGACTGTCCCTTTACTCAGTTATGTTTAAAAAATGTTGTTTCAGACATGTTGGAAACAAACAAAAATAAATGGCACAGGCACGGGAGCCCGCGTGCACCGCTGTCTGGAGGAGAACATATGAAACTCCACTCCAATTCTCTGAGTTAAGTTTACGTTTTTTATTTTCCTTACAACTGAGAAACGAAGGAAATAATATAAATCTATATCTTTCTCAATAATATGATATTATATATTGCAATACAGGTACTCCTCACTTAACGACCTACCTGTTTAACGACCACTGGGACTGACGACCAGCTCTCTGACCAGTCTGTATTGTGCGCTGCGTTCAATACCGCGGTGTGTGCGCACTACAATGCGGCATCTCAGCGTCAAGCGTTTCATCGCGCATCACCCTTTATACACTTTATACACATATACTATATACACTATATATACTATATACACTATATACTGTATACTATACTGTATATCTATCTATCTATCCATCTATCTATCTATCTATCTATCTATCTATCTATCTATCTATCTATCTATCTATCTATCTATCTATCTATCTATCTATCTATCTATCTATCTATCTATCTATCTATCTATCTATCTATCTATCTATCTATCTATCTATCTATCTATCTATCTATCTATCTATCTATCTATCTATCTATCTATACCGTATACACTGTCTATATCTCATCACCGTTCTCAGTCTCGTTCCCGCAGTCTGTCAGTATTTACCACACTAGCGTTCACAATGGCCACGCCCCCTTACCACAAAATTACCAATTCGCAGAGCGACCTGGTCCTAGGAACCGAACTCGGTCGTTAAGTGAGAGTGCCTGTATTATAATCACAAGATTTGCATATTGAGCGGCAGGTACGTGGCGGAGGGGAAGAGAAGAACAGTTCTCTTTTCGACACAAAAGGTCTCTTTTCAGTGATCTGGATGATCGGCTCACTGAAAACTGAAACTGAGCTCTCACGGCTCCCAAGCAACATTATTTATAATCATTTAATGTGGCTGGACTTAAAGTTACTTATTGAGAAAAAAAAGCTGTAACTATTCTTCTGAATGCGTCGGAACAACCGACAAGGAGACTGAACATTTATTTTTGCTTAAATTTTTAAATTAAAAGCCTTCTAGTGTTTTGTACACGGGTCCAGCCGTATAAGTTTTAAGGTTAATTTTGACCAGGCACAGCTCCAGAATGGAATTTTTATTTAATTTAATTAAATTTCTTCTTGCGACCAATGGAAAGCTTGGCCAGCTAAAACTCTTCTCTTCGACTAACGTTTGGTCAACTATTTGGGGGCAGCCCTACACCTAACATATCATGCTATTGAACACACCTTTTATTTGTTTCAAAGCATATATATTTACTTTGTCTCATACAATAATGTAACATGAATAACATTTTAATGAGGCCACTTGATTATAGGGCAATAATTGTTACAACGTAATATATGACACACCATATGTAATATTTGACGTTGCTTTGCTCCAGGTCACATGAGTGTTTGGCTTCTACTGGTTTTTCTGGAGATCCATGTCTGCAGGTCCATGTCAGGATTGTTTGTTCTCTCAAAATCAGTGCCATTTGTTTTCCCTTTGCCCCAATATCTGTGTTGCCAGTAGGCTTTGTTCAGAAGACGGGGTATAGTTGAGGTTAAATGATGGAGCATACGTACTTGATATTATGTGGGAGTATTGAGGGGTGGGTGTATTGTTTTCGGGTTTGGGCGGTTCTGGGACATGGGAACAACTTTTTCACGGACTGGATTTTTCTTGGGATTTAAAGATCAACCCGTTTTTTATTTCTGTTTTTTATTACTTATCTCGCTATCCTCTCCTAAATCAAGCTCAAGCTTTAAAAGGCCTCTCATTTTCTGTTCTGAGGGCAATCAGACCGGGGGAATAAAGCGCCCTCTTTCTCAGTCCGTTCTGAAGCCTTCCCTTCATCCGCTGGCCCCTAATCTGACTGGCCATCGGTGACCTCTGCGATTGCCAGAGAAAAAGAAGGAGACTGGCAGAGGGATGGAAGGACGAGTACAGAGGAAAGAAAAGTGAATTGATAGAGAGCGAGACAAAAAGAGTGTGTGTTTATATGGGGGAGGGGTGGCGATGATTTGACCACTCATGGTTCCGTAAACAGAGAAGGGTATTGTGTGCCAGGCATCCACTGGCAGCGATGCTCACTGTTCCTTTAGGCCAGATGGGGCTCTGATGTGGGCCGAAGGAAGAACCACAGACCTTTCGATGATCCGTTCCCCTCACAACCCTCTTTCTCAGACTGCGCTGACAAATGCCGAAAACGCAACAGATTGCAGAGGTTCTCTCATGCAGCTGTCCAATAATATGACCGTTCCCTTTTCTTTTGTCAACAATTTTAAATGCCTGAGTCAACTTAGTGGAAAGCTACAGTAAAAAACAATGGTTGTGTTTAAAGCCACATCTTGACATGGCAGTAAGATATCCATGAATAGCAACCAGCAGATCTGAGGGTCCAAAGGTGTCATGGGCATTGCCAGGAGTGGAATGATTATCTATTAACTATCTAACAGCGGGATTTTGGTGTCAGGCTATTAGTTATACTCTGTGGGGAAAATATTATTTGTGCTGTGTAGGGCTGTCGCGGTCGTGAAATTGTAAGTTACAATTAACTTTCATCCAATAAGTGTAGACATTCCAATGAATAACTTTTTAAATAGTTATACGTTTTTTATTTATAATATTCGGGTTATTTCATGACAATAACCTTATATGAGCCACTAATAGTCTAAATATTCACATCCACCTTATGAACAAATATACATTTATTCATGTTGGAACAACATATTTTGGTGCATTTAATCTGCCTGAACCCAACAGATTCAAATTTAATTGTTGAACATTTCTACCATTGGCTCATAATTACATACAATTTTGAAGGAAACATGATTGTGTAATCAAACTATTTTACAAAATGATTGTAATCGGGCAATTATGTTGTATATGTAATTCCACTATTATAAAAACATCTCTAGCTCTATGAAATAAATGTAACACCTTTGATGATACTCGACTGTAACTGTCTCGAACTAATCACAACCCCTACTCCTCCAAGTTGACATGAGTCAACTTTACTAATCGGCTCATGTCGTTACTCATTCCCATTATTAGAATGCCCCCATAACTGAATGCAGGTTATGCTTTTAATTTGAAAGCAACTAGATTGTCCTTTCCAGCATTTAAGCATTTAGCATTTAAACAGTAAACATTTAGAGTGATAAAAGCCGAACAGTCAGAAATGCAGAATGATAGAGGTATACTGAAATTGACGCCCTAGGCAAAAGACGTATTTTTTTATTGTTTGTGCTAAAGTGGGCACACCAAAATATGTCACGGTACTCGTATTACTATTTTAGGGAGTGGCAATGTTAAGGCAGAACTTTTCCCACAATATCAGAAACACTCCGGAGTTAAATAACTGGATGATGTTATGACTGAATCAGCTTCCTCTGAAATTGCAGATGTAGTTTCCTCAAATATAAAAAAGTATTTCTTATACAACCTCTACATCTCTGAGCAGACATATAAGGCATTTTCGCACCAAACAGTTCTGGGGACCTCCCCCGAGAACTAGATACCTTCAAGGGCATTTTATTTGATCGTAATCCCACCGGCAATAGGAACTCTGAAGTGACTTCAGCCAAAGGGCTTTCAGCATGAGTTCCGTGTTCTGTGTTGTATTTACTCTGTAACTTTCACTTATCAGTCCACCAAAATCTGCAAATATAACCAATCCAGTTGCTGAATCTTCACTCATATGAGATCTACAAGCCGTAATTGAAAAGTTTGTTCCGACTTTCATCAGGCAAATGCACGCACAACCGCACAGGGATTTTTTCTTTCATTTAATTAATGAAAATAACAGAAGTAAATACATCTACAATAAAAATACAATTTTTATTGTTTTTTTTTTTTTTGTATTGATTATTCTTTTAACAACCACGGATTGTACGTGACCTGGTCCACACCCAGAGCGATGCGACTTGAGTCCGAGGGACCGGTCAAGTCGCATCGCTCTGGACTTACGTCTGGACCAATCACCGTGCACTTACGTCACTGAAGGTTCCTCTTGTGCTGGTTAGTCCCTGCCCTGGAGTAGGAGCTAAAAAAGTCCCTCAAAAGGGAATTTTAGGAATTATGAACGTTCCTGTAGTACAGACACAAAAAAAGGGAGGGTTCCTCCAAAAGTTCTTAGAACTATGAAAAAGTTCCTGCGGTGCGAAAATGGCTCTAGTTTTGATACCTATTTTATGTTGTAAAAGCTTTATATGCAACTTTATGTTAAAAGTTTTAAATGGCGTAGTTGCACTTTGGTCTAATTACTAGGGATATGAGACTAGATATAATCTGGGATTTGGGGTATCATATTATCATAATATAGTTAAATGTTGTCTTTAAGGCTGCGATACAGTCAAGTAATGCAATTTTATGAACTTCATAGGCTATTTTGTGCGTGTAAATATATTTTGAAAGCACCAGTAGTCACCCGTCTCCTATTTTTATTCACCTGCCAATAGAAATATATATTCAAAACAGGATCTTGTTTGAATTGTAGAGATTATAACTTAAGATGTTTTGTTTATTTTTTTATTGCGATGATAGCTTATGATGTACCCACTGCTGTGGATCAGGGATTCCCTTGTTGCTGGAGGTGCCTAGAGCTACTTTATAACCCACTTTGATTATTCCAATCAACACAGCCAGCAGCCATGAGACAGAAGGGAAATCCTCTTCTCTGGATTCCAGCCAATGCAGTCCATAGAGCCAGTGTCAAAAAGGGGACTGATGGGAAGAACGGTTCCACTCAGGTTGAACCGCAGGAAGTTTTCATGACGATGCAAAATAATTGTTTCCCCATCTTACCTATTTTATAACCTATTTATAGCTAAAATATATTTTGCCTATCAAATCAAGAGGGGAAAATGTCGAAATAAAAATCTCTTTACCCTTCCTTTCTTAGCTGATCTGCAATAAGCAATATCAGCTGATAGGAAACAGGCTTAGAATAACTGTCAGTTAGCGGCGCTTTGACGACTGTCGTTAGGGAAGGGCAGAGCATGGGAAGGTTATCCTTTATCTTTTAAATTAGATTGAGATGATCTCAGCCCTAAATCTCCTCAGAAGGACCAAAAGCACCAAGAACTCTAGTCTCTAGTAGTAATACATGAATGTACTGCTCCTCATGCAGGAAAATATCTTGGGCGTGAACTGTGAAAGTCCCTATTAGGGTCTCAGTCCTCCTCCTTGTCTTGTGCCTGCTCTCTCATGTGAACGTGGAAGTGACGGTCACATCTCAGCCGACAAGCTTCAGTTGTGGTTTGGCCTAGTATACACCACAGGACTTTTGCTCTGATTTTTGAAGTCCCAGACACATTCATCGGCAGATTTGAGGCGGTCAGAAACTCTTGTGATCAGTCCCAGTCTTGCGTCCCATAGTGTGTGCTGTGATCAACGTCCTTGCTAAATACTACAGGCCGTGCACTTCTGTCCCGATGTCTACCTTCACGTTGGACTTTGAACTCTCTTAGCTGTGTTTCTGAATGCATTTCTACTTGTTCAATGCGTGAATGCGCACGGCTGTGGCTGTGGCTTTATATGTGTTTCTTTTGAGGCCTGACCGTCATTTACAAGTGATGGAAAATGTGTGCTTGCGTGCATCGATCCGTGTGTGCGTGCCTGTGTGGGCATGTTCACATGTTCATCCATGATCTGTATATGTCCCTGGTGGTCATTCCACACCATCCAGAGGCTTCATTTCGTTTTTGCGAACCACAGCAAGTGGCTCGGTTCCTGTGAACTGTGATAATGGCTGGCATCGCCTGCTTCTGAAGAGCCAACAGCAAATAGCCTCCGCATGAAACATCTTGGTGCCCTCTGTTACAGTGCCAAGCCCGATATACTGTATCAAGATCTCACTTTTAGGACAGTGGGCTGACACTTATTTTTGTTTACTCATCTACAATTTAAATCTAGATACCATAGCCGATGGCAGCGATGGAGAGATTTTTACTTGCCTGACTTTTAAGCCTCTTGCTATTTATCATGACACACTTGCCGGGTTTATAAAAAAATGTATCTATATGTGTGAAGAGAGTTAAGTTCATCTTTATTTTGGGTGCTGACATAGTTCCAGGTAACCCCATAATCCTACAGCTTTACAAAGGTTAAGAGAGGACCACAAATCAATTACACAGCTTCCTAATTTGTGGGTAAGGGTTTGGGTCAGGTGGTAAGCGGCCTTCATAGGGGGATGGTTAATATTGGAAAGGGTAAAGTTGGGAAATATTTCCCACTACTTCAGTTGTTAGAACCTCGAGTGGTGGATTTATGACATTTCAACCATCAGGAAAGCTATAAACTTCACAGCCCTGAACAAATGAAGATTTCCAAGCAACCGTGGCTCAGACTCCTGCTGCTAATGAGCTGTGTGACTGTCTTTCTGTGGACATAGCAGGTCTATTAGTGTGCATTGAGTACACCTAGCCGTGTTCGGATGAAGCTCTTGTTTAATGTCACTGGTCAATTTGCTATGTCCCTCCGGTCACATGTGTGTCACCACCTTGTGGCTTGAGGCTCTAGACTTGTTCGTAATTTGGTACATTTGTCATGTTTGCCTGTATAATGCAAATTCCCAGATAAAAAAAAAAACAAAAAAAAACAAAACTATAGCATAAAATAATGTAACGTGAAATGTGGTACGATTTCATGAATAGAAAACCTAGGCATTTGGAGGTGTCCTTTTCAGGTCAGTTGGAACAAACAATGCATGGTGAATACATATTAGGATCACTGTTGAGTGAGGGAGTTAGACAGCTGGAAATGAAAACTCTAGAAATCAATCAGTTGTTCCGCAGTTAACAATTATAGCACTTGGGCAGATACATTTCACAGAAATAAGGATTATCACTTGTAATTCTAGCCAACCGTGTGTGTGTGTGTGTGTGTGTGTGTGTGTGTGTGTGTGTGTGTGTGTGTGTGTGTGTGTGTGTGTGTGTGTGTGTGTGTGTGTGTGTGTGTGTGTGTGTGTGTGTGTGTGTGTGTGTGTGTTCAGCTTCGCCACCCGATGCAATAGTGAGTATCAACACTTGTGTACATGAAGTTATTATATTCAGTGTAGATGTTACTGCTAAACTACATTATAGCCCAATGTCTCAGCGAAATTACAAGGAGCAAAGTGAAGAAAAAAGTGGGAAGAATACAAAAACAAATACAAACAAGAACTACTACACCTGAAAACAATATCAATACAACAAGAAGCGAAAATAGAAGCAAGTGTGTGTGTGTGTGTGTGTGTGTGTGTGTGTGTGTGTGTGTGTGTGTGTGTGTGTGTGTGTGTGTGTGTGTGTGTGTGTGTGTGTGTGTGTGTGTGTGTCAACTCTATTGGGAAAGGGGGACGGTACTCGCATAGAACATAATGTAATGCGGTCTCCCCGTTCCAGATGTGCAGGATTTTTTATTTACAAGTAAAGTATATACACACAAACATCCAGTTTTTAAGTAGAAAACAAACAGAAATAAATAGATCTAAAATAAAAATTTAAAAAAAGGGAAAACTGGCACGGGAATCGGGAACTGGCTTTCAATCGTAACTTTCTATCTGGAGCAGAAATACAAAAAACTCCACTCCAATTCTCCTTACATTACATTTATTAATTTAGCAGACACTTACATGAGAGGCTGGAAACAATCAAAGTATACGTCAGCCATTCGAGCAACATTGAACTTAAGTGCATGACCTCCTGTTTCTAAATTCAACCAGATACAAGTGCAAGATGCTGCAAGGAATTGTCGTTAGTTGTTTTGTTTTTTTATGTTGGTGCTTTTTATTTTTGTGTTCTCCATGTTAGTGCATTATATCTAATAACTTGACAGCTGGTCAATATCAGCAACTCATGTGTTGTTGGTGTATTGTTAATACAACAACTTAAGGTTAGTCAACCTCAACAAAAACAAGAATAGTTAGTCAATTCTCTGAGTTAGGTTTATGTTTTTAATTTTCCATACAAGTAAGAAACTAAGAAATCAGTATAAATCTAAATCGTTCTCTATTTGACACCTTCTAGTCCACCAGTCTAGCTCAGACTAAGTTTTCCTTGGGCCCTCCCCACTGGCACTAGCTAATTCAAACACACACACGATAGGCTCTCCCCAACCAGGGGCCACCTGGGATTTCTCAGCTGAAAGGGAGTTGAATTCCAAGGACCTGCTATTGCCAGGGGTCACATATCAACATTTATGCTGAATTCTGCTCAGGAGATTCACCATATTAAACCTGTCAACAGATTAGGCATCATCCTTAACAGTAACACTACGAGGACAAGTAGGGTAAATGGTAAAAACCTGAGCAGCAGGGCTAAGGCATATACTGTATATTCAACTTTTCATAACTGATTGAGTGTGTCCTTTACCATAGCAATCTGCAAAGTGTCGATTGGTTTGCTATTGATGAAATTTACATTTCATGGAAATGGTAGACAGTAATAAACTACAGGCAATTAATGAATTGTTACCCGCTGTAAGACGGTTCACATTAGGACGGTTGAGCAAATTACCCTGTGACAACGCAGTCAATCCTTGGTAAAACAGTAGCAAAGAACCTACCAAGCTACTTCTTTAAGGAAATTCTCAGGGCATACTTTTCTCATGCAGAAGCCAGACTGCCCTTAAAAAAAAGGGAGACCTAGTTCTGTTGTCTTGAATTACTGCAGCCGTGTGTAAGAGTTCAGTGCAATCTGTGACTTGTCTGTGATCTCCGAAGGAACCTTTTTCGAAGGTGGACTCCATAAACAAAAAGTGGTCCCATCCTCTACATTTATACGCAATAAAATGGGATGCTTATCACACACCCACCTCTTTGAACAATCTCAACTCGCTGGCTGTATGTTCTACCTCCCTGTTGATCACATTTCACTGACCCAGCAGTGAGATAAGAGGCGGGTCGCAGCGAAAAGCGATACCACTCATCCTCAGGTCTGGAGGAGGAAAGGTGTAGCTGTACACCGATCAGTCACAACATTAAAACCACCTGCCTAATATTCTGTAGGTCCCCCTCCTACTGCCAAAACAGCTCTGACCTGCGAGGCATGGACTCCACAAGACCTCTGAAGGTGTCCTGTGGCATCTGGCACCAAGACCTTAGCAGCAAATCTTTTAAGTCCTGTAAGTTGCGAGTGTGTGTGGCCCCCATGGATCGGGCTTGTTGTTCCAGCACATCCCACAGACGCTCCATCGGATTGAGATCTGTTGAATTTAGAGGCAAAGTCCACACCTTGAACTCTTTGTCATGTTCCTCAAACCATTCCTGAATGATTTTTGCAGTATGGCAGGGCGCATTATCCTGATGACAGAGGCCACTGCCATCAGGGAATATGCCATGAAGGGGTGTGATGGTCTGCAACAATGTTTAGGATGGTGGCACTTGTTGAAGTAACATCTACATGAATGCTGGGACCAAAACAGAACATTGCCCAGAACATCACACTGCCTCTGCCGGCTTCCCAGAGTGCATCCTGGTGCCATCTCTTCCCCAGGTAAACAACGCACATGCACCGCCATCGACATGATGTAAAAGGAAACATGATTCATCAAGGTCAGGCCACCTTCTTCCATTGCTCCATGGTCCAGTTCTGACGCTCACGTGCCCATTGTAGGCGCTGTTAGCATGGGCACCCTGACAGGTCTGCGACTAGACAGCCCCACACACATCAGGCTGTGATGCACTGTGTGTTCTGACACCTTTCTATCATAGCAGCATTAGCTTTTTCAGCAATTCCCGTGACAGTAGCTCTTCTGTGAGATCGAACCAGATGGGCTAGCCTTCGTCCCCACGTGCATCAATGAGCCTTGGGCACCCATGACCCTGTTGCTGGTTCATCGGTTGTCGTTCCTTGGACCACTTTTGGAAGCTACTTACCACTGCATACTGGGAACACTCTACAAGACCTGCTATTTTGGAGATGCCAGTCATCTAGTCATCACAATTTGGCCCTTGTCAAAGTCGCTCAAATCCTTACATTTTCCCACTTTTCCTGCTTCTAACACATCAACTTCAAGACCTGACTGTGTACTTGCTGCCTAATATTTCCCACCCCTTGACAAGTAACAAGATGATGAATGTTATTCATTTGACATGTGAGTGATTTTAAAGTGTTGGCAGATCGGTGTATATCATCGTTTGCTTGGAATGTGGAGGGGGAAAAGAGAGAAGGCAGTGCTTCAGAATAAACTATCTGGAGTTTGACGAACACTGGAAAAAATGGTAAAAAGAGTAACGTGCTTGTGTGTGTGTGCCAATATGTACATGGGAAGGAACTTGTGCAATGCATGTGTGAATCCCATGCAAGTGTCCGGCTCATTTGGGACAGGCGTAGTGATCAACAGAGTGTGTGTATCCGTGATTGGGATACTAGCAGTCCGCTGACGGGCTGCTATTCAGTATAAAGATCGGGCTATGGAGTTTACCATTTACGCCGTCCACCCTTGAAACCAAACTCAACGTCCTTTTATGGACATGACAAACAGGAACTCATGCCATTAAACCAGGTGGAACTATAGGCTTCTACAGTATTTACAGGACTACTGAATAGAGCTCTCTTAATCTTTTTCTTAAGTTGAAAAGAGGACCACAATGACGCATACGTCCACTGATGTGGAAATTCCCTTGGTAGTCCTTTTCAGAGTGCTGATGGAGCTCGGTGAGAATTGCAGTATTTAATTAGGGTGACTCAGATAGAGGGTCCCATAGCTTCTTTATTCGTTATCCCTAATAACCCCTTACTATGCCAACTCAATAGGGCCTTTGTTGATGTTTGCACCCCCCCCCCCCCCCCCCCAACACTCCATTCACTATTATTATCACAACCCAAGCACATAAACAATAACCTCAGCGGTGGGGGAGGATAACAAAAACTTGGGTTATGCTGGAAAAGATGCGCGCACACACACACACACACACACACACACACACACACACAGACGCACACTATTACACCATACACTGAAACAACAGACACTCAGCAGACGGAGAATGTAGTTAATTTCCTGCTCTTTGTTGTCCTGCGTTGTTCACTCCAGTTCTCTGCCGTGGGTGACACCACACACACACACACACACACACACACACACACACACACACACTGCTACACATTGCTAGTCTGTAATTCAGTGAGAACTTCTGTTTTTTGTTGTATTTTTTTCATTCTAACTAAACATCTCATCAACCAAAATACGTTCAGTGGCTAACCGCTGGTTGAGGGTGATTACTAGTAGGCCTTGTTTGTTGTTTTTGTTCTTTGTTGAAATACGTTACCATTTCACAGTGGTAAATGCCTCGGTGAACACACAGGGTAAAAGGCTTGTGAAGACACTTGCATGAAACCAGGGACGAAGTAACCAAAATTCAACAGTTTGTTCAAGGAAAATTCCAAGTCTCTCAAAGTGTTTGCAAATGTGTGAAACTTACTGAAGACTATTTTTATTTTTGGTCAGCCAGCCTTTTTTCAAGAGGTTTTAATTCTTTGGGTGGGATACAGGATAAAGTTTAAAAGAAACCCTGTGGGAAAATGGTAATTGGTTTCTGCACCATTGCAGTGGTCCTTCACATATTGCTGCGTTCAAGAATTCCAGCATGAAAAGAACATTCCTCTTGTATGCATACACCCTCCGTATTCACCGGGTCTCACCTTGTGTGGCTTGTCTCGCCTGTTCCCAAAAATCAAAGGGATTTGAAGACATTGCTCTAGATCTATGATAATGTGAATGCAGAACTTAGTGGTGGAACCATTGGATCAAATGCATATCATCGGATATTACATTGAAAGACGCACACAATAATGATGTATGTAGAAGATCAAATTGTGGATAATATAATTTTCTAATCACTCTGGTTGACTGCCGATGATTGTAAAATAAGGCTTCGGTAAAAATGTTTTAGTTTTCCTTCAGGAAATCCACAGTTAATGTAGTTTTAGTATCCTCAACTAGATATCATGAGAATGTATGTAAAATTTACCGATTTACCAACTTTCCCACTGGCCATCGCATAATCATGAACAGCTCCTTACAACCTCACTGCTCTTTATCTTATTCACTACAGTTTATATATTGTATATTTTGTGGCTTGAGTAGCCTCCTTCACAAAGGCCTGTTTCTTACAGGCCAATAACTCAGCTATGTTGATCTGCCTCTTAAAGCACAGCCCATTAACGGTTTTCGCCCAACATGAAAGTGCACGCACAAGAATTCACACACATCATTGATATAATGCCTGTGTGAAAAAAATTCAATGGCAAAAAGTACAATGCCTTGCACTGAAGCACACGCCCAAAAATGAACATGAACTTTTCTTGATGTGGTGCAATGTCGACTTGTGTATTATGGCCGCTGTTGAGTGAATGAGTGGAATCACGGCGACAGCGAAGAGAATCTATGTATTGTAGAGCCGACTAGACATTCAGGGCTCATTGTAATCCCCCAGTCCTGCCTCGACAGGCTCTGTCAAGCCCCCAGGCATATAGAGTTACAGCGCAACAGTTATCTAATCAAGCACAAGAAGGAAAGGAGTCTCGCTTGGCCGGCCAGACAGTCACACACGCACACACTTGCAGACAAACGCACACTGACAGCCACCACCAGCCCCATCATCATTTAACATCTTACCCCCTTGACCCTGCAACCTGACTCTAAAGCTCCCTGACTCTAAAAACAGGCCAGAGTCTCACTGCGGAGCATCTCTCATCGCCTTGTCGATCCCCGCAATTGAAGGGATAAACTTGCAGACTTATTGCACCCTAGAACAAGACACACAGAACTAAATGAAAACCAAATGGGGGACAAAATGCCATGAGAGTGCCATTTAACAGCCATTAAGTGATTTGAGGAAAATGCATGGCACCCTTGAAGTGAAGAGACGACCACGGGACCTGGAGACGCGCAATGCATAAGTCCAACATTTGGGGGAATAGCCCCGAGCCGGTTCAATGTTCGACTCAATGAGTTCAATGTGAGTACAATGAGTGTGTAATCACATGGAGAATGGGTAATGATTTCTAATGGCTTGACAGTGTGACGTCAACCAAGGTTATTACGGTAATGATGCGTGCACATTCACAGAATACACTAAACTTATTCACACACACACACACCCACACAGATGCAGACCCTTTTTCACACAGTCAGTGGAAACAAACGTGCACACACACACACACACACACACACACACACACACACACACACACACACACACACACCTTCCCCAAGCTAAGCCGTGAATTCGGAGCATTTGGATGCTTTGACCTGCTAATGTGGATGTTGTTAATTCCGGGGTTGATGATCCCTGACACACCGTTATGATGTCTACCAGGGGATGTTGTCCACCCCCCACAGATGTGTGTGTGTGTGTGTGTGTGTGTGTGTGTGTGTGTGTGTGTGTGTGTGTGTGTGTGTGTGTGTGTGTGTGTGTGTGTGTGTGTGTGTGTGTGTGTGTGTGTGTGTGTGTGTGTGTGTGTGTGTGTGTGTGCGCGCGCGCACACACACCGTACAACCGTGCAACCGTAGTGTCCTACAGTGGGCGACATGCGATCTGTGTGTCAAAACACGTGCAAGTGTGTTTGTGAGGCTGTGTGCTTGAGCAATATGGAGTGTCTAAGTGAGAGACGAGCTGTGAATGTGCTTCAGATTAGTTATTCCCACTCGCCGCATGGAAAGGCGATCTGTTCTCAAGGTTGGTTTTCTGATCAGCTCTTGTATATGTACAGGTGATAAACATGTAGTAAACCTCTTGACAGAGAACACAAACAAGAGTCGCTGCTTTAGAGTGGACGGACAGAAACACGCACGCCTGCTCGTCTGCCTGCTTGCTGGCCCTCTCTCTGCTGACTGTCAGTCCCTGTTACATTTTGCCCCCTCAGTGAAATGCGAGCCTCTGGCTTTGGGAAGCGCGAGGTTCAGTGCCAGTGGGGTTTTCAATCGCTGTGGCTGCAGCAGCTTCTTGGCAGCCCAGTGCCGGTGTGGTACCCAGAGGGGGAGCGGCTCAGATGGAGCACCTGCCCTTCCGCGGTAAACTGCCCCACGAGTTAAACTATGGTCCTAAAAGGAATTGCAAGGCCCCAGGTTAACAAATCTGTATTGTCTCGACCAAAATGTTTTTATATTTCAAAGAATAATGTTACATTTTCAACTTTTTAAGGCATATTGTTCATGCCATCTATTTTACATTACCTTGATGGCAGCTCTCTAACAGTGATTTCGGGGTTGCATTTTCCTGGAGGTTTGAACGGTATCTCTGACTGACTGGTGTCAGTGATATCAGCCTCTTGGCGTTGCGCAACGTCAAATATATTGCAAAAAAGTGATAAATAAATAAGTAAATAGTTGAACAAATGTCGGAAAATGGTGATATATTAATGTGTGCTGCTCATGTGTTCCACCGATCTCATGTTTCAACAGCTGTTCGTCCTCCTGCAATGTCATTATATGGTGATGATGTTATTACAGATACGCTCATACAAATACACACCCAGAGCTTCCTCGTGTGTGTCCGGCTAGCGCAGGCTCTTACCCGACAGGCTAATTCTCCGCAAACAATGGGTGTCGTGTGGGCGTGGGGGTTTAACCTGTTGTTCTTTGATTGTTCTAAACGAGTGACAGGCGTACAGCCACACTGATCCTGGGCCCAATTACCTAGACCCAAGACAGGTATGGCTGCTCAAACAACACCATCCCCACACCACAATGGGTTTTAGAATACGTAGGCAGCATAAGTTACCCTCAACGGCATGAATGGCCACCCGATGCGTGACTCCCATCGATTCCACTAAAAAGCTGTCATAAATAATTAAAACAACAATTTGCACCAGGTTCCCTACAATGCCTGACACAATGCCGGCTTTTTTGACAGTCTTCACAGACAAACCAAAATGATTTACATTATCACTTCTTTTAAAATCTTCTATTTGAAAAATCTGTGCATGCAATACTGCTGCTAATGAGTGTTTCGCCTTGTATTTATTACATTAATTTAGAAATTTGTAAAAAAAAAAAAAAAAAAAAAAAAAACATATATAGAAGATACATCTTTTTAAATTCAAGTAGATTCTCAACACTGCTTTTTACATGTATCAATGAGGTGTATATCATTCGATATGGCTGCTGTGTCCTCTTAGGTAGGAGGACCCATCTGTGTCTTCCCTGTCTGTGTGTCTTTGGGTCAGGGTCAGTCCTGGGGTCCCCCTGCCGTATTATCTCCCCCAGGGGATGGGGTACTAAGGGAGATATGGCCACCATCGCCTGCAACACACAGCAGAGCATAGACAGCCTGGGGTAGCAATAAACAATATGATGATGATGATGATGATGGCAATGAGCATCAGTATTTTATTCTCCCAAAGAGGAGCCAGGATTTTCATCTGTTTGATAGCGGGTCGACTATGCTTGAAGATTCAATTAAAATATGGGTCGCAGAGGGTTAAAGGGAGTGAATGTCAGGGGGAGTTTAAAGGAAGACATTTGCAGGAGAGGGATAACCAATCCAAAATCTGCAAAATCAGGTGCAATGGTGCAGTACCATTCCGCTATATGACTCACGGCACCTGATAATTTTATTTTGATTTGTTTTTCTTAGATTTGTATAAGTATGCATACATTTTCAGGTACAGCCTTGGAGGCAGCAATAGCATTAATTATTCAATAAATCACTTCATTAGGTTTGTTAAGATGACGGTAGTCCTGGTCCACCGTTTATGTTTACTCCCCCATGCAAACCCCAGGCCAAGTTCCACTATCACAGTAAACAACACCACAGTGAACATCTATGGGAATAGGGCATCCTTGACCGTTTTTGGCACTTGCATTTGGCTGTTTATTTGAACCGCACAACTCACTATAAACAGTCTACACCGCTATCTGTCTCCAGACAAATACTTGCCCTTGGGAAGTCTTATAGCCGACGTGTATTCTTTTTGCCTTTACAGTCAGTCTGTTTACATCAGGGAGGAGTGTTTTATTTATAAAATTATTTTTTGTCCTCCACAGTTTTTTAATCTAATAAGCCAACAGTGGACTCCCACAAAAACCGCAACAAATAAGTTCTCACCATCCGAATAACCATCTGTCTCTGTCGCGGTGGCCCCGTAAGCATCCATTAAACCCGTACAACAGGGTTTTAAGGGCGCCTGTGAGGTCTCCTGTTGTGGATGGTGCAGGGTGACTGAGAATGAAACTGCCATCGACGATGCCCAGGGGGTCAGAATCCTCCTGCCACAGTGAGCCGCAGAGCCCACTGCACCGGCTAATTTAGGGCTGTGTTTCATGCCCAGGGCGGAGGGCAAGCGCACTCTGGCTGGAAGTGGGTGCAACCAGTGGGACCCTAGAGAGACAAGAGTAGCACCAGAGAGAGCCTTGAGATAAATAGAGGTGTAAATGGGTGTTATTTGTGTTCATGTTGTTGGGTGAAAGCATATTTCTTGCCCCATTGTTTTTTTTTTTTGTTTGTTTTTGTGTGGAAAGCCGATTCCCAAGGAAAGTCACTGGCGGCAAAGGTGCGAATATAGTCCTATAAGGGATCCTTCAGTTGTTTGGAAAAGTTGTCTATTTTAGCCACATTGAGACAAGAAGGCGCACACCAATTTCGTTTGTCTGAAGTGAAGGGCTGATAACTGTGTCAGCTCAGTGTATGGCGGCATGGGGAATCCACCAGCCTAGCTGCTGTGTATTTGCCTCTGCTTCAAGTGAGCTAGGGCACAACGGGATAAAAGTGGTATTGACCTTCTCGTCTGAATCTGGGTAAGGTAGAAATAGACGAAACCCCCCCAGCGTAGTCCATTAACTTTAGTTTTGCCTTTGCCTCTTCTCATCTCTCTCATACAGTAAATACATCCATATTCTTCTGCTGTCATTCCACTTCCTCACCTCTCCTTTTGTCTTTATCTATGCAACGTGCCAACGAAAACCCAGAATGCAAACAAGTGTGAGCTTGCGACTTCTTAAAACAGATGGAATCTTGACAATTTTGGAATCGGCAGCCCGAGATTCTGAAATGAAGGCCACGGCAGCCCTAGCCAACCCTGGCTGTGTGTTGGACAGTTCAGCACTGGCCTGGTGCCTGGCTCTAAACAGCTTACCAGTGGGATTATCGGAGGGAAGAAGTGATGTTTCGGGTGCGCGGCACGAGTTAAAACACACTGGCAGTTCATTGGTTCAGTTCAGTTCATCTGGGACGGGACTAACCTGCGGACGGTGTCTTGTTGAGGCCTGCCATATCGAGGAACAAAAGAGACGACAAAAGGCGAACAGCGGGAACAGGCATTTTGTTGGCATGCGCCAGGTTGGGAAAGACCAAACGGTCCGGGAGTGACGGTTTTAGCTACAATCGGACCAACGCATATCAACTACACCCATTCTGTTTGGAGGATCAGTCATTCCTCCATTCACTACCATTTCTCTGTCTTGTTCTTATTCTCTGTCTCTTCTTTTTCGGTCTCGATCTCTCTCCTTCCCCCCGCTCTCTGCAGTTTAAGCAGCTCTATTAATTATGTATCCATTAATAGGCCCACTTCCTTTCCAAAGCTCTCTTAAGTCATCCTGTAAACACGCACTCAGAGGTGTGTGTGTGTGTGTGTGTGTGTGTGTGTGTGTGTGTGTGTGTGTGTGTGTGTGTGTGTGTGTGTGTGTGTGTGTGTGTGTGTGTGTGTGTGTGTGTGTGTGAACTGAAAAGTTGGTAGCCCTTCTCATTACCCATAAAATGTCAATATATAGAAATAGAGTTGTATCGTGAGCCACCTCATCGCTATTGTACTGAATCGAATCATTACCCTATTGTATCGGAATCAAATCGTGAAATTCTGCCCAACACGCGGCGCTAATAAACCTGTCACCTGTCTTCATCCAATTAACGAGAATGTTACCTACTGGTGCAATATTGGATATGTAAATGCTCTCTCTCTCTCTCGATTCACCCTCTGTATACCAGGCCCCTTGGGGACTCAAGCTGAGCAGCTCTCTCCTCAATGAGGTTTTTTTTTTTTTTTTTTTTTTAATTAAACAAAGTGTGTTTCACCCTTCCTTGATCCTTCATCCATCCATAAATCCATCCCTCCTTTCCCCCTCCTCCTCCACCGCTATAATATTTTTGAGCACAACTGTCTGACGCCCTGTCCTGGATTAATTGAATTGGTTATTATCGGCTTGGTGACAACCCCCTCCCCCTCTCCCTCGGATGCATGTTTGTAAGCCTGTGTTGTGGTTGTTTTGTTGGTTTGGGTGCATGATCGGAGGGGAGGGAGAGGGAGAGAGAGAGGATAAACGATAAACGAGGAGGGTTGGGTGTTTAAAAGTGTGTGCGTTTCGGGTGGGGGTCGAACAAGCCCTGAGGCCCGCAGATCTGCTACGTGTGCTGCGGAGAGAAAGTTGGCAGCGGAAAGAAAGGAATGACAACACCTCCACACCGAGCTGACGGAACACGCAGGCAGGAAAAAAGTGTTTTGATTCTGAGGCGGTTTCTACGTTCAACATTTTTTTTTTTTTTTTTAAGAGCCCTCACCAGAGCCAGGATCTCACAGCGTCAATACATCGACCAACAGCGGAAAGTGTTATCCTGCCATGTTGCCTGGCCGTTTGAGCACTAGCTCAAGTCGATAGGGTTGCAAAATGTCTGGAATATTCAGAGGCGCAAACCTTCCATGGGAATTAACAGGAAACAAAAGGAAATATACAGGTTATTTTCACAGGCTGTAAGGTAGATTTCCATAAAGTTTCCAGAAATGTACCGGAAAATTGACCCTTTGCTCCCTTGCACACAGATTGTATCTAATCCTAACATAGAGCAACACATTAAAACTCAGGAGATGGGTGTCAGTCAAATGTTATTTTACTTAAAATGGTCTCCAATATGAAGCCTTCTTAAAGGGTTGAACTCGTAAAGACAAATGAGCATTATTCCCTTCCGAACCCTCCTTCGTGCAGACCAACCTGCTGTGTCCTGGCAACCAATGCTGTGACTGGAGGTGTGTTTGCTGTGAGTGCACCATAGTTTAGCAGCAGGTGACTTTTGGACGATTCTGGATATCTCTATTACTATGTTTTCACGTGTTGTATGGTCATTTCTCCTGAGTACTGCCGTCCTATTCATTGCTCGTGTTTCACTCTGTTCAACTTTTTACCCTTTTTTAAATTTTTTTTTATTGGCATGATATGTTCAACCCCCTGGAACCTATTACACATCCAACCAACCATCCTGGAAGGTAGATCCTTGTTTTGAGCGCCTTCTCATGCGGTAATCTGTAAGATTATTTTGTTAAAAGAAACATACATGATACTTTATGAGAAAGTCATTTAATGTATTTGCTGTTATATACGTGGTACTCCATTTTTGTGGTTTTTCCATTGTTGATGGTGGGGTCGGCCTTTCCCGGTAATGAATTATCAGTGAACTGCCGATATTGATCAGCATTCAGCACCTCAAATGACCAAGAAAATCAACTAATAGATCACGTGAAATAAGAAGAATTTGACCGGCATAGAGAGAAGACAAGCGTAAAACCAGAGAGTAAAAACAAAACATTGCCGTTTTGAATAGAAGTCTGGGACTTGCGTTGTAATCCACCCCAACACAGACAATCTTATGGGTTACCATTTAAAGGTTTCTTACTTTTAACTCTGAGGTTTCTGGCCTTTTTAATGTAGGCTTTTAAAAAACCCTTAAGAAAAGGCTGTAACCAGGATAAAGGGCTACACAAATGACAGTAGAAGAAATATGAAGGAAGAGGAAGCTGGTTGTACACAAATGACAGTAGAAGAAATATGAAGGAAGAGGAAGCTGGTTGTACACAAATGACAGTAGAAGAAATATGAAGGAAGAGGAAGCTGGTTGTACACAAATGACAGTAGAAGAAATATGAAGGAAGAGGAAGCTGGTTGTACACAAATGACAGTAGAAGAAATATGAAGGAAGAGGAAGCTGGTTGTACCAGTTAGCACTACCCCACCACTCCCACCCCCATACCCACCCTACCTGATCTTAATGACAATGGGGGCCTCGGTGGTAAATGGATGGGATTACTGTCGCCCGACTCTCCTGGTACTTGGTGAGGTCACTCAGCCAGTAGAACAGGCCTCTAGGGGACAGGAGAAGACACACACACACACACACACACACACACACACACACACACACACACACACTAACACACCTGAGCTGGCAGACAGACCATTAATACTGTGAACAACCTCCTCCTTAAAGAGCTTCAGGTGTCTAACCTGACGTGTGGAAGCTTGGAAGACTGCAGACCTATTGCACCATCTAGTGGCCATTTATTGTCATTGTACCTGAGACACTTGTTGACTATGCTTGTGAAACAGTGTAAAACAGTGTCGTAGTGGCTGAATTTGGATACCTTTTCAGGTTTTTCTGAGACTACTATTATTGCATTCATAACACACTCTCTTCCTCTTTATTTCTCTCTCCTTTGACTTTTTCACAGGTTCACCGTGTGCAGTGCCAGGTAAAACAGGGTGGAGCAAGCGAGAGCCTCCAGGCGGAGGAAGAAACCAGAGTTTCGGGTCGGTTAAAGAGTGTGTGTGTGTGTGTGTGTGTGCGTGTGCGCGTGTGCGCGTGTGTGTGTGTGTGTGTGTGCTAGTGTGTTAGTGTGCTAGTGTGTTCCTGTGGGTCAGGAGTTTGTTTTTGTATGCACCATAATAACAGAGCAAGAGTGCCAGGTGTGTTTCTGTGGAAGTGCGCAGAGGTGTGTTTCCATTGCAGAAAGTCATCTGGTCATCTGGAGCCTCACACGGGTAAGATTTCATACTATTTTATCTTATCTCAGTTGTACCTTAATGTCTTTTGTCTGATTATTTCAGTAGCTTTGATATGCAACACTGCACTTCAACTGTAAGATAAATAGACGTCAGAATACTGGGCTGTGCACCAGACAGTTCAGCCTTTCAGGACATCAGACATTTAACCTTTCCTGGAGCGGCTCATATGTCTCTGTCACCCTTAACCCCTGTAGTCACCTGCTGCAGTCTGTAAAGAGGCAGTCATGTCACAAGGTGTTGTGAAGTCGCTTTTCACAGGGTGAACCAACCACCCCCCCCCCCCCCCCAAGGATTTGTTTCATGTAGCTTCTTTTCGGCTACGTGGACCTGGCTCTCCACTGAGCCAGCAGAGCCTGGAGGAGTGACCTCAGAGGTATCAGGGGCCCGCTTGTCAGGCTACGCACAGATCTCTGTGTGTGTGTGTGTGTGTGTGTGTGTGTGTGTGTGTGTGTGTGTGTGTGTGTGTGTGTGTGTGTGTGTGTGTGTGTGTGTGTGTGTGTGTGTGTGTGTGTGTGTGTGTGTGTGTGTGTGTTATTGTGACCACTATAGACCCAACTGGGGACTGCGTGTCGTGTGAACCCGCGTCAGGGTGTGTGTCACGGCATACAGGGTCTTTGGCGCAAGAAGAATGCGGCAGGATGAAGCTCCCGGTCCGTCCTAAAAGCTCCCACCGGAGAAGGTTGAAATCGAAGCCTGGAGGGGCCCACCCCCCCACCCCCCATTCCGCCCGCCAGTTTTATTGATATGTAATTACAGTAGGGATGCAACAGATACTGTGCACTGCTATTGGCTGCTGGTGTAATAACACACATCCGTGTGTAAAAACAAATAATATTATAAAGGAGCAATGGACAACTGTTTTTGCGTTTACTCATAATCATGTAGTTTATGTTAATTGCACAGCGTAATGGCTATAGAATAATGACACCATCTGCGTTAAGATTGGTTCCCCATAAGCCATTGCCATGCGATCCGGAATGCCACCGGGTACGAACTCCCGGAAAAATGATCAATTTACGGCAGTAAGTCACAGGAAGTGCGTCAACCATTAGTGGAAATAGCAGACGGTGGAGCAATCTACGCCAGGCAGATCATAAACCCTTGAATATAAAAACCGCAGCTCCCCTATTTACTTGTATATTTTTACAGACCAGTCTTACCCGTTCCAGTATGTCGGCGACATTGACATATTGGAGCAATGAGCCAAAGCTGTCAATGCGGGGTCTATGTATATATTTGTCTCTGATTGCGCAACAAAAAGAAGAGGCAAATTTAAATTGTCACAATTTCAATCGACCTCTTCAGTGAACATGCTTCTTTCTTCTGATATTTTCAAAGTGGTGTTGATCATTTCCACGGAGCGCTCTGAGCCATCGTAAAACGATCCGGTTGTCTTTGCGACAGCGGCGCAAAAGTTGTCAATTGTACGTAATAGATTTTCGTTAAAAACCCACTATTTGTGCTTCATTTGGTTTAAGCTCCACCCCTACTTTACGGCGATGTTACTGCTTCCATTCCCACACACTTCCATTCACAGCCTTACCGGCATTTTCCTGGAAATGATACTAGGTCGAGAGTGGGACAATTTACGGAGCCACTTTTACGGAACATCGACAGCTCGTGTTTACACATTGCGCCAATATGGAAGAGTAGATTTACGGCTTTCAGTGCAAGTAGGAAAGGGGCTTAATTTGCAGTATTGGCTCAAAATGCACCTTAAATGGAGATGAAAACAAACAAGTTTGAAGATAACAAATGAGCTAAATTGTTGCAATCTGAGGAGATATTTGCGATAAGGTGATTATGTAATAATTGTGACAGCTCAAGATTCGAGATCACATACATATACATACGTTCATACATATATGCAGTGAAATGTCATTGCAACGCACCCGGAGATTATGCACAATAAACTCTAAATATACTAAAATGTGCGTAGTCGACTCTATAGTACTATTGAGTATTAGATCCGATACTGTACTCTTGCAGCCAATCTTGTTAAAATACCCCAATGCCAAAACCAGGTACACACTAGATACAAACTTTTTGATTTCTCATCTTTTTGGCACTCATGTTATCTGATTTTGTTCAAGCAAAGCAGTGAATAGATCAATAATGGTATTAATAATCAGTTAAAATGATGATGATCGTCTTCTTCTTCTTCTTCTTCTTCTTCTTCTTCTTCTTCTTAATAAAAAAAAATAATAATAATAAAATCTTCTAAATTTATGATTTCACTTGAGTTGTGACAGAAAATGTATTTATTTTTTTCAGTTACGGCAAGCACATTAGACTGTAAAAATATAGCATTTTATCCATGAATTAAAGTGTGACTGTTTTACTGGTTGTTACATAAGTTGTGCAATTCCAGGATATTCCGCTTCCCAACTGCGGCTGTCAGTCTTTGAGTGATATTTCTCACCGCTTCCCCGTCTGCAGAGGGAGGGGTTCTCCTGATTCGATCCCATCACATATTATCATTCAATATTACAGTTTGGTGGTTATTATTATTTTTTTCTTTTTACTTCATCGAGACTTGACCAATGTCCGATATTTATTCCAGGCCAGCGCATTAGAGAAACTGAGAAGCAGCAATGTAATTAAAAAAAAAAAAGAAAAATCCAATGTCATCGATACAATTTGTACAGCTCACATGTAACGGATACAATGCAAATAATTTGATCCAAGAGTGATGATTAATAGGAAGTGAATTTTGTTTGTTTTCCTCCAATCTCCTCTCCTTCCCCTCCCTTCTACTCCGTCTGTCTCACCAGTGCAGTCCAGGATCATTCAACACCCCATGTCTTAATTTTAAGCGTTGTCCAACCCCCCCGTAAATGGCTAATACCTAGAACCCCACCTCACCCCCACTTTGTTAAAACGACCTTACGAGAGCCGACGTGGGGACACGCTGGCGGCGCTCCTGCGAGCCGTTCCTGGAGAAAGAAAGACATCTTTATTCTAAGGCGTGTTTTTCCACAAACAGAAAGGGGGCACAGAGCTGCCTCCAAAAGGATTTTCACTCTAAATTTTTTCCACTTCCAAATGTCATGCGGGTGAACGTTTCTCCCTCTACCCGTGGCTTAATACACTGTAATTACACACACAGCTCCCCTGAAACATAGTCGTGTGTGTGTGTGTCCATTCGTCTATGTGTGAACGAATGTTCCCATTCACCGCAGTTGGACTACGCTGCAATTAAGCTCTGAGGACCGTCTCATGCGTAGTTGTGTGCATGTGGCTGTAACTCAATCTATATCTGTCTTTCCATCTCACTTTACAATGTGCGGTCCCCGCCTCCCCGATATGATGTAGAGGAGCTGAAATACAAATTGATTTTAGATCCAATCTGTCTTCACAGCCGCCCTACAACAACAACAACCACCCACCCCTCCTCCTCCTCCTCCTCCTCCTCCTCCTCCCACGTTCCAACGGGCCGGCAGAACATTATGGGGCTTGAAGTATGAAAGGGTTTTTCAGCTTAACTTGGAAATAAAACAAATAGATTTATATTTATTTATATATATATACTGTGTGTGTGTGTGTGTGTGTGTGTGTGTGTGTGTGTGTGTGTGTGTGTGTGTGTGTGTGTGTGTGTGTACACTGTTTATAATATCAGAAGCTACTCTGAAAATGTAGTTGACTAAGCTACCAATTACTCACCACTGAAACTAGTTAAGCTGCAGCAACCTCGCCGATGACGAAAGGTACTTAACCAAACTAAATAACACTTGAAAAAAGTGGTTGGATACACTGAAGCTACTTCATTCAATTTAATTTTTTAAAGATGTAAAATATGCAGGCGCCAGAAGAGCATTTTATTGCAGAGCATTTTATTGCAAGGCCAGAAACATCCAACAATGTCAACTTTTGAACAATATAAAACATGTAAACTGGTGTATGCCACTGAAAAAAGTAACTTCACTACTTAAAAACTGTTTCATTTTCAAAATAATTAACTACATGCTACTGTCAATTGTAGTTAAACTGCTATTTCCGCCACTCCCCAGCACTGATATATGTACAACTAAGATATTTATCACTGTTAACATTGTGCCTCTTGCATTTGTTTAGCAAATCAAATCAAAGCGTGTCTGTATTCACTACACGTATAACCATGTGGGTGATATTTACGGTTCATTTGTTCACACACGCAACATGTGCTTTTCGCTCCATGTTACCGGGCTTTACAGGATCACACGCACACGTGTGAAAACAAGCTGGTGTACACTGGGAAACCACGCGCCGGCGTTAACGCCACGCCATGCGCCCGATAACAAAGCGTGCCTGAGTGCCTGAGTGTTTGCCATCTCCATGCAGAATCGCCAAGCGGTGGAGCACGGGCACGAAAATAGAGATGGGTGGTTGAATGTAAGTAGCAGTTGGAGGTCGAGCAATCTTGAAATCCTTTTAAACCATCAAGAGGTCATCATTATTCGCACTGTGACTTATAAACTTCCCCGTGATTGGCTGTGCCTTCTGCAACATTCGTCGGCCATGAATGTCTGACGGAGGCACTGCTAAGGCACGATAGGTCACAATAGCAGATAATACATCTGTGCAGATTGACTTGAGTGATGTCGCATTATCTTCGATGACAGAGCACACTGCATAACCAGAACGGTCACTTGAGCTGTCAAATAGATGTTCATCTCCTCAGCCGCCTCGCTGAGATCCAGCTGAGATCCAGCTGAGATCCAGCTGAGATCCAGCTGAGATCCGAAATCCCCATCAAGAGACGAGCAACTACGCAAACGATGAGGTTTCGAAGCAAATGAGTCGTCGATACGGTGACCAGAGCAGGTGTGGCAGAAGGGTGGGCTTCGGACGGCTGTCCGTTCACGTGGCGGAAGAAGACCGTCGTCGTTCACCGAGGGCCCCGTAAGGTCGCCGAGCCGGCTTTTCCTTTTTACCCACGTCGGACGGAAACCGCGCGAGGGGAACCCGATAACCCAACGGCACCCCGGGGGAAGCTTAAAACGGTTCTGATTGGCAGGACCAAGCGGGGCTCCCTTCCCATCCCGGGCTCCAGGGGCAGGCAGGGTGTATGCAAAACCATTTAAGCCCGTGCGGAACAGGGTGTCGGTTTCTCATGTCACGCATGGGAGCGCCTCTATTTTCCCCTCCGTTTTATTTTCTTGTCGGTCTGCGCTGTCTCTGGATGTCTCCGGATCGGTTTCAGAGGAAGTGGAGGGCGATCTTTCCGCACGTGTTCGGCGGGGGGGGGGGGGGGGAGGAAGCTATAGCACTCGGCCCTTTGATTCTGAGAACGTTGGTAGCCCCGGACGGTTTGGCGGCAGTGAAAGGTCCCCCACGTCAATCATTTCGGTCCCACCTCTTGTTATTCCTCCCGGCGTCCTCGTCCGCTTCCTGCGGAGATTCTGACGACCCCGCCCGCGCCGCCCCCGCGGCTCGACAGACTGGACTCTTTTTGAAAAGAGAGGAAGAATAACAGCCCTCCACCACCCCCTGTCTTCATCTCTGACACCGTCCGTCACCCGCTGCTCCTCCCCCCCAAGCTGTTTTCTCTCCAAATACTGATTAGACTTCAGGTTTCACATGCAGTTATAGACTAAACTGACACCGATATCAACGTCTTTTGACAAATGAGGTCTGTGTTCAGAGAGGTGGCACCTCAGATTTTTCCCCTCAGTTGCTATTCCCCCCCTGCAATTGTCCACAGTCACCACTAGATGTCACCAACACCGTTGTACATGGAACGGACAGGAAGGAATTCTCCTTCCGAGTCAATCTGCGGTCCACATGGCGAGTCGCTGTCCTTTACTCCCAGAGGGCCATCTGATATTGTGTGATTTTTAACAGACAAGGATAAAGCAGAGCCTTCCGATAGCGAGGGGAGTGTCTGTTTGTTATGGGCCCTCTGTGTCCCGTAAAAAGTCTCAAGTGTTCCCAGTGCCGCAGCACGCTTCCTGGCCTGCGGAAGACTCAATGGAAAGATGGATCCTTAATAAGGTTTGGGAGTACTGGGCTATTGACCCATTTTTTTTTTTTTTTGATGCAACGAACGACAAAATGGCTGATCTAAACAGCGGCTCTACGGGCGATCATTTAAAGCAGTCCCTGCTTTTCTTGCCCTCTCTTAAGTCTGTCCTTCCGATCACAAAAGGCTCACGGCAAAAATGTGCTGCGGTGCGCCCCGTGAATAACCAAACGGATTAAGCATGGGGTCGACTCTCTTTTTCTGTGAGCTCAGCGGCCATCGGGGTTTGGTCCCCAGTTCCTACTGGGCCTGCTGAAGAGATTTTGCGGTTGTGGCCCGTGCATGCCCCAGCCCCCGTCTGCTGCTGTCTTTGACCACTTCTATGGATGTCCACCCTCTTTGACCAGCGCTGCACTTTTGGCAGAACCGGGTCCAGTCACTTGTTTTATCATTTGAATCGATCGGTGCCAAAATCACAAAGACCTTTGACGAACCCCTATTGTATGAGGAGGAAGATAGCTTTGCATTCCAAGTCCATTACTTTTAACACTTCAGTCCAGCATTTCGGTAACTGATATGCGTTAATGTGTAATAAATCACACGCTTAAGTCACTTGGGCTGTAACTGCACTCTGCTGGATGGATGGAACTTCTATTTCTCACCTCCGGCAATGCGTGGGACACAGTCCTGGGTGATTTACTCCTCAGCCGCTTTGTTGAGTATTTGTACACATCTAGGTGGGGGCGGCGCGCCAGGAAACCTTCACTCCTACGCGACCACTCATGTCACATGTAGCCGCTGGGTGCGAGGCTCTTACATCGCTAATGTGCTCCTGAACCCTCCGTCCCAGCGGTTGACACATGCCGGTGAAGTCGTTTAACGCTGCGATGAGGGCCCGGGGCGTAGCATATCGAAACCTGTGACTTCAAGTGTTGGTGCACGTCCTCAGCCGAGCAATGGCGGCAAGAGGGTCAATTCGTCGAAAGGGTACGTGAGGTGTTTCTTGGGTCTTTGTAGCGTTCAACGCTATCCGAGCCACCGCCCTCCTCGCCAATCTGAATAGGACAGCCGGTGGAGAGCGTGAGGCCTCCACGGTGTCACACGCATCGAAAGAACATCCGTCAGCTTCGACTTCCTCAACCTTGGGATCGTGACCCAATGTCGGGTCACTTGATATGCGCACGGGGGTCATTTCAGGACATTTCTCAGACTGTTTAGAAGTAGCCTGTGCGACACTCAAATTCACATGAAAGAGTTTGAGGGGTCACGGGCCAAAAAAGAGGTTGAGAAGTTCTACTACCGAAAAAAAACACGTTCACATACGCAGGGATATCAAGAAACCACGTATTGAACATTCCATGTAAACAGGCCAATGGATGAGGCTCATACCAGGAATACCAACGTCCATGTTAATGCACTCAATGAGCGGCTGAGGTACATGTCAGGGAGCTCAAGCTATAAACGGTATTGTCCTCTTGTGCAAGTTCTCTTAATGCAACTTGAAAGATGGAGACGGGTGGGGGTGTGTGTGTGTGTGTGAGGGGATTTTTGACAGGAGGCCTGACATAAATGAGGCAGAAACGTGGCAAAGGAGAGGCTAGTAAATAGTAAACGAAAGAAAAAAAAAAAAGGTCAGGGCCAGAGCCATGGCCAATAAGTTGGCCCAGAGCTTGAAATCATCATCAATGGCCCAGGCTCCTCCTGCTAGCATGCTATAGTGTCCTTGAGCAAGACACTTAACCCCTAATTGCTCCTGATGGCTGCGTCCGTCGGTGTTTGAACAATTGTAAGTCGCTTTGGATAAAAGCGTCTGATAAATGACTAAAATGTAAAATGTAAATGTACAGACATACACACACACAGAAGCATTCTCACCAACAGTACGAGCCCACACAGAAGACGTGATCCGGTGTGTGTGTGGGCTGTCCCTCACTGTGTGTGTTTCTGTGTGTTTTCCTGTGTGTGTGTATGCGTAATCCCATAACACCGCACCCAGCAGCACCACCTTTACGTCTTGATTCGTGCAAGATGAGCCATTTCTTCCTCCGCTGTGCTTTAGGCGAAGCAACTCTGCAACCGCATGTGCGTCCCTGCGTATTTAAATTAGTCTGTGTTTCTGTGGGAGGGCGTGTGCGACCGGGGGACGTATCAATGAGCCAGGGATTTATAAAAAAAATAAAATAAAAAATTCACTTGCGATGCACTTCCCCTCCCCTGCTGCTCCCGCTTTCCCCTTGACCGGCAGTGTTTATGAAGCGCTGCTTGTCCACGGCTTGCTGAGTTTTCACAGGTCCGCTTCGTTTGCTCGCCACTCTCCCCCTTGACGGATAAAGTTTCCCCCGTTCCTCCAGGAATAGACAAATTGATGGACGAATACAGGCCAGGAATAAGGTGTGTGTGTGTGTGTGTGTGTGTGTGTGTGTGTGTGTGTGTGTGTGTGTGTGTGTGTGTGTGTGTGTGTGTGTGTGTGTGTGTGTGTGTGTGTGTGTGTGTGTGTGTGTGTGTGTGTGTGTGTGTGTGTGTGTGTGCGCGCAGGAAGCAAGCTGGATGCTTGACGCAACTGAAAGAAGATGTGTTCGTAAACACTCACAGTCATTTGTGAAGGTGCTGTCAACACAGTGCTCCGACGCTGCACAGCACGCACCGTCATAAGGAGAAGACAGTCATATCAAACAAATAGCAAAGAAAAGCAACTTGATTTCTGCCTTTTTGGCTCTGTTACGAACACATCTAACAATGTGGGGAGGGTGGGGGTCGCACAAAATTAGTGGTGCTGGCTCCAAAATCATAAGAAAAGGGAAAAAAGTTGAATATTTGCCACACAATCGAATTGCTGTTGTCCTGAGAGTTTTGGGACCAAAACCACCAGTCATGGGCCAATAAAGGTTGAGAACGCCTGTTTGAGTAATGGCCCGTACAGGACCTGGAGTGGGTATTGGCAGCGAAAAAAGCAGCATCTGTGCTTCCCTCGTACATACTTCCCTCATGCTTGCGGAGCTATTTCGCTCAGACAACTTGAACGCTTCCACAGCCCGAAGCTAGGTTTAGGGAGCAAGGGAGCGTATGACGCAAATGACATCGCCAGGGCACGGTGCCACGGCGCGCAGGGTCCTGCTTTTATGTGCCGGGCCAATTTTAGCAGCCAGTCCCTCCTGCCCTACCTGCCTTGCTTCCTGCTTTCCTGGCTGGATGCTTGCTGCGTCGCTGCGCTCCATCCACCTACCCTGCATCCACCTGTTGGGCTACTCTTCTATACAGAGGGGAATTCAAGCTCATCACTCCATACTACACGATATATATTTCTAGCTCATTAAGTATGGCTACTTAGCAGGGAGTGATGAGCAGTAGAGCCCAAACGCCGACGCCAAACGACGCTAAATAAATAAAGACAATTTAAAAACAAATCTCAGAGTTGTCTAATATCCGTCAGACTGTGTGAGAGCCAATATTTCAATCCATGAAATGGTGGTCAAACACCAAAAAAAGGAACAACGGAGAGCATAAACACTGTTTACAATACCGCAGTGAACCTCGCTGACGTGCGCACACACATACACACACACACACTGTGGCTGATCTAACCATCTACTTATGTCGGCCTACATTCTTGTTCTCCCTGCAGGGCTCCATGGCATAAAACTCTGGCCCGAGACGGTGCCCGGCCCCCCGGTGAGAGGAGCTAGCACCGACGCCCCGTCCCAGTCCTCCGCAGCCCGGAGAGGAAGCCAGGAGGCCGCCAGCGGGAGCCAGCAGCAGCCATGCCCGCCCTGGCTACCTCGGCAGGCCACGAGCCAGGTAGAAACCCCTTTCGAGGGTCCGGGGGCCTCATAGACCGCGTTATCGACCGGAGGCGTCGATCATTGTCAACGCTGCTGACCAGGGAAATACAATACAGTAATTTCCCAGTGGACAAAACCTTCACGGAGCGCTAGCCAGCGACGGGACTAGCACGTACTTTGAGGTCAGGTTAGCAGAGCGGATCGAGCACGGACAAAGCAACTCAAATTTTTTTCCCTCTCTCATGAATTGGCCGTTGCCATTATGGCAAGTCCCGTCTTCAACCAGATATCTTCTCCAAACTCCCGGGATAGCATGCAGCGGTATTACAAGTCCCCAACAATACCCTTTTTAACCATTTTTTGTGCGTTACCAAGCTCTGTTCCGCTGAGCTCCACGTCGGAGCAGGTTTGTCGGAGAAAGCAGTTCAAAGCAACCGTTTGGGTCGGTTGGATTGGGTCGCTATGTCAACCTTGATTCGGGCATACAGGGGCGATCCGCACCTCAAGTTGGATCGCCATTCGGAATCAGTTGGCGAACGCTCCGCCGCCATCTTTCCTGAGCTGGACGGATCTGGTTAAATAGAATCACACTGTGGTGAGTCTCCCCTCGCTCAGCAGAAGGGGAAAACAGGCTCTCCTCCCCTGGCATCTTGAGCCCTTCCAATAACAATTGACCCTGTTTTGAATGGGCCCGGTCCTATTCACACACGGATCTCGCACACACAGAAAGAAGGAACTTAAAATATATAAAAACTCCTTTTTCCAGTCCCGGCTGTGAGTGAGTCTCTCCTGACTGCAGTCCGTCCTGGGTTCGATGATTGCTGCCATATCAGGGCTCTCCCGAACATCTGCAACACAATCTATTTTCTCTTTTGCAAAATAGCTAGCATACCGCGAGCAAATTTACCGCTAAACAAAACGAGCCCGGCATTAAGTGCAAAGATTAATGTCTGCAGCATCCCCCCCCCGCCCTCTCTTTGTCTCTTTCTCTCTCTCTCTCTCTCTCTCTCTGTCATTTTCTTTCTCATTCTCTCTCACTCTCATCCTCCATCCATCCATCCGTCCCCCTGCCGTGTTACGAGCGGAGTGTCTGGATAATAGCGTGATGTCAGAGCGGGGATCATGTCAGGGCTGTCGACACCCCGGCGGCTGCCAGGGATCGCGACCTCTCCCATCAGGAACACTGTCCTCCTCTCCGTTTGGTTTAATGGCCCGCTACGTCATTACACACACACACACACACACACACACACACACACACACACACGTTCATCCACACACACACTTTCATCCATACACACAGGACCCATTCCCAATCCATCAAGCCGGGGAGCAAGGGGACAGAGGGAGGGCAGACCTATAGTCCGGCTCTCTGATGGATAAAGAGTGTGTGCGTCCAGACTTTTATTATTTTTTTATTTTTTTATTTTACTACGTAGCCCCCATTGTGGAAATTCGTACAGACAAAAGTAGAAAGCCAGACCGTCAATTACGATTAGAGTCATTTCAGGCAATTACGGGCCAGCGGCTCAGGTTTCCAAATAAAACATATAAAGGGCTCGTTCCTTTCAGCCCATCTCTCGCGCTTCCTCCCTTGATGGTCCTGTGCATACGTATGTGTGTGTGTGTGTGCGTGTTTTGTGTGTGTGCACAGGCAGGTGAGCCATTATGCACGTTATGGATGAGCCTGAGGTCACTGATCTCTGTCCTGTCTGGATGAGTCGTCTGGAGACGCCGCTTTTCTCCAGGTGTGTGTGTGTGTGTGTGTGTGTGTGTGTGTGTGTGTGTGTGTGTGTGTGTGTGTGTGTGTGTGTGTGTGTGTGTGTGTGTGTGTGTGTGTGTGTGTGTGTGTGTGTGTGTGTGTGTGTGTGTGTGTGTGTGATACACACGTACTGTATGTATATGTATGAATAACATACCATAGGAATTTAGCTAGATAAAATGTCAATATACAATGAACCTCAAAATGAACTACAAGATGGAAAACGTAGGAGAAAAAAAAATATATATATATATACAGACGACCTAAAATACACTAGAAAAATTCAACCGTGTACAATGAACCTGAATCTAAGCACACACGGGGGGTTTCATTAGAGAGATTATTCCACTTCATTCTAAAAATATTAAAAACACTAATATTCCAATTATATTGTTTAAATTAAGTCTGAATCGACTTGAAAATTGTAATTTTTATTGTTGTTAATCGTTTGGAATCCGACCATTTTCCGCTAAAATTAAATACCACATAGTCATAGTCACAAATGAATAAAAATTTTAATTTCTGTATTAGACTGAATTAGATATTTATGTAACGCACATGAGATTACATACTGAAAAGGTTTGTAGCAGCTATTTAATTGTACAAATGTCAGTATATCGCTCCTGCCCAGTGCTCCACAGCACATACTGTAATCCTGGAATAAGGTCTCCTCTTTCAGATTTCTTTCTACGCTTTCTTCCGTATCGCATTGAATCGTTGCCTTTGCCTTTGTGGACATGGACGTCAAACCGACGTAAACGACTGCGATTACGGGCGAAACGAGTGAACTCGCTTCAAAACATCCATTTGCAGAAAAACCTTTGCGGAGGCTCGGGACAGCAGAGTGTTCTCCCCGAAGGAAGCGGGGAGGTGACGAGCAAACAACAACATGACAGCCGTCACATCATCAACACTAGACGCACTCACACCCGTAAGCGCGCAGACACACACTTATGACACCTACGCACACACATACACACACACCAGAACATAAACACCAACACGTTTTTCCAGCACCAAATTTTCTGATCAAATAACTCAATTGCGACTAATAATGGGGGGATATATGCCCTCTATTAAAGGCCTGAGCGTGACACCTCATCTTGTGTATGTGTGTGTAGGTCTTAAAACGCTCATTATTGAAGTGTTGCAGAGCAAATGCAAGAGGCAGCTGGACGGAGGGAATGTTTTTTCTCTCTCTCTCTCTCTCTCTCTCTCTCTCTCTCTCTCTCTCTCTCGCCCGCCTGCCCGCCCGCCCGCCCGCCCTCGCTTTCGTATTCCCCCTCTCTCTTCTTTCTCTCTATCTCTGGCTGGCCCAAATAAACAGCAGGCCTCACCGTGAATTAAGAATCCAATAAATGTAACCAAGTAGTGAGAAAATAAACCTGTAAAACAATAAAATGTTGGAAAACTGGCCTCGAAATGTGACCGGTGGGATCGCTGGATACGGCGCGCTGGCAATTACTTTTCATACCTTTTAAGCAGATTAATGACAGCGCTTGACGTTGCTGACCCCGCACGCAATGTTTGAAGACAATTTTTACGAGGCCGTTAACCCCTCTACACACACACACACACACACACACACACACACACACACACACACACAAACACACACACACACACACATATATCCAGTTTTACAGGTCTTCCTTCTGATATCGCACACGAATCTGCACACCACACACGCAATAATTTAAGTTCTAACCAGCCTGCCTCGCAGCAGGAACATTGCTTTTCTAACTGTGCAAACATTTTGCCAGAATGATTAAGGGGATTGTGTGTCACCGATGTCAAATCACGTCACCGGTTAAGTACCCCCTCACCCCCACACAACCTGTATGATCCGGTCGCGGCCAAAGCGATTCAGCCGGCCTCTCCAAGTCTCCCCCTTTCTCCAGACAATTGCTGTCTGGTCTCCCCCACCCTTCTCCACCCCGTCTGCTTAACCCTTAAGGGGGCTTCGCTGCAGGGCCCGGTCGGTGGAGGTGGTTGCTCCGCTGCGTCCCGCGTAGGTCTCCTCAAGACGGAACAAAACAAACGCACCGTCCGACTCCCCCCGGGTCACACTGTGAGTACACAGGGACGACTCTGCTCACACGTAATGTGGGTACGATCCGCATTCCTGTTGGATGGGAGCAGAGGCACCATTTCAGCTTCAGCTGCTTCCTTTTGTCTACAGTTCAACTGGTCCCCATCTCCCTCAGCTTCCCCTCCCTCCCCCTCCTCTCCATCTTCTCTCACTTGAGGCATCTGGTTTTAGGAGATTCAGAGATCGCTCAGTTGCAGTCCGTGTCCTGGAGCGACTGCGTGGGCGTGTTGCTCTTGCTGTAAGCGAGTGTGGGTGTGTTTGCACCTGATAGCCACATTTCCTCCCTGTTTTTGTTGTTATGTGATTGTCATGTTGGCAGACTGTGCAGGAATTTCATTTTGGGGGCCAAAGACGTGAGACCTGAAAGGTATTCAAAGAGACAGCTCGACTTGAAGTCCTGTCCACACCAATTGTTCCCTGGATATCAGAGTCGTCTTAGGTTTAGCCTTAATGGGCAATGTGCGTCACCCAAAGTGTTCATTTCAATTAATTGGGTGGGAACCCAATGAATTGCTCTAACTCGCTAACATCACTGACGTGACTTTGAGCGCTTGGATCGTCTTTCAACTTGGATTCACACGTCTACAAGAGTCTCTCCATCCGCTAATCGATTGGCTTTTACAGTGTTTTATTGTCAGCTTTATGCTCTGTGGATCTCAGACCCTGGCTTCTTAAAATGTGAAGTTTTATTGGAGGAAGACATAACGTTCCTCGGGGAGCAGTCTTCCTCAGACAGATGGACGCTTATTAACGTATTTAAATACAGGTAGTGCCTATCTATAAACAAAGTTAGCAACCACTTAATACAGCTTTCTTGGAGCCTTCCATAGGGCTTCCAAAAACATTTGTTTCAGTCGTCAGCCTTCAGAGTGACTTCAGAGTGATCGAGACCTGTCCGGATCACCCTGTTCTTTTGTGATGATGACTGACCGGCTGCACGTTATCCCTGACTTGTTGTTGTAATGTTGATTTTTCATCGGGTCTCGTCTACCTCTCTATGAATTACCAGCATGGGAGATCCTTCAATCATTGGTGCAGTAAATGTAAACAGATGTGCGATGTGCTGTGCATATCAGTCCATGACGTCCATCCCCCGGTTACAGACGTAGGATCAAGATGTTGCCGAAAAGTGGACCTAGGTGTGTTATAGCAGCCCCTCACCGGAGAACTGCCTTATACCAGAAGTATAAGGCAGTTATAGGGTGTGCCGATGCACACTCGCTTTGCAGTCGTGACTTCTAAGGACCCCGATGCCCTTTATTAAGCCTGTTAAAATTTACTGTGTTATTCCAAGCCATACCTGCATGTTCTATCAGGGTTTACAACCCCCCTCGCAGCATTTAAAGATAAGGGCGGTTTAGCCTTCTGCAGCTGTGGAGGAGGTGGGCGATGCTCACATAAAGGTACACATGGAGTTCTTTTGAAGGGGGGGGAACGTTTTTACCAGAAACTCTAATGAGTTTTTGTGTGTGTGTGTGTATATGTGTGTGTTTATGCAGTGATAGTGGCTCAAATGGGACACAGATGTATAATATTTAAACACTCAGTCTCAGCAGCCGTGTGCATTTCACAGATACAAATTCCTAATAACAGCTCTATTATGGATACAACAAGAATCTACATGTCAATCTAGATTAAATCTCTCGAAGGCCAACGGTCAATTTTTCCGTTCTGATGTAAAAAAATGCAGAGCATCTGGGCTCGATTCAACAGAATGAGCGTAGTGGGAAGGCAAAGATGAAGGGGTGAGGGCGAGGGGTTCTGTGTCTGTGTTGGGAGTTGTGTGGAGAGCCTCTGGGAGCAGTCAGTGCGATTCCAGTCGTTTGCCGTTGTCCCTGGCCGGAGCTCCACCGCAGGGATCCGATACCGAAACACAAGGATTTGTTGCTACTGGATGAGCTCCCTGTTTCCAGTTACATCAGAACCAAAGTTTCCACATCGCTTCACCGAAAGAAAGGAAAAAAAATTAACGAAAAAGCAAAGACAGAGAGAGACGAACAAGAAATTTTGTTTATTTGAAAATGCAGAAGGTTCTCCCATTTCTTGTTAAGGTAGGATAATATACCCCAACTGTCCCCTTCCAAAGTACACAGACCACAAAATCGGTCACTAGCAAGGTAAGGACATGTTCACTTGCATTAGAGAGAGGCTGAAAAGAGCTCCACATGCCATAGTGAGACGGCGAGATTTAGAGCAAACCTAAGTAGCAAAGTGTTGGTAGTCATACTCCAAGGTGTTGGGCTACAGTTTTGGATGGAATACGCAGGAGCAGGGGTTCTTGCAGCCTGTTCCAGAATCTGCGCTGCTGTTCCATTGCCACAGTAAGGGGAGGTGGCAGGTCATTTAGATCTGGCTGCCTCGCCGTGGCTTCTGTGTTTTGTCTGCCATGTTACAGAAAGGCAAAGCCTAGGCATCCCTTCTTGGGCCACAGTGATCTGGGCCAAAAGCAGCCTTTCATCTCCCGAGTAGAAAGGTTTTAAAAAGCTTTCACACAGTTTCAAGGACATTCCTTTCTAGCGTCTGGGACATACCAGGCTGTCTAAGCCGTGCTCTACGATCCATCCCCCAAACTCCCTCATATCGGTTGTTCTCATCTTCTTTCTTCATTTATATACAGTAATATTCAATTCATTATCTGGGAATTCTTGGACCACATTGTTTTTGTGTTGCTTCTGTCTGGATGCAGTGCCTTCTTCCGACGACCGAGCGGCCCCTGTCGGGAAATTGCGACATAATTATTACAAAACCCGACGACTCCTCAGGTGGTCGATAGAGCCCACAATATATATGCATTCAATTAGGCTGATTAGAACTGTTACTCATTTCCCCCGAGATCTGTTTGCAATGTGCTGACAACCCTTTGAAGTGTAAAAGTGTGTGACGAAGCGTGAAGGATGGGTCAGACAGTGATGATGTAATGTTCATCATGTTAAGCAAGAATAAATCTTTCCTGAAACGCTTGGTTTATCCAGAATTTCAGGTGAAGCGTTTTTTTTTTTTTTTTTTCTTTTAAAGGTCTCACAACCTGGAGTCTACTATACTCCCACGAACGGCTTATGATTTTGATGCAAACCAGGGATAATTTTTTTTTTTTAGGCCCTGAAATGGCATGCATCCGGAGTTCCACCGGCAAGAGTATATGGTTCTAGGGATGGTTGAATGCACCTGGACTGTCCTGCAGCACTTGGTGAAATCATTTTTCCCTGCCGAGCAGCCTTGACGAACATTTTGCAAAAGAGAAAATCTTCAAGGAGCAAGGCATTGATATATCATTGAGGGTGATAATGAGGGAGCGTCAGTCCCCTGACCTCTGTTTTAATGTGGTAAGGCCTCTGGAGCTCGTAATGGGCAGGTTTGAGTGGAGCAAGGACCCCTCCTGCTAGGTCCCTGGGCCAAGCCTTCTACAGTATATGACCTCTTTCCGCAGTCCACCGCCGTATCCCGTGTGGAACACTGCTGGATTGATTGTTCATTGTGCTCGGCCACGAATCATAAATTAAGCTCGGTTAATCTGTCGCGTATTCCTGTGGCTCCTCAGTTCAACTGTCACTTCCACCCGTTCGATTGATGAAAAAAGGGGAGTCACATGCTATCACACGGTCATTGATATTGGCACATGATCCCTGTTTTATAGGGGAAGCAGTAACAGGCTGACACACAAAGTGGCATAGAGTACAGCCTTAAAGACAACATTTAACTATTTCACGATATATAACAATAACCAGAAGATGATATCTAGTCTCCGATCAGAATATTGATTTAGCACCCAACGTAGAGCGTATTAAATATGGGGCACAAGGTTAGGTCATATGAACACAATACAACTCATACCACACTGCTGCAAACAAGGGCCCTTGAAAACACTGGTCTTATTCTGTCCACATCTGTCTCGGCCTGGTCCAAGCAAGATCGAGAACCCTCCTCCTCCTCCTGTCTAGTGTTTCTCCCTATGGACAACAAAAGGTGTTTACATAAGTGCAGGAATTATCATCACTATAAAAGAGCTTTTCAGACTGTCGAGGAAAATCATCAATCTCCATTATTTTTAATGGTGCTTCTTTCCATCTTCAGCGTTGGTGTCGTCATGCTTCCTGTCTGTGAACTCAGACTTTTTACTTCAGACGTTTCTGATGCTTGATTGATGGCACGCTATTGTCAATCCAAACCCTCCACCCCTTCATCCCTGTCTTCGTCTCCCCCGGTGCAATTCTCATATCCTCAGGCGCCCTTCTCTTCTTCCCCCTCAGCAGATGAAGGGAGTAAATCAGACTTTGAGTGGATTAGGCTACACAATCTACAGCTGCTTCTGCTCCTGCCTTCCCTCTGTCAGCCACCTTTTTTTTTTTTTTTTTTTTCTCCCCCCCCAAACATAGACAGCCCTGAAACATGTTCACAGAGCAGCATCTGAAATACTGACCTGCTACAAGGGCTCCCAAATGTTGTCACAATCCCCACCCCCTGCACCCGAATCCTATGAGTCTCACACATTTTGCTCTCGATAAATTAGCTGATAGATATAAAAGGGAGGAATAATAATTTATTTGACACCTGGGAGACTGGCAGGGGGGAGTAAAGGCAGAGGAAACCAAACTGGGCCCCTCGTTCATTTCCCCTATTCCTTTCAGATGAACACGTTCATTTTTGCCAGACGTGCGCTCTGTCCTTCTGCGTGCACTTGAAAAAACAACCTAGAAATTCCCTAAAAATTATGGACTCCCTGATAAATTTCTCTCCCAGCAGGCTAGTTGTCTTTCCCTGGCGTGGCGCGTACTTAAACAGTGCCAAAAGAGTTCACCATCTAATGACGGCGGGGTCATATTTTACAACCCTGTGAACTCTGTTGCTGCTAGATTAGCCCGTGTCATTTCCTCAACTTGCTCCTCAGTGCAAAAATCCCACCCCAAGTTGTTGACCTCTGTGATCATGTTTAATGCCTTTCGTTGTCTGGGCCTTTTTTTTTTTCTATGTGTTCATTAAAGGCATCAATGGGAAAAAAAAAAGTTATTTTCTCAAACCACTCTGGAGATGTGGGCGTCAGAGGGGAAGTGCTGTTTTGTAGTTAGTGCGGTTACTCCTCTGGTATGGGAAGCCTGGAGGGGCCCCGGCTCCTCCGATCTTCTCGGAGGATGCTTTTGGGTTGTTTTTTTTGCACAACATCACACTGGACTTGATGCAGTATGAGTTGGGGCTGGCCAAAGACCTTGGCCACAACACAATCTAGTGGTCTGCCGGAGTGCACTGCCAGGTCCACGATACACACCCACCGCACGAGAGCATCCGTTACAGCCAGGCCAATGCAAACCGAACCGAGCCAGGCAGGACCCTCAGGAAACATGGGTCCACCCTGTAGTGGTGAAGGGTTGGGCCAACGTGCCCCCCTCCCTTCCCTTGCTGTGTCTTGCAATCTCTTTGTCTGATGGTCTCTACAACTTGTCTTTCTGCTGGAGCTGTCCACAGAGAGCAGCTACACAGCCATTATGGGTTTCTTGTTTTCGTTTCCCTCCGTCTCTCTCGCTCTCTCGCTTTCTCTTACCTCCCTTTTCCCTCGCTGCTTGTCCTGCCATACATACTTACATTTAATTTCGGCTTTGCATGACCCGTGTTTAGTTCTTGGCTTCTGAACCCTCCTTTCTGTCTTCAACTGGGTTTTCTGTGGGTCACTAGGTTCAGGCTGACACACTGACCTTGGAGGGCCGGGAGCATCCCTTAATCCATTATATTGTTTTCCATCTCCTGCTCCTACTCGCCAACAGATACAGGCACTAAAGCCATTGCAATGGTGACCTGCATGTGTGCCACATGTCAGATTGTTTTTTCTTCAGTGAATCTCGCTCCTGTTTCGATCACAACGTATTAATTCCAGCGAGTTAGGACAGGATGCCACTACTGTACCTCCTTTGGGTCTATTCCATAGTTTTCCGTGGATCGAAACACCACCGCAAAACGAGAACCGGTGTTAAAAGTGAGTGTTAAGTTGATATGACGTGCTTTCTGTCAGTCAGTAAATCAGCAGCAGTCAGAAGCCCTCCCCAACATGAAGCCTGGCTAGTCGAGCCCTTGCTGCACAGTCAGTCTTAAGGGCCGGTTTTACCTTCACGTGTGGTCGTTCCCGGACGGCGCACATTGTCCATTGCGGTATTCTGAGAAACCATGGCTGCAGGCAGGGCACTGTAGCTTATTTATATCGAGGAGGAATCGCTGTTCATGGTGGTTAAACTGACAAAAGTGGCAAATAATGAGACTGTACCGTCTGTCTGCCTGTTCCATGCAGAGACAGGAGAGGGGGGTCAAGTCACAGGGGCAACAGCGATTTTGCGATCAGACGCACGTGGAGAGCCCCGTTGTGCATTACACGTACCCCGTTGGGGGTCTCCCCATGCTGACACTGGACAATTTTCATTATTATCAAATCCAAATAGCGTCACTCTAACTGCGTGCGGCTATTAGCGCCGGTGTTTGTTAATCAGACACTATTTGCAATGAGGCTCATTTGCGTAGAAAGGGGCCAATTTTGCACCAAATGTAAGAATAATACCTAATTTAAAAATGCACAAATAGCACCGGTGCAGTGAGGTGCTTATTGCATGGCAGCACAGTTAGCGTTGCATTTCAGTGTTTTGGAGGTTGCTTTGTGAATTTCGGATTTTTGTGTGAATCTCGCTTTTTCTGTTAATTGTGCCAGTTTAGCGGCCGTGAAAGCTGGGAAATCCTATTGTGAATTCGCCCCATAATTTGGAATTATTCTCCCTCATTGGAAGATTGTCTTCCAAGAAACTGCACATAAATAACAATAAAAACATTACCTTTTATTTGTAAACTAAACTTTATAACGACCCAGTTCATTTACAATAAAATCACCAAACCTTTGCGTATACTATTTGGTCTCTGCATCAAAAAGTAATTTGTAGATTTTGAATTTCACATCGGACTTGTACTGCTGGATCAATTTTGGCCAACACATCAGAAATACTTTATAATAACTCTGATCTCCCATCGCTTCCAATGCATTTCCAGGGAACTCCGCTTGCGCCAAGTCACACAATCTCGGAGGTGCAACTTCTAGCAGGACCCCACGCGCCCTGGCACCACCCCCTGGTGATGTAATTTGCATCATACGCTCCCTTGACTTTGAATTTCACATCTGACTTGTGCTGCGGCTCAATTTTGGCCGACATATCAGAAATAAAACAGCAAAGCGCTGATCTCCCATCGCTTCCACTGCAAATTCTTCCAGGGAACGCTCCTCGCGCCAAGTCCCAAAATCTAGGACCTACTGTCCGCCATCTTGCGCCGTGACATCACAAAGGTCCAAAAGTGCCCTGGTGCCAGCACCTGATGTCGACGGCGGCGTCTGATGCCTCGCTCTGCGCTTGCGGCAAGCGCAAACCAGGCTTTAGCGGCCAGCGCGCGGTGGCTGTAACCCAACCAGCCAGTCATTCATTCAACCAGCCAGCCAACTTCAACAATTGTTTTCAGTCATTCTCACCTATGAATTGTTAAAAATTTCCTCACAGTCACAATCTTCCTCATTCTCCCCCCACCCCCACATGCTATTAGAAAGTTATACAACTGGCTCAAGTTTGTTGTGACGTTTCGATGACTTACCCTGTGTGGATGTGTTTGGAATTTACTTTGGATGATCGGAGAAACCTCAGAGGCTATTTTGACTGTGTGGTTGGCCTGGCGAGTTGAGTCTTAAGGTGGGCTGACGGGACGGGACATTTTTATGATGAATTACTTAAAGCGGCTGCTGGGGGGGCGGGGGGTGAGGGGGTTGGGGCTGAGGGCACATAATGTATGAAATCCAGTTTGAGTGCACTCTGTGGGAGCTTTAGCTTTAATCTACCCTCCTGGTTGAGTGAATCATGGCTTGGGCCAGAGTGCCAGAGTGGAGCAACAAACACCAAAAGCCTGCTACTACTCTTCTAAAGCTGTGCTCCAGGAATCTGTTGCACTTGGAAGACTCCACGGTCACTTGCTGGTTTTGTTCTCCTTCTCCAAGTTCTCCACCTCCCCTCCACTTAATCTTGAAGCCATCAGTTCCCCTGTCTGCTTCTCTTTAAATAAAAATGTAAAATATTCAGACCCTTTTTTTTTTTTAAAGCAGAATTAGAAGTTTCACAGTGCCTTGTGGATTTGAGTGTGTGTATTTTTCGAGGATGTTCAGATAGTGTGGTGGGGATACTGATCTGTGCACCATGTTTCCCTCACCGTTACCAGCCTAGATTTTGTTATTTTCACATTGTGCCTTATCGGCCTGGATAATCACCATTATGGAGTTTGATATTTAGTATTTTGTACAGTGCTTGTTATTTTTTGTATTTACTTTGCTGAGATGATGATGAGGAGTAAGTATTTCATGGCTACGGTGACGGTGATTGCTCGTGTCATGCACATGACAAGTAAACTACTTGAACTTGAACTATGTAAATGTCTCTAATTTAATGTTCAGCCCAGTTTTAACTACGTTTGGTAGTTTTAAAACTTCAATTCAATGCAGCCTAGTTTGTTTTTTCACTTACAGTTCCCAAAATTTCCCAACGTAACCCAACAATACAGAAACTGCTCTTCATCAAACACCCTAGAAATGAACGTATGAAACTGTCCATTTTGTGAGGGCTTCAGTTTGGGATGGTGATGTTCCATGAACAACAGGAAAGCCTGAGATAATAGCAGGAAGTAGAAATAGAGGAAATAACTTATCGCCCATTTGCTTTGTATCTGTGTGCGGGATTGTGTATTTGTGAGGCTTTGTTAGACAAAAAAAGAAAGTACGAAATCTTCAGTCTCTTCGTAAGATCATAGTCGTTTATAATCTAGCAGTGTCTTGCATCGCTCGTATATGTGTACAGGCCTGTGGGTGTGTATTTGTGAGTGTATGTGTACGTATATATATCCATGTACTTTTCTGTGCATCTGTCTGGGTCTCCTGTGTGTGTATGCAAGTGATATGTTTTTGTGTGTTCACAGCAGTTGGCCAAACCCTCTGTTTCCGCTTCCCCTTGCCCAGGTCTGTATGAGCTGCTGGCAGCGCTGCCCTCCCAGCTCCAGCCCCATGTCAGCGAGCCTGAGGACAGAACCTTCCTGCAGAATATGTTCGGGGAGAGGAGCCTCCACTCTCTAGTCAAGGTAAACAATAAAAACAAATGCACATTTCTCTTTTAAAAAGCTTGTGGGAAGTGAATGTTGATATTATGTTTTATTGCTGAGCCTCTCACCCTATGGTAAAGCTGAGGTTCCCTATTTTTTAACCCAGGTCTTGGGTTGATTGTTTATTTCCATAATTTATAACTCTTTTCAGCACAAATTATTCGAAAGCTTTACTATTGAGAAACACTTTGCTTAAGCCCCAATGGGACTGTAAAAAATGTTAAGGCTTTAAAAAAAAAATCTATATAGGAAACTCACTATATTGTCAGACGCTAAACTGGCGGTCTTTACATGTGACAAACTTTGCATCTTATCAGGTTTTCTGTGATTTACTGACTCTTTTGCACTTGTGCAAATCCGCTCTTTTGGCTCCATCTGGCTAATGCAAGAGAGAAGAAACGGGAAGTTCCGCCTCTTCCTACTGGCAAAAAGTTATTTTAAATAAAATGTGATATTACTGTTATTCAAAACATATCCAAAAATACACTGAGATGCGCGACTGTAATGGGAGGTTCCTGTTTCCTAAAATGCCTAAAATATTGCCCCGATGGACTGCATTGAAGCCCAGTGAGAGGCTCCTCAATAGTAAAGCCCTCAGTGGGTTTTTGCTGTGAACAGTTATAAATGATGGGTCCCAACATTTCAATCAGGCCTGGTTGAAAAACAGCAAACCCATCCTTTAATGCCCTTTCTTTGTTGGTCTATCTGAGACTCTCGCCAATATCATTCTCTTTCTCTGTCTTTCTGTCCCTCCATCCATCCATCCCTTGCATTGAGTTTATCTTTCGCTTAGATTTGCAAGCATTGAAGCGCGCGCACACACACACACACACACACACACACACACACACACACACACACACACACACACACACACACACACACACACACACACACACACACACACACACACACACACACACACACACAGACGCCTGCACCTTTCTCACTGCCATTCTGCCGCTGTGTTCCTTATCACATTACCCTTCCATCGGATCCCATTCATACTCCCAACATGAAGTTTTATTAGCATTCAGTCCCCCCATAACTCCTCTCTTGCTTGCTCCTCTGCTAGTGTGAATGTGCTTCCCACAGGAAGTCTTTGGCTGTGGCCTGATTCCTGCCCATTTAACTAGATAGCTAAGGTTAAGGAAAGGATGAGCACACCTGATATCTCTATGCTCTGGCAAACAGAATCATCGTGGTGCTAATGAGCGAACCACATGCCGTCTGCATGTCTGCTGCACGTATTTCAGCCCTACATAGAACGACAAAATGAGGAAGAATGGGCTTTAGGCCTCGTGAAGTTGTTTTTGTTTGTTGTGCTTTTATTGAATTGAATAAGCTAAGTGCCAAATTATTGAGCACTCCCAAAAGGTTGCTACTGCAACTGCTGGGAAAACCTATTCATTTACCATTTCAACATGATCGTATCATTTGTTTCTGGCCTTTCTCCCACCCAATTTCCAGGCGTAATAGAGTGTTTTATCATGCCCGAACATTTTAAATTACCCACCTGTTGGTGGTCTCCCTCCATCGTAGCTGCTTATTTCAGACACGATTGAGAAAAATGGACATAATTTCCCCCCTCCCTTTTTTTTTTTTTTTCCCTGTGCTGGCATGTTTGTTCAGGACCCAGGGTCGTAACGCACCAGAACGAGCGTGTAGAAACACCCGATTCACGGCATACCATAGACACTGAACTAAAGACCGGAGGTCGGTTCTCTGTGAAACCAGAAGGGTTTCATTTGGTGCCTGGCTTGTTATGGATGGCCAAAGAATAAGGGCTCTATAAGACAGATAATGATGGGCAGGGCCTGTGCTAGTTCAGGCTCTTATTCTCGTCAGCCACAAAGAAAACACACTGCATACTGTTGCGGCAGCTAGAATGATGTTAATAGAGGTGGCATTATGTTTCGAGGTGTTTAGCCAGGCCCTCTGGTAGGAGCACCCAGACTTCACCTGGTCTGTAAACGGTCTGTGATTATAGCTAATATTCATTTATTTCTTATGTTTTTCAATTTATAGCATGCTTGGCCATATTTACATAGCAAATGAGAGATAGCTGAGAGCAGTGGTTCTGAACTGGTCTAACCTCAGGATCGTGGTTTAATTTGTCCAAACTCCAAACATAATTTGAGGATTTGAACCATTCCAATTCCTTTCACAAAATGAAATAGTGCAGTGATCTGGAATTCTTGCAGCGCCCTTAAAAACACAAAACAAAAAGTGCAATAAAGGCAAAACCCCAAATATATGGTACATACTGTATATAGTAGAAAAAAAAATCCTCAGCTTCCAAAATACTATTTTATTGAGAGATTAATACAATACAATTAAACCTAATGATAACATCAGGGAAATAACAGCTTCAGCACTGAATTGCTTGGCTTTGACAGACAGTATATGCCGTGGTCTGCTCAAAATAGACCCGCGACCCAGTTTTGGACTGGGACCCACCAGTCGAGAACGACTAGATGAGCGGATAGGCTATCCCAGTGCAGTTCAATGTGGATTGTGTTTTGCATTATTTACCAGTGCAAATACGCCTGAATACATGTTCATCTCTGAGGTTCCAAGTTTAAAGCTCATATTTTGCCTCCGGAACACGTTCCATCAGTAAAGTATCCAGTTTTTTTTATGTATGATTAATTGAGGTAAGATAATATAAAACTTTTATAATCCCAGAGGGAAATTCAGGAACTATTAGGATGGATAAAGACGAGAGGATGTGATAAAGCAACGGGGAGAATAAGATGGATAGCAAGCAGACGGCAGGATAGGACTGACCCTGTGTGCAGCACTGATGAGGCAATGTGTGAAGACCTGCACTCTATGCCACAACTTCTGTGATAGCGGCTATACACATGGGAAAAGGTCCAAGGAGGGTTTGGAAGTGATTTTCCTCTTTCTCCGTCCAACTCCTCTTTCCCCCAAACACTTTTTTAGGAGAGAGCGAACCAATTTAATGATTTCAATAACCGTAACCGAGAGATGACATTTCAGACGAATGTCTTTGCGTTCCCTTTGTGCGCACCTGTGTTTCTCTCGTGCTCCCCTCCGATGATTTATCGTCTCAGATAAGGGAAGGCCATGGCACACTTCAGCTGCAATTCAATAAATATCAGCCTCGGTCTCCAGGCCGTTGCGAGCCAATCCACTTCTACCGCTACTGTAGTCATTTCAAAATGATCCAAGCCATTTTGCAGAATTTATCCCCTGGGTGAAGTTGAGTCATAATGCGAATGGCAAGTCCTGAGAGCCCTAAAACGGTCAAATGCATCACGGTAACATTAAAGTGCACCTTTTGTACCGAGATACGGCTTTTAATTGGACCCATTTTCTCATTCCCCACCATCCTACTTTCGAGTCCAGGGAAAACGGAGCTGCTTTTAGCGTCTCTTATCATTAGCATGGCGGCCTAAACGGAGAGGTTCCCCGAGCCAACTCAAGACAGGCTGAATTGTGTGTTTCCTCTACTTTCTACTTGGTACCAAGATGTGAGCCAGCCTGTCAGCTCAGGAAGCCAAACGGAGAGACGGGCAGACACAGGAGACACACAGAGTACAGAACAACCGTCTCGCCTTTCAGCGGAGCCCGGCAGACAGACGGGGAGCGCTCAGGTGAACATGGCTAACGTCAGTGGCACACCGTTAATAAAATCCTTAATCGTCCCTTTCCTCTCGAGCCCCACCACCAAGCCTCCGCAGATTCCACCACCTCCGCAAGGCCGCCGGGCCAGTACTTTGGTGCCGGCTAAACAGCAGATAGAAAACACACACATCATGTTAATCTGACAGGCTCAGCGGCCTAGGTCGCTCATATGGAAACACTCAGGCCTCACCTGGGTAATTATGGAGCATCGTTTGCTGGTCAGCCTGTCTGGGGAGAAGGAGATGGATCGGAGGAGGAGGTGTCAGAGACGGAGAGGGAAGAAGAGAAAGAGTGGGAGTAGAAAGCGCGGGGCCCACTGCAGACTCGACCAGACACCTCTCTCCCCTGTCTCTCTTCATCTGCCCTCGTCAGACAAGGCCGGAAGAGTCCCGAGTCGCTGCTAATCTGATTATGCCAGAGAGATGAAACAAATATTTTCTAATATCGTCTTTCAGCGGGGGGCCCCCGGGGCCCGTATAGGAAGGCTCGGCTCGGCTGACTTTTCATCGCCGCCGTGTCGGGCCCGATGTGGAACCAAATGCAAACAGCAGTGCGTACAGCAATCGCGGGTTTAAATGACACAGACACTTCCCCTCCTTTCAATTAAGGAGAGTGACTCATGTGTGCTTTTTATGAATTCCACCGCACTCACTGTTCCGCTGCCAAGTTCCTGCTCCACAAAAGCCACAGGAAATATAATACAACTTTCAATTTCCACCTGCCTCAGGTGTGGGACTCCGTCAAGACCAACTTTCTGTCAGCAGGCCCTCGGCCATGGGCCCCAGAGCTCTCTCATTTGTGGTCACTGACTTTTTCCTTTTGTTTTTCCTTTAATTTAGCTCTACTTGGATGCTAATAGGTACAGTGCAGCCACCTTGTTACCCGGAGTTATTTAAATCGGCTCGGTCTTTTCCTCAAATACCCCAGCCTTCAAGTTACATAAGCAAATTATTGTGGCCAAATCAAATGTTGGATTTTATTCTTTGGAGTTTTATTATATGATGAGTTGGATCATTTCTTAGTCGGGCCATTATAAATTATATATATACAGTGGGGCAAAAAAGTATTTAGTCAGCCACCAATTGTGCAAGTTCTCCCACTTAAAAAGATGAGAGAGGCCTGTTATTTTCATCATAGGTATACCTCAACTATGAGATAGAATCCAGAAAATCACATTGTCTGATTTTTAAAGAATTTATTTGCAAAAGACGGTGGAAAATAAGTATTTGGTCAATAACAAAAGTTCATCTCAATACTTTGTTATATACCCTTTGTTTGCAATGACAGAGGTCAAACGTTTTCTGTAAGTCTTCACAAGGTTTCACACACTGTTGCTGGTATTTTGGCCCATTCCTCCATGCAGATCTCCTCTAGAGCAGTGATGCTTTGGGGTTGTCGCTGGGCAACACAGACTTTCAACTCCCTCCAAAGATTTTCTATGGGGTTGAGATCTGGAGACTGGCTAGGCCACTCCAGGACCTTGAAATGCTTCTTACGAAGCCACTCCTTCGTTGCCCGGGCGGTGTGTTTGGGATCATGGTCATGCTGAAAGACCCAGCCACGTTTCATCTTCAATGCCCTTGCTGATGGAAGGAGGTTTTCACTCAAAATCTCATGATACTTGGCCCCATTCATTCTTTCCTTTACACGGATCAGTCGTCCTGGTCCCTTTGCAGAAAAACAGCCCCAAAGCATGATGTTTCCACCCCCATGCTTCACAGTAGGTATGGTGTTCTTTGGATGCAACTCAGCTTTCTTTCTCCTCCAAACACGACAAGTTGAGTTTTTACCAAAAAGTTCTATTTTGGTTTCATCTGACCATATGACATTCTCCCAATCCTCTTCTGGATCATCCAAATGCTCTCTAGCAAACTTCAGACGGGCCTGGACATGTACTGGCTTAAGCAGGGGGACATGTCTGGCACTGCAGGATTTGAGTCCCTGGCGGAGTAGTGTGTTACTGATGGTAGCCTTTGTTACTCTGGTCCCAGCTCTCTGCAGGTCATTCACTAGGTCCCCCCGTGTGGTTCTGGGATGTTTGATCACCGTTCTTGTGATAATTTTGGCCCCACGGGGTGAGATCTTGCGTTGAGCCCCAGATCGAGGGAGATTATCAGTGATCTTGTATGTCTTCCATTTTCTAATAATTGCTCCCACAGTTGATTTCTTCACAACAAGCTGCTTACCTATTGCAGATTCAGTCTTCCCACCCTGGTGCAGGTCTACAATTTTGTTTCTGGTGTCCTTTGACAGCGCTTTGGTCTTGGCCATAGTGGAGTTTGGAGTGTGACTGTTTGAGGTTGTGGACAGGTGTCTTTTATACTGATAACGAGTTCAAACAGGTGCCATTAATACAGGTAAGGAGTGGAGGACAGAGGAGCCTCTTAAAGAAAAAGTTACAGGTCTGTGAAAGCCAGAAATCTTGCTTGTTTGTAGGTGACCAAATACTTATTTTACCGAGGAATTTACCAATTAATTCATTAAAAATCCTACAATGTGATTTCCTGGATTCTTTCCTCCCATTCTGTCTCTCATAGTCGAAGTGTACCTATGATGAAAATTACAGGCCTCTCTCATCTTTTTAAGTGGGAGAACTTGCACAATTGGTGGCTGACTAAATACTTTTTTGCCCCACTGTATATAAATCAGTAAAAGCTCCGTGGTAACTAGAGATGTTCCGATACCATTTTTTTCCTTCCCACTACCAATTCCGATACCTTAATGTGTGTGTGTGTGTGTGTGTGTGTGTGTGTGTGTGTGTGTGTGTGTGTGTGTGTGTGTGTGTGTGTGTGTGTGTGTGTGTGTGTGTGTGTGTGTGTGTGTGTGTGTGTGTGTGTGTGTTTATAATTTTTTTTTAATAGCTGTATACCACTAACACTGTATGGATGTGATATGATTGCTATCATTGTTGAGGAGGAATGCCAAAGAACGTTCTTTTATTATCTAGTTTGACAGTCACTCATGACTGAAAAATTAACATCAATAAATAAATCCCTGAATAAATAACAATTCCTTTAAAAAGTGTGTGAAAATAAAGTACAGCCACAATTGAGTAGAATAAAATACGGTATTAAACCGTCGTGAAACTTAAAACTAAATAAATCTAGGAATACGTCCGGCACTGTTGCGACAGCGCAGTGTTCCGCTCCACATTAATGTTTGTGACAGTGGTTTTCTGTTGTGAAACTGTGTGGATTAAATGCATGAAGCTCTGACGACGGCTCCGGCCACAGTCGCCATTATTCGACATAACAATCATCACGTGATAAATGACGTGATATCGGATCGGTACATAGACCCGCACGCCCGCCGACGCCGCTGCCCGATCCAGTATTTTTAAGCTCCGTCGGAGGCATTTCCAAAGCTGGTATCCGTATCGGAACAAATCTAGTGGTAACAGTAATCAGGAGAGCATCCTGTGTAAGAATGGGTCGAGTTTTGCTTTGCCGTCCAGTAAGAGAGACCGAGACCGTGGAGTTTCAATCACCGAGCTCCTGGTAGACAAGCTCAGCCTATGTGGCTCCTAATCTTACCCTCGTCGTACAAGAGAAGTGCATCACCTCATTCTCCTTCCTCTCACACTCCAGCACCGAGGGATAATTAGTTGGAAGCCTCTGGCCCCACTGTAGAGACCTTCTGTGAGCTCCTGTGAGCCTCATACCCAACACGCGGCAATATAAACCGGCTAATCGTCTCTGGTGCCGGCCTCAGCCTGTAAGTCTATACTACCTCAGAGATCCACTCATACTGTCTGTGGTTAGCACGTCCTGCACCTCGGTCGCCTCTGAGATCTGTATTTATTATTTTAAGGGAACCAGAGCCCTTGTGGGGAGGTGAGCAAACACCTGCGGGCCCCTTTGTAGAAGGCAACCTCCATCCTTGGGGATAGGTGACCTCCATAGCCATCCCCCAGCCATTCTACCTTGGATAGTCTACTCTATACCCATTTAGAAAACTTGAATTATCCCAAAAAACACACATTAAGGGCTTTGACACGGTAGCAATCGTAAATTAAAGGCCATTATGGATTCGACGGTCGTTTGATACATCGATTCATCATGTCACTTATTCACAGAAAAATAAACTTACTGACACAAGCCTGACAGATATTTACGGTTTGAAAACCTCTGCCGTGTCCAACATAAATTCTTCTCCTAGCAACATTGCGTTCGGCACTTAGGCTAACCTCCAAAATATTTTTGTGAGTGTTTAATAGCGGAGCGCAGCATAAAGTCAAAAGATCATAGTCTGCATCCACAAACAAGCACCTCTGAATAGAGGTGGGCGAGCCAGACAAACAGAGGATGGATGAAGCCAAAGGCAGGGTTGTGATAAGGACAGATGGAAAAACTGAAGAAAATTCCCCTCCACAGAAGGCACTGCAGCGTGGGCTGTGAACTAATATCCTTAAAACTCTCATTATTTTACTAGTTGCGCATGCAGTAGGGAGACAAGGGCTAATAATTCACCAAACCCCTATTCTATCAGTAAAATGTCTGTATTGGTAATCAAGGAATTTCTCTTGAGTGTTCCCGCAACCATTATTCCAGGTCACTCCGGTCGACCCCTATTTCCATTTTCGTATTCCTCAGGAAAAAAATATATATATAAAGGACCCAAAGTGAAACCAGAAGGTCTTCACAATACGAAGCCAATCTTAATAGGACATGGAGCATAGGAGCAGAGTAGAAAATATGGAAAATAAGGTTTGTGGTGCCATATACTGTATTTACGACTCCCCGGTGTATCCAGAACCGCCCGAAGACATCATGCGGGCTCGCCCAATGGTTACCTGGAGTTTTAAAAGATTGCCCACCAAGATTTCTACAGTGAATCGTCTGCTACTTGAAAGTAGCAAATCGGTCTGACCCAAGAAGCCATGAATTTGTGCTGGCATTATTCCCTCAACCATATTTTAATATGGTTTTCAAACCCAGCAGCATCGATAAATCACTGGAATGACTTGCTTGTTTAATATATGCTCCCTGCCGAGTAGTTTGCTGGTGATGTTTTTATTCAGTGCAAATAAAGAAAGGTGATATTAGAAATTTGTCGACAATGTTTCAGCGTGTGTGTGTATGTGTGTGTGTGTGTGTGTGTGTGTGTGTGTGTAATGGTACTCCATACCCCAGCCAATCTTTTAATAATCAGCAGCAGTTCATAGCGTACCTCACACGTACCAAATTAATAGGTCTTCGTGGGGGAGCCCTTTCCAGGAGCTCTCCCAGGAGGACATCTATTATCTCACCAAATGATATGGCTGTCACAAACGTCTGCCCGGCTCTCGCTCTCAATCTCTCTCTCTCTCTCTCTCTCTATCTCTCTCTCTCTCTCTCACTCCCCCCCCCCCCCCTGCCCCGTCATGACATCTCTTTCTCTCATTCCCTGCATACAGCGAAGAGTCCGGCCGCCCAACCCTTGTGATCTCGGCAGCGCTCTATATTTTCTACGCTGCTCTGCAATGGAAGCCTGCAAAATTATTTTAAGATCCCAAAAAAGCTATTCCAGAACTTAAAAAAACAAATGAAAACAAATGATTCCTTTAGTGAAACCACCGGTGGTGCTGGTGGGGGAGAAGAGGCCATCGTTTTTGGTGAAATTTTGGTCATTGTAATTTGAGCCAGTGCAGTCAGTCAGTTGTTCCCTTGGCAGGGTGATGGAGAACGGTGCTGTCATCTCCAGGCTTGGGCAAAATACACTGCACACTGTCCAGTACCCAATACCCCTTCATGCCAGGGCCAAAACCGAGGTTCGACTGAGTAAAACGACCCGCTTTGTGAAAGGAGAGAGAAGCCTCACACTTTCCTTTTTCTTCTTCCTCTTTTTCTTCTTCTTCCTCAATAAATACTTCAATTGAAGGCTATTACGGCTTCAGCCATGCACGTCAGTCTGCACTTCACCTCCACATCCACAACTTTGTCCGGTCCAAGTGTTCTGGAACGGACCGAGCGATTGGGCCTGGGGGGATTAACAAATGACTTGTTACTGGATCTGCCCTCGTGACTGGATGTTGAAACAGGAGCAGAGGAAGGTCAAACCTGATCCGTCCGACATGGTGGTTTTTGGGCGGCGGACGTTAACCAGAGGCCTTGAGCCGCCCTGCAGGCCTCAGACAGTGCAAACACTATCCAGCACTGTGATATCCAGACTTCTCTCTCCATCAGTGCGCCGCTCCATCTTTTGAGCTCGCTCTCTCTTGCACGATCTGTCTCATTCTGTGCCAGAATTAAGTTCCTGTGTTGTATCTGGACGACAATTTATGAGACAGGCTTCTCTTTGTGGGCCATGCCTCAGATGATGCAAGCAGGAGACTTTCATTCACTCTCCACATGCTTAGATCATAACATTGAATTTGCTCACATGCAATAACGGTTATGACGCATTTGAATCATTTAATATGCCGGTCAGTGGTTTGTTAAAAATATCTATCTGGTCAAATGCTGCATAGTTACCATAACAGCCGTCCCAGTATTGATGAGGGCACCGGTGTCTTGAAGATGATGAAGATGGATGTTGTGTTTTTGCAGCAACCAGCCCCCTCTGGAAATGGTCTCTCGTTTCAAGCATTAACATCACCCCCAATTCATATCCACGATTCTTATCCATGTCTGTGTTTTGCTTCATTTTTTTTCTTGCTTTCCTTCTTTGGAGGTTTTGGTGTGTATTTTGACCCTACTGGGTATATTTGGAAGCAAACACAACCTGGCCGGTGGCCTCCGCCGGTGAAGAGCTCACACTGGTCCATTGTAGCATTTTTTTTTTTTTTTCTTTTGGACCCTGTGGACCCTTGAAGGTACACATTCATACATCTATTTTCTAAGTCCCTAATTCAGGGAGCTTTGCTCTATACCATTTGATTGCACTGAAACGGATTCTTTGGTCTTGTTTTGTGGAGAACAAACCTTTCTCTTCTGAGGAGCTTAGAATTTCTGTCTTTGATTTCTCTTTGAGTGTCCTGGATGCCCAAATTGCGCTCGGTACAAGCTAAGCCCTACCTGGCTGCAGCACACTGGTGTTCACTGTTACGTGGAAGCTTTTATTTATTTATTTTTATTTTCTGGCCACCTCCGCTGCTTGCCAGCAGCATTGCTCCCTCATAGTGCAGAGAAAGAGAAAGGGCTGCATTTTATTTTACTTTTTCTAAGAGTGGATAATGACTTTTAAATGTGCCACCACGTCACAGACAGACGTTTGGAAAGCATCCTGAGCTGTAAATAAAAGCATTTCAATCACGCAATTTGTTCGCAGTGTGCAGAGAGCAAAAAATTCCACAGTCGCTCAGTAAGCCGAGATGGTGGAGCAACTACCTAAGCAGATGTCACTGGGGCTGTGGTGTGTTTGGAAGCCACGGCCACTGGCAACCACGCTCTTCTCAGTTTCATTTTGTTTAAATAGAAGATATACTTCAGACAAATTAATTAACGTGGGGGTTTTTTTCTTTTATTTTTATTTTTTCAGGGTGTGGTAATTCAAGCTTGAGTGAGTATATGAAGCAGCACAGGTCAGAGATTTGTATCTTCAAATATGGTGTAGCTTCATCGCGTCATAGGCAACAGGTAACGCTGCAATTGATCAACACGCAACTCTGCAGAATCAGGACCATCAGGAGGTCTCGCTTTTTATCTCTTCTTGGGCATGTGATTTCTACTCTTAGCTCATGCTCATGGTTTCTGCAGTTCTCCGATGCGTCTTCATGGCCCTTATTTTGACAGAATTCTTGCAGGACCCATTTCTTAGCCGAGCAGACCCCCCCCCAGCCTTTTACAGACTACCTCTATGACATGTCTAATGTGCTGTGTTTTATAGGCGGGTAATGCAGGCTTTACACAGAGATTTAAACTTCAGCTCAAACCCTGAAACATGGTGGCTCCGTTGGCCAACATGAGCACTAAGCGGCCGTGATTTATTATGGGAGCCTTCCTCGGATAATTCAAGCTGACATGGTTGTACCAGTTTAAGGCCAAAAGTTGATCTGGAGTTTGGGGGCAGAGCAAGAGGTGCAAATTATGCAAAGACATTGAAGCCATAGTCCTTTTGCGTTGTTTCTCGCCGAACATTCGTAAAATCATTTCTGGATAGTGATGCTGTCGTATTTGGGTTTTTCAATGGAGTGACGTCAACCTTTGGAGCTCCATTATGTAGGGTTTCTCTCTCTGTTATGAAGGACAGATGATGACCGAAAGAGATCTCAATGAACCCACCTAGACTGGCTACAAGTGTGTTTTTCCCCCTAATCAAAACACACATATTTCAACTCGGGGTCCAAAAAACGTAGGAAAATATCCCATCAGGAATGTCATTCATTAGTGGGGACATAATCCGTTCCTGAGCACAGCATTCATTTTACATTACATTGCGCTGAGTGAAATTCCGTTGGATTCCTCCGAGCTGCCTCTGACATTGTCTTGATAACAAGTCAGTTCAAGGGCGGGGGGTGGTGGGGTGAGTAACTTTGAAGCAGATGTTTTATTGTGCGCGGCATCTGCTGCTGCTAACGAGATGACACAAAGCAAGCAGCTTTTTAGTCTCAGCGAGCGTACATCTCTGCCTGTGCCCGAGTGCACATGCTGATCTGACCCCACGGAGGGGACGACCAGCGGGACGGCCAGCTGGTCCGGTGGGCTACGCTGTCACTCTCTCCCCAGCCAGATGGCCCCAGTGTCCAGTCTTGTGCTGGAACAGCTTATAGGACATCCAGCTGGAGATCCAGGCCCGAGGCCCAGCTATCAGTCAGGCCTTTGGCTCCCCCCTTCGCCACGCCGGGCAAACGACGAGACAAGGCAAAGGGTGTAAGAAGGACGGTCGCCGCTGTCTCCTCTCTGATAGGATCTGACAGCAGCCCGAAAAATTGTCAGTGCAGCACAGCTGGCCTTTAATCACACACGGGGGAAATTGTGTTTGTGTGTATGTGCGCACGCTTATGTAAATGAATCCATCTCAACGCAGCTCCTCGCATCATTTCTGGTGTGACGGTTTAAGTGTTCTCATATGTGTGTATATAGGAGCAGAGCTGTACCCAAGTGAGGCTTACCACTTTCCATTTTACTAAGTCCCCAGACTATCAGTAGTCTAAAGTTGCAGTGCTGAGGCTGATAAGGAAGCATTTAGCCCGGCCGCGGAGGGGATTTGGAACCCTCACCTGGACACCAGGGTGTATCGAATGCATACTGGAAAACTAGATCTTTTGTACGGGTGGGCAAAGTGATCTCAAACGCTTAAGAGCCTTCTCGGAGAGTCACTTGAGATAGTCTGGAGTAACAGGGTTATGCGTATGTGGCGGAGCACGTGTGTCACTGTACGGAGTACCTGTGGGTCCGGGTGTGAGGAGTGCTGTGGATTAAAGCAAGCTGGGAATGCAGGGTCATCAGCGAGCAGGGTGGTCCCGAGCGCGAACACTCATATGCGAGCGTGCTCGCCGCTGTATATGTGCGTTTGATCCCCAGCCGCGGGGCCTCGGGTTGACCCCCCTCTCTCACTCGGTTTGTCTGACTCGCAACCTTGTCTTTTCAGATCCATGAATGTCTGCATCGCTACGAGGAGTGCAGCCCCACGCCCGTCCTGGAAAAAGCTGGGACTCTCGCCCGTGACGTAAGTTCAGACCTTGTTCCGTAGTTAAATCACACAATAAGCATACGTGATACAGACACTATCGCATACACACACACGCAAATTCATACACACCCTCTGCGTGCTCACTCTCTTTTTCTATATTCATATGTAGATACATATGAATATTCCACTTCTAAACAGACATACGCCGCTTCCACACAATCCTCGTGTCCAGCCTTAATGCTGCCAAATGAAACGTCCAGCTCCCCAGACGCAGACCTGTCATCTTCATTTTCTAAGAAACAAAAGAGAGAGGGCAAAGATTCTCGGAAGAAACAAAGACAGCTGGACGCATCCCAATGACGACGGGAGTCGGGAGGAAAAAATGCAGCGGGCCACATAAGATAGAAGAGTCCAAGTGAGAGAGTGAAAGCGTGACCGTCTCCCCCCGGGCCGGCAGCCACCGTTCATTTGTTAACCTGTCCCAGAAATGCCACCGATGCCGCCACACTGACAGTAACAGAGCGCCAACATGGCATTCTGTGACAGGTGGTTTCCTTCCACTGGCCCTGTTGCTCTCATCAAGCGCTGGAAAAACATGTAATCCCCCTTATTAACGAAAAATCCAGCCCCGTTGGTCAGTGGCCCGACATTTGTTTCAACATCACTCGCTGACATCATCAGCATCCACTCAAACGCAAAATGTGCGCACGTAATTGTGCACGCGTGCCTTTGTGTCCGTTACAAAAGGACACACACACACACACACACACACACACACACACACACACACACACACACAACCCCCCCCCCACACACATACACACACACACACACCTGTGTAAACCTCCAGTCCAGCTCTGCGTGGAAAGCGGAGGCGAGGAAAAGCCCTCGGTTTCAGCGGTGTGTGGGTTTTGTTTGAAACCTCTGGCTCTGTTTACCGTAATCAAAGTGCCTCCGACTAGATTCCCCCCCTCTTCCTTTCCAAGCGGTGGCCATACATCATCCTAATTAGTCCTGAGTCCAGCACTAGACAGGAGACAAGGGGTGACGTCCTTCCAGTCAAGGCAGCGGGAGGGAGAGACTGAGAGAGCGTGCAGAGTGTCGATCTCAGGAGAGAGACAGAAGGAGAGGAAGACAGAAACAGAGGAGTCGACGCTGCGGTCCTTTTCGTGATCCGGCCGATGAGCTGCTCTCCGAGAGAGAGAGGGGAGACGGAGCCATCAAGTTCCACCCTGCACGGGTCCATCCTGCCACCGATACAGAAGCTCGACAACAAGAATCCCAGTTCAGGAGTTCAGGAAGAACTTCCCCTCTGTTTCTTTACCCCCGCCTCAATAAGATTTGAGGATCTTACTCTTTTTCTTGCCATTTTCTGTCAAATTACAGGCTTGAAAATTAAAATTTACACTTGGCGTTAAATGCTCCGGGAACAGTCTCGCCGGGATTATCAGGTATCGGGCGGAAAAAAAGCAAAAAAAAAAAAAGCAAAAAAAGCTGGTGACTGGTGTATCAAAGCATCCCCTTGAACCCCTTGAACCCCCCCCCCCCCACACACACACACACACACACACACACACACACACACACTCACACCCCACCCTCTCCAAGGCTACCAAGAGAGATTGCAGAGTGTTTTCAAAGAGGGATCGCTTTTCACCCGCCTTGACGCACTCCAAATGGAAGCCATTGAAGTGGTGGCAGCGAGGGCAGTAAGTAAGGGGGAAGGAGCAGACGTACAGTTAGGTGAAATTCATTTTGAGCTTGGGTTTCGGGTAATGGAGGCGTAATATTTATATCCTAACACAAAATGACACGTTGACCCCTGTCTGCCCCACCACCCCACCCCCACGCCGCCCCCCTCCGATAGTGCTGTCTAGCACGTGCAAAGCAAGGGGACTGTCGAAATATACCATATTGCATAGATTTCAAGATGCAACACTGCTCTCTAATTGTCTTGAGCCGGTGCTTATGTGCACCCGCATGCACACGTGCGTGCACTCGCTCTAGCTCTCATTATGTCTGAAGCGCATGCAGACATGCCACTTTCCCTCCTCGGCAGAATGTAATGTGCCACATAACATTAATCCCGAGGGGGCAAGTGAACCTCAGATGTGAGCTGGCTCGGCGCAAGTCATGCTCCGCCTGTGCTTTTATCAACCCTGTCAAAACCTCGCCGAAAAAGAGCAGAGCGCTCTCCGCAAACGAAGCCACATCAACGGCACGCCGAACCCTGGCGGCTTGTTCGGTGTCGGTCTCCATTTCCAAATCAGCGTCCATCTCTACCCGAGCCCATGTGCCCCCGGACAGCTTTCAGACTTCTTTCCCTTTCTTCTCCTCTAACCCCAAGCCTCCCCCACCACCACCACCAATACCAGCACTGTCGCCACCGCCCGCCCTCCCACTTACTCCGTATTGGAGGTTTTTCGCTCTTCTCCACAAGAGGGAGTTAAAGAGTGCACCCCGGATAATGCTGTTGTCGTGTTGTGACGGAGAGAGAGAGAGAGAGAGCGAGAGAGAGAGAGAGAGAGAGAGAGAGAGAGAGAGAGCGCGCGTCAGGTGGCTCCTCAATGCTCCCGAACAGAGTAATGCCTCCTCGGCCGCTTCCCCATTGATTTACACAAAATGATTTATGTTCCTTGAGTTCCTTGTGAAACCCAGACAAGGGACCGTCAGAAATGGGCCCTTTTTCATTGTTGGTTGTAAGAAGTAATTTAAGAACCTAGAAAATTCACAATGAAGGCTTGGTATTGACACAAGCATTCCGAGAGACAGAAACACACAAAACACGCTGAGCTTTTGGCCTTTTGACTGATGCTTAAGAGCCTCCTTGCGACTCTTGTTTCTTTCATTGCCCGTCTTCAATTTCAACTTCTGCGCCACCAAGGGGATGTTTCAATGTCCCTGTTAAAGTATATTATGATCTCCACGGGCTTTGCGCGCCGAACCAAAGTGCATATCCACATCGCGTAAGTCAAGCGTAAGGCTGAAGGGTTCCTGTCACATTAACCTACACTCAACCTTCTCCACACCAAACTTTGGACGTGTATGGACGGTTAGACACTGTGTACCAGCATGGACCCGCAACTAATGTTATCAACTTCGTCTGTGTTTACCCCTCCATGGCATGTCAAAATCTCTGCTGTGAAAAGGGTCTGCACACATTGGTCACTGTCACCTTGGATTTTCTTGGATTTTTTTCTTTGGATTTCTTGGATAAACCAATGGGCCCTCTGCTGCTTGTGTGCGTGTGTGTGTGTGTGTGTGGAGGCAATGACAAAATGACATCTTGGGCGATTTATTTATTTATTTATTTTCACAAATTAAATCCGCCGAGCGTCTGGTCACAGACAGCTAAGGCGAAGGGGGGGGGGGGGGGGTGAGCATGACGGTGGAAAATCTGACTCCAACCGAGAAGACGGCTGTGAGCGCAGCATGTCGTCGAACATGCCTCGTCTTTCCTCCCCCGCTGAGTTATGGGACAAGGTGCCTTAATAGGACTATATGAGCGACAGGAAATTTATGGTTCTTCCCCCGCCCCCCCCCCGTTTGTACCTTCATGGCTGCTAAGAGCTTGGCAAAGAGATGACGGATGATCGTATCAGAGCTGGAGATGCTCCCTCACTAAAGACTCTGACCCCCAGCTCATCTTTCTTGAGCCCGACTACTTTGTTTAACTGTATCCTCCAGCTCTCTCAGCTTTCTTTTTTCCTCCTTTCTACTCTGTCTTTCGCTCTCACATTCTTTCCCGGCCTTAAGGTGGTTTCCTTTGTCTTCCCTTACACTGTCAAGGACCCCTTTACTCTCTGTCCGTCTCATGAAATCATCATCATCCTCTCTCTGTCTCTCTCTCACTCTCTCTCTCTCTCTCTCTCCCTCTCTCTCTCTGATCCTTGCAGAGCCTGTGCGGCGTGGCATCCCCTCAGACTTGATTAAGTGAATTAGCGCGGGGTTGAACGAGGGTTCACGAGGAGTAACCTTGACGTAGCGGCCATCCGTTAGCCACGTTCCCCGGCTTCCCTTGGGGGCGAGGGGGGCGAGGAGCGTCTTGCAGAGGTTGTGGTCGGAACAAATTGAAACTTTCCCCCGCCCCCACACTCCCCCGGCTCTCGGCCCGCCACGACCGCAACGCCAGGTGCACTTGTCAGGAGCCAAGGGGACACAAACCCATCCCCCTTGGACCGCTCTCTGACCCTTAGTCACCCCCTGCTTTCACCTCTCCCTCACCTCTCCTACTCCCTCACCCTCCGCTCCCCTCTCTCTCACCTCCTCCGTCTCAGTAGGGGGGGTCATTAGTCAAACAAACAGTATGATTTGAGCCACACAATCAATGGGGTGTGGGGTGGATGTAGTGCTGCAACTCTGACCCCTCATCTACTCCCAGTGGTGCTGCCCCTCTAAATTCTGTTATGCACCACCTAAATAACACATTATTATTGTAGATTGTACTTAAACATATTATTCATTAGGTCTATCTCTGAAGCAAAAATATGCCCTCGAACTCCAAAATCACACGGTGCAGAAAAGGGTGCGAGGAAATTATGAAAATTATTCTTGTAGATATGCGAGTTACATTGGGAGGAGGATGCTGAGGATGGAGCTGCCAGGAAAGAGGAAAAGAGGAAGGCCAAAGAGAAGGTTTATGGATGTGGTGAGGGAGGACATGCAGGCGCTTGGTGTAAGGGAGGAAGATGCGCAGAACAGAAGGTATTGGTATGATAAACCAATGGTCGCTGTGGCGACCCCTAACGGGAGCAGCCCAAAGAAGAAAAAGATTCTTGCAGATAGCTGTTAAATCTAATTTGTGCTTTTTTTTTTTAAGTAAGTCCACATGTAAATGTCTGTGAATAAGGCCTGTTAAGTGTTCAATGTTTGCTTAGTCGTTAAACAACATAACAAAAGCCATAACAAAAGCCAGTTATGCATTCCTACACTTTGGTTTGCCTTTTGGGACCATGGCCCCAACCCCCCCACCCCAGTTGAGGCTTTTCTTCGCTCAACATGCACCGCCAATATAACCTCTGGGTTGCCCCCTTACCCCATACATAGCACCACATGCACTGTATGTGGCCTTGTGGACACATGTTGATGTACGCAAACATACATACCACACATTCTTTCAATTATCATACCTGCACTCTATTGAAATTAAAGCCTTCACAAGTTTGTGTTTGACTAATCTGCTCCATCACTCGCTCATTTTTACTCCAACACACACACACACACACACACACACACACACACACACACACACACACACACACACAGTAGCCATACGGGTCACACACGCACAGACGCAAGCTGTGATTTTGGCACGAAGAGGAGGGTTTGTAGAAGCCTTGTGATTTTTCACCCGCCTTCGTCGAGCAGATGTCACCTCCCTATCCTCCGCAGTCTGACACAAGCGGATCTTTGTATGCGGCTGCGAGGTGCTCCTCTCCACATCCAGGATGTGGAGGACAGCCCATAAATCACCGTCCCTCTGCCCAGGGAGAGGAGTAGCATGGATTGAGCTTGTGGATCACAATCTGAACCCCCCCTCCCCCGCCCCCTCCAAATAGAGGCTGTACAAAATATGCCTACTCCAAACCTACTCCATCAAGGCATGATGTAGGCATGCAGGTTATTTCCAAAGGGAGTTGACCCGGCTGCTTCTTGTCCTCCGTCATATTTTCCTGGACACCACCCGAAATTAAAATGCAGCGAGATAATTTAAGGTAATTTAAGACAAAGAGCAAAACAAAAGGTTATTGGATTTCAGTTGATCTGACAGGTTTCGAAGCACGGTTGTGATTCTCTTGCCTTAATTGTCGTTTTTTAGAAGGATCACGATAGGCGAGCAAACTCTGGACACCACACACACGCACAGAAGTCTTGAGCATACAGTTTTTTGGACATCTAAGGATAACTCGATATGAACTTTGTTATGATAATAGTCTGCATTTTCTTCTCCAGTGCTTCGGCGCTGTTGCCACTTATGTTATTAATTAGCCAGTGGCAGTGTTTTAAAAATTGGGATTGCCATTTGGACACAGCTACCCAAGTCAATTATAATTCATCTGAGGATACTAGAGGAATCTAACTAATCGTACATATCTCTCTCTCTCTCTCTCTCTCTCTCTCTCTCTCTCTCTCTCTCTCTCGCCCCCCCTCCCCCGCCTGTGCATTGTCTAGTTGTCGGAGGAGCTACAAGGGAAATCAGCCAACGGAGAGATCAGAGAACTGCTGAAGCTGCTGGCCAAACCCCACGTCCAGGTGAGTTTAACCAAGTCGGAAATATATATTTATTAGGTAATGAATTTTAAGAAACTGTATCTGTATATTTAATAAAGGCTTTTTGAATCTGCGGAGATGTCTGGCGGTCCGTCAGAGGCCTCCAGGGGTTTCAGACGGCGTTGTCTCTCTTGAGTGACAGATGGAAAGTCCTGATATTTAATGCACGGTCGTCATGCTCATGGAGGGGGTGCCAGAAACAACAGCTCACACACACACACACACACACACACACACACACACACACACACACACACGTTTTACACTCAGACACATTCGGTTTGCCTGTCTCTTTTGTGTTGAACAGCAGCGGCCTCAGCCAACAAACAGCTCAGGAGAGAAGCTTGTCGAAGCAAGTCGCAGCCAGAACGCCTAAGTTCTGGAAGCAAGTGTGTCTGGAAGTGTGGTCGCCACGAGTGTGTGTGTGCTTCACACACCTGGGCATAAGACACGTCTCTGTCAGTAAGCCTCCTGTTAATAACTAGATGCGTATATATGTATAGTTATTGGCGTGGCCCCGAGGTCTATCCATCCAAGCACAGGGTTTGGGAATCTCATCAATCCTACAACTGGACGGCTCCAACAGAGGAAGGGAACTACGTGACAAACTGGAGAGGATGAAGAGAGCGGTTCCAGTGTGTAAACCACCGCGCCCACACCCACACACACACTCGCTTTAAGTTCTAGGGGATCCTGTTCGATTTGGTCAAGATCCTTCTTCCTATGGCTGCCGCAGTCAGAGCTGCACCTTGTAGCCACAATCTCAGCACTTGACCTCTGCATCTCCACGTATGTCCCTCCTACCCTGACCCCCCCTGAAGTCCCCCTGCTCTCGTCGGAAGGTGCAGATTTGAGAACACCGCCGACGCGTGCGTGACCATGTGGTGAAACGGCGCCTGCATGGTTAAACACCCGTGCAGGATTGCTCGAGCAGAGACTCGGCCCCGACTGCTTCGCGGTTCCACTGCCTTTACACGGGGAGAGATTTAATTGCAAAAGACACAAACCTTCTGGAGCTTTTGACTCTTCTCTCGACGCAGTCGCACGGCACAGCTGGCCTCTCTTTCCCTTCTCTGTCTCTCTCTCTCGCGCTCTCGCTCTCTCTCTCTCTCTCTCTCTCTCTTTCCCTCTCTCATTCTCTGTGTCTCTCGGTGTCTTTCCTTCTTCCACCCATCTACTCCGTCCGTCCAATGGGGCACTTGATAGCACACCAGCCCGGTCCACATGTAAATCACAAGGCTGGGAGTGTAAAACACAAGCAGATGGCCGCCACCTTTTGAATGGCGTCTCTGTGCGATAGTAACTGTATCACTCTCAATTATGGCTAAAATGATCCATTCCCGAGGTGGGGACATAAATCAGGCTCTTTAAAAAGCGCCCGGCTCTCTTTCTTTGCCATTTCTCTCCATCTCCAACTTCCCTCTTTTACAACTCGCACATGAGAAAACAACGTTCTCCCATACAGCCAGACTAATATTGACAGTGATGAAAGTAGCAATTATGATGGGCGCCTGTTTCCGCCAGTGTATTAGTGTGCATGTGTGTTTATGTTTGAGTGTTTGCGCGTATGGAGGTGTGTGTAGGCATGTATTTCTGCAGATGTGCGGGATTTTGTGGGGAGGACCGGTGGACAGAAGGCACAGCAGAGGGTGCCCCCCCCCTGCCCCTGGCAGAGCCTGGGCCACGGCTGAAAAACGTAGTGTGTTGTTGGTGGACGGGGCCGGCGGGGTTGCGGGGGTGGGGGCTCTTTAATGAGAGTCCAATGCCAGGAATGTACGGCCAGGTTTGTTTGGACAAGCCCAGTGATCTGTTTTTCTAGGATCCCTATTATGTCTAATGAACACAAACACATGGACTCGTGAGGTAGCAAGAGAGGGAGGGTTCGGCTCTCTCTCTCCAGCTCTTTCTGTCTTTTCTGTCCCCCTGCATCCTGCAAAGACTATCCATCTTTTCTTCTTTCTCTTGTCTTTCTCTTTCCTCCGTCTCTTTCCTACATACGATGCGGAGCTGATGCTCGGAAATAGCGCAAGATTCAATTTGTTGAGTCGGAGGCACCGACACAGAGGGATCACGGAGCCTGCCTCGCACTGACGCAGGAAGAAGGACTTCCACACAGAAAGCTACGTGTGTGGGTGTGGGGGGTGGTGCAGAGAAACGTGCACATTCTTGTTCCAGCGTCTTGCTGGTGTCGGTGGTCACCAGCAAGGGCCCTGTGCCATGTGCTACCTATTAGCACGCAGATGTTATTGCTACTTTGAAGGGGTGGGGATGATTTTTTTACAAGGCATTGCCCGTGGCCCTGATCTGGGTCTTTCGGGGACGGCTGCAAGGGAGAATGTGGTGGGGGCCCATGTCAGACCGGAGGAAGCAGTAAGCAACCATGATGTGAGGACACCATGATGAGAGGACACTCAGAGGTCAAGATACGAACCTTAATGGATAGGGATCCAAGGAAACTTCAAATGGTTGAGCAGGGGTGTTTTGAGCTGAGGGGGTTGTAGGTGTCTTAAAATAAGTAAAATATTGGTAACGAACAACAGCAGTCTTGTCTTTTCATTGCACGTCTGCCTATCTATTCATTGTTTCTCTCTCTCTCTCTCTCTCTCTCTCTCTCTCTGTGTGTGTGTGTGTGTGTGTGTGTGTGTGTGTGTGTGTGTGTGTGTGTGTGTGTGTGTGTGTGTGTGTGTGTGTGTGTGTGTGTGTGTGTGTGTGTGTGTGTGTGTGTGTGTGTGTGTGTGTGTGTGTGTGTGTTTATGGAAAGAAGAAGAGAGCCCAGGGATTTTGTCTGTGCACGTGGGCTGTGCGTACATGTCCATATGTGCATGATTCATCCAGATCATTTTTTTAAGACAAAGGTAAAAAATTCAAAGCTTTCTTTCCACAAACCCAGGATGTTTAGATGGAGATCTCACTGCCTTGCATTAAAAGGATACTGGGGTCTGCTTCGGCATGCCAGACCCAGAGAGGTTCTGATCTCACCACATTGATTGGCACCTGGTTGACCCAAACGTTGTCACCAACCGTATCGGGTGCTGTGACTGACAGCGCAGTCCCATTAGCAGGCCCGCGACACCACACGGCTCTGACCTCAGGCTGAAACCCCCCCCCCCCCCCCCATACAAAAACCTGCCCGTTCCTTTTCCGAGATCGCCTACGGCTGAGTACGGTAGCTTTCACCAAAGCTGTTTTTTTTTTTTTTTTGTTTTTTTCAGAAAAACTCTGGGAACCTGATACAGCGCCACATTAAGAGAGTCTTCTCTCTCACCAGTCCGCATCTCCTCGCTACAAAGGGAGGGAGCAGACCAAAGCAAAGAAAAACGAGAAAAACTGATGGCAGCTGCGAAATCAGCAGCGTTCCTCTACAAATATTTGCACTGTAATATTTTATCCCGGAGCTGAGACTGATGTATGCTGCTTTCATTTAGTGGCCAGAAGAAGAATTCTCCTCGTGACAGAAGTGTGTGTGTGTGTGTGTGTGTGTGTGTGTGTGTGTGTGTGTGTGTGTGTGTGTGTGTGTGTGTGTGTGTGTGTGTGTGTGTGTGTGTGTGTGTGTGTGTGTGTGTGTGTGTGTTTGCGCATCTGTGGTGCTGAGAGACATGGATTGTGTCATTACTGACCTTAAACACACTTAAAAGGCTCTGGAGGACCGTGAACTCTTCATCCGCAGCCTGACAAAGTGCTATAAACGCAATTTATTTATTACATCTTACATCCAGTGCTGCTTTGGCATCCTGTTCAAACCCTCGTCTGCAAACACTTCTGGTTCATTCCAGCTTTCCGACACGCGGGGTCTGCGAGCCGAGTACCATGAAGAGAGGAGGCTGCGTTCCCACTTGCCCCAATGCAACGCACTGCTTCTATTTTTAGGCACCAACTGACATAAATGTTATGCCTTGTTTTGGTTTTTATTATTATTCATCTATTCATTTATTTATTTGACTCACTAAAAACCCAGAATGTGCACGGAACAGGGAATTGTGAAGAGGAAAGAGAGGAGAGAAATGGAATTATTAATGAAGAAAGGGAAATGTTTGAATTGGATTGGAGGGAAGAGGAGAGAAGTTCAATTAACAGGTTGAAACGAGAGACAAATGGAAAGTGTGCGAGATTGCGTGGCTGCTTTGTATATATGTGTGTGTGTGTGTGTGTGTGTGTGTGTGTGTGTGTGTGTGTGTGTGTGTACATGTACATGTGTGTGTGTGCGTGTGTGGGTGTGTATGCCGTGTGTATGCCGGTCAGCCTGGGTCCCAGTGGATCCCAGCCACAGAGCGCCGGTTGCCTCTCCTCCTCCCATCTGCTCCCAGTTAGCAACATCTTGAACGCTGTACTTGCAGCGTGCTCCCATGTCATAAAACACACCGCTCCTCTCCTCCGTCTATCCTCCTCCGCCCCCTCTCCATGTCTGTCTCTCTCTCTCTCTCTCTCTCTCTCTCTCTCGCTCTCTCTCTCACTCTCCCTCCATTTCTTTTTTGTCTGACATGTGGTGGAAGATGTTTTTCTCGCCCGCTCTCCTCCTCCTACCCACGGAAAAAGCTGCGCGCGTCCAACTGCGTCTCGGTCCGGACACGGAGTCGTTAAATAGTTTGAAAAATGAACGCTCTCAATGGCATCCTTCTTGTCTCCGTCCCTCCGTCTCATTTTTATGCCTGCTCGTGAACCTGCGAAATATCAGAGGCGGCTGAGAACTTCATTACTTTGACTCAAGCTGAAACAGCGCGGAACATCATCGCTTTCGGCAAGAAGAATGGCAATCCCAGGAAAGGGTGGCCGTTGGAAACGGTCGTGATGGGGACATACCTACACGTTCAAACACACACACACACACACGTCCATGCGCACACACACATACACACACGCATTGTTTTGTGAGCGATGGTCTGGGGAGAATTCTTAGTGCCTTTAATCAGAGAGATGTATGGAGCCCGAAAATTGGCCCTAATGACAATTAACACATGTAGCTAGTGGATGAGGCTCCTAAACACTATCAAATCCATCACATTGTGCTCAAGGCCTCTGTCTTTCCTCTGTCCAGCTCAAAGAGAGAAAACCGACTGTACTTACGACAGCATTATACTCGCGTTCTATTATGAGGCTCTCTGCATTGTGTTGCTGATTAGAGCGAGGTAAGGCAAAGGCCTTTTTAGCTCTAAGTAATGACCCTTGTCTCTTGCTTCTCTCTCTTATCCCTCCACATTGTTTCATCTCCCTTCCTCTATCCAGAGCCTTCTGACCGTCCATGACACGGTGGCCCAGAAGAGTTACGACCCTGAACTCCCGCCGCTGCCCGACGACATTGACGACGATGAGGATTCTGTGAAAATCATACGACTGGTTAAGAACAAGGAGCCTCTCGTAAGTCCGTCCTTCTGCAGCCGCTGTGTACTTTAGGAACTTATTTGTGATGCGTGAATCACTCACCAAAGTGAATTAAATGTAAATGCGCTTTTTATCCGAGCCGCGCTATCCTATCCACGCACGCCACGTATTTTTACATGCGACCCTTTTATGTAAAATGCCAGTGGAAGCTTAAAACCAACTCTTCACCAGCGTTTTAGGTATGCTCCAATGCCTGTGGAAATCGAAGCCGCAACCTTGAAGTTGTAAACACAGCGCACCGAGCGGAACTGACCACAACTACCCTGTGCTCAGGCCCTGTGTATTTTCAGCCATTTATTTCCGTCATGGCCAGTTGTTGCTCCTTTGTCGTGACGCTGTTCTCACGTTCAACCGTCGTCCCAGACATCGGCGGGTCCAAGGCCAGCCTCCTTGTCTACCTCGCTGTCTCAGCCCTTAACAGCAGCGGTGCCCTGGCCCCCGGTTGTCTTTTCGCGCTTTCCCTCGACATCCTGGGCGTCTGTCTACAACCCAGAATGACTGGCATGCCAACCATTCCCACATGTGGGAATTTGCACTGGACCTCTTGGTCCAGTCCTTCCACCTTTGCTCTTCTACTGGGTGCTGCTGTTTTGCCACAACTACATGCTGCAAGGGCATCTTTTTGTCTTATTGTTTCTGGACTTCCGACATTCTTTCCTCGGCCTGTTTTATCCCAAATGCTCTGTCCAAGTCTGTGGTGTGACCTCTGTCCTTTACTGTGACACGTACAGTGACACAAACAAACACACACTCTGACACAGACACACTCACATGCTGAGGCTGGGATTGCCTGTCACCATTGCTCTGTCCTTTGTTATGTGGGAAGGCCTTGCCCATCTTTGATCTGGTCTGGACACGTCTCGGCCCAGCTAGAGCTTTTTGGGTTTTTTTTAACTTTGCGGGTTATGCACAAACCAACATCTTGGCTCGGGGCCTGCACTTTCCTTTAACCACACCCCGAGGGAAACGACAACACACCTTAGCCATTTTTGGGTTCCTGCCTCTCTGTTGCATGTTCCTGCACGGCAGGCAAATGTAATAATGTGGCTTAAAGGAATTCTGGCTCTCTTGTGCAAATTGTCGCCAGCACTTCCTGCAGTGGCCCCCTCCACGTCTGATGTTGGATCTCATTTCTCTGTAACCATAATGTGATTTACACCCAGCCCTGGTCAGCGTAATGACCTGCTTGTGTTATTCCGTTACACATCTTGATTATTTTTTGTCTCAGAGGCTAGGCTGCCAACAACATCTCAAACACACATTTACGATGTGTGATAGTGTGTGTTATCGCACAATATTGCGAGTGTGTTGATTATGTGGAATCTATTTTGGTAATGCAGTCGTGACCCAGTTTTAGTTCATGAGTTATGGGTCTAAAGCATGGTGATTTTGTGGCTGTAAGTGATAGGCTTCTGCTCGAAGGCCAGCATGGGGTCAAGCTGTCCCACTTGTGATTTTTTTCTTCTCCCAAGTACACTGAGTTGTACCAAATGAAGCCAGTCCAGTCATGGAGCCTATTGAGCCATAAACACTGTTACCGGAATAAGTCACCAAACCCACCAACATATTTGGTGAAGGGACACAATGAAAAAAAAGAAAATAAATCCTACATGCTTCATCTTACAGGTTAACATCTTAGGAGGCTGATCCCAAACCAGCGCTAGAGATTGAGCTCATCCTACAGAGTGTTGGTCAAGCAGGCCGGACGTCCACTGCTTGAAAGTAATATAATATTGTCCTGGGAGTGTCCCCAAGAGGGAGGCATTGTGGTAGGGTTGAGCATGGCAAGGGTTCCTTACTGGGACCTACACGCTTAAAGTATGTAAAAAAAACAAAACAATAAATACCAAAGGACTACTATTATGGCCACGGACCATCTCAAAACCTCCCATCCGATGGCACTATATTTGTATTATGGGCCTGAAGAGCGGAGTAACTCAGAGCACCTTAGATGATTATAGGGAGCATCTACAGACTTGCCTCTCTGTGGTCCTGCTTGGCACGGAGCGGAGTTGACCTCAAAGAAAGACTAAGGGCCTGCAGAATCCTGTCCTGTAGAAACAAACCTTTGGGTCATAGCTTGCACGTTTAAAGAGCACAATTTACCGGTAATCAGTAAACTACAAATGAAGAAATAATTTAAACAAACATAAAGCCCATAGGCAAACATGTCCCCGTACACCATTGCCAGTGTTCTCATTACAGATTATGATGATTAAGTGCCGAAATGAAAATAAAGTTGAACTCTTCCCCTCCATTTATAAAACATGACACCAACCAACCATGTGATATTTAGACTAATTGCAGACAGAAACTGTTAGTTTAATTATGTAATATACTGTTTTTAAGCTGCATAAATAAGCTTACAGCCACAATTCGAGGTCAGATGGAAGAAAAATATGATCCCCTGTTAAGACTCTCGCTTGTTTTCATCTTTTGCAATACAGACAGCCTCAGACAGTGTTGCACATACATAAAATCCTTTTTAAGAATTTTACTGTGGCATTATATGTAGAAGAAGGATAATAATCTGCATTTTTATTACAAAGTTTGGTCATCTCTTAACCATTTACCGTACTCTAACAGGTTCAGAGAAACATATCTTACCTGTAACACTTCACGCCTGGGACATGGTACAATTGCTCCATCTGTGTAGCACCACAACCAATAGTCCTATGGGCAAACTCACGCCGTACTCACCCACCGCAGTGAGGCTACTCTGTTACCGAGACAATCTAATATGACAGTGAATTTTAGGGCCCTCTGTTTACGCCCTCAACCGCCGAGCCTTTTGACACGGCACCCATTGTCATCTTGTGTGACCTGAGACTTAAGTCCATGTCCATTAAGGAAGCAGCCAGCCGGTTGGACGTACGCGCCGAAATCACAGCTGTTTCCGCTAACCGATAAAAAGAAAACCCTGATTGTGTAGGGTCCTCATTCACTCCAGCACCAAATTGATTTGGATGTGCCCTTTAACTCTCAGTTCCATATAATCAGCCTGAAATCCTCAAACTTGACATCATAACAAGAGGGCTGTACAATATCGGGCTAATTTCCTGCCTCTCGTGCGTCCCTCTCCCTCTCTCCCCCTCTCGCTAATTCTCTAAGCTGCTCCCTTTCAAACCCGAGCTTATTCTCTTACCTCATTCGCTCTCTCCCTCCTACTCATTCTGCCGTAGCAGTGTATGTTGTCTGGTGACCATGCTGCGGTTAGCACGCCAGTTCCCGGTGACTCACCCATAAAGTTAATTGTGATTAGACGAGTGGATTGTATTCAGTAGCGCTGATTAATTGCTATCATTTTTCAGAGCGTGACTCCATGGCGTATTTTTAGAGAAAGATACAGTCTCGGCCTTTCCTGGACGACCTCTTTCCTCCACCCCTTTTTTCTTTGCGTATTCTCCCGCTGCAACCCCAACCGGCTGATTTATTAGCTCAAATGTCGGGACAATGTAATAATTGGGTTTGGAGAGAGGCATAAACATGTGGCTGCGTCAAGAAAAAAAAAAAAAAGAAGAAGGTAAATGTGAGCCCCAGCCATGTCTTTTTATTGAAAGAATGTGTTATTTTGGATAAAGTTTCTGAAGGGTGTGTGTGTGTGTGTGTGTGTGTGTGTGTGTGTGTGTGTGTGTGTGTGTGTGTGTGTGTGTGTGTGTGTGTGTGTGTGTGTGTGTGTGTGTGTGTGTGTGTGTGTGTGTGTGTGTGTGTGTGTGTGTGTTGCGGTCGAGGGGCTCAGAGTTTCGTCAGGGCTGACTTGGGCATGTAGCGGGGAGCAAATATACCAGCAGTTTTTGCCTGAGGTGATAAAAGCGCCCAAGTGCAGACTGGCTAATGGGAGAACTACGGACAAAGACTTGGAAGATTCCAGAACACACTGGTGTTACACAATTCGGCACTCTGAGCCAGAAAAACCCAAAAGCAGCAGGCGCTGCGAGGATGAAGGATCGAGAGAGAAAAGCAGACGGGCCCAGACAAACATGCACTCACTATCTCACACACACACACACACACACACACACACACACACACACACACACACACACGCCACACCTAATCCGCAGCCTTATCCTCAGAGCATCCCGGAAGTATTAAATTCTAGAAGAAAAGATGACCGTCTGTCGGACATGAGGTCATTGGAGCCAGACGATGTCAATGTGTGCGGGACCCCTGTTCCCTCTCGTTGAGATCCTCCGAAAAACCCGTGATGCAAATGTATGCGACGGACCTTGGATGCCGGCTGCGTTAAGCCCCTCCGCTAGTTAACGTTTTATGGACCACTTGTCGGCTCGGTCGGAGCTTGTTGGAGTCACTCACTTCTGCCCCCTCCCTTCTCTCTCTCCGGCTTCTTTCTTTTTCCTTCTGTCTATATAGTCCACCCATCTCTCTTTTCTCCACTTTTATCTTTCTTCTGCTTTGCCTTCCTTGCAGTCTCCCTTCCCGTCCCTCTTTGCGGACGACCGTCGCTGCGGCTCAGAAACGGCCTCGCCACGTTCCGGTCGTGCGCTTAGACTCGGAACGCTGTCCGAGTACACACTTGACGCTTCATCTATCCCCCGCCCTCTCTCCTGTCTCCCCAGGTTGTTAGGTGTCATTAGTAGCTGTAAGAAATCCTCCGCCGCCAGGAATGTGACAAGATCAATGTCAGTCCATGTCGCTGTCTGTGCGCGCGAGGGTTGGTTTTCCAATTATAATGGGGTGTGATTGGGTGCGTGTTTATGGAAAACCTGAAGGTGGTCGCCGGGGGACATGTCATCCAGCTGGCAGCCACCTCCAGCGCCCCGGCTGGCAGCGCCTACAGAACCAAACAATACGGTTCTGCCACTGGGCACGGCCACCCAGTCTCCCCACAGCTGCTGGATGCCAGGGGATCAGCTGGACTTTTCATTAAAGACCCACAAATAGCCCGGCTGGACATGAGAGAGACATGGTTCAGTGCTTGCTGTACAAATTCAGATGGCTTGTCCAACATTTTCATTATAAAGCTGCCAAAAATGGGAGTTGTTTTTTTTTGCTCTTTGCACCTGTACCTCAATATGATTTCATAATTGTGACTTGACAGGAATGGAGCGTCCCGGCTTCGTGAGATGCTGTTCTTGTCTTTTTGTTCAAATTCGCAGACCAGACACAAGAATAGCGGTCGCTCCAATCTGCCGTTGGCACTTTGACGTGACGTGCATTCCCCGACTTCACGAGGCAGGACCCCCTTCTCCTTTCTGACACAATTAGAGTTGTGGGATAACCGCTGCTCTCATCCCGTTCTCTCTGGAGGGGTCTCTCGCATTCGCTCAGATAGCGTGTGTCAGGATCACTTAGCCTTGCAGGGAAATTGAAATACTGTCCCCTTTGTCTGGCTGGCACAAGTGTATACACATTTACACATGCACTACGGCTGAGGTCACTCGATAGTGTTAAGAACAGAATGTGGAGAAGCTTTTGATTTGGACGAAGTTGAAAGGAAGAGCTTTCAATTGACCTGAAGGGGCTGAAAAGAGATAGTTCCCTATCTTCTGTTTACACCAGAGTGCAAAAAGCACAAGAGGAAAGTAATGACACTGGCAGGGGATTAATGGAACAGCTAATGGGATTAGAGGAGACAGCACACATGTTAGTGTTTTCCAGACAGAGCTGTGTGCTTTAAAAGCAATACATCTTTCATTTGATGGATTAGGCCTGGGCTTTATTGGAAGCGCCGTCAAAGGAAGATGGAGCACCGCACTCAAAACATGAGGACAAGTTGTGCGCTCTGGTAGTATTCCACTGGCTCACCATGTCGTGTTGGCATATGTGTATTCGGTTAAGAGCGCGTATATTTGTGCATGGATGTTGCGAGTTGTGTGTATGTGTGTGTGTGTGTGTGTGTGTGTGACTGTTCCGGATGTCTGCAATGTGCGAAACAGCGCCTGACACACCGCCCTGGCAGTCTGTTGAGTTGTGAACCTGAGAACGCATAACTCTGCAAAACCCACATCAGAGGCGTTCGCAGATTATAATCTAAAGGCTCTCTTAAAGGGAAAAAAATGGTCTTCCTCCCATCATGTGTAATCATAAATGTGAAAGCAGACCTCAGCGTTTACACTCTTTTCCTCCTGAAGCACCTTTTTCCACTCTTTCCGTCCGCGCCACATTCCCGCGCGGCATTCCGGGCGGCTGAATGCAGGCATTGTTGCCCGTCCACCAGGGGCGATATGACACACCGCCTCGCTCCCATGTGCCTCCCAGAACACGTATGGAAATGAGTAGTGACATGTGAAAGGGCTGTTTTCATAGCCGGGATAAGGACTGAGGAAAACACTAAACAATCCCAGGCCGAGATGGTTCTCCCTCTCCTTCTATATGACACACTTCTATATGACACACTGTCTCTTTGTTTACACCCACACACACACAGGCACACACACATATGTAGGCAAACTGTACATATATATATATTTACAGCAATGACTAACTACCTGGCACTGTCTTGACACCTAGCAAAAAGAGTGGTAATTCAGCTTGGTCTGCACGTTAACTCGCACAGACATTTGAGATACAAACATACACACATACATGCATTCATACACACTCAGGCTTAGCCCTGGGCTCAACAGACACAGGCACCTGAAGTGCTGAGGTGGGCTGCTAAGTGTGTTTTCACAGTGAGTGGGTAATGGCCGCCCCTAACATTAGCATTTAAGCTGAAAACGTTAGGGGTGGTGATGGTGGTGGGGGATAGCTGGCAGCTCCTCCCTGGAATTTCCCCTCCGCAGCGTAATTATCATGATAATGACCTCCAATTTTCCTTTTTCTCAGTGTACTTGTTAATTACGGCTGGAGGGTGGGGGTTCAATACTGGGGTTAAAGAAATAAAATAGGGAACCTGAGACTGGTTTTAGTGAGAGTAGGAGGGCAGCTTAGTGTGGTGTGGAACAGGGGGGATAAGCTACACTTTTATTTTATTAGTTGCTATCGCAGGTGATTTAATAAAGCAGGTGGCAAGGTGAGCAATGGGTCACTGAGGGGATTAGGGCTGCAGCAGAGGGCCTAAAGCACAGTGCTCCAAAACCTATTTGACCCTAAAACCTAGGGGAGCTTCTCTCCTTTAGTCTTTCTCTCCCCTCTGTTTCTCTCTCCATCTCCTCTTGCCCGCTCATTTGACTTTGATCTGGGCTCCTGCTAATTCTAATTGCCAATAATGCGCTACATTAAGCTTTATAGGTGACCGTAACTCTAAGTGGATTTTCCGATCGCGACTGATATTTTTATATTTTTTTCCGCATTCAGCAATACTAGAATGTATACGTTTGGAGGAACTGCGTAAGTACTCATAAATATGGCAAGCTCTGTTATGGTAACGATCGAAGGTGTTATAGCGGCATTGTGCCATCTGAGTGAGGTAAGATGAAATGACACAGTCCCAAACACCAGATACGATTGGGGGATAATTGTATTTTAATGTCCAGGAGGCCCATTCCCACTACGTTTTGTTTCTCCCATGGTCAACATCTGGTGCGAGGAACGCCGGCATGTGTTTCCACTACTCTCATATTTATACCCCTTAAAACCCAGCAGTCAACACAGCAGTCAGCAGGGGTTTATTGTCGCTGTTACACTCGACTGTTAAGTGACATCATGTCAAAACACGTCGCCCGCTTGGCCCTTGCGCCTGCGTTTGTTTTCCCTTGTCACGCTCAATTTTTGCAGAGAGGAGAAAATGTTTGTCAAATACCACAGTATTCGATGTGGTTCACAGGACGGTGTTTTCAGGGGTTGTTACAAGCCGCTGGAGCGCATGTGTCAATTCTAGCCCTGCACTTGTTTTCCCTGGTGGATTTTTGGTGGTTGTGCTTATGTGCTGTTGTGTAGGGTCTATATGACAGGTTAGCTTCACTATGACCATGGCCGGGTCTTACATACATACTCAACTGTCACCCCCTGTAGACTGCTAATGAGACAGGCCACATGACGGCCAACCAGCCATCAAGAGAGTCGGCCGCCAGTCAGTCATTCATCCAAACTGTCTGTTAACCAGCCAGCTTGCATCATGGTATCCAGTCATTCATGCGTCCTCCCATCCCATCAGCCAAAAGGTCCTGTAATTGCCTCACGGCGGCTTAGCCTGTCAGGAATACAGTAGGCCCCAGCTGCTATGGTGCCTTTCCCAGAATTGACTGTATGTCTCACCGCTCTTATCTGCTGACGCTTCACAGTATGCCTTTGCACTGACGGCTGCCTGGATTGCTCTACCTCTGTTACATTCCCACTCATAAACGCATACTTGTTTACACTAGGGGATCCAGATTTCAGTCCCCAAATCTTGCTTCTTGCATACAGCAACAAGACAAAGTGTGAGCCATTTGTCATCGCATACTTAGCACCGTTGCCATGTCCCGCATGTGTTTCTCTAGCATGCCAGGAGGGCTAATGGTCTGTGTGGGAGGCTCTACCCACCAGGGTAGGGCTTTAGGGACGGAGACGGAGTCTTTCTGGCACTGGGGTGCCAACATGGCGTGAGTTTTTATTAAAGAAAGAACAGAAAGGCTCACTGGCCAAAACGATGATGATAAACAACAACAATAATAATAATAATCAGTCAGGACGCAGGAGGAATGACTAGCTCCAGGCAGGCTGACGAGCCCCGTACACCGATCCCGCTCTGCAAGACAGACAAACATTAAGAAAGCTCCCTGCTCCGAATCGGACCAATCAGCGACGCTTGTGCTCTAATGCGGCTGATTCGGGACAGCTGTGCAGCCGCAGGAAGAAAGCCGCGCTGCCGTCTGCAGCCGCGGCTTCACCACGCCCCTTGGTCCACCACAGTCTGATATGGAGGAGTGCCGCTCCAGTTCCCCCCACCACACATCAGAGACCGAGTGGTTGCATTCTGTCCAGCCCAACAATAACAATCTTAGGTATTTAGGACTTATATAGGACTGGAGCTGGCATATGGAGCTGATCATCTCAGGAAAAGGAGCTCCAGGTCGCCCTATGGATGAGTAATTGACCATGGCTATTCCACCAAGAGGACCTTTGCAGCCCTGTGTGTGCTGCTACTACTTTATTTTTCTCATACCCCTTTCTCTCTGCACCAAAAACCCGGTAACACACGGTAACATCTGGCATTTGTCATTAGTGGGAAAGGTTACCCCCGGGTTTCAGTCCCATGGCAATTGACCCTGCAATAGTCACATTTTTTATCTGCTCCGATGGAAACAGGACACCTGGGTAGACTCGCTAATTTTCGCTTGTTTACAAGCAAAGCACGTTGAAGTTCCAGACATTGCCACTTAAATAGACATGAATTTCCATGTATCATTTGTCCATTTCATATCCGATTTAGAGTCCAAAATCAGTTAAGTCATTCACTTATTTATTTAAGATATTTATTTTGAGTATGGAGATCACTCCGTGGGGACCACAGCGGAGAACCCCCACGCACCTTGTCGGGCTCCAAGCAACTCCCGCATCGCCCCAAGCCGGTCTCCGAACCAGAGGAGCGTCTCCACTCCCCGCCATCGAAAGATTGGCAGCGGCCGCTGCAGGTGCGGGCATGGATGCTCTATGCTGCTTCTACTGTTTTTTTTTCCAATCACACTGGAACATGACACGCCCCTTTTCCGGTGTGTTTGTGACATCGAACGTGACAGACCAGGAAAAAAAAGGCATACTCGTTCACTCTTCATTCACTCGCTTAATTTTAGTGGATTTACCCGTGTAAAAATACCCGCTAATTTCGGTGTAAAAACGGTATTACTGTATGTCGCTGTTTGCTTTGACTGCTGTCTCCCGTCCTTAAACAATCATTTTTTGACGGGTTAGGCTTGCTCTTTTCAGTTATTTCTATTTTTTAGGGAATTCAAAGGACAAACTCTTTACTGTGTGTGTGTGTAAAGCTACCTTTTTTCCATTAGAATGGCAGAGCTTAGCTCCTGGATGGTTAAGTGGCGCCTCATCTCTAATTACTAACACAGCGTAGCCCATTCATCAGGCTTAGCGATTGTCCGGCATCAATCATCCAGTCTTTGAGTGTATGCTCTAGGCTGCCCGAGTGCGTCTGTCTGGCCTGTTTTCAGCTGGTGCCCATACCCTCGCTCTCGTCAAAAAACTCACACACACCCAGCACACAGTGAAAAGAGCTCAAATGCATTCCATGTGCAAGGTGCTGCTAAGTTCTTGGTCCATGTAGACTGTTGTTCGCAGATCTTTCCCACCCTCATGTCCCTTTATATTGACATTGCTCTTTCTCTGGCACCCTCGCATACCATGCCTCCTAATCTCCGTCTGTTACATCCCCAGTCTCCTGTTAAAACTTCCACTCACCCTCCTGACCGAGGAGCCCATGTTTACTTGCTTTTGGCTTCTCTTCCCTCTTCTTATCAGACGAGAACTCATTTGGCTACCGTACCGGCTGCTGAGTTTAGCCTGGGGTGATCCAGTATGAGCTGAGCTCTCTCCTTAATATTCTCCCCTCTAAGTGCCTTGTGGCTCATTGGTTTTGCCTTGGCTGGCCTACATTAGGTCCCATCACATCAGTGGGCAGTTTTTCATAGTGAAAAACCGTATGAAAGCTTTTAAAATGTGTAAAGTCCCATTAACACGCCCCTCTCTAAATAACCCTTTTTCAGAATCCATGATTTTGCCCCTTTGACTTTAGCACTGGTGATCTTACGACCCTGGTCTGGAGACAGTTTTGCTCCTGGCCCAGATGTTTTGCCTCATATAGGCCCAGGGCTTTTGTCATATGATAAATAAAAAAAATGTTATGAAAAGCCTTTTCATGTGTCGACATGACAGAGGCACTGCACGCAAATTGAGTCCTGTGTGTCATAACTGTTATGATTTAATGTATATTTCCACAACACTCGGGAGCAGATGCTGAAGATAGCCCCATTTGAAACAGCACACCGCAAAGACAACGGATCTCCTCACTGTCTTTGTGTGCAGACAGCTTATTGTTGTTACAGTAATGACGCAGATCAGGGGTGCAAGGCTGGTTCTCAGCTGTTTAGTTTAAACTGTCGACTGCCACCAGCCAGCCTCCTCATGGGGGTGTGTGGGGGGCAATGAAAACACCATCACACCCGCTGGATAACGGCCAAAGAGAGAGACCCCATGACCGCATGTCTCAATGCTCCTGTGAGAGTTGCTGCAGACCTCTCTCTCTCTCTCTCTCTCTCTCTCTCTCTCTCTCTCTCTCTCTCTCTCTCTCTCTCTCTCTCTCTCATGCTGGGGGCCTATTGCATCATTCCCTTAGACGGCTGCTTTTAGTCACAGCGTGGGGGCTTTGCGTGACCCTGACACTGGGATCCACCAGCGAGCTCGCCTCTCGGTGACCTCCTCCTCTGATTTCCCTCGTACCGCAACTTCTAATTGGGCAATTAAAGCCTTCCCCCTCAACCGTCTTACTTAGCCTGATGTCCATTTTTTTTTTTCCGCCCCTGTGTCCACCCGCCACCCACCTCCCAGAAGACCTTGAGGAAACCATTATTTGGTAGGAAAACCATTAGGTGTGACTGGGTCGTGAAAACAGTATGTGTGACACTCTAATGGCCGCAGCAGAGTGCTACAACCCAGAGGGCCCTTCAGTCCTGTGGGCACCCCAGGGCCCTTCTGCATTTTAGCAGTAACTACTGCCCCTTTGTGAGGAAGGATGGCGCCCAGGGAAATAACATAATTAAGAGCCAGTAGAGAGCCAGTCAGGACAGTTGAGGTAAAACATGATCGCAGCGGCATAAAGAAGCTTTTTTTTTTTTTTTTTTCAGCCAGAGGCAATAACGGTCTTCGGGGAATGATGTGAACCGCAGATGGGGAGGCGAGCAAGGGACAACTCCTGGCCATGGCATCTGGATGACACGTTTGCCGTGTCTGTCTGGCTCTCGGGTTGACTAGTCTGAGCGAGGGCGATAACATTGGGGTTGACGTAGAGGACTCGATCGGCCGAGCCGGCTGTGCTTTCTGCCAAGAAGCCAGTCGATACTGGCCAGCCCTCGCCGCCAGGCAGCACGGTGCCCCAACGACTGTTTGTATTAGTGGTGTGACAGGTTGGCGCTGGCTTGGTTTTCCGTTTTAATGTAAAGAGAGACAAAAAGAAGGAAAAAAACAATGATCCAGTCGCGGTTCCCACTGGTAAACTCATCATCGTTGAACACTGTCATTTGAAATGAGGAAGGAAACACTATCCTCTTCCCCATGTGTCCCTTTTGGCTGGGCACCAGGGCCCATAAAGAAGGAAAAGGGATTTTGTCTATATCCGTGTGTGTGCGTGGTGCAGTCGACATACCTGCATCTGTTGCTTCTCCACCAGGGCCACTTGTAAAAGGAGAACAACAAAGATAACAAACTAGCCTGTTTTTCAGATCAATGCCAGGAACTGAACAACAATGTAACTCTGTTATAAAGTTTGTTTCAAAGTGTTCCATGTGCTGTTGTTGCTATGTGTCCAGAAAAGACTACTTTGTTTATTATCTTTTGGTGTACTCGTGGCATATTTCATCATCCCACTGTCGTGCTTCTGAACCTGTGGAAGCCCCAACTCATTTCTGGTGTCTGTCGTCTGGCAGGGGGCGACGATTAAGCAAGACGAGCACACGGGAGCTATTTTGGTGGCCCGGATCATGAGAGGCGGAGCCGCAGACAGAAGTGGTCAGTTTTCCCCTTTCATTTCCTCTTCATCTATTCATTATATGTTCCCTGTCAGGAATCACTAACCTAACATCGCTGGAATGTTGTGTTATGTCCTCGGATAAAAGTGTGTACAGTAAGCAAAACGCGTATCGAATGGTGTGTGTGTGTGTGTGTGCGCGCGCGCTTTGACATGATTCCCATGATCAGGTTTGATTCATGTTGGAGATGAGCTGAAGGAGGTCAACGGAATTCCTGTGGATGACAAGAAGCCAGAGGAAATCATCCGCATTCTGGTAGGCCTCATCTCTGTGTGTGTGTTTTTGTGTGTGTGTGCATGTGTGTGGGGTGAGTGACCTCATTTCTGTGTGTGTCTCATTGTGTCTATGTGCAAGCCAGTGTGTGTGTGTTATTCTCCCTCAGAGGGAGTTGTGTTTGTGATGGCAGCGCTCTCCGCTAACTTATCCAGGGCCCGTGGACATTTATCCCCAGTGCTGAAAAACCAAACACACTGGGCGCTCTCTGTGAGGCTTTGCGGGCCTTCTAAAACCACATGCATCAGGCCACACGGTCCCCCCGGACGAGGCCAGGCGCTGTGTAGTCCCTCCAAGCGAGCTCCGCCACAGGCCTCAAATGAGCTCCATCACAGGGCTGCAACCCTGCCGCGGGTGGGCTGGGCTGGGGTGGAGGGCTGCAAGTTTAGATGCCTTTTCAGAAACTGTGACCTCGAAAACAGATGAGGACTTGTTACTGTGCGCGCACCCCCCACCACACACACACACACACACACACACACACACACACACACAGCTTCCCTGCCAGATCAAGTCATTTAATCCTCGTAACCCTTACATTGTTGAGAGCTCAGGCAGTGTGTCTCTTGGATTACATCGACTATTGTCAATGATTTGCCACCGCCTTTGCTTGCCCACCTCTCCTCTCTCTCTTTTACCTCCTGTGTCTCCCTTATCCTCAAAGCCTTTCTCACTCTCTTGGTCTTTCCCCCGCTATTTCAGGCCCAGTCGCAGGGAGCCATCACCTTTAAGGTTGTCCCTGCTATCAAAGAGGATGCACCCAGTAAGGAGCCCAAGGTATGATTTACTCATTTTGTTTAATGGGTTTCACTCAGGGAAGAATGGGAAGCCTTTTTTTTTTTTTTTTTTTTTTTTTTTTTTTTTAAGCGCTAATCCATGATTTTATTTTGTTAAAAAAAAAAAAAAATCCCATGTTTATACTTGTTTTAGCTGGCAATTTGCGTTATGTTTGTGCCTCTATATGCTGATTCCATTGTTGGTGGCAGGGTCCGCCTTGCAAGAATGCAATGATCGGGCAGGCACAATATGTGAAAGGCAGCGGTGGTGAATTTGATGATCCGGCGCAGCCTGTTGTTGTCCCTAAACTCATGATGGATGAGCATTCACAAAAATGACTCTTCTCTATCTTTTCAACACGTATGATCTTATGGATTTGCACTTTAACTTCCCATGGGAGACTCTCCCCGCGGATATGGGTTCAGGGAGGGAAGACAGAGACTTTCGGTCAGCGAGGTACCGACACGGCGGGGTTTTTATTCAAACGAATAAACAAAAGGCTCGCTGGCCAAAGCGTGAACGTTAATCAATATTGTAATAACCAGAGTCCGGGTCCATGTGCCTCGTGATCTGGTGTGCAGTGACGCGTCTCCTGCACCAAGCGATCCCCACTCTAAGACAAGACAACGCATACAGTAAGAAAGCTCTCCTAGCCAGGTCCGACCAATCAGCGCTAATGAGGCTGATGAGGCGGACCCAGTAAAACTGCGCGGCGGCGGCAAGAAGCCAGGGTCGTCACCTGCAGACCACAGCTTCACCACGCCCCCTGCCGAGAGTGTTTTTTCATATCTGTCTGTAAACCTTTTTTGGGACGTGGAGTGTAATGGATTGCACAGAGTATGCTATGTGTGTGTATTTGTTTTTATAGCCGTGCATTTAATGGAACTTGATACAAGTTTGTGTGTGTGTGTGTGTGTGTATATAATGTTAATGCATCAACCTCGGTAAAGTAGATCTCAGTCTTCTTCATGACATGAAACCGCACTAATTCCCACTTGTTGAACACTTCGTCTCTCACGCTCATCGGTCTTCAGCTGACAGAGCGCTGGATCCTCTCCCCCAGCCCTAAGCTTTCGGGTCAAAGCACAAGCCGCTGTAACATTATTCACAATGTAGATGGAGTAGTCCAAGCAATATCCTTTGACATGCTTACAATTATTTATTATTATTTTTCCTTAGGGACTGATCTCAATAGCCTACGTTTAGAAATCAGGTTAACACAGATGAAGAGAATTTAAAACAGTTGCACGTGTAAAAAAAAAAAAAAAAAAAAAAACCTAAAACAAAACTTGACCTGAGAAAGGGGAAAGCGACGATAGGAAAAAGCTGGCCGGGGCGACTGGAGCTTTGAGCGTGTTCTGGCTCAGCACATGAGGGGCCAAAGGGCTGTTCTATAGTCCAAATAAAACACCCCCCTCCCGCCCCGCCCCGTCTGATATATAATGTTGCTACAATGGCACAAAGCGCTCCTTAAATCAGACAGAAAACAAAACCTTCATCTCCGTTCGCGATGACTCAACCCCTCTCCGGCACTCTCTCGAACTTGCTCGCAAATGCACAGTCCGCCCTCCCCTCCCCTCCCCGTTTCTTTCCACATGTAACGTGTTATCTCGCGGCGATAAGTCATCGCCACGGTGCTTTATTTGGAAAGACGACACGGAGAGGCGCTCTCCTTGGTTTGAGACGCGAGCCACGGCGCGACGGCGAAACGCGTCGGTGCCTATCGCGGGTCGGGCCCAGTTAGCGGTGAGGGAGTTAATCTCCCTCCCCCTCCCCCCGCTGCCAAAACAAACTATGCCATCCCGATTACAAGAAAATAAATTAACTGAGAGATCGCTCCCCTGTTTTTTTTTTTTTTTGTTTTGTTTTTTCTCCCTTTCTTCCCTCCTCCCCATAGCCAGGATGGATTACTGATGTTTAATACGACAGGCCAATCAGTCAGGGAGTCAGCGGGCAGAACCAAGTGGAGGCTTTCCAAACTGGAGCCTCTGACTCTGTTGTAAAAGTCTCACCACGCTGACGAGGAGCGCTTACCCCCTCCCCTTCCCCCCCAGACTGCCACCTCCACACACACACACACACACACACACACACACACACACACACATACGCTCAAGTGCGGATGGGAGATTAAACGTTGCCGTAGAGCGACGGCAGGTTGTTAGCCCCTGATTGCGATGACCTTTCTCGTGCTAATCGCATTAAGCAACGGTGAAGCGGCGTCTGTGTTTTCGCACTGCACCGGTGACGTCCCACCCCCACCCCCCCAGCGCTTCACACAGAGAGAAATAACGTAATCGTCAGCGAAGCGTCGCATTTTCCTCTCCGCGCTAAATCCTTGTCCCCCGCCCCCCGCCCCCCCCCTTCTGTTTTCGCTGTCTCTCTGTGTCTCTCGCTCCTCGCCCCTTGCTTTGTTGTGCGTCCAGATGTTTGTGAAGGCGCTCTTTGACTACGACCCCAGGGAGGACAAGGCCATCCCGTGCAAGGAGGCCGGGCTGCCCTTCAAGAGGGGCGCGGTCCTTCAGATCATGAGCCAGGAGGACGGCACTTGGTGGCAGGCCAAGCACGAGGGAGACTCCAACCCCCGCGCCGGCCTCATCCCCTCCAAGCAGTTCCAGGAGAGGTGATCCCACCTGCCCACCCTCACACCTGGCACGCCCCACCGCCCCCCATGCTCGTTTAAAGACTTGACTTATTCATGTTTTGGGTTTTAGGGTCTTTATCTCCGTCTGTCTCTTTCTCTCTCTCTCTCTCTCTATCCAACTATCCCCACCCCCCTCACCCCCACCCCCTCACCCCCCTCACCCCCCACCCCTCTGCGTCACACAGCCAAAATACTTTGGATTTCCGTGCACGTCTGGCCCGAAATGAGTAATGACAGAAAATGATCGCGCTGGTACGGCTCCACGTTGGACGGCGAGCGCATGGAAAAATCGCACATGAGTGGCGCGCTCGGACGGGCCGCGCTGATCTGCATCGCAGAGCTGAAGGGGAGGGGTGTGGGGGCGGCGGGGGTGGGGGGGCACGGCAGTTTGTTGGCACTGATCTTGAACGGGCCGTGTGTGTGTGTGTGTGTGTGTGTGTGTGTGTGTGTGTGTGTGTGTGTGTGTGTGTGTGTGTGTGTGTGTGTGTGTGTGTGTGTGTGTGTGTGTGTGTGTGTGTGTGTGTGTGTGTGTGTGTGTGTGTGTCCAAAATAATGAAAAGATGAATCCTTTTCACAATCCACGCATTGTGTTTTTTTCTTTCACTCTCTTTCTCTCTTCACCTTCTCCGGCGACACCTCCATCATTCATATCGCCTTGTTTTCCTTTTTCCCCTTACCATTCTCAGTTAAAACAACTTGGTGTACAGAATGCATCCCCACCATCCTATCCCAAAATGTTCATTATTCCCCGTGTGGTCATGAAAGCTGATGGTTTTTAATGTCTCGCTCGCACTTTCTCTCTCTCTCTCTCCCTCTCTCTCTCTCTCTCTCTACAGGAGACTAGCGCTGCAGCGGCCGGCTGCACCACTCCAGCCCCTGAAGGCTCCCATTCGACGACCATGTAAATATATATATACAGTGTGTGTGTGTGTGTATGTATATATATATATATATATATATATGTATATATATATACTGTATTTGTGTGTGTGTGTGGTACATAAAGTATATGACATTGCCTGATGGGGCAACTGTGCCATACATACAATACAGAACACTGCACTGAGCAGGTGGCAGGGCTCAAAAAATCAAAGACAAAAAAAGAAAGACGCCGGAGACGAGCGAGTGGTGGGATTGAAGTACTACAGAGGCGGTGTGTGTAGATGTGTATGTTTCTGTACAGTAGGCTTACTCTGATTCACGTCCGTACAATGACACCTCAGTGATTTTGAGGGGAGGTTGTGTCTTGTCAGGTCCCTCGTCAGACCATATATTTTTCAACCCCTTTCTCTTTGCTTTCCTTCCCTCTCTCTCTCTCTCTCTCTCTCTCTCTCTCTCTCTCTCTCCCCCCCCTCTTGCTCTCCCTCTCACCCTTTGGCAGACCTTTTTCACTCCATTACCTTCTTTTCAGCCAATCAATCCCACCCCCTCCCCTGTGCCTACAGGATGTGTTGATGTGCTGTAAGCCAGGCAGCAGTTATGTTTGTGTGTGTGTGTGTGTGTGTGTGTGTGTGTGTGTGTGTGTGTGTGTGTGTGTGTGTGTGTGTGTGTGTGTGTGTGTGTGTGTGTGTGTGTGTGTGTGTGTGTGTGTGTGTGTGTGTGTGTGGAGGGGGGAATTGTGCACTCTGGAAAGCCTCTCCTCATGTCACCCCTTGTCCAGCCAACACGCACGCCAACCTACACCCTGCCGGCTCATCGTTCGTGTGCACAGAGCGTTTTAGTGAGCCCCCTAATGATGGATTAATGACCTGATAGCAGTCCTGGGGATGAGATAGGAGGGTTTCAGTGCCGTAAATTACCCTCCAACACCCCGGCAATATGTTTTACTGCGTGTGAACATGTGGACGGCCCGTGCAGCACAAACCCCCTGCGAGCTTCTCAGTATGCAGCGAAAAACAAAAAGGGGAAAATATGGAGAACAGGACAGCGAGGCCGTCACTTTCCAGACAGATGACGGCTATGGGTTGAGGTGGCCTGGATGAAAGCAGCAGGGGGGAAAGGGAGGTGATAAGCTCAGGGATGCGCATGAGTAGGGCGGTACATCGTTATGATATTAGCGTGATTTGAGACTACATATCATTGTTTTAGTTATTGCAATATTTCTGTCTTTAAGGCTGCACCACAGTAACGTACTGCAATGTTCTGAACTTCATGGACTGTTCTGGCTGTTCTAATCATTGCCTGCTTAGTCATAATGTCCATATTATTCATGATTATTTCTCAAATAAATCGTGTGTGTACATACCTTATGATCCCCCAGATATCATCAATATTGACTTTGCCAATATTGCCCAGGACATGTACGAGACACTGCACCATATCATGTGCGAAAAACAACACCCTTTCCGGAGAATTTAACATTTTACAGTCGTCCATGTTGCCTACTGCCTGCGAAGGTCCGCTATGTCTATGGCGGAATATAAGTTCTAAGCTTTCCTGGTTCAAAGAGATCGACTGGCCTTAGAGAACGTATCTTGCCTTTGAATTGCACTTTTTTCTGGCATGTTCAGCGGCTCAACCGACCGGACAAGTCGCTGATGGCGTCACCACCACGCACCACGAGATAACGGCAAAGGTTTCCTTCTGTCCACCCTTTCATCCACTATAAGGCTGACCTCACAATCCGCTGCTCCTGTCAACACGTCTATCCTTTTCTCCCCGCGTTGCGCTCTCTTTGATTTCTCTCTCTCTCTCTCTCTCTCTCTCTCTCTCTCTCTCTCTCTCTCTCTCTCTCTCTCTCTCTCTCTCTCTCTCTCTCTCTGTCAATCACATTGCCTGACTTGTGTACTGTGTATGTACGGCCTACTGCGAGCAAACAGTTTTGCTTCCCTCCTCCTAAGACATAATCCTTGTTCTCCAGTCCGCTGGATTCACAAAATGTCCCGCCTCAATGCCCTTTTCACCAACACAGTGTTGAGCCCTAAATGTAATGGGACTCTCTCTATATATAACTTGCTTTGAAATAATAACCAAAGCTGAACTGACCGCCTTTAAACTTAGCACTAGGTTCTTTTACCCCAGATTCAGCCCGGAGGGGGAAATATGGATTTTGTCATTTCCTGGTTATGTTCAACCACATAGTGGCATGCATGGAGAGAGAAGGCCAAAAATAGCCTGCTAAAAAGTTTTCGGGAGACAGTGCTCCACTGTTCCCCTCCCAATTTATCTTTAATGGCCCAGTTCCTCTTATGAGTTATGGGACCTGCAGGCCCCCTCTCGATGCCCAGAGGGCAGGTGTAAAATGTAGCAGAGTCCGCTGCAGCCCCCTTACTCTGGGAACATAAGTCTCCTTCGACGCCCAGGCAGTACATTTTCCCACTAATGTCATGTGTGATACAGGCAGTAAATATCAGCCAGTGCGCTCGCAATTGCCTGTGTGGGTAGTAGTAGTAGGGGAAGTAGGAAGTCCCTTGACACCACCCCCTCAGGAGTTGAATGAATAACCGGTGAATGATTACAGTCCATTTTCTGTTCGCGCCGGCCTACACAAACACGCACACACACACACAGAAACACACCGACTGACATTCACATGATATTCCCAGCGTGCAACAGAAAACTCGAAAGGAGAAAAAGTTGGACCGGGATCGGGTATAAGCAATGAGTGGAGGGAATAGAAGTGAAGGGAGGGAGAGAAAGTCTTAAATGAAAAGAGAGGAGCAGGGCGCTAATAGAAAGAGGCCACGGGGGGGCGGAAAGAGAGGGACAACGCAGGAGAGGAGAGGAAGGCGGAGATGGAGGGCGCAGCAGCGGAAGGTCACATTCGGTAGCAAATGCGATCCTGCGGAGCTGCAGCGGCCGGGACCGAGAGGGACCGTCGGGTCCTGGCTTGACACGGGCCCGGCCGGGTCCCGGGGGCCTAAGCTGTAGCCTAATTAAAGGATAGCGAGGGGGCCCCCGCTGTTAGAAAGATGAGAACATAGATGGTAATGGAGGAGGGGGCTCCCTCATTCTCTCTCTCGCTCTCTCTTTCCAGCCCAGAAGCTCCGTCGGCTGGAACAATATTGACCTTGGCCAGCGGCTGCGGCAAGCATCGCTTAACCGTGTCCATTTATGTCCAACCTTTACGGGACATAAATAATCGCTTTCCTCTCTCTCTCCCTCTCTCTCTCCGTCTCGCACAACCTCTGGATGCATTCCTTGGTTCTGGAAGCAAGGCTCGAAGCGCCACCCGTCGCGTCATCGAGGCTACTTAGTCGGCGATTGACCGCAAATCAGCTATTGTTTTTTTTTTTTTTCCTTCTTCATTTATCAAACAGACCTTTCTGCCCACCGCCTTAAATATGTCCTATCCCATCAGCGTTTGGCTCTCCTCCAGCCTTCCTGTCCGCTTTCCTCCCCCCTTCCTCTCCTCCCGCCTCTCCGAACATCCTGAAAGCCTCTCTGAGCTGTCGCCGTACGCCTCCGTCTGACAGGCTTGCCTCTCCGTCCTCTGATTGTTTGGGTACATGCACTGTCTGCCAAACACGTGGACGCACTTACCGTCTCACCTCGGGTTCTGTCTTTAGTTCTCTCTCCACAGGTCACTACCTATCCACAGGCACTTGCTCACTTTTGCTCTCTCTCCCAGAGACTGAACCACTTCCAAACGTCGCCCAAGATTGGTCTTAAGTAGCCCTGAACTTGGCCCCCTTGTTCAATTTATCTGTCCATTTCATTTTTCAAGTTAAACGCTCACAGACACAGAATGAATCGATTTAGGAGGGCATGAGATCCAGGAGAAAAGCGAAATTCTAATCCTAGATGTAAGGCCCGGATAACCCCTCAGGGACCACCTTTTGTGTTTTTCATCACCAACTTAAAGCAAATGAAAGCTGCTGATGCGCTGTTCATTTCAATATATTAACTCAAGGATGTGCCATCATTTTGCAGTATGAAATACTTTTACCTATAAACTCGGATGTGTACCTGAGGTTGGGCCACTAATGTGAACCATTTCTTCCACTCCCTGTAGTTGATTTTCTCGTCTAGACTCAGAACCCAGTGAAGGCCAAAAGATGTATAGAAAAAGATCTAGTTCTTTGTCATCTGGAAGATTCAAACCTATACATAGACATATCCTCGTCCTCAGAAAGGTTGAAAAAGGGGTTCAAAACGGTGCTCAAAGGAAATCCGTATGATGCCTGGCTGCAGGGCTGACGTCAGCCCATAATTCAGGCTCATTCACAGGGTGCTGACTAGATGGGTCATTCCACAGCCGCTCCCCCACCGTTGAGAGACGGATGAGAGGTTCGCTAGCAGCCACGAAGTGTCTAATGATGGGGGGCTAGCAGGGTAGAGCCCATAAAAGCCACAAATCTTGTAAAGACCAGAGGGGTCTACAGTTTTGGGACACGCTGATCCCAATTGGGGAAAATTGCTTATATACCCCATGCTTGCAATTGACGGACTTGCAATTTTAAATATAGATGTACCTGGAGCTATTTTTTCAATAATTATTTGTTTCTGAAATTTAAAGAAAAATGTTTTTCCAACAAGTATACAGCCCTGCGCAAATTTTCAATTATCTGTCAACGATGACTGTTTATTTGAATAGAGAGTTGTGCTCAATTGCTAAATATTCACTATCAAATCATAAATGATAACATCTGGAATTCTCTGAATTGAATTCTGAATATAAACTTATCCTGAGAAAAGGTAAATAATTTAATAATTATAAAATTATTATTATTAATGAATAACAACCATTAGAGGGAAGTAGAATCTTGGCCCTTACTAGATTAGATTCAACTATGTGTCATCGCACAGAGTACCAAGTACTGAGGCAACGAAATGCATTTCTCTGCATTTTACCCATCCTAGTAACTGACGTACCTAGGAGCAGTGGGCTGCCATAGCGGCGCCAGGGGAGCAGTTGGGGGGGTTAGGTGTCTTGCTCAAGGACACATCAGCACGCTACCAGGAGGAGCCGGGAATCGAACCGGCAATCTTCTGATCACTAGACCCCCCCGCTCTAATTGTAGTTTTGCTATTTAATTGGAGTAGCACTGGTCTTGTGGAGGTCTTTAGCCAAATTTCAGCCCCAATGGTCTTGAGTTAATGCTTCCATTAGGCCTTGGACTCAATATGCTTCAGACTCGGACTTGACTCGGGCTTGGCCTTGGCCGGACCCAACTACGACACGACTTCCAACCTTTTCTTGATGAGCTCACAATTTTTAGCCTCGTCCTAAATCTCGCCACCATCTCCGTTTTTATCCCGCAGAAATATATTTTTACACTGTTCCCTTTACAACTCCTCTTCACTCCGTCTTCACCCTCGCCACGGCCTTTCTGTCATCCCCTTGTGGTTGAAAGATCGGACTAGCTTGTGGACAGGTTGACTGAAGATTGAGGAGCTCTTGTGATGGTGTGTAGCCGCCGTGTGGGCGTTCATGGCTCCTCTACTCTACGAAGATGATAGGCTCCATTGCCAACTGTCAATGAAATCCCGACCAATCTAAACACACCAGCAGCAAACAGCCTTATTTTTGCTAACTGTAAAATGTCCTCTAAATTTCAGCACCCTGTTAAACAAGGGAAGAGGACAAAGTGTTGCTTCCAGATTCTCAACGTTTTGAGACGTCCCGTTCCCTTGTCCTTTTATATTCTGTGACGCGTTCTTGCAAATGTTTAATTGTGAGGTCGTGAGACAACTTAACCTTTTTCCTTTCAGCACATAGGGGCTAGATGAAAGCTTTTTTTTATAATGTTCGGGCATTTTAAAGGATCTTGGATCGCGTAGATGGCCCTATCGCACATTTTCCTCCTTTATGTTTCCTATTTGGACTATTTCTTTATCTTTCCTCTTCACATTCCTCACTTTCTTTTGCTCTCTCTCTCTCTCTCTCCCTCTTTCCTCCTTGTGCTGGCCTGCCTGCCGTTGCCATTGTTTCTCAGGGGGAAGGGTCAGAATCTGTTTTTACTTTAAACGCCCACATTACAGTGGGAGAGGGCAGCATCAGAAGAAACATCGCTGTGAACACACTCTAACATGTGAAAAAGATGACAGATAAAGGCAGCGGCTTCATGCTTTACACCCCAACTTTAATAAAAAAAAATAAAAAAAAGTTTTGCCTTGAACCTGCCTCTTTCAGGGAAGACAAGGAACAAAATAAAAAGTCCTCTGTGATTGTTTCTGACTGCTTTTGTGGCTGTACCCATTACCTCCAGAAGTGATCTGGAGGCATCTCCCTCAGCTGAGGTGCATTTTTGAAATAAGCAGTAAGTGCTCGAGCCTCCCGAACCGGAGACCATAGACGGATGTTTTGCCTTTTTGATTTTACCCATTCTTGCGGTGGGAACACACAAAGGGACGGAAGCGCCGTTAAGTGCCTCCGAATGTCCTCCAAATCCACTGCATCTCTCACACATGATCAAACACGGTAGGCACACACCCAGCTATCAGACATATGCACATTCACAGCGGCACAGAAATATTCAAGCAAAAATAGATGTATTACCCTTTTCAAAAGCGACTGTAAGTATGTGCGTATCCCCTCCCTTAACACAACGTGAACCATTTTAAGAATGTTGTCTATTTCACTCTCACTTCAGCATCTTGGTTCCGGCTTTTCAAAAACTCAGTGCAGTGTACATTAACATTAAGTAGCAAATATAAGCTTGATGGATCTGAATATGTTTTTCTCTGTAAAGTGGCGGCCGATGTACCAAAGACATGCATCACGCACTGTGTGTCGCTAGGTAACGATACATACACGCCGTGCTTCCCCGATAGAAACTGTAGATTGTGATCATCTCGTACTTGTAGTAATTGCATTAGTAAAATAATGGTTTTTAGTGTAAGTAACAACATTAGTGATCAGCTTATGTAGTACCAGTAGAAATAATAGTAACATTGGGCGTTTTCGCACTGCAGGAACTTTTTCATAGTTCTAAGATCTTTTTGAGGAACCGTCCCTTTTTTTGTGTCCGCACTGCAGGAAGACGCAACGTTCGTAGTTCTTAGAACACCGTTTTGAAGGACTTTTTTAGCTCCTACTTCAGGGCAGGGACTAACCGACACAAGAGGTACCTTCAGTGCGTAAGTGCACGGAGATCGGTCCAGACGTAAGCCCACGGTCCCTCGCACTGGGGACAGTCCGCCCGGTCGAGTCGCAACACTCTGGGTGGGGACAGGCCCACGTACACTCCATGGATATAAAAAATAACAAAAATAAAAACCAAGTGCCTCACGAACAAACTTTTAAATTACGTCTTGTAGATCTAATGAGTGACGATTCAGCTACTGCATTGCTTATTTCTCGCCTCAAATTTGTTCAGAAACCGATTTTGGTGGACTGATATGGTGATATGAGTGAAAGTTAGAGTAAATAGAACACGAAAAACGGACACACTGAAGGGCCGTTGGCTGACTTCACTTCAGAGTTCCAGTGCAGTGCAAATGCTACTAGAAAAAAAGCCCTTGAAGATATCTAGATCTCGGAGGACCTCCCCAGTGCCAAGTTCCCCTCAGGGAGTCCCCAGAACTGTTCAGTGCGAAAACGCCTACACTTTTATGGTCGAATGAAATGGTTTGATGTTCTTTGAAAAAAAAAATACTCATCTCTGTAATTACAATATAGAATACCTTATTATTCTGGTTCTGATAGCTAATTATTTGCCAAATTCAAACTGACTCATGAGAAATCAGGACATTAACTTTTTTATCTTGTCATTCCTTTCTTTGTTCCTTTGCTTTTCAAAGATGATGTGGCAGTTGACTTTGGTAGGTCTCTTTCTCTTATTCTGTCACCCCCTTTGTAAATTTGTTCTCCTTTAAATCCATTATTTTGTTTCTAACTTCAATTCATGTCCATCCTGTGTGTCTACCGCACTCACAGCTGAGGAGTTTGAAGGTACCACATGCCTAACTGACCTATGCTTTGCAAAATGGCTAGAATTGTGCCGATAGGCCCTGGATAGGCCCTCTGCAACATGCAGTGAAACCATTTGTTGTAGCTCAATATCCAGGGCTCAGGAATTTAGCACTTATCTGCTTCCCTCCGTCCTCTTTTCTGCATCTCTCATAAAAAAAGTCTCCATCAAACCTTAACTGGGGTATAGATCCATCCCTTCACACTCACCTCCCCCCATAGCCAATCAAGTCTAACCAGCTAATTCATACTCACTAATACTGACAATTATTAGAACAACCATATGCAGTGGCTACCTGGAGCAGTCCACTCATGCACATACTTTATTAATCTACAAAACCTGATTAATGCTAACCAAAACATGCCTGTCTTGGGTATCTGACCTGTCGGTGTTACTTTCTTTCAACAGTTAGAGAGAGAAATAAAAAAAAGAAAACAACAATAAAAACCCTACCACTCCATCCTTTCAGTTAACACTACGATCTGTGCCGGTCTATTGTTGCCATGTCTACCTGTGCTCTTTAACATGATGATGTGCCCTTCTTGGTTTCTGTTGTCTCCCTGTCGCTCTCTCGCCATCGTCAGAGGAGGCTGACTCTAGTAGCGGATTCCACCTAGGTGAGAGTTGTTGCCTTCTTCTGTCCCCATCTTCCTTCGTCCCGTCATCTCCTGCAGTAGCCGTGTCATTGTTTATTTTGTCGAGAAGACAGTGTTTGACATGAAGCTAGATCACCTGTGCCCATTCACTGTTCCTTCAACCTCAATTCTGGACTTCTTTTTTTTAATAGACTAGTATTCTAGGGCCCTTGGCATGCTATGACATATGATTTCTGAAAATTTATGACCAAACACGATACTCCTCCTTTGCTTTGTCATTGTCACAGCATACTTTATGTCCAGACCGTTTAAGAATGATTTATGTGCGCTCGGACTCCCATATCGAAACCCAAAGAGCAGTTCTCTTGCAGTACCCAGGCCTATCATATGTTATTTGTATTCCTATCTTTGTCAGTGTAAGTTCACTGGCTGGACATGTCATGGATTTATAGAATGTAGTTGTTATCCTGTTCTGCCTCTGCTGTGGGTCTAAAGCCATCTTTGAGAATGGCTCTGGATGGATTTGCCTCGGAGGAACAGCTTGTTTTCCACGCTTTGTTCTGGAGGTACGGCCGAAGCCCAGAAACGTTGATGTGGTCCCGGTCTGACCTAATGGCAATTACCAGGGCCCGCTCTGTTTCTCGCAGTTCTTTCTAAAGCTGCTGCTGCTTCCAAGTGACTGCTTTATGTAGAACGTGTTCCTTGTCGTATTTTTATTGCCACTGTCATTTTATGAACAAATCATAAGGCAGAGTATCTTTTGGGGGACCACAGGCTGTGACTGCTACACACAGAAATCTCTTTTTTGCGCTTTCTCTTTTTCTGTCCTTCTCCCGCAGTTTCTGGCCTTCTTAATCTTCTCTCTTTGCCTTGAGGTCAGAAGACAGACTGGCCTCAGGTCACTCCCTCCACACTGTTTTTGGACTCCATATTTCACAGCAGATCCGATGCTGGCTGAAATTTGAAAGAACAGACTTTGAACCGTGTCTGCCAAGCCCAATCGAGATCACCCAATGTGGGTGATCTCTGCAAAACAGTTTTTTTTTTGTTTTTGCTTTTCTCATGGCTTCCTCCAGTTCAGGGTTTGTACTCATTGTCGCTGCTCTGTCCATGAGATCATTGACCTAAACAGTCCCTCTCTTCCTCTAAACCCGCAAATGTTCCTCAAGACTAGGCCGAGACTGAGTTTTCTTGCAGCCCAGCACAGTTTTAGCTGAAACGACAGTACCTGTATAAGAAGAACAAACTCTGTAGTTCTAATAACATTTATAAAATTGTACTTGCGGCTTGTGGCTGTTGTGGAAATATGATTTAGAGTTGGACCGGCCCTAATAGTTGGAAACCCCAGCACCTACAAATGCATTTTCAATATTACCAAGGTTTCAAGGGGAACTAGAGTAGGCGTTAGGAGGGAGTAAGCAGTTGTCTACCCTGGACTTTGGATAGTTTTCCCTCCATACCTCTGTCAGTGATGCAACGTCTATGACATCCCTTGCCAAGAATGGCTCTCCAGCACCATTTGGCCGGGAATGGGGATGCGCACAGAGATGCTGGTTGATTTTGGATCCAGCAGATCGGAATGTAGAACCAAGCTTAGGTGAAAGACTACGTGCCAAGATGCCTTTTCAGCGGCCCTATCCAGACAGAAGCATTGGTCCAGAGGATTAAAGAGATTATAGAGCAATGCTGATGCTCAGAGCCTATTCCTTTTTCTGGTGAAATGCTCAGAGACAGGTTTTCCCTGGCCCTAATAGGAGAAACCCTACACTGTGCTTGGGATTTTGGACGCCTACGCACTGTGACACCTCACGTTGCTATCATAAACATAAATACACTGGAAGCGCAAAGCCCCACACCGAACATCCACTGAGGAAGACAAACAAATAGTTAGATGGATGGAAAGAAATTCCAAAACTGTTGAAGAACGGGGGGCTGGGAAAGCCATCAACCCCTCGCAATCCAATTACAGCTGAGTTGTGGAAAAATGGCAATGTGTTATAAACTATGATAAACACACCATTTCCACTTGCACCATTTAAAAATTGTATTTCACCTGCCTGCAGGTTCACTGATTTTTGGTTTGGGTGATCCAACAAAAAGGGCACAGATTGAGCCTTAAATTGCAGATTTTTTTTTTGGAATTATATTTGTTTCGTTGGATTTCCAAAAACTAGCCCCTGTCAGATAGGCAATAGGCAAACATTTTACTTTGGCTTGCTGTGGCTTTGTCTTAGAGCCTCTTCTCTTTTCTGGCTGGACATGGAATTGATGAGACAAACAGTGAAGTGAGCATTTCGGCTTAGTGCTCCTGGCAGCTCTCTGGCCCCTGTTGGCACATTAATAGAGGTTGCAAAGGATTGCAGTCGTGGTAGGCCAAAAAAGTGTTTGCGTATGTACCTATTTGTCATTCTATCCAGTTGTTTCTTTCTCACCAAGACTTTGGGCATCAGACAGTGTTAAAATACGAGACATTCCAGAGCCCGAAGAGCTGTGGAATAATATGTAAGGGGAAAAACAAATAGACCACGACACAAATGGATCACTTGCGACCAGCGGGTTTTGTGCACAGCTCCATGGTTTAAGACAGTAACACTTGAGTCCAGCACTACTTTCCAGATGCAGCGAGGCGGGCCACAGAAACTTCTGCCATAATGGGTTATCCCCAGATATCTTTTAACAAATTCATCACCATGGACGGTTACACGCACATATTTCAAATGTCATTAAAAAACATTTCTCTTTAGCTTTCTTTTTTTTTTTTTTTCTTCTTCTTTTTTTTTTGGGGCTAAATACAGTTTAACTAAATTTCCTAGCGTTCATTCTTGGAAAGAAAATATTTCCATTTAGAACAGTGAAGCATGCTATCGCATATGGAATCTCTGACCTGTGATCCCATAAGCATTCATAAGCATACCGATTAGCTCCAGGCGGTGAAGTTTCAACCGGAAGAAGGCGTTTGTTGTTGAAGTTGGATGCCTGACTCGAGCGTCTCTAAGGCACCGTCTTGGAAGCCATTTTACTACCCATAATGCTTTTTACAGAGGCCTTTTTAGCTGTGATATCTGGAAGGTCTCTGCCAATAGGTACATTTGAAGGACACACCTGTCTGAATACACCCACACACCTCATTTCTCTTCTTCCTGTCCTCCTTTACTCCTCTCGCCTCACTTATCGGCGTTACTGAACTTTAATGGAGGATGAAGAGGAGGTTTCCCGACGGATGTAGTGGCTTCAGGGAAGTATTGTGGCCCACCGTGACATTGCTGTTAATCTCAGAAAGCTATCACATGTGTATGTGTGGTTTCTCTTGTATGGTGAATACCCTCATTAGAAGTGATTAAGTGATTCACAGATTCAGACATATTCATGTAATGTTGTGAAAAATTCAGCCACAAAAAGTCTTTGTCTGCAAAGTCGGGCTTGTATTACTGTTGGTGTTTTGGCCCTTTTTCCTTCTATCGTGGTATTAATGGCTGACAGCGTGGAAAACCTCGTCGTCCTCCTCAGCCTCCTACCAAGCGCCTTCCTCATCCCTTCCAACCAAGCTAGACCGAAAGCGACTCACACGCGGCATAATGGGCACGCATAATAAGGCCTCGAGAGTCGGTAATGCTTCCCATATTGGGCGCCCGCAAGCGGGGCTAAGTGTTGCAGCACTAAACCGCAGTGCGCGCCGTCGAACGGAGGGCAAAATGCTCACTTCATCTACGGCTGCCATGCCCACTTAATTCCAGAGATGTCGTCTCCATTAGTCATGAGGAGTGTGGGCCCTGGTCAGGAGAGCCTGGATGGCACTGGAGCTGTCAGCACGGTCTCCTATAGTTAGGGCCCGCAGCTTCAGACCCGGGAGCCCCCACTCCACCGGGGCCCCAGTGCAGATGTGCGTTTCTGAGGGCGCTTTTTTTTTTTGTTTTTTTCCTCCTTATTAGCTTCACCAATCCTCGCTCAGTGTACTCAGCACAAAATGAAGTTTGATTATCGAGGAAAATGGCAGTCATTTCATTATCCGTTATCCATTATCCATTATTTCACAGTCCATTGTCATCTCATTGATCAACTGCGCGTGACGTCTGGAAGACGTGACCTCCACATTGTTCTCAGGCTTCTCTGTTTTCAGACGCCTCGAGGCAGATGCGTGCTGTGAATTATTTTCCTTTTTTTGCTTTCTTTACATTCTTCCCCGAGGAGCCATCTGTTTTATACTACGCACAGTGGTGCCCCTAGCTGTACGTAGAATACGCAAACTGTGTACCCAGTCGTCCAAGGGAAATTTGAAATTTACAACCACATATGTTCAGAAAATATGCAATCTTTCAAATGAAACTTCATCCCCATTCGCACTGGACTAGTACAACCTTGGGACGCCTCTTGACTTGTAATAATTGCGGAGGTCATTGGCGATCCGCATCCCACGTGAATCTTAGTGGTGTAACGGGACGTAGTTGATCCATGGTCCATACGGGCCGCCCCCCCACAGTTCGGCACGCATGTGAACCGCGGATCAATTGCAAATTTGACCGTCATTGTGAAAAACAGTTTTACTGCCACTGTTACTTTTTAAAGTAAAAATTCCATAAATCTCATTTTACTCTGAAGCGCAATGATTGGTTCACAGTACGTCGCGCTGCGTTGCTGCTACTTTACGAAATACCGTGAAGCCAATGCCGCTGCTCGTGTCTGCTCGTCCGCCATATTGAAGCGGTCAAAATCCGCCATTAAACAACACATGAACATACAATGTGTATTGAGAGATGCAGACTTCTCTACAAAATCTTCTGTAAATCGCTTGATTCTGAACCGATTTTCATGAAATTTAGTTTGTTATAAATGTGAGAAATTGATACTGGAATTAAATTCAGTGACTGGTGGCAGATCTAATCATATTTTTAAATTCACTACCATGGAGGAAGGACGTAGTAGGAAAGTAGGTATCATGCCTGCCTCATATTGCATTTAAGTGTAACAATTGAGCATTGAATACTTTATGTATGTTAAGATTTTATTTAAACATTGGACATATTACATGATTTTCATTTAAGGTCATGGGCAAAAGTTACCCACTGTCCGTGTTTTACAGAACAAATGGTAAGCACAGTTATAATTGTCTCCATTACATTTTTAATTTTTTTTTTTTTTTGCCAATCCAATCCAAAATTATCCGATCCATGACTCAAAACTGTGATACAATCCGAAGCATGAGTTTTGTGATACGTTGCATCCCAAGTGAATTTTCCTGTGTCAGTGATTTGTAAAGTAAAAAATCCACCCCAACTACTGTATTTCACCCACAAATTCATCATATAAATGAAACATAAGTTTATGTGCCATTTGAGTCAGCATCTTGTGTAATTTGAGAGTATCGTTTTTTTTGTTTTTTTCACTTTTCCAGGACTTATTTCAACTACTAATGGTAGAGAATAAGAGTGGAACAGTTACAGTGGAAGTCATACTGTTTTTGGCACGGATTTTGTCAATAAACCACACATTCAATTTATTTTCATTTGAAACTTAATTGAGGCTTTTCAGATTAAGTTTTGTGTCCCCACAATTCTGAAATCAACTGCAGCAAATATATGTTTGTATATCATACACCAACTCTCTCATGGGTCTGCATGCCTCCAGAAAGAATCCTGCGGAGAAACCCATCTTCACACATTTATCTGTTCTGGTTTTTGTAAGGTGGTGCATCGTTATACTTTTCGCTGCAGTTCTTCTATTTACACACAATGATTTCGCTTTCAGGTCGGCATCCGAGGGGGCCGCTTGTAGTTGGTGCAGGCCTGAGGGTTCTTTATTTTGCACACATGCAGAATTTCCGACATGGTCCTCAGATATTATCATACTGGAAAATGGGCTTGCCTGGGCACTCGCAACGCCCATGCAATTGTGTGTGTTTGTCGTGCCAATTTTTTGTTTACAGTTTTAACTGCTCATCTTTTTTCCATTTTTAGTCAACTTTTTCATGTTTGGCTTTAACGAGAAAATCCACAGTTTGAGTGGGTGTGTGAAGTTTCAAACTGCAATACCAACAATTAGCCCGTCATAGCCTGCTGCATATCAGTAGGAGGGGGGTTAGTGTGCGGGACCCCAGAAAGGACATTTCAGCCTCCAATACCAAGATTCACTTCACTGTACACAGTACCGCCCACTGCACCAAACTTTCAAGGCAGGGAAACCCCGAGTTCGAATCGACGCTCGACAAACATCAGTTTGACCTCCTACATTGTTCCTAGAGGTGTCGGGTGTCCCGCTACCACACATATCTAACGTTCCTTTTCCACCAGTCACCCCTGCTCTTGGAAAACCTTGTGTCAGGGCTAGACTGTGCAAACACGTAGCTGTTCCAGCATAGCTGAGGTTTTCATGAGTTTCAGCCTCCGTTGAACGAGGGCCTGAATCTCTCCTTAATTCTGGATGGAGTTAATTTCCATCCCTCCACTCTTATTCTGCCTCCCCATCAGTGAAGTGGAGATGAGATGACGTGGTGCTGGTGGAGGCAGGGAGCGGTGGGTTGAGGGTACGGGGGACTTGTGGGTGGATGCAGCCGGGCTCCTATTTATTTAGCCATTGGCAGCGAGAGGGGAGGAGAACGCATTATTTAGAAGGAGTCATCCAGGAGGGTTTAAGTGATTGTGAAGGGCCCCCGGATTACCGGGCCCCCGTCAACCCAGAAATGGCGATCTGTATTGACTGGCTGTGCTGAACGCAGTAATGAAATGCCAGTCTTCAGGCTCCCCAAACGAAACCAGAAGAGATCCCCCCCACCTTCCAGCCAAGCAGAGAAAATGAAACACTGCCAATGCTCAAAGACCGCTCTAAAAATAAAATGTATCATACCTCATACTTCAACATGCAAACAGTTATTAGCTAATTTTGCCCTCCTATGAATCTAACCATGGCAACGTTCGAGGGCTGAGGCTAGAAGTCAATACAAAGTCGAGGAGTTTTCACTTGAATCGAAAGTGTGTTTGTTTATTGTAGCGGCGTCATTGGTTTTTGTCACAGTGTATGGTACATATTTATGCCTCGGGGGAGAATAATAAGCAGCCAAGCGGTTTGTGTTTTCCACTGTGCAGCAGAGGTTAATACTCGCTGGGTGGGGGTGGGGGATGCTGAATGAGTGGATTCACCACAAGAGAAATGGCACAGACAACATAAGCCACAACTTGCCCACAATGGAACAAAGTCTACCCTAAATGTTCAGTGTAACACAATATCTGGTACTTGGAGGCACGTGTGCACTTGTGGATAACAGTGTATACACACCAAAACACACACACACACACACACACACACACACACACACACACACACACACACACACACAGACACACACACACATAAACATAGACATGCTTATATATTATTATTCTACTCCAGTGACTTACGGTGTGTTTCATTTTGTAACTCAGCGTAGGTCCTGTTGCTCTGTCTCCTCATTATTTTTGGAAAACAGCGAGCGTAGCGGAATGTAGATGCTCTCTCTCTCTCTCTCTCTCTCTCTCTCTCTCCCTCTCTCTCTCTCTTTTTGTCTTTGCTGCACATCTGCACAGAACGGTCCAGCGGTTTGAGTGTGTTGTGGAAAGAATTAAGAGAACAGGGATCAGAAGCCCCAGAACCCCCCCCCCCCACACACAACACACACACACTCACACACATACACACTTTCTTTCTCCATCATTCCGTCGGTCCATCATTCTGACTTATTCTTACTTGCATCATACCCTTCGTTAAGCCCGGTTTTTGAAAAATGAAAGGAGGAATTTGACAAAGCATAAAAAAGACCCATAGCCCTGTGCAGGAATCAGATACTAAATGCCATCAGTCTTTTTCTGGCGGGGCAGGGGAGGAGGGGTGTTAAGGGACAGCTGTGGTGAGTATCACAATTCAGCTGAAGGGTGCGCTTCTGTGTCTCTTTTGATATCGCCGCAACACTCCAACGCGGCAATCTGACCACACGCACCTGCAAAATAGCTAAACGCCAAACAAGAGTGAAATTGTTTCCCGACGGTCAAGTCAAGCTGACAGCCGTGAAGCCGCACGTCAGTATGTCTCTGTTCCGTGGAATTACATGGAAGAAACTCCTTTTCTCATCTGCCTCTTGATGAAACCTCTTCATGAAGAGCAGAGCAGAGTGGAGAAGTCGAAGTCCCAGTTTTTCAAACGGGCCGATCAAAGACGAAATCCGCCGCGAGTCACAGGAAAACTCTCCTCGTTCTTTTTTTTGACTGCGCCTCGGAGCGTGAACGTCTTCTGTAGCGTTGTCTTTTTGGCCCTTGGCAATGGACACGACAGCCGTACGAACCACGAGACAGAAATGTGTTACATGTTGCTACGGGGGGATATGAACAATGGGTCTGAGAGTGTGTTCCAGGGAAACACTACAGCAAAAACATCAGGCTGTAGCTCTTCCACCTACAGCAGAGATAGCGTGAAAGACATAAAGCGAAGCGGTCGGAATACGTACGAGGGATCAGACGTCAAGCGTTGGACGCCTTTGCCAAGATGGCCGTAAATTGTAAAGCACAGCTGTGGGCCTGTGAGCGAACTATATGGCAGGGTTGGAATTCATTTGGCAGACAAACACACACACACACACACACACACACACACACACACACACACACACACACACACACACACACACAACCACAGACACACACACACACGCCTACAGGCTAGACGTTCCTACTATATGCAACATTATACACAGACGCCCAGTCCCAAACATTGTCTTCTGTCTTCATCTGTGATAAATCAATGCCTTCCCCTCTCTCTCTCTCTCTCTCTCTTTCTCCTTTGTCCCGATCCGCAGCCGGATTCCGCAGGAGCTTCCGTCTGAGCCGGAGGAATAAGAAAACCAACAAGTCCATGTACGAGTGCAAGAAGAGCGAGATCTACGACACGGCCGACGTGCCCACGTACGAGGAAGTCACCCCCTACCGCCGACAGAGCGGAGCCAGGCACAGGCTCGTGGTTCTAGTGGGTGAGTGGGGCTGTGTGTTTGAGGGGTGGGGGTACGAGCTTTTAGGCGAGGCCTCAACTGGACTTGAAAATGCTTCATTTTTAAAGAAAATATTGTTTTTCAATTTCCAAACCTCACCTTTTGCTGTACCTCACACTGTGATGACTGCAATGGTCCGAGAAAGCAGGCGTCTCACACACACGCATGCACATACACACACACACACACACACAAACACACACACACACACACTGCTCTCACTGTGTGCGGTCAGACCTCAGCGCCCGTTAAATTTGGCACAGCGGAGGCTGTAGATTTCAATGTAGAGCCGCCCAGTATGGTGACATGAAATGGGCTTGGTGACTCAAGAGTTTTCAGGATATGCCAGACGGCTCGAAAGCCTTGCCCTCCCCAGAAACCCCAAATCTCCCCCGATGACTTCAAACAACTTTTAACACCTTGCCTGAAAAGATGGCTCAGACCTCGTATTATTCAGCCACGTATTCAGCGCTTTCATCCGTGGCACCTTGCCCTCTGTGTTCTCTTAATCTAATTCTTAATGTTAGCACTCACCTTCGGAGTTGGGCCGCGTATTCCAAACCCTTCCGAAGAGATTTACTACGTGCCGCGGTCTTGAAATTAATTGAGCGGTTTCTCGTTCTGTGTTTGTGGTTGAGGGAGGAGCGTGGACATTGAGCAGTGGAACGACGTGCCTGGCCAGGTGCAGCGGAGACCGATACGGAGGCTGAAGGCTTCCACTGCTCCAATTTTTAGGTCCAGCAAATTCCAGCAAGCTCCACAATTTCCATTTTAGGGTTGTTTGTATCAGAAATGTTGAGAGCGTCAGCGGCACAAATGGAGAGAATTGCATACCCTTTGCTCCAACCGCCCCCACCACCACCCCTCACCCCTAATCAAGCCTCCCGACGTATTTCCATCCGGAGGAGTGAGATACACTCAGGCAATAAGCAACTCAATGAACTGGTCTGAATTTCTATTTCTATTCTCGACGCCAGTGGTTCTCAATGGGGGTCCTACAAGAGGTTCCAGGGGGTCCCCAGCAATTATGATTAATTATGATTAATAGTCGGACTTCACCGGTATTTCATTTACAAGACGTAAGCACCTTGAGAGAATGTACAAAATTGCTTTTTTACACATAGTTTCACTTTTATCCCCTCTAACTACAGTATAGACGGGTGTGGAAGTTTGGACTTAATCATATCTAATCATACAAATCTTCGCAGATTGGGGTCCCAGAGACAAAATCGTATCAAATGGTCTCCTTTGCCTAATGCGTGTCAAACTGAGGGTCCTTGATTTGGAAAAAGGTTGGAAATCTCGAATGCTCGATGCCGCAGATGTTTCAGCAGACTTGAGTGAGTTTCAATCTCGGTGCCTGACCTCAGCAAACTACTCTTTCACTCTCTCTCTCTCTCTCTCTCTCTCTCTCTCTCTATTTTTCTTACTCTCCATCCATCTTCCTCTCTCATTCATGCTGCTCTCTAACAAGTTGAGCTGCCGTGGTATTTCCTTGAGCAAGCCTTGTTTGGTTGGAAACGTCACAGAGAGCATGGATTTTATCAGATGTGTGTTGCTAATTAGCGAAGCCCATTTGCGTGCCAGCTTGTCACGCCGAACGCCGGCGCCCCTGTCCCGTTCCAACCCAGCGTCACCCCGTCGCACTAACATAAATATTTTCAATTAAACTCCAGAATTTTCGTCGACAGCCTGTGGACAATTTCACACCTAACGAAGCGGAAGGGCCGAGGACAGGTCTGCTTTATGTTTCTCCAACTTCCCCCCAGTCCTCTTTCCATCCTCAGGGTCTCACTGGGGTTTTTTTTATGGGTGAAAGTCCTTTCTCTCCCGTTTTCCCTTTTTCTTGGCCCCCCTGTCTTCGGCGTGTCTATCTTTCTCGGTCTCCTTCACTCAGCCTCTGTCTGTGGATGTTCTGCATTCATGGTTCCACGACACCAAGTCCGACCCCTGGAGCTCTTTCAGTGGCGGTCTTCGGAAGGGTCCATGAGCTTGTGGGTTTTTCCACACGGGGCGCACCTTCCTGTGCTTAGTTTGGCCTTGGACCCTACGCTTTTTCCATAACCCCTCCTGAAACATGACACATTCTTCTGGTTGTTCCTACAGCAGACGCCCCCCCCCAAAGCTTTTCTCAGGAGTGCCGAATCGGCGTGAGCTCATTAATGTAGACGAGCAGGTCAGTAATAGTAATCACAAATTAAACTTTCAAGAGATTCAAGAGGTTTATTCATCATATACATACTTTCATACATACGTATATGCAGTGACATGTCTTTGCAACGCACCCGGAGATTATGCACAATAGTTACTAAACCGAACATAACAGCTAACCTAATTCCGAGCTAACTAACTGAAACTAACTGATTCCTAAAATGTAATGCAGTTAGTGAATAGAATAATATAAAGAAAAATAAAATAAGACTCAAAAAGATAATACAAAGTGGGGGTACAAAATAGAAGGAAACAGAGTTATGTATATGGTATAGGCTATTTGTATATACAGATATATGCAGTATACAGTGTACAGTATACAACAGTACAACACAGCAATACAGTAAGCAATCTCAGTGTTTTTTGTTAGGACCCCTGGTGAGTTCAGCGTTGGCAGTCCTTATGGCTTGCGGGAAGAAACTCTGTCTCAGTATCTCTGTTCTCGCTGTGTGACTGCGGAGGCGCTTGCCCAACCGCAGCAGCTGAAACAATAGGTTGTTGGGGTGATGAGGATCCTTCATGATCCTGTGGGCTCTGCTACTACACCTCCTGGTGTATAAGACCTGCAGGGAGGGGAGCGTAGTTCCAGTGGTACGTTCAGCTAAACGCACCACTGTCTGCAGGGCCCGCCAGTCCTGAGCAGTACAGTTCCCAAACCAGACAGTGATGTTGCCTGTCAGGATGCTCTCCACTGCTTCAGAGTAGAAGGACTTGAGGATCCTCACCGAGACCCTGAATTTCTTTAGCTGCCTAAGGTGATAAAGATGCTGCCTCGCCTTTCTCACCAGAGTGTCTGTTTGTAAAGTCCATGTTAAATCCTCTGTGATGTGGACTCCCAGGTACTTGAAACTGCTCACCCTGTCGACAGGTTGTAATCCCCTCCTAATGTCCACAATCAGCTCTTTAGTTTTGCTGACGTTCAGGAGTAGGCTGTTGTCCTGGCACCAGAGTGACAGGTCAGCCAACTCCTTATGATAGGCCTTCTCATCGCCGTCGGTGATCAGGCCCACCACAACGGTGTCGTCAGCAAACTTGATGATGGTGTTGGAGAAGGATCTGGCCACACAGTCATGTGTGTACAACATGTACACTGGGGGGCTGAGGACACAGCCCTGGGGGGGATCCTGTGTTTAGGGTGAGGGAGCTGGACATGTACCTCCCCACCCTAACCACCTGGGGCGGAGCTGAGAGGAAGTCCACGATCCAGGCACACAGCCGAGTGCTCAATCCTAGCTCCCGCAGCTTGACAGCCAGTCTGGTGGGGACTATGGTATTAAAAGCTGAACCATAGTCGATGAACAGCAATCTCACATAGGCCTCCTTCCGGCCATCCAGGTGCATGAGCGTGGTGTGCAGTACCTGGGAGACCTCATCGACTGTGGATCTGTTCGGCCGGTACGTGAACTGCAGCAGGTCCAAGGTGCGGGGGAGAGAGCCGCAGATTTAATCCTTAATCAGCCTCTCGAAGCACTTCATGACCACCGGGGTGAGGGCCACTGGACGGTAGTCATTCAGGCAGAGCTGGAGAGGTGATCTTTGGGACAGGAATGACGGTGGACCTCTTGAAGCAGGACGGGACCACCGACTCGGCCAGTGAGGCATTGAATATCCCAGTGAACACCGGGGCTAACTGGTTAGCACAGGTCTTCAGTACTCGCCCCGCTTTCCTGGTGTTCACATTGCATCAGAGTCCACCTGACGTCAAGCTCCGACAGTGAGAGTGCGCGCTCATCCCCAGCAAGTAACTCCAATTAGCTGGCGGTGTTGTTGCTGTTGTTGCAGTTCATTGGCTAGGGAGGTGTCCACACTCGTGGCTGGGGAGAAGCTGCTGCTGTAGGATCGTAATAGTTCGCAGCCCCTGCCACAAGCGTTTGGTGTCCCGTTGCTCCATGTGTCGCTCCACTCTGTCCCTATACATCCGTTTAGTGTCCTTCACTGCCCTCCGCAGGACTGTTGTCGTAAGCAGCCGTGCGAGCATCCAGAGTGCCGCGGATGGATTTATCGTCCCACGGTTTCTGGTTCAGAAATATCCGAACTTTCACCGTGGGGAACGGTGCTATCCGCTAACATAGCTATAATGCGCGTAGTTACTTCCGTAAATTTGCTGACGTCACTGGAACTTGATTGGAATATGTCACAGTCTACGTCAGTAAGAGTGTCCTGAAGCGCGGCCTCTGATTGGTCTGACTACCGGCTTTACATCCCTCGTTACTACCGTTCCATGCGTGATGCGCGGCTCGGAAACAGGAAGTTACGAAATAGGAGAATGATCCGATTTCCTGAAAGCAGCGAGCAAGACGGTCTTGGATCCATTCTTGTACGGTGTGTAGCAGTGGTCCAAAGTTCTATCTCCCCTGGTAGCACACTTGATGTGTTGATGGAAATTAGGCAGAACTTTTTTAAGGTTTGTCGCTTTGTTGGGCCTGTAAGTCCCCAGTCACCACCACAGCCGCGTCGGGATGTTTGTTCTGAAGTCCGCACAACACATCATCTAGGTCCGATAGTGCTGTGTCAATGTTTACTTGCGGTGGAATATAAAGCGCTGTAACAATGATTGTGCTGAATTCCCGGGGGAGGTAGAATGGACGGCATGAGATGGTCAGCTGTTCCAGGTTTGGCAAGCAGGAGCGTGAGGGAGTCTTTGTTGTTGTTGGAACACCAGCGGCTGTTTATCATGAGGCAGGACGCCTCCACAGGTTTATCATGAGGCAGACGCCTCCACAGTTGAATTTCGCCGACCTCTCTCGACGCGGAACACGGAGAAGGACTAGGCTGGACGAATGTCTTCATCATCCAGGCACCAGTGGATACAGTCATGTCTCCCGTCAGGCAGAGGACACAACAGTTTCTCGTATCCCATTGGAATATTATCCTCACTTTGAAGGTCATCCATCCTTGTTCTCCATGTACCTGGACATTAGCAAGAATGATGCTTGGCGGAGAATGGACGGTAAGTTTTGCATCCTCATTCTGACCTGAATGCCGCCACGTTTACCGCAGTGCCTGTGGAACAGCGCCCTCCATTGTTGTTGTTGCTGTTTATTGTTGTTGTTTGAGAGCGTTGGTGCGTAAAATTTCCCAAGTCCCAAAGTTGATCTTCCAGGGAAATGTTTATATCCACGAGTGCATTGCGGCCGTCTATCCCCACTTGGAAGTAGCCCTGTGCGCGAGGGATCGCTTTGGAAAAAAAAATAAAAATCAAGATCCTTATCTGTTTTCTGTACCCTCTCTCTAAATCCAAGGGCCAATGTAAATATAATTTTTACATATGCATAGTTTGACCCAAAACCGCTTATGTTTTTTGAAGGAGATATTGATTATTTGAGCAGACAAAAACGATCGGCTGATATCCACATGAGCCCATACTGGAGCTGGAGGTCAATCCTGGTTTTAACCAAAACCTGACAGACCCAACTTACATTAAGGTGAGGGATTTTGGCATGCATCATTCAAACACTGCAACACTTTAAATTATTTCAGCTACCTGAGTGAGTCAAAACGGTTTTGATGTGGTCTACAAAGTTATGTTCGACTCATTGGAAAGATTTCCTCCAGTACAGCCTTACTAGCCACATGTGTATGTAGGGGCTATAGTCAGCATGTTTAGTTGGAATATTTTTATTAACAAAAAGTGGACCCTCTGTATTTCATATCTCCTTATTTTTTTTAAGCATACTATTAACTGAATTATGGTTATTCTATAAAAGCCATTGAGATTGTTATATTTTGAATATAACATAACTGCTTGCATGGTTTACCCCCGTCTGACCCCCCGGCTGTGGGCACATATATGATTGCCTCCTAAATGCCGGTGATACTCTCAGCCTCGCCCCACAGTGATACTCCGTCTCAACCCCCTGTTAGTGAGGCAGGCCGGGCAGGGGTTGAGGCCAAGGGTCGAGGCAGACCAACTTGAGGCCTCGCGTACCTCAGCGCTAAGTGC
>NC_137206.1:12871544-12985365 GCF_960531495.2 Zeus faber | reverse complement strand
CCTCGCCTCAGAGAGAGAGAGAGAGAGAGAGAGAGAGAGAGAGAGAGAGAGAGAGAGAGAGAGAGAGAGAGAGAGAGAGAGAGAGAGAGAGAGAGAGAGAGAGAGAGAGAGAGAGAGAGAGAGAGAGAGAGAGAGAGAGAGAGAGAGAGGAACACACATAAGCACTTTGTAAACACAACAGCCTGTTCAGAAAATGTAGAAATTTTAGAAACATACTTTTTTTTTTTTTTTTTTTTTAATTCAGGATTGTAATATTGTCGTCTAATAGGGCATTTTTGAAAACAATGCACAAAGAGGTGGTCTGTTTGTGGTCTGACAGAGAACCAAGGCGTTACGCTTTAAAGACCGCGTCCTGGCAGTTCCACAGTGGAGCTGGAACAAGCTCTAATCGCTGTCTGTTGTGTTCTGAAGAAGACCTACGGCCGTGTGTGGTTGGTATCAAAAGCGGCAACATCCAATGAAGATGGATGTGCAGGGTTGCGTCATCGGAGGAAAATCCTTTTCCATCTCAGGGATAGCGATGCAGACCCTGCTGTTCCGTTGAACATGCATACCGATACCAAAGCCTGCATCAGAACAACTTCTCGGCCACTGTAGCTTCTCCCTATCGCATGCTGAGTTTGCATCACCGAGATAGATAAGACTTTTAAGACTATACAGTATAATCCCCATGGGGAATTCAGGGACCAATGCCATGCAAGGAGCCAATTTTACTCATCCGTAGCAGTCAGGGAAGGGCTCAGTGTCTTGCTCAAAGGACACTTAGACGTGCTACCAGGAAGAGCTGGGTATGATGGAACCGGCGATCTACTCTACCTCCTGAGCCACACTGCCGCCCATAGATTGAACTGAAAAACAAAAGGTCCTACCAAACTTCAACACCTACGCTTCATTTCCTCCCCCACTAACACAGAATAAAGCAATACTCCCAAAGAAATGTACGCCATCGAATCATCCTCATAAATCAACCGCACCCTCAACCTCTAAGCGCTCTGACTCTGAGTTTTTTTTTCTCCTCCTGAAAATTCCCTCTCCTCTGGTGTGATTGATTGCTGTCTTTGCTTGGCCATGTGCTTGTTTATGCGAGGCAGTAACCACAACGCGGTCCGCGCCTGCCTCCAAAGGGGTCCGGGGTACTATATCTCCCTCGCAGAACAGTGCGAGCGTGTAGAGGAAAACGACTTTTTATCACTTAAGGCAGACAAACAATAGGACTGATAACCACGTGTGGAAAAGAAAAGGAGTGGGGGCGTTTTGAGGGCTGCCAGTGCGAGGGGTTTGAAGATAAAGGTTGTCCACAGCCGTTAACCGGGCTGTGCAACGCTGAAACCTTTCTGTTCAGGGCCCGATGAGGTAGGGTTGGAACCTGATGGGGTAGGGTTACTTAGCATCAACCTGTCCAATGTTATTACTAGAGGGTGTAAATTTACAGTTTATATCAGTTTTATGATTCAGTCAATGTTAATCAGACCTAGCTTAAGATCAAATTTCAGGTATTTTAAGTAAATTGTAAGAACTGGTTGAGTTTGTGTATTAGGTTGGAGATGCTTAGGTTTAGGTCTGGGGTTCTCAACCTTTTTCGGAAGCAGAATCATGCTTTATTGGCCAAGTATGCGTACAGTGTGATTTTTGCCCATGACCCAGTTTTTAGGTCCCAGAATTCTCTTGACAGCAATTAGAGTGTGACAAATGTTCTTTTTTTCCCTTTTATTATTATTTTGAAGCCAGCACCACTTATTTTATGAGTTACGATTCCCATCATGCCAATAAGCAGCAGATTGGAGCTGAATAAGAATCTTTCTTACTGTACATTCAAAACTGACATGCTTTTGAGTGCTGGTCAAGTGTGGATATTCCACATTGCGTATTAGGAAACTGTTTGATGTGATGATTCAAGGTAAAGTTTGGGTTTGGCATTGGTGCATACCAATGCCAAAGATGTAGGGACTCCCCAATGTGCAGACAAGTTGATATTAAGTTAAGTCGTATTAAGGCAAATTCTTAAATAACAGACTTGAGATTGAGTTGAGTATTAACACTGGACTATCCAAGTAAAGTGTCTTATTCTCTCAGCTTTTTCGACCACCCCATCCACCCACCTGTTACCCCCCCCATTGTCTCTTTCTCCCTCCCTCTCTCTCTCTCTCTCTCTCTCTCTCTCTCTCTCTCTCTCTCTCTCTCTCTCTCTGTCTCTCTCTTTCGTTTCCACCTTGGCGGCATTCGCCGAGTGAACTCACTGTCCGCTTTGTTTTTACGGGAGCAGCCTGCTGAATGCATTTTGTTCGGCTTGAAGTGGATTGCCAGTGGGGTCCGTTGTGAGCGTGCTGTAGCCGCTGCCCAGAACGACCGGCACGCGCGGAATTCAAGAAACCTGTCGCTCCAAATGGAAATAACCGTGGCGAAACACACGCACACACACGTTTAAAAAAAGAAAGTGAAAGGGCCACGGCAGGCACTTGTTTCTCTGTAATTGATTTTCTTGTCCTCTCTGCTTGGAGACGTCGCAATGACTCTGTTCGAGTTAGGATCGCAGACTATGGTGACTATAGACGCTAAAATGGGAGAGAGAGATTGCTGGAGTGTTAGAGGACAAAAAGAGAGGTAAATAGATATAGATAGATACATACATATATACATACATACATATACATTATTCATCCCCGGTGGTAATCAATAAGCAATAACAATACAAGTAGTAAAAAGTATAAAAATTACACTGTACAATGAACAATAAACCTAAAAAACAAACCTCTGTGTCAATAATTCACATTCGGATTGAAAAGTAAGATTATGCCTTTATACATAAATGTCTATGATCTGTAAGTATGTTGTGTGTAAACAGGGTTATTCCGTCAATAATGGCACTTTGCTTTTGTAGAGCCAGTGATAGTGATAACCTTTAAACTTTATATCTTGCTTATCTTCTTAATTTTGTGTTCCAAATCACACACCCCCCACTTGGCGAAAACACCAACACCTATCCCCACCTGTCTCTCTCTCGCTCTCTCGCTCTCTGTCTGTCTGGCTATCTGTCTGTCTGGCTGTCTGTCTGTCTCGCTCTCTCTCTCCCCCTCCCTCCCTCCCTCCCTCCCACCCGAGAATAGTGAGTTATTGTCATTACCGTTAGACGGGAAACGGATAGCGCACGTGTTCTCGCGTGAGCGTACGCGCGCCCCCGGTCTGCGAGCGCCGTCACACGCATGCTGAAACGCGACCTCGGCCCCATTCATCAGCGTGTCGCGGAGGCACACCAGTGGAAGCCATTCCGCTCGCCCCGCGTCTCCCACTTCCTCCGGACCGATCGGAATCGAGGAGGTGATGGATGCCGGGACTGATGGTTTGTGTGTGTGTGTGTGTGTGTGTGTGTGTGTGTGTGTGTGCGTGTGCGTGCATGTGCGTGCGTGTGCGCAGGTCCCGCAGGGGTCGGCCTGAACGAGCTGAAGAGGAAGCTGCTGGTCTCGGACCCGCAGCACTTTAGCGTGACCGTGCCACGTAAGTTCACCGGAACCCCTCTCCTTTTGCTCTACTTTCCCTCACCCCCTGTTTCGCCCGACTCTCCTTTGTGTTTTTTGTCCGATGTTGCGATGTGTCCACTACCACACCCCCCTCTTCCTGTACAGTCGGGCGAGACCATTACAGGCAGGTTTAGGTTTCAACGTAGCCCCCACTTCCACATGGTTTCAATTGCACCCTTTATTGGTAAATGGCTTTACAAGATGGATGCTATGACATCTTGGCCTTCGTTCATCCTCCGGGTTTAGTAGCCCCGGCTTGGCTGCAGGTGACCCGTTGTGTTCGAGCGCTAAATCCTCGATAAATACCCATGCCCTGGCAGGCGAAAGGATCCGTAAATATTAAATAACACGCGCTCGTGCCATTTTGCCATGGGGATAAGCTACTTCTCCCTCTCTCTGGCTTCTCTTTGGATTTCGTCCCCTTTGCTCTTAAAAGAGGCTCGTACACTTGCTGGCGGATGAAAGCGTCTGCGAAAGTTAAAATAATTGCTTGGTGTTGGGAATGCTCTCCCTCGCTCAAGGCCCCGGGGCCCGAACGCTTTTGCCTCCTGTGTAATTGTCAGCTTTTCACAATCCGGCCCCGACAGAGGCCGAGCGATGGAGGAAACTGTGTTCTCCTTCCTCCTGAAGACATGCCATTATACTGCCTCATGACTTGGCCCGGAGATACTCTCTGCCTCGCTCTCGTTCTCGCTCTCTCTCTCTCTCTCTCTCCCTCTGCCTCGCTCTCGCTCTCGCTCTCTCTCTCGCTCTCTCTCTCTCTCTCTCTCGCTCTCTCTCTCTCTCTCTCTCCCTCTGCCTCGCTCTCGCTCTCGCTCTCTCTCTCGCTCTCTCTCTCTCTCTCTCTCTCTCTCTCTCGCTCTCTCTCTCTCTCTCCCTCTGCCTCTCTCTCTCTCTCTCTCTCTCTCTCTCTCTCTCTCTCTCTCTCTCTCTCTCTCTCCCTCTCCACTGCCGATTTACTGCCTCCGTCACTCTCCTAAGGACCAAGTGACAGCTTGCCATAACGCTGAACACCATCCAGGGCGGCTGCGATTGACTGGTTCTCCCCGAGCTGCCAACCCCTTGAGTCTTTTAGCAGTTCTGAGAACCCCCCCTCCCCTCCTCCACAGCCAACATGTTAAGACAAACGCTAACGTTTAAGCTCGCCGTCACACATGTAGCGCTCAAGGTTGGCGGGAGCAGAATCACGGGCGCGCGCGCGGGGGGGGGTGGTTCATGACGGGAGGGGGCGTACGCGACATTTTGTTATTAACTGCCATGTTTGTTGCGCACTGTGTGGTATAATGGATGCGTCCCTTTCACAGTCTGACACCTAAATCGTCCCCGGTATTAAAACGCCATTGGACGTCCCCGCCCCTCCTCCCCCCTTTCTCACTCAAAGGCCCTGTTAATTGTTCGCAAATGTGACCCGTGATGCCGGTGCGTTAATAGAACCCAGACAGAAATGATTCTGACCCATATAGAGGACATATGGTGCAACAAGTCCTGGCACTCACTCTGAGGGGGAAAGAGACTCGGAAAGTAACTCTTCTGCCACTTTTTTTTTTTTTTTTTTTTTTTTTGTAAATGTTTGATTGCTGCCAACAGACAGATGGATGTGTTTAACACTTGCTGTTGTTTCAGATTAAACCCCCTGAAAGCGTTACCCTTTTTTTTTTTTTTTTTTGTTAATTTAAAATACCGGAGTTTGGGAGACCACCGGCTCAAGCCGCCCCCCTCCTCACCCCATACCTCCGCCCACACCACCACATACACACGCTTGTCGCTGTAAAATGTAAACCAGCCGTCTAAGTAACGCAAGCAGCGTTGCAATAAGCCATTAAGAGTGGGGGGCTTAAACATTTTGATTCCAATCCAAGCTTACCGATATTTTCCGTGATTTTAGAAAAAGAGCGGCCACAGATTCTTTCGCTGCACTGTAATTATGATTTATTTTTTCTTTTTTTTTTCCTTTTTTTTTCTGTGCCACAAAACCGATGCCAAAACAATGCACGCAGCACGGTCTAAGTAATCAATCGGTTGATATCACATACGCTAGAAAAACCCCGTCTCGCAACTTGGACTTGGACGTCGTTCTTATTCTCTTGCTGTGGTCACGCTTGTTGACAGGAAAGACGCTAATCCTCCTTCTTAGGTCCTCTGGGTCAGCAGTTCTCAACGTGGGGTCCGAGGGACCCCTCCCCCCCCAGGGGTCCTGCAAGGAGTTCCAAGGGGGTCCCCAGGTCCGGAAGTTTGGACTAAATCGCATCCAACAATCAAGTTCTTCTCAGATTGGGGTTCCGCCGACAAAATCAAATGGGGTTCTCGTGGGGTCGAGCGTCTCAAATTGAGTGCCCTTGATGTGAAAAAGTCTGAGAATCGTGGTTCGAGCTTTATACCATTATTGTTCCAGGATTCTCATCTGGTCCTTGAAAGAGGAAACGGGTGAGGAAGTGTGGCCACTGTCGGAAAGAGGTAAAGGCGGAAAGAGGTGTCTGGTGGACCGTCCAGGATTTTTAACGGTTTGTTTTGGCGCTGAGCGGTCAGACAGCCCGGCGTGGTGCTCACCGTCTCCTTCTGACCTTTCGCGGCGCTCCGACCCCTGGCCCGCATGGAGGGAACACGAGCAGAGCGTGCGGCTCGCGTTACCTCCGCGTGCCTCGCCCTCTGCACACACACCAACGAATTCCTCCACACACAGACACACACACACACACTCACACACTCACACGCCCTTCTCATCCCCGCCCCAACGCTACCCGTTTAATGGCACGGGTTTACGGCCAAGTAAATGTTGGGACTTGATGTTAATGAGAGCTCCCAAACTCAATTTCCTAACGGCAGCTAACGCCGGTGGCTAATGCTAACAGCCCCTTGTGTCTGCAGGCCCCGCCGCAATATTACAGGAGCCAGATTTAATAAAGCCCCAGTAAAAAAAAAGCTGCTGAATGTCAGTTAAGTGTCTGAGTTTAGTGGCGGAGCGCTACAGGTTGTGTACTTTATAGCACCGTTACACAATCACACATACAAGGGTTGGCATGGCGCAGCGTGTAGACTTACAGCCATGTTAATAAGGGCCCCAGTTCAACTGGTTTCTGCCCCAACACTGAGTCAGACAGTCTGGGTTTTGAGGTAATCGTCCCCCTCCCGCCTCCACCCCCTCTCCCTCTTAGACACCAGTCGGACCAAGAGGAACCAGGAGAACGACGGCGTGGAGTACCACTTCATCTCCAAGCATCTCTTCGAGACGGATATCCACAACAACAAGTAGGTATATCTGTTGCCACCGCCAATATGGCGTATTTGAAAGGGTAGTACATGCAAGCCAAAGTGCTTCACATTAATAGAAGCCAATCAAATAGTAATACCTAAAAAGCAAACAAGCAAAATGCATTTAGTAACAATATTGTACGATTCTCAATATCAGTTTTGGGTCATCATTTCAGACCTTGAAGGGTCACAACCACTCCATAGCGAATTATTTTCAATCATTATTCAAGGGAAATTAAATGGAAGGGTCTCAAAATGTTGGCCTTGAACCCCACTCTCAAACAATTCCCCAAATAATCCTCACAATAGTCGAGGGCCCTTTTTCGGAGTAAACAGACTCCTCACGAAACGTCTTTCCCGATTAGCCCTCCGCTCACCCCGCCATTAAAAATACACCGGGCCCTCTACAGACGTCTGTCTGTCTGTGGAACTGGGTGTGAGGCGGCGTTGACAGCACCAAGCCCAAACGTCGGTAACTGATCTCTGGACACCGGCCCCTGAGATCCCCTTCAGTCCACTTCCTTCCCTAACCTCTGGACGGAGACCGCCCTCCGGCAGACATATCCAACCACGTCCCGCCGTTAAACGGAAACACAAGCTCGTAAAAAATAGTCTAGGCGGCGATAAAGGCCTTTTAAGGTATACATCGTATGTAGAAGGAGGATGGGTGGAGTGGAATGGATGCATGTGGTGGTGGTGCTGGTGGTGGCAATGGTCAGGGTGTATATTTAGGGCCCCATTGTGGTGCCGGCCAAAGCATGCGATGTTTTTCGGCGGAGTCGGAGGGTTGAGTGGCACGTGCTGTGATGTGGCGATGGGGGAGGGGGCGGGTGCAACTACCGCGCCGAAATTACACGGCAGCTAAGTGGCGGCCGAGCCGGAGGACCTTGTTTGCGTTACGCCTGATGCTGCGAAGACAATGGCGGCGAAAGCGGAAAAAAGTCGCAGAGAAGCCGAGCGGCGACCACAACAAGAACAACGCGTGTGGTGGAGCTGGAAGAGCCTTCCCAAAAAGCTCAGCTGGGGTTCAGTGCACCCATACACCCGTTCCATAGTCTGTCTTCTCAGACAACAAACAGCTCAGTATGCTGAAAGGCGTGAGGGTTTTTTTTTTGTTTTTTTTCTCTCTTGCTCTTAAATGATTTTCCCATATTCCAAAAAAAGAGGGGGGATTATTAAGAGTTCTGTAAGCCGCCGTCCCTTTTTTTTTTTTTTTTTTTTTCTCGCTGGGCTTAGTAAAACATTCTTACACAAGCAATTACGGTAAATAAAAAAATCCCTTACATGGCATCACTCACACACAGTCATTTCCAGTCATTTGTCAGACAATCATGGTGAGCGGACGGCAAGCATAACAGCCCTCTCTCTAGTTGGGTCGAAAATTCTTTCCACGTTGTTACTCCGCGCCGGCCTTTTCGTGGGGGGGGGGGAGTTTTTCCTTTTTCCCCTCCTTGTTTTGGGCTAAAAATACATCAGTGACTTTTTTGTTGTTGTTGTTTTTTTGTTGTTTTTTTTTCTGACAGCCAATTGGTGTTGAGGAGGGAAGATGGATCTGGTAATAAAAAAACATTTGTTTGTCATAAGCTCGTCCACTTCGCGGGCTAAGAACAGACAGATAAAGAGCTCTAACAGGGTTCATTTTAAAAATAAAATAAATAAATAAATGTTCTTCAGATGCTCTGGAACACACAGGTGTTACCAATCGAAAGGGCAACATCACGGATTATATAAAAAGCCCCCTTCGCCAGGACGTCTGGTGTTCTCGCTTTCTACCGAGGAACGCGATCTGCAGATCTGTCAGGAGATGAGAGAATCGCCCCCCCCCGCCACCCCCCTTTCTCTTGTTGCACATGGATCCGGGGGGTCCTCAGACGTCGCTTTTTCTAAGATAAATCTCACCGGGGTTGAGGCACGGACGGGACACCGCACGAGGACAGGGAGTGGCGCTTCCCTCCCCGCAGCTGGACTCTGCTGAAGGAGAAGACGACGTTCGAAAGATGTCGGCTCGTTTAAGGTGGCGTACCGTTTGTGTTTTGTCCTGCCCTCTCCCATCACCTCTTTCCTTCCTTTCTTTCTCTCTTTCTTTCGCTGTCCTTCCGCTCAGGCTAATCGAATACGGGGAGTACAGAGGCAACTACTACGGCACCAGCCTGGACTCTGTGCGCTCCGTCCTCTCCAAGAACAAAGTCTGCCTCCTGGACGTGCAGCCTCATGTGAGTGACACGCGCCGACATGCGCGCTCTCACACTCATGCACGCTCATGCACGCTTTCTCACTGGTGACGTGACCGGACTCGCCAAGCGATTTGTTCATGGCGAACTGATTGTGAAAATGACCCCCCCGGGAGTCGGGAGTCACTCCGGCAAAAAGTGTTTCGTTTGCGACTCTGTCACTGCCCGACAAGTTCCTTAAGTTTTGATTCAGGGAGAGGGAGAGGGGGGGAGAGAGAGAGACTGGGGGAGAGGGGGAGAGAGAGAGAGACTTTCTTTGTCTCGCAAACTGAAAATAATACCTGAGGATTAAATTTATGTGGAAAAGGCCAAACATTGCATAATTGAGTGTGACTAGTTGATATTTTGCATTCCACCAATATTTTGACAGAATGAAATGATGAGAATTCCATTCACGGCCCGGAGCCGAGCCGACTCTTTCTGGCTCTCGTTCCCCTTTGAGAGAGTCTGCTCTCGCTCACCGACTGAAGACAATGGAAACAAAGAGTCTTAAAGCTTAACAAATCTCTTTACCGAGAAACTCGTCGGGAACCGAGTGTTATAAAAGAGCCAAACATTTCATCACTATTTCTCACCAGCCCTGCCTCCCTCCCCATCCCTCCGTATCTGGTTGCCCTGATGTTTTTAGGTCTTTGGCACCTCCACACCTACCTTGAAAGCACATCCCTCACTCTCTCTCTCTCTCTCTCTCTCTCTCTCTCTCTCTCTCTCTCTCTCTCTCTCTCTCTGGCTTTCGCTCTTTATTTCTTTTCTTTTTTTTCTTCTTTTTGGAGAGGCCGCTGTCTTCCCAAAAGCCACGGCTTTTGCTCTCTCCGGTTTAACCAAAGTCGCATTTTCCAAAGGGGCATTTTGGGAGGGAGCAATTACGGCTAATTTCCTCTATTCAAAGATTTCCTCTTTGGCTTATGTGTCTCGGGTGGCGGTGTTCGGCCCCTTCACAAGTGGCCGGCCGTGCCCCTGAGCCCGGGTGAAAAAACCCCCCTCCATAGCAACCATTCCTGCTATTCGGGGGCCTAGCCCGCATCCTCCCAGCCTCTCGCGCTACGAGGCTCTGCCATGTTTGTTTTCCCTCAGTGGATAATGACACACATGCGCAAATACGCCATTATATAGATTACCCTGGCGTGGCGTCAAAACCACCCCGGTCTCGGTAGTGAGCACAGTCGTTCAGCCCTGGAGCCCTGGGCTGGAGTGTGTCAGACTCTTACGAACCGGTGTGTGAGCCCTTACGTTTTTGTGCGCATGTGCTTGTTGCCGTCCGCCGTGGGGGCGTGCTCAATACACACACTTATGCGTACATGCAAACATTTGTTCTTACGTATTTTGTCGAAATCCCAATCAGCACCGGCTGCTATTTTGAACCTGTTCCCTTGAACTTTGGGAATTTTTCTGTCACCACTCGTGAAAAAAGGAGAGACGCTGTCAAATCTTTCCCGGATCGCAGCCGGCAAACAGACCCCTCTGGTGATCGACGTGCGCTTGGTTTGTTTATATTCGGAGACAGGTGTAGCCAAATATTTGTCAGGGCTGGAGCGGCAGCCGTGCTCGTGTTATGTCAACTACTGACTAACGTGGATATGGCTTCTGCTATTACTTTGTAAATTAAATTTTTTTAAATTAAAAAAAAGAAAGATAAACCCAGTTGTTGAGACCCTGGTTATCTGGCATCCTGAGTTGGCAATGCATTGATTCTGACCAAAATCTTCAACTGGACCATTTTGGACAAATGTCTCTAAAAGCACACATTGACCTTTCATGACCTTCCACAGCTTTGTCAATGGTTTTCGTTAGATTGCAGGGAAGTTTGTTCCACACTTTTTCCAGTTCATTTGACAAGGTATGAGATTGGTTCAAGAGGGTTCAAACACGGTAGGTTTAAATTGATTTGGTTCAGTTAGTTCGCTCTGTTTTTGAGAAGGAAAAAACAACATTATAGTAGATGATAAAATGCCCCCACCTGCGCTTCAGTCCCCTGACATCCTCCAACATGATGAATGATCCACTCCCATGTTGGTCGCATGTTGCTGATGAGCCGCGCTTTGGGCTTTGGTTTGACCCCCACACAATAAGCACATAGGGATGTCAAGGGTCTGTGTGTACGCAGATGTGAAAACATTCTTTTTTAAGAACACTTTTTTAAGCACAGCAGATTTAACTATATCGAGATGTTTCTATAACTTCAAATCTGAGACGATGTCTTGTCCCTCATCGCTGATGTGGATATTATGACAATACGTCGCCCAGCCCTAACGCCAACCTACACTCATCAATGAAACACATGCATTTTTCCCTTTTTCTATTTTTTTTTTTAATTTACTTCCCTCACCTTTTGTCTCCTTCAAGTCGATAAAGCACTTGCGGACTGCCGAATTCAAGCCCTACGTGGTGTTCGTCAAGCCCCCGGCATTGGAGAGGTTAAGGGAGACCAGGAGAAACGCCAAAGTCATCTCAGACAAGGACGACAAGGGGACCCCCAAGCCCTACACGGTGAGACTCAACAAGTAATAAGTAGTAATGATAATAGTAATTAAATCAAAAATTATTCCTTTAATAGTATTATTAATTACATATATAATGACAGTATAACTTTTCTTGTTTATTTTTATTTGCATTTTTTTGGTTTATTTTATATTGGCAATTTTCATTTTTTATTTTATGACTTTGAAAATCTGTCATATCACAGACACGATAGTAAAATAATATCCACATACAGTAGTTTGAGTGAGTCTCATGCTGCTACATCTATGATGCAGTGAAGTCCAATCATGGGGCATGCAAAGCACGATAAAATAAATAAATGACATAATAATAATAATAACTTACATACAACTAAGGTCCAAATAGTTTTATTAATGGTTTTATGATCATATAAAATAGTAAGCCACAGAGTTAGTTTTGTGTGAGCTCAGCATTATGCGACCATTGCAATGTGATCTCCATGTCACGGGGGATCAGGGCCTAAGCCATACCCTCAACCCCAGCAGCCTGGGACTACGATAGTCTACATTCAATTGATATCATAATTTTTCTACAATTATCGTTTTTTTATCAGAACTTTACAACTGCATTTACTGTACGTTGACCTTTACACGGTGAGGGTAGGGCCTCTGCCTTGACATGAAGAACACAGATCGTGAGCGGAGATAGAAAGAATCAGATGCTGAGATTCCGCCATAGGAACACATGGCTTTACTCATAAGGGCTTACGAGAGAAAGAAGTGAAATCCTATCTGTGTGTGTGTGTGTGTGTGTGTGTGTGTGTGTGTGTGTGTGTGTGTGTGTGTGTGTGTGTGTGTGTGTGTGTGTGTGTGTGTGTGTGTGTGTGTGTGTGTGTGTGTGTGTGTGTGGATATTTATTGATATGTATGCATGTGTGTGGGTGTATATATATGCCTGTGCACATTTGATGAGGTCATCCCCTGCACACCTTTCTGTGGGGATGGTGTGGGGGGAGACGCAGATGAAACCAATTAGCTGATGTGCGATGCTCGCTGAGATGAGATGCCGGGGCTGGAGCAGGGTGGTGTTATGGTTCCTCCAGCCTTCGCTCTCTGCCGTTTTTTTTTTTTTTTTTTTTTTTGACTCTCACGCGTTGGGACCAAGCCCCAGGATATGACTCAATTCGATCAATACCGAGAGATTGGAGTAAAAATGGAATGATGGAAGTCTTACTCCAACGTGCCAGGGATGGGATGGATGTGGTGGCGGGAGTAAGATGAGGGGCTGGGGTTTGCGGTCGTCCTCTCCTCGTATTAGCCCGCGCCCGCCCGCCTGTCTGCCCTCCCATCATCTCCACGGCTTCCTCCCCGGGCGTCGTATGAGTCATCTCACTCGCTGTGCATCCGTCAATACGTCTGCTCGGCCTCAATCACGCGAGCTGCAGGTGTTACCGCCGGCACCGCGGGAGGAGGATGGGGTCGCCGTTCGGAGGGCAGCCTTAACTCAGAACATCCCCTCACTCAGCCGTCTTTTGAAAAAAAACCCCCAAAAAAACGTTTTCTTTACTTCGCTGTCCAAACTTTATCGTCCAAAGTCACCGCGCACTTCAGGAGCCGGAACACGGTATAAACGATCAAGGTTTGCTCTTTAAAAACCGTAGAACACAGATTCTCAACCCTTTTACGGTCATGACCCGTTGTTAAGTCCCAAAATTCAAGTGTGACAAATTGTATTTTTGTTTCCTTTTATTTCCCGTTACAATTCATATTTAGGCCTGTAAGCAACATATTGAGGCTAAATAAGAATCTTTCTCCCTGTACTTTCGAAATTGTGCAGATATTCCGCATCACAGTATCACAGCTGCTCCAAATGGATTATATAGAAATGATGTTATATTTAAAACCTATTTAACATTTTTGTTGAAAAATATATCAATCAAATATCAATATATCAACCTTAGAAAGGTCCCATGACCCTGTGTGTATCTCAGGTGACCCCATGTGGGAACCCGACTCTACGGTTGATGGTGATGATGATCTGCCTCAGACAGATGCAAACGGAAAGCAGACGAGATCTTGTGGCTCATTGCCACATTTGATGGCGTCACACAACATAAATATATAAATGTATATATATATATTTTTCCCCCGTCAAATATTAGCGAAATATATGACATATTTAAAGGGAACTGAAAGAGAAAGCAGTGTTTGATGAGTCATCTCAGACATATTTTATCCGCCGCCAGCGCTGTTTCTTTCAGAGAGAGAGGTCTGCTGTAATGATTAAAGCCCCGAAAACAGTGCTCTCATTGTTTTAACAGGGTGCTCTGACTTTGGGCCCATTGTTATAGCTGGAAGAGCGCTGCGAGCGGCTTTCCAAGAGGTGTAAAAGCATACCAGCGATTCAACCCAGGGCAGGCTGATATCGTATATTACAAATTTGTAAAGGTGGTCAGAAATGTCCAAGTTAGCGTAGCTTTGAAGGAATCTGGAGTCGCCCCCCAAAAGCCAGGCGGGGACAAGCCGAGGACCTCTCGTTGAACCAGATCTGTCCCATTTTTTTTTTGATTGTCCGTGTGGGTTTTTTTTTTTTTTTTTTTTCTCTACACTTGTATGTCTTGTCTTAATCCTGAGGACAGGTGGATTTTACTGCGCACAGTAAAAGACATTTTTCCATCGAACGCTTGGCGCGACGCAGCAGAGAGTTTGGATGGAGTCCACTTGCGGCCGGGAGTTTGGAGGAGATGATACGTGGGGCCAGCACGCTCCTCGCTCCGTCTGCGTGTCTGTCACTGTATCGCTGTCTCTGCCTCCGCACAGCGTCCAGCTCCGACCCCGTAGCCCCTCGGCGGGCCACGCGTCTGGTTCACGTGTAAGGAGGGTGGATGAAGGAGAATCGTTTGTCCGCCCCGTTTAATTCTACGAGCTGCTGCCTTCCCCTTTCGGCTTTTTTTTTTTTTTTTTTCTCTCTTTTTCCTGTTTTTTTTCGCCTAAGATTCTCTTTCCAGCTCTCTGTCCCCAAACTGGCTGTGATTGATGTTCTCTCACCTGGCAAGGCCCGGCTAGAGCCATGTGCCGATGGACCTCGGTTCACAGATCTCACACCAAAACCAGTATTTGCTCTCCAAGTTGATCACGCAGTTGCCGCAACAGGTTCAGAGGCCAGGGAGAGTGTGTGTGTGTGTGTGTGTGTGTGTGTGTGTGTGTGTGTGTGTGTGTGTGTGTGTGTGTGTGTGTGTGTGTGTGTGTGTGTGTGTGGGAGTGGGCGGGCGGGCGGGCGGGCGGGCGGGCGCGCGCGTGCCGGTGCATGCGCCTTTGCACGTATGAGGGCGTGTGGGGGTCAGAGAGGGAGCCCAGCGGATATTGGCCCCGATGTGCAGCAGAGCTCTCTCCACAGGCCAACAAACCCCTCCGACCTCCGAAAAGCAGCGTTTTGATCTCGGGCCGTCCTCCTCCTCCCTCTGAGGCGCGGGGCTGATAAAACCATCATGTGTCCTCACGTAAAAAAAGACAATGGGCCGTGAGATATCGTGGGTGTTATTTTTGATTCATTTTCGGGTGGATTGAGCCCACAGGGTTAAAATCGCGCTGGGTCGTCTGGTGCAAGGGGTGCCAGGCTTTTAACTAAGCGTCATTTGCAAGGAAGTCATTGAGTCGTTGCTGCACAGCGAACCGCCGGAGCCTTTCCAAACTAAGAGAATTGCTCCTAGAATGCAAGTTATATGAGAGATGATTTTACCAGGGTTATGTTCCTCTGTACACAGACGGCATGTAGCTTGACCCTGCGACTGAGTTTAGAACGCATTTATGAATATGTGCCTGAGCAAGTATTTATTCTGTGTGCGTGTGTGTGCATGTGTGTGCGTGTGTGTGCTTGCGTGTGTGCGTGTGTTTTTCTGAAATAAATGTCCATTTGCATCCTATTTATAATTTTTCATTTGGCAGAGCGAGTCAATATAAAACCATATCTGTCCGGAGATCTGAAGTTGAGTGTTCCCAGTAAAAAAAAAAAAAAAAAAAAAAGCACCGGCTAAATCGGTATGCGCGCCGAGCGCTGAACCGGCCACAACCAGAGTGCCCAAAAACAACCACGGTGGAGGGTTACCTGGGCATGAAACCGTTTTCTAAGTATACACCAAACCCCAGATTGGAGACATTTAGTCTCACGCGGATAAAAATCATGTTTTCATTCTCCGCGGTCGGCGGAAATGTCTGTGTTCTTGCCATTGGTCACCAGGGCGGTGTAGTGATTAGGGAGTTGGTTCTTTCGCCAGATGGTCAAGCATCGGCTCGATGCAACCCTTCCCGAGCGCCCTTTAGCGGGACGCGGCACGCCAAAATCCCTTGAGGCTCCGCGGACACTGTCCTATCGTCCACACTCACCTTCGAGGGGGGACGGTCGGCGGAAAACAAGGCCACCGCACCGCGACGAGAACGCATAATCTTCAATAACCCGCCATCAAATGAGAGCAGCGAGTGTGGACTTAAGTGTACTGTACGCTACTATTTCAACTGCCTCCGCGGTAGCTACAGTAGTTAGATTTACTGGCGTTTACCAGAAGTTGCATGCCACTTTCACATGACCAAAGTTCTCATTCCCAATACCGAAAGTGGCCTTGTCCGCAAGCTGTCATTGCCCCATCACACGTATAAAGACCAGACTGGCATGTAACAATTATGTATGTTTTACGCGCCTTGTCTGCCTTTTGTCAATTATGGTTATGTTTTGTCTTCTGCTTATTTTGAGCTTATTTTATTTTCCTTGTGAATTGGATAGCCGTGAAGGGAAATTATGAAAATTCCTTGAGGTCAGGTTCTTTAGTTTTTTTGGGTTTTTTTTTTTTTTTTCGAGATTTTTAGTGCGTGGTCTGCGACCGAGGTTTGTGTGCGGGTGCTGTGTCTTTAGGAGGCTATAAAGGGCTCTGCCCGACCCGCTCTGTGTTTATTTGCGTTTATATTTGCATGGCCGTGTAATTTGTGTTTACAGTTATGTGAATTTATCTGCTCCTTTGTTGACTGTCTTGAGCGTGCCCTGTTTGCAGCAGATAGGCTGAGAATTCAAATGAAATGATCTTGTTCTTTGTTTCAGTCCCTCCATGCTTGCGCCCTTCACCCCCGCTCACGTTCGTTTGTTTTTCGGCTCTCTCCTCCCACCTTTCACCACCCCCCTCCCTCCCTCCCTCCCTCACCCAGGAGGAGGACTTCCTGGAGATGGTGACCACCGGCCAGTCGATGGAGGGCCAGTACGGCCACCTCTTCGAGAAGGTCATCGTCAACGACGACCTGGCGGCGGCGTTTGGGGAGCTGCGGCTGGCGCTGAAGAAGGTGGAGACGGAGACGCACTGGGTCCCCGTGAGCTGGACGCACTCCTGAGAGCCGGACGGACGCCGGGGGCCTCCGTTCCGGCGCGGGGGGAAGGGCTTTGACGTGTACATACGCGGGTTTTGGTTTTTTTGGCTTTCAATCGGTCGGTGTTGGGGAGGGGGATATCGGGGTGTTACGTCGGATCCTTACCGGGGAGACCGGTAGGAGGCCCGACCCTGTGGCTTGAACCGCGAACCCGGCCCTGCGACGGTCCGACCGGTTCAGCGGGGGGCGGAGCGCGGCGGACCGGAGCAAAGAGCCGTTGTCTCGGACGTTGGTTCGGAATCTTCAGGACTTCCCGGGGTCCGGGCCGGAGCCGCCCCGCCAGAACATCAGCGAGCTGTGGGACGCAACCACTGGACTCCTTCCTATATTGTGTTTTTTTCACGACGGCGACGTACTTGGGAAAACCCGAGGGGATTTACACTGTTGTTGTCGTCTGTTGTTTTCTTTTTGTTTGTTTTGTTTGTTTTCCTCCCGAGTGGAAGGTTTACACGCCCGTCTCTGTGAAGAAAGTGGAGAAAAGGGAAAAAAATATATAAGCGCTGCCCCGTCTTAAAAAAAACCTCTACTTGCGCTTCCGAAAGGCTTGCGAGAACCGTGACCTCGACGTCCAAACAAAACGTGGTCGGGTGCACTCTGAGGAGAGGGCAGTAGGCGTAATGTTTTGGGGTTTTTTTTTTTTAAGGGAAAATTAATATATATTTTAATATTTTTTAGTTTGTTGCTTGGCATAACTTTTATACTTTATATATCTTGAGCCGTGGGTGTGTGAAACCTCCGTCATCCAGCCTAAGGGGGACGAAGGTTGACATTGGACGCTTCTGACGGGGTCCGCATTTGAATCCGCCACCCCATTCCAGTTCCTTCCCCCGACAAAGCACATAGAGAGGCCATTTTCTCAAGGTGTTTTATATTCCATTAAGGAGCAATTCATAGGAAGCCGCCACCCTCCTCCGTGTGAAGGTTGCCCAGCATAACAGCTCTGCCATTTAAAGTCCCAGCTCTACACTTTGGCCCGCCCGCTCGAAGAAAATGTTCTTAATCATGTCTCATTAGGGTGGAGTCTTTGTTTTCATTCACATAAAATAGCTTCGGCGAGGCACATTAGTGGGGCCGAAACAAACGCTTTGAAATTTATAACTGTGTAAAAAGAAAAACATCCCGGCAGCCACTTGTGACCTAGGTAGTGTGAGAATGTTCACGTCCTTACCCGCGGAGAATGTTTTCCATGGACACTAGGAGTTGATCATTTTTCGCATAACTCTCTTTTTCCTATTCTGGAGCCCGCTTGTTTTCTACCCGTTTTTTTTTCTTCCTCTGTTTTTTTTGGGTCTCGGCAGTGGAGGAACCTCATATGGAGAGTACGGTATCGTACCGGTTTCTCCTCGTGGTTTACTCCCCCCCCCCCCCCGCATCTCCGACGCCGTGTTCTTTATGAAGCCGCTTGTAGACCAGGCTGAAGTCGATGCTGCTGTTGTGAAGATCAAGCTGTCCCCCGAAGGCAGACAACTCTGCGTGTCCCTAATGTACTTCAGGTATTTTTAGGAAACACTTGAGAGAAAAGTTAGAAAACCCCCTTTTTTTATTTTTTTAAGGCAAACTGCCGCATCTTCCCTGTTGTGTCGGTGTCCGTTTACTTGAAATGGCCGCGCCCACTTTGATATGTTAATTTTAACGATAACGCCGCAGAACTTGCAGGGCGTCGTTTCGTTTTATCATTTCCATTGCACGGGGAAGATTAGAGATGGACGTTTAATGCACTGGAAACTTGTGTCCCGAGGTTCTAACACTGTCCACTTGTTGATATTGACTCTCAAGTCCATCTTCCACTTCCTGTCCCACACGCTCACAGAACATTTCTGTCCGTGTTTGGTTTCTTGCTCAGGTTATGATGCCCCAAATATACCGTGGTACATTGTTTTCCTTTTTTTTTTTTTTTTCTTTAAACATTTTCTTTGTTTTCATTCATCAGAAGCTTAATAGGCTGATCCAGTTCAGTCTGTTGCAATCACTGGCTAAATGTTTTACATATCGATTTTTTTTTTATGTCCACGCCAGGAGATTATGTCTTTATTAATTATATTTTCACGATATGTTCCTGTTGGTTTTTTTTTTTTTTTTTTTTTTTCATATCTTCACGTCTTTCCCTCTGATCAAAACCAGAGGTTTTACATTTTGGGCAAAAAAAGATTTTAGTTTTCTCTTCTGACTGTACTATAATATTGCATATGAAGTTTTATGAGTTCTTACCGATGACTCTATATTTTATTTTATTTTATTTTATTTTTTTTTTAATAAAAAAACAGTATAATCATTTAAACTCGTATTGCCAAGATGATTCAGACGTTGTTGGAAAAGGGATTAATTGCGAATCTCGGTTGAGACAGAACAGTTTGCCTGCCGAAGCCATACATCAGAAATTGGTACATCGGAAATATGCTAATGTGTCTAGAACGTGTGTGAACCTGTGCTGCTGACCTCTACTTTAGGTCACGAGGATGTGAAAAAAAAAAAAAAGCATCCATCAACACACGACCGAGAGTTGCTCCCGAGAAAAACGTTTGTATAAATAAGACTCGCACCTTTCGTCTTCGCATCTGACAGCGCTGGAGAGCGGTGGACGTTAGTCAAATGTCCATCACCCCCCTTTGGGAAGATCTCGATTCGGAAAAAACTTTTTTTCCAGGATTTTTTTTTTTTTTTTTTTTTTTTTTTTTCCTCCCCCTTTCTTTGTGAAATTGTTCTGAGGCTAATTTGGATGTCGCCTGAATAAGCCAGACATTCTGAGGAGTCAATGCGGCGTGGACCCCTCGGTGGCTCAAAGCACGCCTTCCCGCGTCGGGGCGTCCGGACTCAACAGCCGTTGAAACGACTAACCCAGACGTCGCGGGACCTTTAAAAGCGATTGTTCCGGGGAGGGGGCTGACGGTGGTGGTGGTTCGGGGGGCTCATTCTGGAAGAAGTCCTGTGTGCAGGGGCGAGCAACAGACCCCGGCTTGAGGACGTTCCAAAACCTCTCCATCTCCATCTCCCCCCGCCCTCCAAATCACCCCAAAGCGCCCAACCCTCAGGATTTATTCTCCTCCAGATCGCCTCAGAAGCTTCTGAGGCGATCTGAGGCAGTGTGTGATGGACTATGGTTTTGTTTTTTGTTTTTTCTTTTTTGGTTGTGGGATGGAAGACGCAGAGAGAGAGAGAGGAGGAGGAGGAGGAGGAGGAGGTGTCGGGAGGAAGGTCAGGAAGAGGTAAAGCGCTCACTTGGGCCAAAGCGGAAGGGACCGGCGTTTTTACAGGCCTTCCTTCGATCTATTCTTTTTTTTTTTTTTTTTGGTCTTCCTCTCCCTCTGTCTTTCTTCCCAATTAGGATTATGGAGTGACGGGTTAACCGGGTATGTACAGCCGCGCAGCACAGGCCCATAACGCTGTGGCAGACTCGGTGACTGAGTAGGTGAGCGAGAGAGGAGGAGATTGCTTTATTTTTCCCCCTTTGGCTTTTATGATGTACGCTTAACACAAGACAAACTCCGGGGCCGCATTGTCACAGAGTTAGTGGGTGAGAGGGGACGCGGAGTCCATAACAATAACAGGTAAAAGGTACTAAGTGAGTGAAAATGTACCACCTATTTCCCCTCCCCTATCCCGCTCACCTCTAGACCTTTGAAGGACCGACGTGGATAACGTAGATTCCCACGCGTCCCGGAAAAGCTATTCTTCAGTCGGGGAAAAAACTGAGGGGGGGAAGGGGGAGTGGAATGTCCTTGTAGAATGTAGAAAGGGGTTAAATCAGAGAAGGAACGAAAGTTGTTTCTCAAGTTGGCTCGAAAAAAGGGTTTGGATCGAATCAACAAAATATATCAGGAGATGGTGCCGAGAATTGAATGAATGCCGAGTTACGGTTCAGGGAGGTCGTCGGCTTTGACGCACTTCTCAGATGGGATGAGGGAGTCGCACGTTTGGAATAAAAAGACAAGGACAAAGAGCCTTCCTTTTGAATTTTAAGTCTTTCGAATCAAGGGGAAGGAAAACTTTTTTTTTTTTTTTGTCAATTGACTTTGGTGAAGCGTGCTGGCTTTAAAGAAAGAAAATATTAGTTTGAAGTTAATATTTCTGTTGAAAAGACACTGAATACTCTCATTACTGGCTTTCACACGACAATGAGTTATCGTGAAAGAAGCTGCAAAAACATCGTTCTAGGAAGTTAGAATTGGAAAACCGATGCGTTTTAGTGCCTTCACCTGAGTTGTTTTCGTAAGAGGAATTCCTGGGAAATTATCTCTTCAGCGCTGGGGGTAACCCTGGGTGACCGGTGAGAGCCAAGACGGCTGGTGCCATCCCCCCCCCCCCCCCCCCCCTCCACTTCCAGTCCTTCACCACGCCGCCAGGCCACCCCTCAATTTTCAACGCCCCCCTCCACCGCACCCCGTTAAGCACGAGCCTGTGTCTTTTTTCACCCACTATCTCATCGCCCGTGGGGGGCCCCCTCTGTTTTCCCCGGTGTGTTTATTTGCGGTGGGCTGTGTCTGACCCCGACGAGTCTCCATCCCTGTTTTGCTACGTAAGCCCGACGCCGCATGTGACGGAGAGCCCTTCCGCCTGACGAACGGCCAGATTGTGACGAGGTGTCGGGTCGGGTGGTGTTGGTGGAGGAGGGGGGTCGTGGCGGACGCGGAGTCCCACACCGTGTGCCGGGAGGAGGAGCCCGCGCTGGGTTTCAGAAACAAACGTGAGCAGTGCTTTCACATAAACCCCGGCGAAGGAGGTTTCCAGGGATTTGTCCTTCACGGCGCCGCGGACCATGGCGGTTAACACAGGCGAAGAGAAAACGGCTCACATGTACAAACGCTTATATACATGAATAACGATGCGACAGCGACGAATGCTGCGCGTATGTCTACACGTGTTTGGGGTCCCCCGACCATCCGCTCCGTGGAGTTTGATTACGCGAGGGAAAAACGGGGATATATCATCGTGGTAAATGGCACTGCCCTCGGTGGAAAGGAGAAAAGGGTCTCGTTCACATAAATCTCCATTTGGGTCAATAAAAGTCTTTACATACCCCTGACCCCCCGACTGATTTAAGATAACAAATCCCCTGCTTCCTCCGAGCCCGTCTCCCGGCGTCGTTCCTTTGAAGGGTGAGCCGTGGCGTGAGTGAGTTGGAGGCCTCTCGCGAAAGAAAGGCTCCTCCGGATCAAACGAGCGCCTGTCCCTCCTTTTTTCCCCCCTTTCCCCCCTTTCCCCCTTTGTACTGTAATGGCTCAAAAAAGAGAGAGAGAGGGAGAGAGAGCGAGGGTTTTGAATCGGAGGATTTATAGTAAGAAAGGTGCAGCTTTTATCCGCGGGTTCCGTGGGAGATTGATGTTGTCCCCGCCGGAGCCGCAGTTCATTCCCATGAATCGCTCTCGCCATGTATTTATTTTCCCGTCCATAAATCCACCTATTAACTGAGCCCTTTGTTTTTTGGGGGGAGCGGGGCTCAGGGGGACCAGACAAGCGAGGCGAGGCAGGAGCATGGGGACGGGGGGGGGCGACGAGGCGGCCGGGTAGTCCGACTGCGGATGAAGTTGTGGAAAACTCCAGACAAGTCCCCCCTCCCCTCCCGACATGTCGCAGGGGTCGCCCCGGCGGTATTCGGAAACCATTCAAAAAAAAAAACAACCTTTCTCTCCGCTTATGAAACGCACCGCAATCACTGTGATTTACTGTGCTAATTTACAACGTCGGGGCCAATATCCCGAACGGCGCACGACGTGATAAGTCCTGCCTGTTCTGACGTGACAAATTGTACGTCATGTACTTCAGAGGGCCGAGGCCATGGAAGAAAAGATGGAGGGAGTGGTGGGGGCGGAGCGGGGGGCGTCCAGGCCCCTGCTGAGAGCCGATCCGTCTCATAAAAGGCGTTTGTGAAAGAGCCATTCTGCTCAAAGTCCCCTGGGACTCCCTTTCTGTCTGCCCGCTGTCTCGCTTTCTCTCACTCCGTTCATCTGTCTCTCTCTCTCTTTCAGTCTTTCTCTCCCCGTCTTGTTCCGCCATCCGGCCTTTGCCCGGCCTTTCATGTGGCGATCCAGTCCATCACCGTGGCTTTACGCCAGGAGCCAGCCAGCCAGCTCCGATGCCGCTCTGTTTTCCTCATCCCCCGGTAAATGCCCTTGACTGCAGCGAGGGAGAGAGCGAGGGGCCGTAGACCGACGGTCCTCCGGGCCAAGGAGCTTCCGCCCACCCTGTCTCCTCAGCCCAATTAGTCTCACCATTACCTCATGTCTGTAGGCAGAGGTCCCCGGGACCAGTTACCTTGAGCTTTATTTCTCAATCACTGGGCTTTTAGGTTATAAAGCGAAAAAAATCCGGAGAAGGTGACCAAGGGATGGCCTTAGCTCCTCTGCCCTGATGAGAATCATAACAGCCAGGGCCACCCCGTAACAACCGTGGCAAGGTTGGTCATTAATGCAGAGCGGTGGGTGTGTATATATACCGCCTGCCGAGCATGAGCGGGTCAACTGTTTGTGTGTTTTTGTTTGAGAGCAAGACACGGTTTAAGAGTTCACTCCGAGGGTCCTCGGCAGTTGAAAATTCCTTTGACATGTTTGGAGCTAACACAGGGTACGGAGGGCTGGGATTGCAAGAAAGGCATTGACTATGTTATGGGGGATGCCGAGCTGTCCACCTATGTTTTGTTAAACTTTCACTGTGCACCCCTGTCCGCGAGCCTCATTGGCCCCTTCACCGGAGCAGTTTTAATTACAAGTCTCATAAGCACCGCGCTTTAAGTCGGGGAGCTATGGAGGTCACAACCCCCCCCCCCCCCATGCTCCAAATTAGCGAGTGGTCTCTCCGGTGCCACAACTTCCTCTAGTTATGACTAGCCGGTGCAAGAGAAAAGATTAAGAAAACAACACAGCCTCTCCAAAACCAACTTTTCAACGGTAGTGCTCGTCTGTTTTTACAGCAATGTGGCATTCTTTGAAATACGCCGTGTTCTCCCAATTAAATTCATGCAGGGCTGTCGCTTTTATAAAAATCCAATACATGGAAATGTACCTAACAGAACAGATTTTCTTCATCCCCAGCGCACACAACTGAAATGGAATGTAGGGTTCCGTCCAGCTGGGGTACGAGGGACCGGCAGCGGAGGCGAAAGTGAATATCGGTCGCTGCCGAGCGCGACCCAGTTTTTCTCAACAGCCGCTGACCCTGCGTAATGATGCTAAGTGGATTACAAGAAGGCCCTGGTCACTTGTCATTAACAGTAAGTCTACTCCAGTTACCTCCGTGTGGTGGGGCCCGCACCGCAGGGACCGGGCTCCGGGAACCTCCCAGATACCTGAGAAGTCCGTTTCTCCAAACATCAGATGTGCTGACGGCTCTCTGAAGCCGGGACCACTAAAAGATGCCTATCGCCCCGTACAAAGACGTTTAAAGGACATTCATGATGGCGCAGGACGGTGGCGCCCCGAAATGGTCGAAGACCTACTCACTGTATTTTCTTCCCGTTCTTCGTTCTTCCGGGTTGGATTTAAAGTGAAGGGTGAGGGTGATTTGAACACTGAGCAGTTACCAGCTCTTCTCCAGTGTTTTTTTTTTGCGCTCGGACCACAGACAGGCCATCTTCATGGAGGTTCTGTTTCAGTTTGAGTTGTTACCGTCCAGTTGTCCAAGACACTGAAATTTTGAATATCATGTAACGGTGTAAAACAATGTGTGTTTTCATTCATCTATAAAGCCTGATGTGCTACCATTGTCTCTCAACGCCAGTGAGCGCCACTTGTTGTGAACATTAGTTGATGAACATTACAATTAAACTCTCATATTGCTTTTCTGAGGTGTTAGATTTTGTAACAACGTAAGCATATGGAGGCAAATGGAACCTGTCTCAGTTTCTGGGTTTGGTACATCTAAATATCATAGAGTTTAACAAGGGATCACAGCCCAAACCTTAACCATGGAGATGACGTTCTCTTTAACCTCGTTCACATGCAAGACTGCAAAACTGTAGATTGATAGAATTCCTATGCGCAGGTTGAATTCCTACGAGCGGAATTTTCACGATGTACGTTTCCTGACACACCAAGGTCTTGTAAAAGGCATTCAGGCTTCTACTTGTCACGGCCGTGTTCCGGGGAGCCACGGTGACGGGTGAGGAAACGCTATCTGTATATACAGAGCACGGGGCTCGTCCCGATCATGACAATCGCAGATGTATCTCTTAGCTTTTTCCCAGAACCCCGACAGACCACATCAGGCCCATTGATGTTACACACTCGAGCCTTGTTTTGACAGGTTGCCATTCCCCCTCCGCGCGGGGCAGGGTGGCCTGACACGCAATCTTTCCAATCAGACAATTGGCCGCCCGTCCGGACGCGCTGGCTCATCTGCCGGGCCTGGCCAGGGACGGGAACTCTCCGGATCGACACGTATGAAACAAAAAAAGTAAGACTAGAGAGGGAGTGCGAGCAAGGGGGGGGGGGGAAAGAAAAACAGCAGCAGCGATACAGTCAGTAATGGGTCACGTCCCTTTACAAGGTGATGTAATGTCCAATAAAGACGCACGGGCACCGGCGCGGACACAACGGCGTATGTGTGGAGCAGACGTGGGACAAAGCTGCGCGACGGAAAAGAAAAGGGGACGGCATTTAAAAAAAAAAAAAAAAATTAAAAAAAAGTCCGTTCCACAGCGCACGTTAAACTGTCAGAAGTGTTCACGACCCACATGAGGGGAGCCGCGAGGCCGGGCCCTAACGCAAACAAACCGTAAAGTGCCTCACCTTTGCCAACTCATAACAGTTAGTTTTACACCAAAGTGCGACAGCCTTCGGAACTCTTGAGGTGTTTCGAAAGACACGGGGGTTTTGACATAGGGAGGCGGTACGGCGCGGGGCGAAGGAAAAGACTGTAAAATGTTTCAAAGGCGACACTTTTTGCCCAACAAATAAATAGTCACGAGGAGTCCTTGTTAGTCAAGAGACGGGGGCTTGGGGTGGTTGATGGGAGATTTTCTCCGGACTGAAGCAGGTGTTGATGGGCGGGGATTCCTTGGGAGTCCTTAAGTATTTTTGGCCACGGACAACAGTGCTTAAAGAGTGATCCTCCACAGGGGCTGGTCAACAGCCAGCCACAAGGGCGAGGGGAGCGGAAGAAACCCACTCTTCCCTTTACTGAACCCGTCTGGAAGAGGGAATGCCCCGCGTCCAAGGCCTGATTCCCCGACGCACGGGCTGCCCCGCGGGTCCCCGGAGAGGCTGGTTCCTGGCCTGGCAGCGGAGACCTTGCTTCCTCTCTGGAGCTGAGGAGCGAGCGCACAAGTCTGCAGACGGAGCCCTCGGTGCTTTGTGATTAGACTACACTGTTAGGGTTGGAACCGCGACCACTTTCCCCCTTTTGGCTGGTCGACGAGTTTTGGAAAAATGAGTTTCAAAACGCTTTAAAAAACTCAAAGAGGCCCATGCGATACTCCCAGAGTGCAGAAAACACAAAGGTTTTCTGGCTTTTGGTCACTGGTTTTAAGGGATCAATATCTGCCCAGTCTGCTAAATGTATATGCAATTAATCTCCTGGGATATTAATGTTGTGCTAAAATAAAATGTCCTTGCCAATTGTTCACACATAATAAAGGTTTAAGAATGTCTGAGAAGACTGGATCGATATAGAAGTAGTGTCAAGACTGGAGCTAGACTGCATGATTTAATTCTATAACCCAGCTGGATTCTTAACAATGGCATGAATCCATGTCCGATATCTGGTCACACTTCAATGCTCATAGAAGAAACTTGACATGTATTATTTTATTTAGTGGTGTGAAAATCTGACATAGATGAATAGCTTGCATGCAGTTTTAAAGGATAAAAAAAGGCAAATATTAAAAAGATATTAAAGCAATATAATAAAATATATAAATCCCCGCTAATAAACAATTATATAAATGCAAGACATAGCTTTGTGTGTGTATATATATATATATATATATATTTAAATAAAAACTAATAAATGTATATTATACTTATATGAGTTATGGATTAAAATTTAAAATAAGGAACAGATTTTTTTAACAAAAATATAAGTTTTATATACAAGTTAAAATATGTATAAAAATTATTAAAAAAATTAATGAATATTTATCAATTCAAATAAATGTATGTCATACGTGTTGTACTCGTGTAAAACAAAAGAAAAACGTCATACATGGAGAGGAAAGCCAGAGCTATAGAGAGTGAAGGAATCTGGGAAAAACAACAGTGGCGGAGTCCTTTCCAAATTACATTTGTCTGTTTGCAGTGAAGGCATGTATTCTCGCGCAGCTGTTGCCATACAACGAGTCAATATTTCCAAGCGGTCTCTCTCGCGCTCGCGCTCTCTCTCTCCCTCACACCTCCCACACCTTGGCTGACCCGCTCCCTCCATCTCCATCACGGTCTAATCTCACTTTTCCCCCCGCTTCACCCTTTTTCCTCCGCCTCCCTCCCTGTCACCACTTTGTTGGTCTCAGCCACTCACTCAACATCTATCTCCAGCGCCGTCTCCTCAGCTCTCACACACACACACACACACACACACAGGTCATGTATACATGTATCCCTGAAGAGGTTGTAATACATAATTCAAATCGTATTTTGGTTTTCCTCGGCCTGGTTTTCAGCGATTTAGGGGTTGAAACAAACGGGCGACAAGCTCCTCAGACCTCAGATCCAAAATAACAACTGAACTGTTGGAGACAGGGTGGGCGGGGTGCGTGCGTGCGTGTGTGTGTGTGTGTGTGTGTGTGTGTGTGTGTGTGTGTGTGTGTGTGTGTGTGTGTGCGCACGTGCGTGTGCGTGTGGGGGGTGGTAGGTCTAACGTCGCCATTCGGCCGGTCCGCCGAGTAGAAGAGGTTCATCTCGGTCGAGGTGGGACCACTTTGACCCCCGCAAGTCAACCCAAAAAAAACAAACAGATATGACGCCGCGGTGCACGTTTTAACCTGAAAAATAGCGCCCGCGCGATTAAAGTCATCGTTCGCAGGGTCCTCGCAGGACCTCAACGCCCCCTGGACAGCCGTGCTCGATGTCCGGGCTCGAAACCCGGGGTCGCGGGGTTGATGTCTGCAGATTATCAGGGTGTGTTTATATCTGGTCCTGTCGCTCTAAATAGCTAGTGGAAGGATCGCGGCGACAAAAACGGGTTTGGCCTTGTCGCGAGACAGGTCTCTAATTCAAACAAGACAAATAGAAATATTTGGCAAAGCGGAATACCTTTCCCTGGACAGCTAATGTCCCGTTGCATACCTTTATTTAGAAATTCTAATTATACGGTGTGTCCAAGTGTATGATTTTCTTAAAACACATGTTTTTTTTGGTTACATTTGCTTGTTCAGCTTTTTTGGGATTTGATGAAAATTTCCTGTAAAATGCCTACCGACGATGTAGAGACGGTCGCCAAAGTGTCACCAAAATAAACAAGAAGCGCTTCGACGCATGTTGATACAGGCTCTGTCATTAGCTTTCCCATAAATCCTTCTGGCCGGGAATCTCCTTTTTATTTTTATTTTTTTTGTCTGAATTGACAAGCGCTCCGTGCGTTCCAAAGAAAGCATTGGCAACCAGTATTTGCAACTTGAAATACACACAGGGTATTTGGAAGCCACAATTGCAGGTTGACATCCTTAAGAAGCTCAAGCTTCTTGTGATGTTCATTGTTCGCGAAAAAAAACAACAATTTTCAACGGTATCGGGTTCTGTTTGCCGAAGCCGATTTAGAATATATACGGCGGCCCGTTCAGCCTTAACTCCCATTAGGCTGTAATGAAAATTTCCTATTTAGCCTCCCTCGAGATGATCCAGCCGGGGAACTTGGCGCACGGCGGGTCGTTCATTGGCAAAATAGAACGCCCAGATTAACGGCGCAGGATTGTCTACCGCGACGTGATTTATGAATTTCATCGCGCAATTGCCTTTTCACTCCGACGTGCTCTTGAAGTTTGGCTTTGTGTGAAGAATGGGATCAAAAAAAAGGAGCGCAGTTTTCTTTGGCTCCGCCGTCTCTTCCTTAGTTATCGCTCTTTGCAGAGTGAAGGCTTTCCCATAAGTTGTACCGGTGCCTATTCAAACAGTCGGTAGAGCAGGAAATTAATTACGATATCCAAAGGCACTCACCGTTGTCTACTGCCTGAAAAGATAGTGTCTAAAACAAGATAGCGTTATTACTTCGGTTTACATTTATTCGTTGATCAGTCGTGACATGATGAGAGGCTAGAAACAATCAAAGGGTACAGCAACCACTGGAGCAACCTCAAATTTAGGTGCACGATCTCCCGTTTCTAAATTCAACCAGGTACAAGTGTAAGATGACTCTAAGGAATCAGAATATAAAAAACAGTGTTTTGTCGTTTGTAATTTGTTCTGTTTTGTTTTGTTTTGTGGGTGCAATGATGATTAGCACTCATCTGTTAGTGCACCATGTCAAAACAGACACTTAAAATTTGTCAACATCATCGTCAACTCATGTGTCGCCGGTGCATTACGTCAACACAAAAGAAACGGTCAGCGTCACCGACTCAAATGTTGCTCGTGCGTTATGTCAATGCGACAACTTAAAACTAGTCATCGATCAGTCGTCGGTGAACAAAAAAAAAAGACTATTCAGTCCTAGCTAAGTTAGGATCGGGCGATTCGGATGGATACAGGTGTTCCCGAAAGAGCGAGTGTTTCTTGAAGGTGGTGAGTGTCTCTGCCGAGCTGGGTACCCGCTACGAGCTGGGACGCGGCGACGCCACCGGCCACCGCTCCCTTGCAGACCTCAGAGGGCGGGGTTTGGGCCGTGTGGCCGGATGCCACGGACCCCGGCGGCTGCCCCGGAGGCCGCAGGGAGCCGGTGGCGGAGGTGTGACGTGCGCACGCCCGGGCTGGCTGGGGAAAAAACAGGCGCGCTGCCGCCTCCTGAATCATCTGCAGAGGGTTTAACGCGCCGGTGGAGCGGCCAGTGGAGCGTCGCAGCCGTCTAGCCCCGAGATGACAAGCGCCTGGACGAGAAGCTGCGTGCCGAGCGCCTCCGACAGCGACCGTCTGATCTTCCCGACGTGGTCCGGAGCGAGTCGGCGGGAACCCGGGAGACGGAGGAAATTTGTTCAGAGAAAAAAGTTAGCCGGTCGTCAATCACTACCCCCAAAGACTTCCAGCAGACTTGGATGGTATTAATGATGACGAGCCCGAGCCGAACATTTATGTGGTGTTGAACGGTTGGACTTACGGGGCTGATGAGGAGTTCTGTCTCGGGGAGCTTCAGCTGGAAGTGGCGTTCCTTCATCCAGACAGAGATGTCTGCGAGGCGCGGGGAGGTTCTCGCCGAGACAATTGTATCCCCTGGAGGAAAGGAGAGTCATCAGCGTTCCCTGAAATAAAGCCTGTCACGTTCGTCGCTCGTGTGGAATTTCCCGTGACAGTGTTTTACCCCTCGAGCGTACGTCCAAAAATATAGGAGGGTTGTGGGGGGAGAGGTATATCTTTTACGAGCAGACGTTCTCAGCCTCGGGGTCGCGGCCCCACGTGGGGTCACTTGATATGCACTCAGGATCGCGGGACATTCTCGAACATATTGACGATGATATTTGGTATATTTTCTTCATTATGAAACGTAGTTTTAAAAATAGGTTTGAAATCCATCATCATTTCTATATAATCCACTTGGAGCGCTGCACTTTTTCCAGTAATGCCAGTTTTGAAAGTACAGTTAGAAAGATTCTTATTCGGCCTCAGTCTGCTGCTGACAGGCCTAAATATCATTTCTAAGTCATGAAATGAGTGGTTCTGGCTCCAAAATTTATATTGGTATGGAAATGTTTTCTTTTTTTGCTTATATATTTTGCTCCCTATATATATATATATATATATATATATATTATCGGCACTGTTCTTATATGTGAACAGCACAGCACATGTAAAAAAAAATTGAAATTTAAATAATAATTATAAACAAAAAACAAATGAAATTTAAATCCGTCACACTCGCTAATTACTATTGTCATAAGAAATTTGGGCTTTAAAAATAGGGTCATGGGCTGAAAAAGGTTGAAAACCCCTTTTACAACGAGGAGCTGTGGTCACGGGTTCTATGTTAGGTTTTCTTTTTTTCCTTATTCTTTTTCTTTTTAACTGGCTTTCTGTTTTAAAAAAAATTCATATACGATTTCGCTTTCGTCCCCCAAACCCCTCCACCGCCCGCCTCTTACCAACGCTGTTCAAACCACACGGCTACACAGCTACCAAACTGCACTCTGGATATATCCTGGAATAACAATAGAGCCCTTTGCGAATATGTTCCTGAAGTGAAAAAATAAAAATAAAAATGGCAGCAGATATGGTCTTAATCCGCCTTCGGAAAGAGGAACCGTGCACGCAGGCTCCCTGGCGTGTGTTTAACCGGAGCGTTAATGGGATGTTTCGTGAGGTCGGGGTGCGATCATCGCGGCCGTGTTTCGGGGGGGCTCCTCGACGCGGCCTAATCAACAGCTCAACTCGAGCGTCGGGAGCACAGCGGCTTTGTTTATTATGCCGTATTCCCTTCTTTTTTTTTCCCCCCCCTTTAAGTCCGAGGGCATCTAAGAGCGAGCAGGTGCTGACCGCAGAGCGTTTGTTTTACTTCTCGTAAAAGAGCCGGGGAGCGAGCAGACTGTTTCATTTAAAGTCCTCTCTAACAAACAGCAATTAGGCCCTCTAATGAGACCCCGTGTTCGACGTATTAAGGCCCTCATTCATCCCGCTCTCCCTTTTCCTATTTCGTTTCGGTCTACTATTCCGCTTGATTTTTGGTGGTGGGGTTGCTTTTTTTGCCTCCTGCAAACAGCCAGGGTTTCTCCCCCCTTCTACACACACACACACACACGCACACGCAAACACACAAGCAAAATGTATCTGGCATTACATTCTCTCATCCATTGTGGTCGACCCTCCAGCCTCCCCCCACGCCCCGCTGCGGCTGCTCGAATTCTCAGCGCCGCCTAATTTAGACGGCTCCCCCCCACCCCCCCTCATTCCAAATAAAACACCTGGAGGCCAGAGGCCGAGCTTGTAAATCCAGCCCTGTGAAAACAACAACATCCAAAGTGATCTCCCTTCGTTCTAAAGATGAGCTATGCTTCCCCCTCTCCCGGGAGCCCCAGGGAGACTGATTTACTTGCGCCGCCGGGCTCGCTCCTTACCTGCGGTATGGGCCGGGGGGTGGGGGTGTGTGGGGGGGGAGGCGTGGGGGGTTCCGCTCGCCGAGCTGCCGGTTCGAGGGCCGGGCAGACGGGGACTGGGGCTCCCGCGACGGAGGAAATCAGCGGTTTCGTTGGACCGTGGCGCGCGTCTCCTTCTCGCGCGCTTGGACCTTTCCAGTCAGTCATAAGACTCCGCACGCGAGGCAGCTGCCAAACAATATATAGAGTTGATTTGCACAAATTGCAAAAGGATTCTTTATGTCAGGGTGAGGTGAGGAGGCGGGGTGGGTGGGGGGCTCGCTCGAATCAAATGAGAATTTGTCTGCACCTCCGCTATAAATAATATGTCTGGGACTCGTGCTTGAACTCTGAGGGGGCCTTGCACCGACACGGGGGCTCGAGAATTGGTTAGCGTTGGGTTTCTGTTGGAGGCACGCCCTCTATCTGTACCGGCTTCTGTTTCCAGCGAGGAAATGGGCCGAAGGGGCCGAAGGGGCCGAAGGGGCCGAAGGGGCCGAAGGGGCCTCTGAATCAAACGCCAAAACTCACTCGTCGTCACCTGCCGCCTCGACGAACCCCCAGCGTCCCCATGTTGGAACATCCAGGTGCGGGTCGTCCACGCTCCTCCAGTCCAGCTGGAGGAACGGACCAAGGACACCGGATGGCGCAACCTTGCTTGCCAAACGGCGCAATATAATCCGTTTAACTTCGGCACTCTTCCCCGGGTGTTAAACTGTCTTTCGACGACCGTTTTTTTTTTTGACACATCTTTTTCTACCCGCCAGTAAATCGGTGTTGCAAAGATCAGCGCCGGGCTCTCGTTGACCGACCATGCTTACACAGATCACTCCAAAGTCTAACTACGAGAGGGAAGGATCCAGAGAAGTCGGCTCCTCTTCCGGGGGGAGCCTCCCGAACGCATCCGGCGCGGTTGGGTCGGGTGGGTCCGGAACGTCAGCGTCGGGACGGCTCGACGGGAGGGCGATCACACACACACACACACACACACACATTGACACCCCAGAGACCTCCAACCCATCTCGCCTCCTATCGTCTCCTCCTCCGCGGATCAAAACGCACAAAACCCCAGGGGGAGTCGAAATGCATCTTGAAACGAGCGGTGAGGTCGGGGTGAATCTGACAGAGGTCCTCACGGGAGGCGGACACGTCGCACTTCACGGAGAAAAGGACACGGGAGCGGGGCCGCGGCGTCAACAACCGATCCAGGACACGAGAGCGGACGTCGGCGCTCGCGTTCACGGTTTCTCCATCCCCCATCGAGGCTACGACAACAAACCTTTCTTACATTCTCCCTTGAACTGAGTGAACCTATTTGCTGTGCCTAAACAGAGAAAATCCAAACCCAAATAGAACATTTTCGGTGCCCAATGTTTGTCTCTAGAACACTGCCAAACCAGCAGTCGGAGAGGAAATAGGCTCTCAAATATGTGGTTGTGTGGACACTGAAAAAGGAAAGCATTTGTTGTCATAGCATTTATAGTGACTGGGGGGCGGGGTTCTGTCGTTCATCTGGCCAGGTGAGCTGTCGCCACAAAGCCAAATGCAACTTCTCCAAATACCATTCAAACTCCCCACACGTGATGCTTCGGTTTACAGATCGATGGTAAAAGTTAAGTACATTTTAAAAGTATCTGTACGTACTTTCAACCTTTACCCCGCTACATTTCAAGGCAAATATCTGTACTTTTTTGCTCTACTAAATTTCTTACAGTCTTGTTACTGTGGTTTAAAATAATACTAATAATTAAAATAAATAAATAAATAAATAATAATAATAGTAGTAATAGTAATAATATTAATACAGTGGAGTACAGTTTTTGCTTGATAAACATGAAAAAGGAACGTGTGTGGTGTAACTACACCTCTTCTGTTTTAAAACCCTTAAAAAATGATTTTTGGGTGATTTTGGGGTGTTTTTTGGGACTTGGAACGGATGAATTATATTTCGATTAATTTCAATGGTGAAAATTCATTCGTAAAATGAGCATATCGTAAAAGGAGCCCGGTCACGGAACGGATTAAACTCGTAGTGCGAGGTTCCGCTGTACTTAATATTCATAGTAATAGTCATAATAATAATCACAATAATCAATTAGGGTTCGTGTTGATATATAAAATCAAATCAAATCAAATCAAAATCAAATAAATAAGTAATTAAATAAAAGAAAAAAGAAAATGAGGGACTGGATGTAAAGTACTTTTACTTTTAATACTTTTAGTACTTCTAAACTTTTACACAAGTACAATGTCAATGTGGTATTTTCACAATTGTACTAGCGTCGTTTTGTGCCAGGCTATTCGTGTTTTTACTTCGGCAAAACGTTTGGGTATATCGTTCTAGTCATACGGTCACGTGTTTTTATAGACGCGCCGCCTCCTCGATTGTTTGGCCGTGTCATGGCAACCGCTCGGCCCCCGCGACAGCGGCCGAGCTGTTGATGGGTTTCCGTGGAAACAGCGCGTGGCCGCGGCCGCCCTGGGGGTCGGCGTCGTCACGTGAACTCCCCGTGACGTCACAACCCCGCGGCAGCCCTGCTAAAGCGGAGGGTTTGACGGGCCCGGCTCCAGTTGGACGCCGGTCACCGACCCGCAGCTCGCCGCCCCGCCGCCGTGGAGGAGCCGCCGTCCGTTCACGCCGTAGAATAAGGCAAACGCACGCACGCACACGCACACGCACACACACGCACACACGGTTTCTTCTGGAACGTCCTGGTCTTCGCCAAACAGTGTGTGTTTATTCGTACGTTGAGTTATGAGAGCGTGTTTATCGAAACACGGAGTGTCAAGTGTAAAACATTGCGCTCCGGGTGGTTTTATTCCCCCTCGTTTTCACCTGCCAACAGGTGAGCGTCACTCACTTTTACGCGACGGTTTTTTTTTAGCGGCGCCCTCCCGGGGGGGGGTCCGTCGACGCGTTGCAAAATGTGACGTCATTCCCGAGGAACGTCGTATCCCTATTATTGAAATACGTTTTGAATTTTATTTGTAGTTAACTAGTTATTTATGGTAAATATTGCACGTATATGTAAAATTCTTGCTTGACATGTCCAGTGCCCCTGACATAGCAGAGTCTGTAGGTTCCTTTTTGTTCTTTTTTTCCCCTCGTGCAGATCCTGATTATAGTTTGAAAACATAGTACAGTTGGTTTCATAGTTATTTAAAAAGGTCTCCGAAACTAAAGTACTACAAGTACAAATACTTAATTACGTATTTACGGTCTATATGATACGTATATATTTACTGTCGTATATGTAAGCGTACAGTATATAGTAAGTATACTTTGTATGCTATTGTAAGATTCAAAATGGAAAGTAATGAATAGCATTAAAATCGGAACATATTTAATTCTAACCATTTACGTATAGCAAATAAATATATGGTTGCAGTGTAAAATGTCATAATAATTTATAAAACAAATCTCCTTTGTTTATCCTTATACTGTATTTAGTCAAACACTTACACGACCTGCATCATTAACGTGGCTAGTTCCTTCAATTTCAGATAACCACAACCTCTGATACAATGGGGATGACATTGACCAGGGCCGCCGAATGGACCTCCGCCAGCTCCGGCATCGGCAAACTGGAGATCACGCCGATCAACGAGTCCCTGCTGAGGAGCATCCTGCAGTTCGTGGAGCACTTCGGCGCCCGGCACCCGCGAGAGGCCAAGCATGTGTTTAAGGAGCCGCTGCAGTGGAACACCACCTTAGAGGAGTCCGATTTCCACACAGGCTATCTCGTCAGGTTCGTATAATCGACGGTGTTATTTCGGTGTCTCCGCATATATTGTCACCGCGACGTCACATTGCGATGTTTTTTTCCACCTCCGTTCGAGCCGTCGTGGCAGGCTATACTTTTGTCGTGACTGAAAATCTTTTTTAAGTATTTCATATAGACGTAAACGGAACGTCTTTCCAGACCCAATTTCGAACGATCGCGCCGCTCTGATTCGCGGGTATTTCAAAAGTTTTTAAAATCGGGATTCTCCCCTCCCCTCCAGCGGTCCCAACGTACAGTCCCACGAGCGGAGCAGTGAGGGACTTCCCTTGCTGCAGCTCTCCCCTCCGACCATCACCGTGCACAGCTTCAGTCAGCTCTCGAAAGTGGTTCAGCTGGCGGAGAGCAAGCGGCTGAAGGAGGTTCGAGCTTGTCTGGAAGGTAAAGCCAGGCCAACCGCGAAAGGATGAGATTTGAATCCCATTTGCATCCCAAGCAGCCCCGCCGCCAGCGTACCCCCCCCCCCCCCCTCGTAACCGCAGACTTAATTTGTTTGTCCTCCTTGTTATCCTCTCCTTCTATCCAATTACGTTGCCATGAGATTATATTTGTGATTCTTTGCAGATATGTCCGCCGAGGGGAAAATGCCAAAGCCAGATACGTTGGTGATAGATATTTGTCAGAGGGATATAACTAAATAAACCTTCGTCAAAGTATGATCATTTTGCGTTTAGAAAGGGGGAAAAACCCCACATACAGTGCGCAATGTTTCTCTCGCCGTGTCCAGACGTCATTTTTGTATTGGACCTACGCCACCCTGAAATAATTCATTTGAACTAAGGGTTTTTTTTTTTTTTAATTACCGAGACGGATCAGCGATTGGTTAATGAACGCCATTTTCAAGACTCAAGATGGCGGCCGCCCGCGCGAGCACCTCGTGTCGGCTGCGCACATTTGAGTATTTTTTGTATTTTTAGAGCTTACTGTGCGTAATCACCGGGTGTCATGACATTTCACTGCGTATATGTACGGCCGCATGTATATGTATGTGACAAATAACCTCCATTTTGAGGATCCCCTTCATGGACTTGGAAGCCTCAAAAGCCCGAAAGAAATCTGAAAGGAAAAAATAATTGTACAGCAGTATATTTTCTTTCAGATTTAGTTATGCTGATCTTACTCGTGATATTACAGACTGCTCAGGGTATCCCAATCTCAGAAAAATAGAGAACCCGCTATCCACCAAGAGGATAATTCTGGCTTGTAAATCGTCAACCTATCCTGCATTCCCCTATCTTACTGGGAGATTTTGATGCCTTTTGTTGACTTGAAAAAATATTTTCTTGAAAAGAAAATGGAAAACATTTTAAAAATATTTTCTTTACACACTACACAGGGGGGTCAGAGGAATTCTTTTACAAGAGATGGCGGCCCTTTCTGTCCTATTAAAATAGTTAACCTGTGCTCCCATCTGTCCATCTGCTCCAGGACTCATTTGTATGCAATTCGAATCAATGTGTATTAATGCTTGACTCAGTATTTGTACATCCTTCACCTACTTTATTAATTTGTTTATGTATTCATTGATTGTCATCATTATAAATATTTTGTGTACTGTGCTCCACGTCAAATCGATAACATAAATTCCATTTTCTCGGTGGGGGAAAGAAAATAGAGATCCCGTGGTGAAGATTCTGGGTCCCAGCTTCGCCACCGTCACCGAGAGGGAAGACACGTCGGCGCTGCGCCTGGTGGACGAGGTGAAGGAGGGCGACCTGGCAAAGGAATCCGAGATCAAGGTCAAGCTGTTTCTGTTGCTCCAGCACCTGGACAACCAGCTCCTCAGTAACTCCCTCAAGCAGATCTCCCAGTGAGCGTCGTCCTTATCTAGAACTTATAACTGTCTTTTCTGTCTCTGCACACTTATCTTCCACCGCGCTCCTCCACCCCTCCCGCTCCCGAGCTGGCTCTCGGCGCGGTAGTCTGCCTTTTCTTTCCGATTAGGCCGGCCGCCGAGCAGCGGAGGATGACAGGGGCGCGAATGAGGGCGAGCGGAATTCACAGTTTGTTTTGTTCTGCTCTTTCATTTTCGCTTCAGAGAAGTCAGACTCAGCCCGGCCGCCGTGAAGAATGAAGTGGAGCTGCTGAAACGCTTCTGCGGCGAAAGGAAGCGGAGGGTGCTGAAGTCCCTCCGATACACATCAGGTTCGAATTAGATGTGTTTTTTATGCCGGGGGTTTTGCAGGAAAGCAACGCTTTCGCTCGTCGTGGATAGAAACCCACCCCCACCCACCCCCTCAAACAGACACACAATCTAAAAAAAAAAAAATAATCATCCGAGTCATTATATCTGCCAGATGAAATTTTGGAATTCCTCGCGCCGTAACACCTCACCCTTTTATTGAAGCGCGCTACGCGAACCAAAGGTCTTTGAAAAGAGCGTTCCCTTCTGCTAAGGTAGAAATTTAAACACGACGACTCTCCAAATCTGTCATGGCGGGCCTAGCCGTAAAATATGACTGTCACAACGTGGCCCTGATTTTTAGCAGATGATCTACACCCAGGAGTGAAATCTCAGCGCTAACCCGGGTCCTCGTGCTGGACCTGCTGCATGCGGGGCGATCTGTCATAGTCCTTGGCAGCGGAGCGCTCCGCATGATTTCTCATTTTGTGATGGTGCACTCTTTGAACCCGGTGGAATTTCTACCAGAACACACAGACGCGCGCACACATGCATGCACGCACGCACGCACGCACACACACACACACACCTGACCTGATTTTGAACGGCGCAGGATATAAGAACACAAAGTCTATTGCGGTATTTGTCAAGTGTGCATAACTCCTATAACTTGTTTTTTTTTTTATTTGATAGATTATGAGTTTTCCAACGGCTGCCACAGCCCTCCGTGGAGGCAGGTGCACGGTGATATCTGTTACCTCGTGATCGAGCCCTGTGACACCGAGACCCTCTATGTCACGTGCAGCACGGCCGGAGTCTTCCTCAACAAGGTAACTTTAGGGAGATGAAGCGACGGCTAACCCGCGTGAACGGGTCTTTTCACCGTTCTATTGTTAAAATGATTGCACTGTTTTTTTTGGCGGTTTACTTCGACGTCAAATTTATTTTTTCAGGGATACTCAAAAGGACATGGTCACAAGTCTTTCAACCGAGGCCTTATTAATACCGTTTTCACCTTATTAATACCGTTTTCACCTTATTAATACCGTTTTCAGACCAAAAATAGGTGCTTGACACCTTTCCCATTGGCAGGAGTAGTCCTATTTTTTTTCACGTTCAAGGTCATGAACGCGTCAGAAAAGGGTCGTGTCATTGTTCCAGTGTGATCGGGAACAAAACAGTAGGGGAGACAGCAACTTAAACAAACGACGACATGAAACTGTAAAACTTGAAAATAAGTATTTTGAGCCGTTCAAAAGAATCCGATCGTTCGTGAACGACCCAACGCTAAAGTAGAAGCAGCGTGTGGTGGCCCCCACGCTGTGATCCCCACACTCACAACATTTCATGGTCCCCCTTGCGGGAAAAATTTTGGAGATTTTGGATTCTAAATGGGATGTGAAATGATGGAATGATACACGGATATTCTATATATAGTCTATTTATGCGACAGCGTCCGGAATTTCAATGCACGTCACGCGGGTAAAGGGGCCAAAATAAACGGGTTGAGTGTCTCTTCACATCAGAGCCGATCGGAGGTGGAGCCGATTAAAACTGGGTCTAACCCGGGATTGAGAACTGGGTTTTTCCTTTCCCAGTGGTGACGAATGCCGGATGTTAGCGGGTGTTGCCGGGTTTTTGGTGCAGCGGGAAAAGGTTACAAGATGTTGATGATGGCATTTAGAGCACAAACCCGCCAACATTTTACTATTGAGAAATGTGCTGCTCTGCTGAAGCTTCTCGCACGCTGCAATGGGCCAAAATCTGAAAGAATAATGTTAAATCTCCTTTTCTAAAAGGGAAATTCGCATCACAGTCCCACATGTCTTCGTGGTGTTTTTTTAAATATCTTTCAAATAGCTGTAAAATCAAATTTATTTGAAAGTATTTTTTGCAATTGTTTTGATACGTCCTGAGCATAAAATTAGCTACAGTAGGTTACCAGTAGGTTGGGCGCAACTTCCTGTTTCTGGTCTCGTGCGTTAAGGCTGATCTATTGAACCCGGAAAAACCTGATAAGCTGCACAATTTGCTTTGAACAAAATAATTTAACAGAGTCATTTCTCCTCTTCCTATCGTACAGGGTATAACGCACGAGGGCGACGACAGCACCTACGAGAGGACGAGTGACGTGTACAAAGACCTGGTGACGCTCCTGAAGAACAGGACTCCCCACTTCGCAGAGAACATAAACAACCAGGTACCGTGGACCCGAGGCAGCAGATGCGACCCGCAGCCGCAAACACAGACGTTTAGCTCGACAGAGCATGACAGAAGCTTCTTTGTTGCTTAAAGCTTGGCTCTCAACCCAACTCGCGACGTATGAAATACATTGATCCCGCATGAGTCATGTATGTGTGTGTGTGTGTATGTGTGTGTGTGTGTGTGTGTGTGTGTGTGTGTGTGTGAAATCAGTGTTTGAGTTGTTTCTCACCAGTGAGCTAGTGTCTGGTTGTCAGAGCGCTGAAAAGCTTTCCGATGCATCCTCCTCCCCTGTGTGTCAGCCCCCCTATTTTTAACATTCTGTCAAAGGGGCCCGGCAGCTTACACACGCACACATGCACTCACGTAAAGACACACACACACACACACACACAAGGGGGGATGCGAGCGCACGCAGACAGGCGAACTCGTCTGCAGACGTTGAAATCGGTCTGATTCATTCAGTAGTGCTCTTTCCTGCCAGAGCGATTTGATGACATAACAAATCAACTCCGTAATTTTTACCAGCTGCGCTACAAAAAAAAAATCTGTTAATCATTTGAAAATATGAACGCGTTATTTTTCTCACACACACTCTCGCGGCGTGTTTGTCGGAAAGTATGGCTTCATCTCGGGCTCGTCAAACATTGAGAAGCTTGAATGGAAGACACTTCCAGTTTTCCTGCATAGCTTGAAGTTTACTCATAACTTTCACCAAAACCATTTTTTAGCTAATTTGAACAATATCCTTTACTTTCCCCTTGAAAGAAAATCTAAATAGATCATCTTGTGGGAAAGCAATTTTCAGATATTCACTGAAATTGTTTATAGTCACAGTGACTTTTCAGAAACAAACTATTTCCCTGAGCTATTCTGCACATTTTAGGCTTTGACTAAATAATTTTCTAACCAAATTTTAAGAGGGATTTTCTCATACGCCATATACTTTCTGGCGGAGGCATTTACTGCCGTAAGCGATCTTAAACGGCTTTCACTTTTTAACCATTGAAAACACAACCTAGTCTGCCTCCACACTCCAGACAGTGCTTTGCTGATATCTGTCAAATTGTGGTCGGTCAGTGTGACTTTTTTACTGTAGGTGATAGAACACAGTGTGCCACCGAGGGCCAGGGTGGGTTTCGAGTGGCGGGGCTGGAGTTTGAAGACTTTGCTAAGCCAACGAATGGTGCCAAGCTGAGCCTTATGTGTTAAAAAAAAAAAAAAAAATCCAGGCTTTTATGTTTTATAAGTCCTGTGTGAAGAGTGATGCCATGAGCCCCGGCCCTCTAAAGATGATGGACAGAGGCCGTAAAAAAAACCCTCTGAAGGAGTTTGCTGAGGCACAAATCATGTCACGGTCTTGTCTTCTGCTTCTTTGATGTGTTCATGGCAGTGCGTTATGTAACGCTAGTGGGCATGGATCAAAATGCTGCAAATGTTTTTTTTAGGACTCACTGCAATTATTGAATCATTTCTCGCTGTCAAGTCGCTCGCGTCGCGGCAAAGCGACGCGAGCGACTTGGCAAACTGTTGCTTTTGTTTCAAATTGATTCGGTCGATTTCGGATAACATTATTTTATGCGAGTTGACAACGGTGTGAAAGGCTATGTTATTTCCTGGATTTAGAAATATTTAGGCGTGAAATTGTTGCAGGCTTTCTTCAGAGCGAAATCTGTTCCAGTTTTAATTTCAGTGGGTTAAAGTAACAGAATCTGCCTGTCAGAAAGGCAATCTTGTACGGCTCGGTCCCGGTTCTTTTGATTGCAAAGCAGAGAGCCCCCTCGTAGCCAAAGGAAACACACCTAATCTCCAAAGATATCAGGGTTTCCACTGTGAGGAAGCAATTCTTTTTCAAGCAGCTCTATTAGAATAGACAGCCTCAATCAAACACACGGAGGCGGCCAGAGAAAAGGAAACCTGCAGCACAGGGAGGAAGCAGACTCTCCTTCTCTGTTCAGCGTCGTGGATTCGTTTTGACATTAAGGCCTGATTGGAAATTGGACATGCCGCGTGTTGCATGCGCAACACGCTTGCTAGAAACTGGATTTTTTATTTTTTTATTTTTTGGTTATCAGATACTTAAATTAATATCGCCTGCTTTGCTGTCATCGCTCAGCGGAAGAGCGCTTGACTCTCTCCACTGACAGCTACTTTATGGCCGATAGCTGCAGATTTGCTGCACCACTGATTTTCCACCACTGTGGATCAAGTCGTTAGATCCATAGCACACTAAAAACACGTGTAAATATTTAGGGTTTAGGGTTTTAGCAGCGAAAGGCAGGCTTGGAAAAAAAAAAACCTCACAAATAAAGGAAAAAACGACACAAATCAGAGAAATATGTGAAGCACTAATGATCGAATTTTGTATTTTATGAAAATATTTGTTGCGGGGGAACATGTGGAGAGCTTCAGGCGTCACTCTTGCTTAACACCACGTTTTCCTGCAGGATTTTTAGTGTGTCGTGAAGCAGCACCTGTAATGGGGCTCTTTATTGGTGAGTGTTCTGAGTACATGGCCTTTGTCCATTGCACGTATAATAGAATTAAAGGAGCCTGGATGCCTTAATAAAATCAGAATGTGGCACGTTAGGGGAATGAATTGGCCTGTATGTTTCCAATTGCAGGTCACTTTGTGTTTTATAAAAAACAAGCCCTTGGAATAGCGACTGGGCATGCTTGGCTCGGCAAACACAACCCCCACACCCACAACCTCAGAAAATAAGAGAGAACCAAGCTCCCGGCAACCAATGACAGTCTGAGCTATTTTCTGCAGAGCAGGTGTCTGTGATTAAAAAACTTTCCTGCCTGAAAACCATTCATATGTGTCCTGTTGGCATTCTCGTACAGGTTGTAAAGCATGGCAGAAAGACCTTCAAAACGACAAAAAATAAAAAACGAAAATCATCACTGACTAACAGTGACACAAAGGCTCTGCTTTGCCTGTGCCAAGCTGCAAGGTTTTGGGGTCAAAGAATGTGAAGAAACAATAAGCTTATGATATTGTTCAGCCACTTAATGGTGGGGGACCTCTGCTGTGTGAAACTTTGGCAATGCGTCATTGAATTCCCATGGGTCAATAAAAGCTGAATTTCTGCTGAGGCCCAGGGGACCATTGAGAGGAACCCCGTTGAAGTCGCCGAGGCTCTCAGTTTTTATACGGCTCTTCTCTGTGTCTGTGGTCCTGCAGGCATCGATGAGTGTGACGTGTCCTGATAAACAAGAAAAGCAGTTGCACCGAAAACTACGTTTTAAGCACACTTATTCAGAGGAAGAACCTTTTTTACGATATTCATTTTAAGAGGTTTTTTTCCCCTCTTTTTGCACCATCCCATCAGGATTTTGCAGTCGAGGAGGATTTCTCGTCCGCCCCAAATCTTCCACAAGTGGAACTGATGGGCGTGGAGGAGCACGGCCAACCCCAGACCTCGGGCGAGCGTCATGAGAAGCATGCGCATGAGAGGGGGAGACGGCACCATGCGGCGCACAAGCCGGGCAGCAGCAAGAAGATGGAGCCGTCCCTCAAGTGGAGGAACCTGGAACTCTCGTCTCCTCACCAGTAGGCGATTTAAAAAAAAAAAAAAAAAAAAAAAAAAAATGTTGGGCTTCACCAATACTTTCTGACTTGAATTTTTCTTACTCTACGAATTAATTTCAAACAAGTCGTACGCACAAATAACATAGTCCTGAAAAGTGATATAACCGTCACTAAATGTAATTGATATATTATAATCACAATTAGTGAACATGAGTAAATATTCTATTTTATACAATATTACACACACATATATATATATATAATGTGTATACAGAAATAAAAGATATTTACTACTAATACTAATCCGACACCTATTGTTTTTCGTGTGTGTGTGTGTGTGTGTGTGTGTGTGTGTGTGTGCGTGTGCGTGTGCGTGCGTGCGCGCGTGTGCGCGTGTGTGTCTTTGATCCTTAGATGACCTCTCTTGTATGTGCAGTTGTTTTAAACTCCAAACAGCTGTGACAATGACATATTTATCTTTAACGATATATTCATGGGTATTTCTGGATGCGCCAGGCTCTGTTAACTAACACCTGGGCCACACCCGAAGCGACACCTCAGTGCTCACCTGCGAAAGTGCTTTAGAGACGCTGCCATGTGAATTAGTATAGAAGTCACACCAAGCAGAAGTATCAGTGTCGCTGTGTTGCAGCATGCGGCAAGGCTCTTAAACCCCTCACGTTTGTTTTGTCTTTTGACGCCTCCGCTCTCGTTATTCCGGGTGCGAAGCGTAAACTGGAGTGTAGATTCCCAAAGAGGTCCAAAGGGTATTTAATTACCAAGCCTGGCATGCATGTGTGGTCCTAACGTGGATTACTTTTTCATCACAAAAAATTGAATCTCACTTATGTAAAGATAAAAATATAATTCCAGCAGGGAATCAAATATCACGCCCAGGAACAGATTTGAGATTTTACTTCATACCCGGAGTTTAGGTTTCCCCGTTATATTTCAGTTGCGCTATTTCAGTCAGGCGCCTGGCTGGGCTGCTCAGGTAGTCTCTGGGTCCTATTTCAAGAGCTAATCCAACTACGATCACGAACAAAGACTCCAAATGCGAACGAAATGAAAAGCAAAAGGGTTGAAAACAAAAGCAAGGATTCACTTCAACCCATTTAAGGTTTGATACATTCCATAATTTGTAGTTTCAGTGATAGAAAGTCAGGAGAGCGCCGCTTTCAGTAGCCTGTCGTAGACGGAATGGAGCCGGACCCAGTGTGAATTGACAAATCTACAAAATGGCGTGACGCTTTCGCGATGGCGACACGGTGCTTCTGGTGTGGCCCATGGGTCGAGTAATCAATACCTGATCACCTGCCTTCCACTCTCAAGAGAGCCCTTCTTTCATTATTATTGGTATTTTCATTCTATCATTTTATATGTAATAAACTGGAGCCGCAACTCATCACCAGACCGGCCACGCCACCGGAGACCACCATATCCAAGTCCTCCATTGGCTCCATGGCTACCATCACCAAACAGCCTCCGTGCCACTAACAAATGGAAAAAAAACAACTTCTACATCAGTCCACTTTTTTATTTCAGCTTAAGTGCAAACCTCTGCGGAGACGGAATCTGCTGGCTCTGTCACTGCAACCAGTCAGTGCGCTTCGCGACTCTGCGCCTCCTCTTCCTTTACTTCCTGAGCGGGAAACCGGAAGTCCCTTTATATGGTGAAATCGAGGCGTGGTTCGCGCTGACTACAAGTCGTGAGCACACGCCCGTCAATATAGAATGGTTCCGATTCGTCAGCATACGCACATGTTTACGAACAAATGTGGTCGGTCATGGATCGGGTGGTGACTTTGCGTATCCAGCTCTCTTGCGTAGAAAATAAGAACATTTCTACGCGCATATTTGTGAATCCATCCCTAACCCCCTCTCTCGCTCTCATTCAATTCAATTAAGTTCAATTCAACGGGCTTTACTGGCTTGGGAAAGATACGTTCCCATTGCCAAAGCAAACGGAAAACGGAAAAGCGAGAAATATATAAATTTGAAAGCTGAAAATTGTAAATGTTGCGGTGGATAATGTTGCATAAATAAATTATATACAGTGTTAATGTTAATATATATATATATATATATATATATATATATTCATACAACAGAGTGAAGATCACCTAAAATGAAAACAGAAAAAAGGAAATTGCAGTTAAACATATATATACACTACAGATATGTAAAAATAGCCTCTCTGTCTGTCTCTTTCTCTGTCTACCTCTCTTTCCCTCCATCTACCCATCTTTGCTAGTCCCAGAGATGAGCTTAAGACCAGGGTGATGCTGCAGGAGCCACATGTGCTCGGCGTATGGCAGCATTCACGCGTTATCCAGAGACAGTTATACGGTTTATAAATCTCGGGGCGAGCCGAAATGCGACTAACGATACGACAATCTCAGTTAATGGATGCGTTCGCCGCACAGAAAGCCTCTCTGCTCAGTTACACTCAAAAAAGAAAAGCAAAAAGAACTTGGAATAGGTCTCATGGGTAGAAAAAAAAAAAAAAATCCCCAAATGATCTATCGCACATGTTCTCTGATTGATAAAATAGATCGAGCATGGGCTGAGCTGTTGCAGCTGCACGTTGTGATAACCGTCCCCATTTGAGGGAGCCATTGGCGAAGGATGAAAGAATTGCAATTGAGCGAAAGAAAAAAAATAATAAAAATAAAAATCTCCACCGAGCCTTCACCACAAAGTATTAAATAACTATTATGTTAGAAAAATAACAAATTTTCAAAATAGAAATGGGCATAATGACTCATTTCGCATCATTACAGGGAAATGGAGCAAAAAAAAGCCAGAAAAGGCCCCAGTAAGGAGGAGCCCTTAACGACGCCGGAGAATACCCTGATATCAGATAGCAAGAAAAAACAGGACCTGGTACCTGGAGGCCAGTCCGCCCCAAAAGTGTAAGTTTCCTCCACGGGCTCTCAGCTCTGTTCGGGTTCAAGGGTTTATCTTTCCCTTTGCAGATGGAGTTACTTCCACGAGATTACAATCACAGAATGAGAGTGGCCGAATGCTTTTTCACAAACGCTGATATTGCTCAGTGGAAACTTCAAATATACGAGCCGTTGCGTGGCCAAGGAGCCGATGTATAGAGTGATCTGCACATTTCCTGCCTTCGTCTCCTGGCAGCCAGTGCTCCTCATAACTGCAGCTGCCAAATTGTGCAGGCCGCTACCGCCGTAGATGCACTGCAACAATTTTGTCCCCTGTTCTCTGATAATGTATTTTGTCTAAACGTAGATTGCAATCTACGTTAATGATAACAGGCCTGGGTGCCTCCTGACGATGGGACCCCCTATATATGCTATCTGTGTGTTCAGGATGTCCCCGAGGCCCCCTCTGAACTTGGACCACATTTTAGCGCTCCCCCGTGCCCAGCTTCAGCGATCCAGTCGTTCAAATGGCCTCAGATAATTTAATAGGACATCTGCATTTCTGTTTGCATGTATGGTCGCAGCGAGCGACCCCTGCTCCGTGTATGATGAAGACTCCAGCCCGCCTGTCCCATTATTTTAGTCTGTCCTATCTCTGCTGCTTAGATTCTGAGGAAGGTCGTACTTGGCTCTTGGGTTTCAGTGCGAAGCTTTAATGGGGCCCTTTGTGTAGGATGACCAAGCTGTTTTTTCCATTTGAAAGTCAGGACACTGACAAATTGTGTTTTGGATATTCGTCTTATCGTACTCTTATTACTTTCCATCTCTGCACCTGAGTTTGTTCTAACTAGTTGTTCCACATTAAATCTGGTGTCTTATCTGCTTGTGGACTGCGCCTCCACCCCTTGTGTCCAGTAAATCCCCGTCGGGTCGCGAGGTTCTGGAGGACCTCAGCGACAGTTCAACCGAGAGCGAGGAGGAGGAGGAGCAACCGGAGCGCCGAACAGCCGAGCACACCATGGACCTGCCGCCCGAATACTGGCACATCCAGAAGCTGATCAAGTATATCAAGGTACAGTAAAAGGGCAAAGCAGCCCCTGCTGAGGCTTGTGCTGCCTCCCAGAGGGAAGCAAATGGAAGACAGTCCACCAACTGTCAGGAGGCCGTAAAAGCCACGCTCTATTCCTGTGATCCGTGCGGAAATTGAGATTTCCCTTCAGCCGGTATTGACTTACATATAAATTACGGGCATTCAATGTAAAGCCAATGAGCTATTTATAAATACTCGGTAGAATTGGACAATATTGTACATAATTTCTGGTGGGGAACATAGGGCTTGGTTTTGGGCAGGATCTCACAATTTGACTCAAAGGGTCACGATTCAATATCAATATTTTACATTGATTCAATCTGATACTGATGAGATAGCTCACTATACGATTCTTATATGGGACCCCCGCATACTTTAGGGTCACAGTTTGAAATTCGAATTTTTTTTTTTTGTTTTTTCACTTGATATGAGAGTGTCGAATCAGAGCATCCAAACGTGGTATCACATGTGAGAATCAAGCAAATATTTTGGAAGCAACAACTTGTTAACAATGTAGGTGTCGCAAACAAGTTCTCAGGCCTTAAAGTTTGAGAAAGCATTTGCGGACTTTTGCGACACAAAACATACATCTAGCAACACAGCGTTTTAAATGGTTACATTTTGATTAGGGATGCTAATTTAGAATTTATTTTCTGACCGATAGCCGCCCCTCGTTAACCGACCATTAACCGTTATCAGACAAGATTAAAATGTACGATTTAAAAAAAGGACGAATGTAAAAAATGGATATCGTGATAATGGCGACATTCCGACTTGACGACGTTAAGGAGGGGCATGTACTCGAGTACTCGATTTGTACTCAATATTATAATATATCAATATTCGTTCAACGTATGGAGTAATCGCATTTTTACTAGAGGCTGCACATAATTAAGTCGCGGAAAAATTACTGCATTACTTTAAATAATATATAATCCATCACACACTGTTAATTCATTTAAAACTGTTTATTGTGAACATGACATTTTCATTTTGTTACTCTTGTTTCGTTTGTAAACAGCTTAGTTCACAGCCAGCATTTCCGGGTTTGGGAGAGGACCTCACCCAGGGTCTCCGTAAGCTGTCCTCTTAAGTGCCTGAAATAAAAGGCATTTGTGGTTGCACGTGTTGACCCCATAAGTTGTATTTAAGAAATAGATTGTATAGCCTATTTTTCTTTTACCATGCAACAGATGTTATTTTTTAATTACTTTTTTTTTTCGGTCAAAGTTCTTTGTCGGTTAATGGTTAAATGGTTAATTATTAACATCCCTCATTTGGATAGTGCTGTACTTCTTCAATGAGATAATGCTGAATGTGATTTATTGAAATAATGTTTGAATTATTTATTGGTAAGAATCTTAGAAAAGGCATAATTCAAGTTAATCCATTTATTTAGAGGTCAATTCTGTTTTTGTTTTTTTTTTCCATTCTAAGTTCATGCTCATTATACCAGTATGACCCCGCTTTTATTCTCTAATATTCCCATTCCCTGCTTTATTGTTCAGTAACAATTATTTTTAAGATGAATGAGTTTAAAGAAAGTGGCCCATTTCAGATTGCTCACAGGATCACCCACTTAGTTGTTTTCAGCTACTTATCCCAGAAAGAAAATGGCTTGGAGAACCAACAAGGCCCCATGGCCACTCGAGACTTGACTCAAGTGGCCAACTGAAAGCTTTCCTGCTGAATGGGGCAATCTTTTAATTGCTCTTATGTAGATAGAGAAGCTTGAGCAATGACATTCTGAATGTTTGTGTTGTAAAAAAGTTTTATTTAAAGTAAAACAGTTTGGGCTACAGTACAGTGCTACCAAAGTTAGGAAGTGTACGTGGAGGACACAAACAAACCAAGGAGTTATACTCCTTTATAGCATAAGTGTGTTGAGCTCTGCTTCTTTCTGATTGTTGTGCCGGGCATGTAATGTCTTTGGCATGATCACAGAATTTTGACCTTGTGGCAGAGTGGATCGCTGTTTGCCAAACACACATTGTGTGTTTTGAATTGTGAATGTGAGTCACTAACCTCAAGAGACTTCATCAAGTCATCAACTTCTTCTGCTGGAACAACAACGGGGGTATCGTCCGGGAATCGGGAATCCCGTTGTAGTCATGAAACGAGTAGGCTACATACAATTTATGAGGTTATTTTATTAAAACGGTTTCACATTCTGACTTGACATTACATGGAATATGGAAGGATGATATTGATCTGCGGAGTAGTGGAGTATTTTTATTTAAACAGAAAATGGTTGGATAAGCAACCATCTCAAGCAAAGTGTCAGTATTACAAATTGCTAAATCCATAAAAAAATTGGATGATGTGGTTAAAAAACAAAAAACATTTATTGAGCCATACAGTAGTGGAACGTTTGGTGGCGTCCACACATGAAACTTTAAAATTGCAAAGAAAAGATGAACATTAATGAAGGACAAACGATGCGCTGCTGTTTTAAGGCTGCGCTTTACCAGAGGACGCTTCTCACAGCCGTCGGCCTCGTGCAGGGATGCCTGCTTCCTGACACGATTCTCGTTTGCCCGTGTGAGCCAAGGCGTCTGATGGCGGCAGCTGTATGCTCCATTTGCCCACACCACAGAAGCTCGAAAATGAAGCGTGCCTGCGATGGATCTGACAGGGGCATATGGTGAATATTAATGTGTCAAAACATGGAAGGAAAAACAAAAAAAAAACGCCAATGACCCAGACTGACTGGGAATGTCTCGTGACCACTTGACTTCAGAGGCTGCTCCGCCTCACCCGTTAATCCAGACAATGCAGTTTAGAGAGAACATGGTGGAACCCAGCTGCAGGCAGTCTACCTGCGCACAAATTAAGAATGCAACTGATGTTAACTCAAATGGCTTAACTTTTAACCCCAAAAAAGTAGTGTACAGTATTGTTTCTTAAGAGTTGCATGGGATTATTCAATATCACCAGAAGATTTGTTTGTTGAGTTTTGTGGCCCGGCACCTAATAAGATCATTTTCAGAGCTGGAGAGCTAATCCTGCATCGAAAACACGCTGCGACAGTGTAAGCTCAGCAAAAAAAACCCTAGTAAAATGATAGGAACATTCTAGGAACATTCCCACTCTAAAACCAGGATGCTCTGCCCCTCCAAAATTATGGAAGTGATACACAAGTGGCAATTTTGGATAACACAATCCCACTAGGTTCCTACATTTTGGGTTTCAAGTGTGTGCGTGTGTTTTTGTATGTGCAACCAACATGTGGCAAGATTATTTTATTGGTTTTATCCAGTAGTTCATAATATAATTAAGATCAGAAACTGAAGCGCGCTGTGGGCCAAGTTTTATATCTGTTTCATTTTAGGAGCAAATCTTTTTTTGTTTGCTTGTTCTGTTTAGTCTTTTTATTTCTGTCCCGAACAGAAATGACATATACACAGATGAAGATTTGTAATCAAGTGCGATTGAGTGACGTACGGATGCTCTGTTTTGTGTTTTAATGTATTTTATCGAGGGATATTTGCATAGAGGTTTAAGATGTTTGTGTGTATACATCATTTATAATGTGCGTTTAACACAACCACATGGACTTCCCGCGCACAAGTGTGTGTGTGTGTGTGTGTGTGTGTGTGTGTGTGTGTGTGTGTGTGTGTGTGTGTGTGTGTGTGTGTGTGTGTGTGTGTGTGTGTGTGTGTGTGTGTGTGTGTGTGTGTGTGTGTGTGTGTGTGTGAGAGTGTGTATCTGTGTGTGTGTGTGCGCGCGCGGACTTCTTTATTTATTTATTTTACCATCCAGAACTAAACAGCTGATTAGGTTGATTAGTTATGCATATTATGTTTTGCAACCTAAGCAAACAATGTAACACACTGTTTTGTATTTCCAGCTGTTAGCAGTTAGGTAGCTGTGTCCAGCACTCTGCTGTTTTTGATCAGTGACAGATGAGCGATGGATGCATGAGGCTTTACTTCCAATTTGCTCTTTATCAAAAATCAAGATACGGGGGAAAAAAAAGTAATAATATAATTTTCTCCATATTTCCGTACCTTTATCATTTACTTACTGATAACCGTATAAGATAGAAATATCACTTCAATTCAAAATTATGTATCAGCAGGCTTATTATTTGACTATTATTTATGCCCCTTTTTGTCCCAATATCATTCCGATTTATGAGAAAGGTGTTAGAGGATAAGCAGGCTTAGTTTGACCCTTCGATCTCAGGGATAGTGAGCTCACCCTTAATTTATGTTGCTCTCCCTCTGCTGGTCAGCCATAGCACTACCGCTGCTATCTTCTCTCAGGAGAACGCCTCCTAATTACTCCACTGAAAAGTCATCCGGCCTCCTTCCCTGTCAGCTCATTTTCTCCCCAGAGGTGAATTTGTGGCTAGTGATATTGTAAGCAGTTACCGTAAGCAGTTAGTGGACTAATTTTGTAAACCCAAGTCCTCAGTTAAGCCCTAAAATTCTGAAACCTTCGTAACGGTTTTATAAGGTGTCTAATCTGGGTAATTTGGTCTTTCCCCCCTCGAGAGCAGTTTCTATTTTCCATCGCCGTCAAGCCTCAGTAGTTCTGATCGTGAGGCGGCAGGTTTTTCTTAATGTAGGATGGTACAATACAAATTAAGAAGCAGCCGCCCAATTTTTCATTTAACATTTTATTAATATAGCGAGGTCAGCGTTGGGCTGCTTTCCGGTTTTGCCAGCTTTTGTCATTATGAGACGTTCTGGCAAATTACCGTATTAACCCTCATAAAAGATGGGGTTGTTTTTCCGGAAATACGTCTGAAAAAGTGGTGTTGTCTTGTATTCAGGGTCTAGACTTTGTCAATATACGGTAGAATTGTAAAGAACTAAACGTGTGCATTAGGAGGAGTGTTGCAATCTGTTTCCGCGCACAAACCCTCCAACTGTCAAACAACACCCTGCATAAGGTCCTCATCTGATCCACCACTCACTCTCCATTGGCGTCGTCTAGCTCATGTGTGTCCGACTTATTTGGACTCGCCATAGTATGACTGACTCTGTCAGATGCCAATCAGCTTGAGCTAAGCTTAGCATGTTGCATTACCTAGTGGTAAAATTCAGTATACCCATCCGGTCCGGTGTTTGGCTTCATATCACATTTTTGAGACCGGCCCAACCCTATAGGGAGGTAACGCTTGCTCTCGTTTCATTACCACCCCTTTACCTATTGAGTCCACTCCCGAGACAGCAGGGGGGAAGCAAGAAAAACCTCATGCATCCTTCAGCACTTGACTTGTGCCAAGACCCGGCACTACTTTCATACACAGAGGTCTATAAAATACAGGCAGTGGCCCCCATCCACCTGTCAGCCAGCCAGCGTTGCAGACACAAGCCTGTATGCATCAGGGCATGCACGTTGAAAACACCAGCATATAACACACCCCCAACGTCACTGTTAGAGGAGGGGCCCGGGATCAAAAGGGTATCTCTGAAAGCCCCACTTGCCTCAACCCAACTCCCCTTACACGGTTAATACTGTGTTTTATAGGCCTGCAGTGACTCAGGCAGTGTCATCTTTGGCTTAAGAATAAAGTCTGTGCTCCAAAGGAACACCAGGGCTCTGTGCCCCTGGCAACCTGAGAATCATCACGGTTGAACCCTGCCAGTGTGTTTGCCGCAATATTTTGTCACCAGTCTATCATGTATGACTGTTATTGCTGATGCCTGCTGGTAGCAAATGTCTAAAGCACAACTCCCTCAGGTCAGGTTGTTGAATCAGAGCCTGTCTCAGATCAGAGTTGTATTACTTGGTTTTTAAATGCCCTAATTAAAGTGGAAATCCATGAGATAGCCTGTGTTGGGTGGATTGCACTATAAGTTCCAGAATTCCCTTGGAAACGGCAACGTTTTTACCCTCCTCTCCATTCTAAGATGGTCAGTTTCTTCTCCTCAAAGGTTTGACTTCCTATGATCGTTTGATTTGTTGTTGTTTTTTCTCGGTCACTTGATGTGGTGGTGATGTTTTTTCATCCTGAGGGTGCCGTTCTTTTTTTTTTATCAACTCTGAGTCAAGAGACGACAAGAAACCTTCAAAATGTCGACACTCAAGACCGAGTCCAGGGTGAATGCCACGACCCTGCTGCACCATGCGTCTAATTTGTGTTTTTATGTCCCCGATACAAAGAGAACACAGACATGATGGACTAGTTTTATAAACTTGGCTACTGTGACCCAATGGTGGTTGAATTTTGGCTCGGCTTCCCATATGCCCCAAACATGCACAGGGGGGAGTCAAAAGAACCCCCCACTTTTAAAATACTGTCAGATGTTGTCAGTGTTTTAAAGAATGTCTCCAATACTTCAAGACCAAAGTTATAGCCAAAATGGAAGCATATGATCTGTTTCTCTTCTCTCGGCTATCACATCTAAACATAGGGTTGGTTTTTTGTTGGGGTTTTTTTTTTTTTGCAAAGGGAAGGGGTGGGGGTGCGACTGTTTTTATAAGGTACCAAGCTAGGCCAGCCAGTTCCTTTGAAGAGCGAGAGTGAAGGAGACAAAGGAAGCGGTAGATCCACTGCTGTTAATGGGCAAATGGTTCACATTTGGGCTAGCGTCAAGATATGAAGAACACATGTGCCCGCTATCCCCAGTGTGTCAGAGCGCTCCCTTTTTTGTTGGTTGTGGTAGGATGGCGGGGTGGGGAGGGTATAATCGAAAACCACTGGAGCGCCATGACCCAATACTTGACCAGCGTGTGATGCTTGACTGCCGAGGTGACCCATTTAAGTTCAAGTTAAAATTTAAAGCGTCCACCCAACTAATAGTCTATCTCTAACAGTTATTTTCAACAGTGCAAGAAAAGAACATGAGAATGTTTTTTTTATTTTTTCACTCACCAGCTGATTTTGGACCGGAGTTGTTGGTGTCACATATCAAACCACATCTAGTATAACGGATACTTACTCTTGCATATTCTACCGAGTGCCATAAACTTCTGTTGCCATCTGACAGTGTATCCTTTCCCAAATTTAGAGATGAAAAGCATTGCACATCAATAAACTTCTCTTGTGCAACTATTTATAATAGAAATTATATGTAGCTCTATAAAAAAAAAATCCCACCCAAATAGTGCTTTGAAATGACCTAACCCAAAGATTGTAATGTTTGGTGCCAAGGTGCTGTCAGCGTTGCACCGCAACTTTGGATATTATGGGGATCTATGCAGTGCTGAATTGCCAAATAACGACAATACACAAACGCTCTGCCACTAAATTTAGAACAAGCAAGCAAAGAAAGGCCACTGCGACTGATGACACGCTCACTGATCTCATATGGCCTGTTTTAAATCTCTGTATTGTTGTTATTGTGTGTATATTTATTTGTGCACATTGCAGCATTAGAATTCCTGCACATTCCTTCAGTTGAGAAACAGAAAAACCTAATTGTTTCAATTCACTATTCCGTGTCTGGCGTATTGAGGGGCTTATGCTGAAATCTGAAATCAAGGAAGACATTTCTTCCCCCAAACCACTTGTTGACTTACGAGTGCTGTTGTTACTGAGTCGCTAATTGTCGGGACACAATTCTAAAATTTCCTGTGCATCTGTGTATATAGCAACTGTCAAAACACGGTCTCTCTTTGAAATGCTACCTTGTTATTAGTTGTTGTTTTTTTTCGGTGGGGGCGTGGGGGGTGATGCTGGCGGTGTTCCTTTTCATCTTAGGTCATTGTCTAAGAGATCCTGGCCTCAGCTCGGCAGTCAGAAAAGCATTACTATGTTCGTGAATAGCTGCTTTTCCATCAGTATTTACCACTAAAGCTAAACACTCACCAGGCTGCGGTGTAAACATAATTACCCCAAGCAGGAAGGGAAGGAAGAAAAGAGGAAGGGAGAGAGAGAAGGATGATGGTCAATGTCTTAGTGTTTCATTCTCTCTCCTCTGTCTGTCTGTCTGTCTGTCTGTCGCTCTCCCCCGTTCCCGTTTGCTTGTGTTTGCCATTCTAATTTTACAGTGTGGCAACCAGACGGCCACGCTGATTGCTCTGTGCGCCATGAGGGAATTCGACTTATCGGAGGATACGTGTCAAATGGCCATCCGGGACGTAGGTGGCCTGGAAGTCCTCATTAATTTGCTGGATACAGACGAAATCAAATGCAAAGTGAGTGGCTGTGCCAAAACTGGACCCGCGCGGCCTGCGGGCTCAAACAGCAGGCCCTGTGTGCCAGCTTGTGCTTAGAGCTTGGGAAGCACTAAGGAGACTGAGAGGAGAAAAAACATGCCTTTAAAAGCACAGGGTTGCAATTATTCTCCAGTAGTGCGTCGTTTTTTTTTTTACCTGCTTTTATGAAACATTTGAGCTTTATATATTTTTAGTGGTGATGTGGATGAATTGGACTGTATTCCTCTTCACTTACACAGATGTTTGAACTCGTACAAATGTATCTTTCTCACTTCAGTACTACACCTGTCAAATTTCACTGTTTTATTCACAAGGGTGTTTTTTCCGGTGTGTCTGCATGATTAGATCGGATCGCTGAAGATCCTGAGGACAATCAGCCAGAAGCCCCCGATCCGCCGGGCCATCGCCGACCTGGGCGGCCTGCAGACCATGGTCAAGATCCTGGAGTCTTCCATCAAAGACCTCAAGGCCCTGGCGGCGGAGACCATCGCCAATGTGGCCCGCTACCGCAGGGCGCGGAGGACCGTGAGGCAGTACGGAGGGATCAAGCGGCTGGTGGGTGAGAGGATTCCAGTGACAGTTAGGAATCTGGATCGGGGAGCTGAGAATTTAAGAGGAGGGAAAAGCAACACGTGCTCTCCCCCTGTTCCCGCGATCGCTAGTAAAGAGTCTGCTCTCAGCGTACCGTGTAGGCAACATTGGAAAAACGTTGAGACGCGAAGGGAGATACACAGCCATTCTGTGTAAATATTAACATCTACAGATCTACAGTCAAGCCCTTTCAAAATGAAAAAACACTGACCCATGCGTGCCCTATTCTCATCATAACCCAGGTCAACCAGCCATCTCCTTTTCCACCACGGCCCGCAAACATTAGAGCGGCCTCCAGGGGTAAAACAGATAGAATGTCCCCGACATCCCGCGACCTGCATTCCTGTTTATTGACAGAGGGACCCGTGATTAAAGCCCTCGTTTCTTGTATATTTTCCTCAGCCCCAAAATCGGATGTTCTCATGTGCAAGTTGCTCGCAGAGGCAGATTAATTTCACGCTACGCTACGAGACTACCTTTGAACTGCACCGCACGTAATGGCCTCGCCTGCTCTGTCTCACTGGCCAGGAACTATGGATTAAAACACACTGACTGATGGTCACAAAGCATCACATTTGGCTTTTTAGGCCTAACGTCAACATCTGCCCCGACTGTTTTCCACTGCCGGCATCCCTGGCTTTTTAATTCTGTCCAACTCGGTGGTAATAGAATTTTAATTACCTCCCCGGTCGCGGCCAGCAACTTGGCTATTCTCATCTGGAGACGGTCATTAACGTCCCTGGTTCAAACTGGCGAAATCTCCACAGTCCTGGAATTCAATTCAAGTCAGCTGGGCCTGTGTTTGTGAGAGTGTGTGTGGGCTTCTGCTGGGTTATCAATACCACTTGCTGTGTGTGTGTGTGTGTGTGTGTGTGTGTGTGTGTGTGTGTGTGTGTGTGTGTGTGTGTGTGTGTGTGTGTGTGTGTGTGTGTGCGCGCGCTACGTGCCTTTGTGTGTATTCACATACTACATGTATTGTGCGTCTGCGCCTGTGATCAGGTGGACCTGCTGCATTGTGTTCCCGACTCGGCCATGCTGACCGAGGAGCAGGAGAAGGACGTGGAGGTGGCCCGCTGCGGGGCGCTGGCCCTGTGGAGCTGCAGCAGGTGCACCAGGAACAAGGAGGCCATCCGCAAGGCGGGGGCCGTCCCGCTGCTGGCGCGCCTGCTCAAGTCCCCCCACGAGAACATGCTTATCCCCGTGGTGGGCACCCTGCAGGAGTGTGCCTCAGAGGTGAGAGGGCCCAGCAGGGCTTTCCACCTGAATGCCTTTAGGCCCCAATGTTCAATGTCGATAAGTGTCTTTTCTTCATCAGCTTATCTTCATTTCGTCCTAACAGCCTTTGTTTCTTCCAATTCTTCCATCTGCTCACAGAGAAGCTACATGGTCGCCATTCAGAGTGAGGACATGATTAAGGACTTGGTCAAAAATCTCTACTCTGATAACCAGGAACTTCAGATGCATTGCGCCAGTGCAATCTTCAAGGTAGGGTGTCTCCACTCGGTCAGTTTACAAAAAAAAAAAAAGATGAGTCAGTCGTCTTGATTACCTTAACCTAACAGTGTGCAGAGGACAAGACGACTCGCGACCTGGTGCGTGAGTACAAGGGCCTGAAGCCTCTGGTGACACTGATGAGCAACGCAGACAACAAACAGCTCCTGGCCGCCACCACAGGAGCCATCTGGAAGTGCTCCATCAGCATGGAGAACGTGGCTAAGTAAGCCCCCGGGGTTCAGGGCCTTGCCTTATTACCACACATTAAGTGCCCACGCACACACGCACACGCACACACACGCACGCACACACACACACACACACACTAGGAATGAACTAGGAAATCAACTGGCAATGAGGGCAGTTTTAACATACTTGAGGTATTGAATAACCTCAAGTTATAAAATGTATAACTGTGTGTTGTAATTAGTGGTTCCGGATAAGTCTGACTATGACAAATCGCTCACGTAGGAGCAGCAATCACACAAGCCTCCATTTAGAAGAGAGTTAATAGCAATTAGGCTGCTCGCTAACAATGCAGCCGCAATGTTTGTAAAATATGTTTGCTAACTCTGTGCGGTTTGCCTGGTTCGTCTGCTGCGAATACGGTAATGGCAGAGGTGGATAAAGCTCTAAAAGGCCTTGTGATGGATTTGGAGGCTGCATAACGCATATGCTGCTTTTACTAGGTCTCATTTATTCACATGCTAGCTTTCTCAGTTTTTCCACTCTCGTGCTGTGTTGTTATATCTCTCCGGTGGAAGTGATTATTTGGGCAAATCTTTCGTAGGGACTCTTATTAGCCCTGATGTTTTAAGTGACTGTTTGCCAGCGAAATGCGTTCTTTTCCACTGTTCACTGACGGTGAAGCGATGTGCTATGTGAGGCAGCGCCCGTATGTATTGAACAAGTGGTGAGCATGCTGAATGAATCATGGCTCGAATCTCTTACCAGAGGGAGCGGGCTGACAGAGTCCTTCGTGATTTGTCATGTACAGTGGAGGTTTATTTTAAGTGTCATTCAGCCCAGTTTCTCCAATAGGGAGATTTCTGGAACAGTTCTTGGCTTATTTTCCTCTAGTATCAGATGATTTTTCTTTTTCTGTGAGTAATTTACACTCTAAAATAAATGATGCTCAGAGGCTGTGCTGCCCAACTCCTTTCCACTGGTGCTCCTGTTAAATAATGATATTGGTGTACTAGTATCTAACCCAGGGGGCCGAACATATAACCTCTAGGTATTGATTTAATACTAGTCTAACTTCCTAATATATTCAAGTCATCTGTTCTAGAACAGGGCCAACATGCTGATTGGACATTGTCTGTTAATGTTATTTATTTTCAAACGTAGGCCGCTTTGGGTATTTTATTGTTTTGTGTTGAGGTAGGATTACGTGGAAATGTTTCCCTTCACACTGAGAAATAATTTGACGTGTAACTCACTCTTTAAAGAAAAAATACTTATTTATTGGGTAAAAAGACAGGGTTAGACTTCATATATCATAACTGACAGAATGATATCCTACATCTAAGTACAGCCCTCCCAAGAAAAGAAGTGTTTTGATGCTACATTCAATTAAACATTATAGGAGTTGGCCAATAATATCCCTTTAAAAAATATGGTGGGCAGATGACTATCCATTTCACCATTTCATTAAGGAACATGAAAAAAAAATACGATAAAATAAATATAAAAGAGACTCATCAACACACAAGCTAAATTATGATATTTTCATAGCACCAAATTAGCTTTTCACAACATGTAGTCATATGGCATCTCAGTAACATATACTGTTTCAAATAATAAAACCCTCTCTAAATAGCAACAAAAATCTCTAAGACTGGGGCCTTAGTGTTACTTTGGCATGGCGGTAACACAATTTAACTGCACAGGCCATGACTAATATGGCACCTTAGTACACTTGCTTCCAGTACAGGCTCTGTGCCTTTGCGTAATTACTCATAACAGTGTTGCTATGCAAAAAAAAGACGAGTACAACAGTAAGAAATATAATCATAACAGGAATCATGATAATGAAACCATTAACCGCATGTGAACCACAATCGGTGACATGTCATTTACAAACATCAAAAAGCCTTTGGAGCTCGCCCTCATTATGGATAATAGTATCACTAAACTGGATACATAAGTGAGAGAACCAACGGGTCACAGCATTTATACTACAAGCGGGTTAAGTGGTTCCCTTCCTGTGTGTTTTTGTTGTTGGTTCATATACATTGTGTGTGTGTGTGTGTGTGTGTGTGTGTGTGTGTGTGTGTGTGTGTGTGTGTGTGTGTGTGTGTGTGTGTGTGTGTGTGTGTGTGTGTGTGTGTGTGTGTGTGTGCGCGGCAGTCAGCTGAAGGCTTAAAATAAAATGACCAAGCCATTACTGTCAAAAAGGAAAGCCTGCTAATGTCATCCGAGAGATTTTTCATGGAGAGCTCCTTGAGGCTTGCGCACATTTCAAAATCAATCATAGGCACAATGGTGTTCCGAGATGAAAATCATTTTGGAATATATTTTACTACAACAATAATGAAAGGGAGAGAGGTTTTTTTTCCTTCCCTCATTTTCACGACGCACACGAGCCACCGAAACGGACCTTGTGGCCCATTGCAAACACCATGCATTAATGTGAGTGATCTTCAAGCGTGGCCTGCACAGTTTTGGGTGAGGGAGGTGGACCTCTGCTCGAGACCAGCAGCAGCATGTGTTAGCCATTTGCCTGATTAATGATGCATCAAAATGGGAGATGATTGATGGCCAGAAATATAACTACATTCAAAACTTAAGTGTGTTTGTTTAAAACACACATCGTCTTAACGCCCAGAGCTTGTGATTTCCATGAGACTCCCAGCATTGCATACAGAGCTATGACTGTGCCAAGGTTATATGAACTGCAGAAATTACACTTTTAGGGTCCTACTAGGAAACATTTACACGTAGTTTTGTGCAAATTTAAAAGGATATTTATGGATTCATCAACATGTGCCCCATTGAACCCATACACCAAGGTGTTATGGACACACACAAACTGCATAAAAACAATAGAGTGACGGAATAACTTTGCAATGGAAAATTACAACTGCCAAGTGCTATATTTGCCAGCACAATAATGTTTGGGGTCAAGATTGTTGGTTTTGCTTCCAATTCAACACTTACCTCTCCATCTTTCCTCAGTTCCAGGCCTGCGACGAGCAAATCACAATTGCCTTTTCAAATGATACCTCTGCTTACTGAACATACAGTCTTAAAGTTCTACCATCGTCCCATCAAGTATCAATCAAAGTCATAGTACTCCCAACTGTTCGATGATACACAGGACAATTTCGATACACAGGACAATATTGATGAGCAACATGAATTAAATACCTGAACATGTTTTAGGAGATTTATGTTTGTCATTTATTGCCTTGTCGTTTACCGTCAAGTCTGTGACGATGACTATTTGTTCATTGTTTCACTTTGTTGGATTTCGGCACCAACATTGTGCATTGAAATCGGCCAAAATGTGTCCCAATGTATCAGTGGCCTAATACATGGTCATGATCACGGTCGTGGTAATTGATTCTTGAGAAGATCTGCCTTTCAGGAACCTGCGAAAGTCAGTCTCTCTTCCATTGAGGCCTTCCAGAAACACCCGTTGGCATACGATGCAACACAAAAGCTCTCTGCACCACCAGATGCATTTGTTACTGTATGAATGAGGGAAGGGAAAGGGAAGACAATCAATCATGGTAGTCTGCTGCACAGAAGCCCCACTGTGGTTCTTGTGTCTTCCAGTTGTGTGGAGCCCAGTGTTTGCAGTAGAAGCCCCTTCAGGCAGCTTTGTGTAATGTTGCTCTTGCCATAGCATAATTATGCATGTTGGGAATGGCTTAACAAAAATAGACATGTCTCGCAGTTCATTTATCAAAAGTTATGTGTGCGATTACAAGATAACTGCACTTTAGCCTGCTGCAGATGACACTTAGGCAGTGGCATAGAAGGCACTATTGTTTCTTTTTGGTGAATTTCACTGCGAGTTAACTTTGGCAGCTGCTCTGTTCATTAGTGCTGTTTTCACTTGTAAGAATAGTCTGTGTTTCTGTGGACCCTGACCAAAACCAAACGACCTTGGACTTCGACAATAGCCTACAGACTGTGTTGCCAGCAACCGTAACTGTGAATAAAAACAGCCGTAGAACTTAACCGTACATCAGAGGTTTGTTGAGGCTTTCTGCGACCGCATTATATCCCTCTTAAATGTTTACTATAGTTTACCACTCTATGGCACTGGCAGGCAACATGAAATCACAGCAAAACAGGCTCTGAACTTTTCCAAGCCACAACAAATTCGGTCATGCAAAGTACATGCGTGGTGGAGCCTTTTAGCAGTCGTGGGAAAACTGCCTCTTCTACTGGGTTAAGAGATCTGTACCCAGGCCATCCATACATTTTACTTCTAACATCCCACATCTACAATATCGTTGCCGTTTGTCACCAGGCTATCTAAGGCCATTCTGTTATACAGTATTCTATCATGTGTCTTACATTACTAATACAATTTAGCAAATACCTTCATGCATCTGCAAGCATACCCGAGAACTAGTGCATCAGACCTGGTTTATCCTGAAAAAGCACAGAATAGACGCTAAAGATACACGTTCATCTTTCCTGCAGGTGGATGGCTTGTAACAATGTCTTAACTTGATGCGGGAAGAGATTGAAAGCCAGTAGAAAGCCAGTGGAAATCACAGAAGAGGGGGGGTGACTTGGAAAAACGTATGTAATTTGAGCCCCAGACGGGCTGCCGCATTCTAGATACACTGTAGAGGACTGATGGCAGACTGCTCTGTCTGCCTGGCTAGAACCACTACTCCTTAACCTCTCTTGTCCATCAAATATCAGTGATGGACAAGTTTCAGTGAATTGGTGTAGGATTTAAATGAGCTTTGGGTCAGCTTTTCCCAAAATGCTTTAGAAAGGAAGGAATATCAACAAACTGCCCTAATTAGGAGCCTGACACATGTTGGACGGATAAGATTTCATAGTACAATATGTTTTCAAGATGTAAAATAAAATTCCCTCACTGAGCACTTTATTAGGCCTCCCTTTGCTCTCGAAACAGCCTAAATTCTTGTCATGTGCGACAGTTCCCCTGCCACAGATGTGGGTCCAAGGAGGGGAGACGGAGTCGGACTGTAAGTGAGGTGTCTCGTGGCGTATTCTTTTATTAACGCAGTCAACAAAAAGGCTCGCTGGCCAAAACTGCAACATAAAACGGAACAAATGAATGAACAGCGTCCGTGTTTCGGACAGCGATCTGGTCCGCGGGGTCAGGCTCCAGCGCCACGCTTCTCCTCAGTGAAACAGACAACATATAAGAAATCTCGCCCCTGCCAAGTCAGAACAACCGGCGCCCAACCTCACTTGATACAGGTGCGCTGCTGCGGGAAGCAGCCAGCGCTGGGTCCTGCAGAACGTGGCTTCACCACACCAGTTTTTTCTGTCCGGGGTCGGACCAGTCCTCCAACCAAGTGGTACCCCAGATACCACACTCCGCAGGTACAACCCTCAAGGAAATATTGTAAAATATATCAGATTTTATTGAATCGGAGTGCACTTTTTCTTTAAATTATTAGAAGGCACAAGCTGCTCTCCAGCTGATCTCCGGCTCCTGCGGCTCAGGCTTTGGTCCGCCACTCCCGCACCAAAGCTCCGCTTCAGCGATACAGTACACAGTTTATTTTCAGATAGTTACATTAGATGTCACATTTATGTCAGACAATATTACCCACAAAATTACGGAAATCGTTTTAATTATTGAAATCGAATGCTCATTTCGATCGATTTTCGATTTCAAATCGGAATCGTGACAACCCTACGAACCAAAAATTGTGCTTCAGAGTAAAATACAGCATGCATCAGTCTTGTCTATCTTCTTTTAAATGCAACTCTGCATCCAGATTCATGGTTGGTCCTGTACTAGCCCCCGTAGGAGCTCCCGCATCTCTTCTACGTGGACGATCTGGTTAGTCTGCTCCGCCTGCATGTTGCCGAGGGCTGCGATCAGCTGCTCAAGTGCCGTAGTGTCCTGGCTTCCAAATGTGACAGTTCCCCTGCCACAGGTGTGGGTCCAAGAAGAGAGACGGAGTCTGACTGGCAGTGTGGTGCCTCGGCAGCTTAGTTTTGATAAACACAGTCAACAAAAATCCAACATAAAACAGAACGCATAAATGAATGAATGAAGGAACCCAAGCCATTTCACGAGTAACATAGAGCTAGACGTAGGGAGCAACATGAACACCTTGTCTCCCGGTGTAAATTGCCTGAGCCAAACCCCTCTGTCATATAACTGACGCTGATGTCCCTGAGCCTGGAGCAAATTCTCCCAGGACAAGCGCGCCAGCGGGTGTATCTTTGCTCACGGGTCAAATTCCGTGGAGGCCTGAGCCACCTCCCGCACCGCAAACTGTCACATCCGGGCTGCACTGCTGTGACAAAAGAGTGAGACGAACGACACAAACCACCCAAGCCAGTTCACAAATTATTTATTTAAAAAAGACAAGACACACGAGAAGAACTTAAACTACAGTTACCGTGGCATGATTAATCAGTAAGGTCAGTGGTGTAAGTGGGTGCATGAGTGGAGAAGTGTGAGTGTAATGTATGGTGCAGCAACACAAACCAAACATCAACCAAAACCAAAGGGGTGTCTCAGGGAGGGGAGAGAGGACAACTCAGCTCCAAGAGGGTTTTTAAAAGGAGCACTGGCACAGGTGTTGCCAGTGTTGCTGATGATCCTCTGCCACAGCCCGATAAGGTCCAAGTAGGGGAAGGGGCCTCAATGGCAAGGTTGGTGTAGCCAGAGGATTGACTAATTGACACTCGGGACACTCGGTGCACCATTTACACACATCTGCCCAAATGCTTGGCCAATTGAAGCGGGCCATTATCCGCTGCAGCGTTTTATCATGTCCGAGGCGACCGGCCATCAGGTTTTCCACTTTTGGAAACTTCACTTAAGCGGGCCGTCCGAGAGAACGACCCCATCCATGATCAATTTTAGAAGACTCGGCTCTCTGCTCTCTTCGATGAGAGACTATCTTTGACTGCTTAACTGGATTGTTCATACCTTCAACATTCCAGCTCATGAACCTGATACAGGATCCAGTGTCCAGATTTTGTGGATTAGTGTTGGTCATCTAAGCTGTCACTTGAATAGTAAATGGAAAGAGGAAAAAGCAACTGACTGAGTCCCCCCCGAAAATAAGGGGATGAGGAGAAGGGAAAATTTGCTATTGTAGAAGATTGAAACAAAAACGAAAAATAAATAAATACAGCGTCCCAACACCAACACCCCACTGCAACCCTCCTCCCCTGTCAGAGTCTGCAATGTTGTTCCTAATAGTTGCGCTTTCGACTATGTAGCTAAATCGAACAGGTAAATCCTTGCAGAGTAAAAAAACATGTGTAAGGTACATGAAATCAGCAGTCTCAATCAGTACAGCAACCTTTGAGAAGCTAGGAAATACAATATAGTAATCTAAAGGGCAGGCAAGAAAAAATAATAAACAAGGATGTTAAACCTAGAATGATTCAGGTAATACAATGTATGAAAAAAAACACCATAATACCAAATATGACAAAAGAATGATAAATAGTACAAATAATATTGAAAAACAGAGGGGAAATATTTACTGTAGTCTTAAGCTGTGTTATAGCAAAACCCAATGTTGGCATAATTGGTTTAATCAAAACCTCAGGTTATTACAGAAACATTGACAAAGCCCAGGTGGCGCATATGTAGTCAGGAAAATGAAATGAACTATATTAATACAGTAAACAAGCGGGTTTAAGTGAAATAAGTAATAAGTAGTAGAAGAATACTATGCCGACCATATAAGTTCTGTGTTCATAAACAGCCAATGCCCTGGTGAGAACGGTAAAAAACAAATAGCTCACCGGGAGATATAGATCAAACTTGAAAGATATGGCGCTGGAATCAGTATCACAAAAAGCAACGGTGAAGACTGTTTACTTGGTTATCATATTGATGATTGTCTTAGCCTCCTCTGGCAACGTGTAGTCCAGTTGCACACCTCCATAGGCTCTTTCTCGATTGTGAAAGCGTCCTTCAGAAGTTTAGACACGCTGGCAGTGGATGAGGCGGCAGGGTCGTCCTCCGGGACACCAACAATCTGGAGGTTCTGACAGTGAGCTCTGGACTCCAAATGCTCACATTTGTCTTCTAGTTTGACCACTTCTTGAGACAAATGTTCCATTCTGGTTTGAAGAGTAACAATGTCATCAGTGCAGGCAGACTGCTCCATTTCTATTACGGTGCCTTTAAGTCCTGCAAAGTCTGCTTGCATAGCGGATATGCTGCCAGATAACTCAGTTTGCAGAGCAAGCAGTTCAGTCTTTATAGAAAAGAGATTATCGCCCAAAAGCTGCTTGAAGCTCAGCTTCAAATATTGCTGCGACATAATCGCAAAGAGCGGAGAGAAGTTCAGTTTTGAGCTCAGTGACATCTGTAGCGGGAGACAGCCTGCCGCTAGCCTCTGGTGGTGAAGCGGAACCACTGTAGCTCGGAGAGGCACCGTGTGAAGCAGGGAGCAGGACTGACGGAAAGGTGTTTCTTACTTTATTAACCTTAGACGGCATTTTAGTAGTCAAAATCCAAAGTCACTATGTTAGATGAGAGTTTCAGAAAATTTAAAGCGTAAAAAGGATACAAAAAGTGCCTAATGGCGTTAAGAACACTAGACTCTGCAGGAGCTCCCTAACGTGCGACTCCATGTTTCGCTGAGCCGGAAGTCCTTCTTTTGAGATTCTGGTCCATGTTGACATGATTGCATCACGCAATTCCTGCAGATTTGTCAGCTGCACATTCATGCTGCAAATCTTCCGTTCTATCACATCCCAAAGGTGTTCTATTGGATTCAGGTGACTGGGAAGGCCACTGAAGAACATTGAAGTCATTGTCATGTTTGTGAAACCAGTTTGAGACGACTTTTGCCTTGTGGTATGGTGCATTATCATACTAGAAGTAGCCATTAGAAGATGGGTAAATTGTGGCCATGAAGGGACGCACATGGTCAGCAACAAAACTCAAATAGGCTGTGGCATTCAAGCGCTAATTTATGGGTATTAAAGTGTGCCAAGAAAAAATTCCGACACCATTACATCACCGCCACCAGACTGGACTGTTGACTGGACATGTAATGGTATACCGTTTTAAGGTATCAAGCAACCATGGTTCTGAACCTTAAGCCTTTCTCTGTCTGTAATACCATGCCCACTATATACATTTATGTTGCAGTGTTGAAGATGTAAACTTGAATTCACCCTCACCTTATGTTGCCTCTGTGAGGTAGCAGATAGCCAAATGTTGTAATAATCCATCCAATGAGTAATTTCCCAATGCGCCTTGTCGCGCCATCTTTGTTTACACTTGCTCCCATGCGTGCGCAAGTAACGTAAACCACCGTGTCATAAAATATTGGCGTAAAGCAGTGTTGCTCATTTATTTTGCCTCCTGTGAATTTGAGGGCCCCCGACAAGTCCCTTCCTGTGCTCTGTCACGTCAGAGGCTTTACCATGTGTTTTTCTTTTTTTTTTCTAAGACATTATAATGGTGCCTTTCAAAATGTAAGGCTTTCTACGACATTTTTATGTCACATTGGCAGAGGTGAAGATGCTAAGATTTTTGTTGGGAGTAACAAGGATGGACAGGATTAGGAATGAGTATATTAGAGGGACAGCGCATGCTAGACGGTTCAGAGACAAAGCGAGAGAGGCGAGATTGAGATGGTTTGGACATGTATGGAGCAGAGAAGCTGGATCAACGTGAGAAGGATGCTGAAGATGGAGCTGCCAGGCAAGAGGAAAAGAGGAAGGCCAAAGAGGAGGTTTATGGATGTGGTGAGGGAGGACATGCAGGTGGTTGGCACGACAGAAAGAGATGCAGAGGACAGGGAGAGACGGAAACAGATGATACGCTGTGGTGACCCCTAATGGGAGCAGCTGAAAGAAGAAGAGGAGTTTAACAAAATGGCAATGATTCAGTCCTGTGTTCCACAATGGAAGATGAAACTGCCTGCTGAGGATGGAGCTGCCAGGCAATAGGGAAAGAGGAAGGCCAAGGAGAAGGTTTATGGATGTAGTGAGGGAGGACATGCAGGCGGTTGGTGTAAGGGAGGAAGATGCGCAGAACAGAAGGTATTGGAGGCAGATTATCCGCGGGGGCGACCCCTAACGGGAGCAGCCGAAAGAAGAAGAAGAAGTAATACACCGGTGAATAGAACTCTTTGTGACTTAGTCACAGAGCCCTGAAGCCCTGTCCCCCTGCTGGCTTGCTGTAGTTATTAAGTTTATCAATATTATACATGTGTTGCGGGTCCAAATTGCACCAATATCAACACTGCACGTCCTTTGTTCCCCAATAGTACACGTGTGAAGTAGATCGGATGAACAGTTGTCAAGATATTCTAAGGACATACAAACAACATACAGACAGACAGATTCCTAGAATTATAGATAGATAAACTATTTATTAATTGAATACACACAAAACCAAGGGGGGGAAATTCATCCAGTGAAATACAGTACACTGCGGTACTTTGGTAGATACCATACCATCTTATACTGTGGAATTTCATACCATTACATCTCTACAGTTGACACAAAGCAGGTTGGGTCCACCCTACCATCTGTGTGCCTTAGCAGAAATCGAGATTCATCAGACCAGGCTACATTTTTCGAGTCTTCAACTGTCCAGTTTTGGTGAGCCTGTGCCCATTTCAGCCACAGCTCTCTGTTCTTGGCTGACAGAAGTGGAACCTGACGTGTCTTGTGCTGTTGCAGCCCATTCGCCTCAAGGTTCAATGTGTAGTGCATTCTGAGATGTTTTTTCTGCTTACCACAGTTGTACAGAGTGGTTATCTGAGTTACCATAGCCTTTCTGTGAGCTCGAACCAGTCTGGCATTCTCCATTGACCTCTCTCATCAACAAGCCGTTTCCGTATGCAGAAGTGCTGCCCACTGGATGTTTTTTTGTTTTTTTTTGCACCATTCTGAGTAAACTCTAGAGACTGTTGTGTGTGAAAATCCCAGGAGATCAGCAGTTACAGAAATACTCAAACCAGCCCGTCAAAAATCGTGCCACGGTCGAAAACACTGAGATCACATTTTTTCCCCATTCTGATGATTGATGTGAACATCAACTGAAGCTTGCTGACCCGTATCTGCATGATTTTATGCATTGCACTGCTGCCACCCCACTGGCTGATTAGATAATTGCATGAATAAGTAGGTGTACAGGTGTTCAGAATAAAGTACTCAGTGAGTGTATATTCAATCCCCGCTCTTTCCCCTCACAGGTTTCAGGAGTATCAAGCCCTAGAGACCATGATTGGCCTGCTGACTGACCAGCCTGAGGAGGTGCTGGTCAATGTGGTGGGGGCCTTGGGCGAGTGTGCCCAGGTTCCCGCCAACAGAGTCACCATCCGCAAGTGTGGAGGCATCCAGCCACTGGTGAACCTGCTCACGGGGACTAACCAGGTAAGTTTTATACAGTGCACAGGTAGGCAGCGTGAGTTCTCTGTGTTGCTGTTATGCTGTACATGAGGTCAGGAGGTATACGGAGGTATTGTGTTATATAGTGTATATATACTGTATATATGTGATCTCTTTCGCTCTATTTTCACCTTTCCTAGGCATTGCTGATGAATGTGACCAGGGCAGTTGGTGCCTGTGCCACAGAGATAGATAACATGGTGTAAGTGACGGCATATATTTCCCTTCTTCAGCAGGACAAATAAATCGCCATAGTAATTTCACAAGCTAGACAACAAGGGTGTACTTAATGTATGTGTGTGAGCAACCAAGAAGTTAAGCAGGCAAAGTATGGAATGATTTATTTAACCTAACTCTAACAACTCTGTTAAAAATCCAAAGAAACTCATTGGTAATGATTTGTTTGGGCCTAGTAAAATAGATCAACTTAACAGACTGTTAACGCAAGCAGTAGTGAACAGAGAAAACTGACTTGCCTTGGATGATTATGCACTAACTGATGACACCAATACTGACACCTGGGGGAGTAAACTGACTATCCACTAACACCCAACAAATTACGTGCAAACAGGTAGCTGGTCTAGGAGTTCCACCTCAATTACTGAACTAAATCAAATGAATGAATTCAACTTTAAATATGTCAGATCAATGAATAAATGCCTAAGTGTGAAAATATCCCGTTGCCAATGGCAACCCCGAGAGTCAATCAGAGCCAGAGCGAGCGGCTGTTCAACCCTCAAACCCGAGATAATCAAGGTGTAGACTGAAAACAACCGTTAACCCATATACGCTGCAAGTCGAGGCACAGGAGGTAAAAATGGACATTGTAGACAATAAATCAACACCCCAGGAGTCTACATGTAAGAACCTGGATTATAACTGGTCTGTATGGACACGTCATCTTCCGCGATCACCGCTAATGGTAATATTACATTTTACTACTATATTTGTATTGCATGTGTGGTATGCCAAGTCAGACTTGGTCGTAAATCTTATTGACATGCCTTGATTTAAGTCCTCTGGTTCAGTCCTCTCGTTCCTGTTCCAGGCACAGGCAAATGTTTCTGTGTGGCCGAAAGGTGTGCTCATCACACCATGTAATGATGTCATGTGTTATGACGAGAATGATATAAATTTTATGATCCACCGACAGTTCATCAACCCGCCACAAGAGATTATTTAAAGAAACCTACAGTATGAAACTTTAACACAGAGTTAAATTATACAGGTAGCTTTCCCTTTCATCCTCCACTTAATGACAGATTGTAAAAGCTTTGTTTATTGTTCCTGCTGCATTAAATGGAATTGTGGTTTGAATCCCCGGTGTTTAACTGAGGTCTGCGGCCACTAGCACAGCCCGGGCTGGTCAGGTGGACATACTTGAACGCCCTGTCCAAGAACATATTGGCTGGAAGAAAAAATCAAGAGTGAATATTTCAATCTAGAACGGTCTGTGTTCCACTTTTTACTGTACATCCATCACACCTTGCCCTCTCTAATACATGAACCTTGTTTAGTCCACAGCTGAATCCCATTGCCTTTACAAGACTGTTACAGACTGCAAAAAACATTTGCAATTAACAGTGGACACCAATAAATCTCATATCAAATGCACATGTTAATCAGCTTTTCTATGAAAGAATAATAGCATTTGGGCAGATGCGGAAAGGCGGGGGTGCAATAAAAAGTGCAGCAGGGCAGGACAAAATAAAGCCACTAAGTGTTTTACATCTTGGCTGTGCGATCAGCAGGCATCCCCCTCCATGTTCTCTCACAGCATAGGTATATTTAGACCAGGCCTTGTAATCTTTTAACGTTAACACTTAGTGTACGCTACGCCGTAGACAGAAAGTTGTTATTTCCACAGGCGCTTTTTGTATGTCTTGTGGCGTTGACTTATTTCTAGACATGTATGTGTACAGCATTTCGCTAAGCAATTAACATAACTCACATAAAATTACTTCCTGGTCCAAACCGACAGTGCTTGAACTGTTTTTGTTTTTTTTCTGAATCCCAGTGATGGAGTACACTGGTTTGCTAACTAACAGTGCATTGGCTGTCCGTATAGCCATCTAAAAGATGATGCGTTGAGTGCTTTGAGTTAGGCAAACTTTCTGCTGGTAAGCATGACTTTTGCCGGCTGAAGTCATTACTCAAGTGGCCTCTTGTGTAGTTTGCAGTGATTCCCTCGTCACTTTGACGCGGCTTGACCCACACTACCAAACGCCAAGAACACACCGCCGATCACAGCCTTCCACAAAATATTTGGATGTCCATTTTGTTGTCGCTATATTTATATTATATATATCTTTTATACTCTCAGCTGGTAGCTTGCGGTATGTGACGTAATACTTCCTTCGAGGAATCCTGTAGCTGAAACACTTCATTCAATGCCTCCAGGGCTCCGTGGCGCCTCTAATCCATCACTGTCAGCCATATTTTCATTTGCTAACACGTTTTGTACCTGCAGCTCAGGAGGACAGAGCTGTTTTGGCCGATGATGTGATGCTCCGTTTTTGTTTTGGGGTCCAGATTTAGGAGGCCCCATGGACTGGGATCTTGTGTTATGATCCCCCTCCAGACGGATTTATGTGCAAACAGAAGACAGATGGTGCAGGGGACACGTCCCCGACTAGCAATCGCTCCTTGCCAGTCACGGAGATACTGTGATTAGGGAGTGTTTAAGTAATTACAACCGTGTTCAATGTCGGCCTTGTTGGTGGACACACACATGGAGAACACGTTACATGTTATTTATACCAGACAACGGCTGCACTGTGGCGTAATTCTCTGGGTTCCCAGACCCTGACTGCAGCCTTAGCCACGGTCATGTATGCTGCATGAAATACGGCTCACGGTTAAGTAAACTTAACTCAGCCCGCATGACATATAAAGAGACCTGTCTCTGGCTCTGTTTGATTTGGAAAGAGATCCTCCTGTTTTTTGGAGGGGGGGGGGGGGGTCAAAAAACAAGCTACCACTACACAGTATAAGTTTGTCTAGGATTCTATTTATAAATCCATGTACGAGGCGCCACACACAGATGTATACCGATTAACTTCTGCCCCGTGCAGCACAGAGCTTTCCCATTGGCAGGGGCGACAGAGAACAGACAGTGGCGGGGTTTTCATAGCAGGGGAAGACTCGTACAGAACCAAAGGTGGCTTGTGATGGAAAGCCCCTGCTTAAATGGATGGTTCCTTTGATCCTGCTGAGCAGTAGCTGTGCAGGGGCCTTGCCCTGAGCAAGCTGATATGGTCAAGGCTCTGAAACACAGGTGTTATTAAAAAAAAATAATAATAAATAAAAATCCCTCCCGTATGAGTGTTGAATGACTGAGAATATGGTTGATAAAATGTCAAGGGTGTATTTGAGCACAACATGTTTCTCTTCTGTTTGCCTTCTTTCTTCCTCTAGAAAATCTTAACTCTTTCTCTCTCTCTTAACTCTTTCTCCCTCCCCTCAGGATCATTGACCGCCTCGATGGTGTTCGCCTGCTCTGGTCCTTGCTGAAAAACCCCTGTGCAAATGTTCAAGCCAGCGCTGCATGGGCTATTTGTTCCTGCATTGAAAACGCAAAGGTACAGTCGCGCACTGGGATTTTTCAATCATCCACGATTTGAACAGCATTTTTTTACCATTCATTTAGCATCACTGTGTCACTGCCGTGGGAGTGAAAGAGATTAAAAGCACATAGATCCACTAAAAATCGGAGTGGAATTTGCGTAGTTTCGGCCAATAAAAAAAAAAAAAAAAAAACTCCTTTCCACACTGCAGTTTGGGAAGCCTCAGCGGATGCTTACGTGAACCAAGCGCTAATTCATAGCAGAGAGATTCTCAAGCTGGGAAGCCAGCAGGGAGACAGGATAGAGACTTGGTAATATCCTGTGGCATGGCTCCTCAACATGCTACAGGTTGCGAAGGCACTCAATCCAAGCCGCGGGTGTTGCAAAACGCACGGGTTGCTTCTCAATACGGGGAAAAAAAAAAAAAAGTTCTGGAAAACATGGCCACCGCTGTTCTCAGTTGTTGCTGTCGGGCATGTGCAACCAGGAGATTGGTCCGCATCAAAGAACTATCCATACGATTTTGAAATTTACACAAACTTCACGGTTGGGTTTTATTTCCTTTGTTTTCAATAATGACTCCAAACTCTGCTCAGCCGTTCGTCCAAGCTTAGTAATACAGTACCAGCAGTGGTGTCAATCAACTCTTATTTCAGTGAGATGTCATCGGGCCTTTGATCCCCCTGAGTACTTGTATGACTTCCAAATTCAAATGGAACGTTGTTTCTATTAGATTATCGCAGTGATTAAGGTAAACAGCTTGTCAGAGGGACAATCTGGTCAGGTTTAAACAGATATATTAGCCCCAGACAGGTGTGGTGGGTGGGGGGGTTCAGGCCGAGAAGTTATGGCAAAGTGATGCATGATAACCATGTGGAGGGAGAGGAGGACCGCGAGCCCAATACTGAATGCTAACAAAGTTTGACATTGTTTGTCTGGACGTCATTGTGCCAATTTTGAGGGAAATACATGTACATGCTCTTGGGGTGATTTTACTGAGACGGGTGCAATGACATGAGCTAAATGCTGCTTTCTGCCTGTTGAGCCAGGAAACCTGATACAGCTGCCTTGGTGCAGTAGTTATTTAGATAAGAATCCCTCATGTGGTTCCATTTAGCAGTTCCACAGTGGATTTATGAGGGACCCGTGCTATAAGTGCATCTGCTGGATGCTCCATATCGCTGGCCGTCTTCAGACATGGGCAGACACATCCACCGTGCGTGCCCCCACCAGCTCTGGCCGTCCAGCCAGTTCCACAACCTCAACCCATTTATCCTTATGAGTTCTGTAAAGGCCTAGTGGTGACTCACCCAATTAGCTTTGTTCCTCAATCAAGCAACTAGATCCTGCCCACTCCTACCTAATGGAGTGTATCATTAATTTGCCTGGCCGTAGAGGTAACTGGAGACCCGGTTTACGTTTTCCTTTACATCGGAGCCATGAATGCTATGGAAGCCTGATTGCTGGAAAGAAACAAGGTAAGGGGCGGATCTGCCCTGCCAGCGGCTCCTTTCCCTTTGCCTGACATCACGCACTGCAGATTATATGCTTCCCATTTAATTTCATCCTCAGTAGAAAGACAGAGATGATAGTGAGAGAAGCCTTTTCCGTGCACAGCCTCCTAATGCAGTAGTTTTCAGATCTGGGGGCCCATCCAGGCTTTGAAAGAGATCCTGGCTAGTCTGTCGCAGCTGGTGGCTTGAGAGTGCTTCCTCTGTCGCTGGGACTCCCAGCCATCTTAAGTATTCCTCAGGAAGGGCTTCCTGTGTGTATGTGAGAGAGAGAGAGAGAGAGAGAGAGAGAAAGTAAGTGTGTGTGTGTGTGTGTGTGTGTGTGTGTGTGTGTGTGTGTGTGTGTGTGTGTGTGTGTGTGTGCGTGTGCGTGTGTGTGTTGAGGGTCAGCTCCTGGCCCCAGCACCAACGCCCTGCACCGCACACACCAACACACACAAACAGCTCATCTCCTGGCACAACATCACAGGGCACATAGACAGTGGCCGCACCCTGGGCAGATTTCTGCTCCGAACTGTGTCAGCGAGGAATAACACAACAGTGAATCTAGCTTTACCCAAAGTTGCTGTACAGCAAAAACCACACATCTGTCAGCCCTGCATTTTACAAAATCTCAGAAGATGACTGCCACCATTTTTTGAAAAAGATGAAGACCAAATACACAGTGTGCATATTGAGTTCTGTTTTGATGTGCTCCACGGCAGTGTGCTATACATCAACGCTGGACATTTAGATTGATGTTGAAACAGACTCAAATTAAGCATGCTTTGTGATTTGCAGCCGGTCATCCATAATTGTACGGTTTGGGGGGAAATTTCTTGTTCTATTTTCATAGCGTTCAACATTACAGGCTCAGCCACCTTGATGTATTCCTCCCTTTGGCGGCTGGCGATATGGTGAGTTGTGATTTTAATCAGCGGCCTGATGCGCCAAGCCATACTGGAGACAGCGTCTATGCCTGCTCTTCCGCTGTGGTTCCCCCCGCTCCCGCCACCAGCCTCTTGGCTTGGACAGCATCACCCCATAAGTGGCTGGGAGCGCAGTAGTACCCACGAGCACTCTGGTGCCATGAACTCAGACCATGAAGCCTCGAGTCTATGCTGCTTTAGCCCAGGGCACAGGCTCTAAATGCCACTGCTGAGCTCTAATGTCATGTTTTCGTCTCGACTTTGGCGCGTTGGGGTGAGTGAAAGAGAGGCTGACAAAGATGTCAGAAGTGTGAGCCACACTCAGGCAGATCCAAATGACAGTTCTGTTCTAGTCAATTTGCAAGAGGTTGTGCGTGCATTTTAATCACCGGCTCTTTTTTTAGCTTTGTTTTTCTTTGTTTTTTAAACAATGTCCTTTTAATAGATGGATCATGACAGGTACAAGTACCTGATAATACGTATTGGTTGAAACAGTTGGGTCTCACATTAATGACGGCCTTTTTCCATTAAGTGTGTAATGCGGCATTGAGCCACGGGTAAGTGTTTCACCTCTGTTCTAAGACTCTGTTGATTGGGCTTTGATTGTCTCCATGGCTGATGAAAGGACTTTCCTATCCCGTATGAGTGATTGTCATTTGTTTTGCCTGCCAACCTCCTCACATTCTCACCCATTCTTTTCACACATGCAGCGGGAGCAGCGACTAATAAGAAAACCTTTTTGACTTAAGGATGCGGGGGAAATGGTGCGCTCCTTCGTCGGCGGATTGGAACTGATTGTCAATTTGCTGAAGTCAACACACATAGAGGTGTTGGCAAGCGTCTGCGCCGCCATCGCCAAAATCGCCAAAGACAAAGAGAATCTGGCAGTCATCACTGATCATGGGGTTGTCCTGATGCTCGCCAAGCTGACGAACACCGTAAGAACATTTCCTCTGCCGGAGACAAACAACAAACATTTTCCTTTATTGAGACTAAACTGTACCATTTTATGTGGCTGAACATTTTCTAAAGGGGATTTACAACAGTATTCTCATTCTTGCGCAAATCAGGCTTTAGCAATGTATTTTGTGATAACTTGTGGCATTCTGTCATAAACAGAATGCAGGAAGTTATTACAAAATGCATCATTATCACATAATTTGTAACACAGGCAAATGAGCAGGAGATTGATAGATGAGGATCTCTTGTAGAGGGGGTGAAGTTGAGTTTCCGGTTGTACCTGTACAAATAGCACCCTATTTTTACCCCCTGCACAGACAGAAGATAAACTCCGCCGCCACCTGGCCCAGGCCATCGCCCACTGCTGCATGTGGGGCAGCAACGGGGAGGCGTTTGGGGAAGCCAGGGCTGTGGCCCCTCTGGTCCACTACCTTAAGTCTCAAGACAGTGCCGTCCACCGGGCCACAGCGCAGGCCTTGTTCCAGCTGTCTAAGGAACCAAAAAACTGCATCACCATGCATGAGACGGGAGTGGTCAAGGTCAGTTGCCCTCCTCTCGTTGGTCTTAACCAGAAGGTATCAGGAACAATAAAATTTTCTCCTTCGTTTTTTTTTTCTTGTTAATCATTTGTAAAGACCAAATCAGATGAAATTGCATTGGGCAAAATGGATGCAGGCCTCCCCCAACCCTTGTTTAAGCAAAGTGCAACAAAGCGCTTGGCTATGAACTTAATAATCTGCAACTATTTTCAGAGCCTTTGACCAATGGAGCAGAAACAAAGTGGGTTTTTATTCGGCAGCGGAAACATGACTCCGGCTTCTACCCGAAAAGCAAATTCTGTAAAGCAAACAGCCCAATGTGTGCAAAGTGGCATTTTCCCCATAGACCCTAAATGCCATTGCAGTGCAAGTCAAAGGGCTGTAGCTGGGGGTAACTGTTGCTAAGTGTTGTTCCTGGACATCAGGGTGCAATGCAGCAATGATATGTTTCAGGCCAAGGGAGAGGGTCAGAGGCTGTTCAAGACTCAAAGGGAACAATGTTTTGTTGTGGACATGTTAGTCTCTCTTTCTCTGTAGGACTTTATCCATTGATGCGACTGTTTAGTGCAAATCCAAAAGCATCGCTCCAAGAAGGCAAGCAGCATTGATTTGTCAGCACATTTAGCCTGTCAGGCTCTTTCCGCGCTGCGCTCCAGAAATGATTTATGTTTGTCTACGACTCTAACGTAAAGATGTCATGTAATTGATGACTATGTCACAAATGATCTTGTACCCATGATTTAATGCAGCGGAAAAAAAAAAGTTTCAAGCCTATTCCGTAATTCAATTATGTTTGCTAGACAAACTTTTTCACATGAGAAATCTTTATGTGGCCACAGAGTTTAAATTGTTTTGGGTTGTTTTTTTTTACCCCCAAATAACAACTCTGATATAAATTATGAAGTGGTTCTGCCATCGGAGCCAAATATTTTTTTCCCATGTTCATTTAATAGTGTACTTTGCCTGATCTGCTATAACCGTGTATGTGGTTCAACACGAGCCATAATTGGTCACTGGACTGGGTGTTCCGAAAGAGTTATGTCCAATTTGCAAAAGTTGTTAAGTCTGAATGATTTTTGTAGCTTGGGCCATAACAAAAACTGCAAGCTGTCTTCCTGTGCATGTGCATGGGCATGTGCCTGTTTTTAGTGTGTGAACATTTATGTGTTTCTTGTTTTTTTTTTTTAAATAGTTTGTGCCTTTTTTCTCTCCGGCCGCACTGCAGGCCAACCTTTGTAATCTGTCTCTCTTGTTTGCCCATATTAATGTACCAGTTCAGAGTTTCAACACGACTCCCATAATGTATTTTTGGATCTTTAAAGAGCTTAATTGCCAAAGGCCATGTAACAGTGCCAGTATTGCAGCCTTTAATTTGTTCTTAATCTCAGACATGAAAACACAACACAGGCAGCCTCATTGTTCAGTCTGGCCTGAGAGTCTGGCTGACGTTTACCTGCCCGCCCCGCCAGGAAAGATTATGATGCGGAGGCTTGTCAATCTCCTAGGAGGGAAGCGTTTGGCCCTAAAGCGTTGTGTTCTTCCCGCTGATATACTACTTGCTTCTAAAAGAATATAACCTCCAGTTTGGAACGGTCGGACATGGGTTTATCGAGGACAGTGCAAATTGTCTTATTTATGGCCCAGTGTAAAATTCTCAACTACCGCTATTATTATTGTAAGCATGTTTTAAAAAGCCTTATGGTGGCCTTGAGGAGCACTCAAAACAAGTTTACTAGCAAGTATTCAGCAAGTGTGTTTTCCACTGATCTCTTGCAGCAAAGGACACCCCCCATCAGTAAGTAACTTTCCTCCCTAGCATACTTAATAGTGTGTAGCCCACTCCCCAATGAGTCGCAGAGGAAAGTAAGCATTGAAAAGAAAGTATTTTACACTGGAAAACACATCAGTGACGAGGTTTTTGGTCCCTATGAAACTCCCCCAAAAAATAGTTCCAACTACATTACACAGCACATTTTAAGTAATATAGTAAACAATGGGTTTTGTAGTGTTGCTATTAATACTTTTATATAAAAATATACAAACCTTTTAACTTTTTTCTGGAATCATGGTAACAATGAATAAATTCACTTATATGCTTTATATGTTATTTAACACATGGACATAAAATAATGAAAATGGCATTCATGCTTGTTTGGTCCCTTCCATGTCAGTCTTGTGTAGAAGTCTGCTGGACTCAGGGAAATCCTTATTCAGGATAGGCATTTCAGAATTTCTTGCCTTCTCACGAGTGTGTACCAAGGCAGAGGATTGCCTCCCCCCAGAGATGAATTGCGTGTCTGATGTGATCTGACATCTGCGCTTGGTATCTCACGGTTTCATAAGGATGTGCTTTATTTTACAAAAATCAACACCTTGCCTTTGCATTACATTTTTCGAGAACACTGCGGATTGTTTGCACAGACGGCAAATCCTTGAATGCAGCTTTAGCCAGCTTGTTGCATTAAATAGACTCTTTCATAAGAAAGAAACTTTGTGTAGCAAATTGATGAAAATTACCAAATGCCAATGGTAATTATTGGAAATTTTCAACTGAAGGGATTCCAAAGCAGAGCTGTTGCCAACTGTGGCTGTGTACTTCAGGCTCTGGGTAAATGAGAAAAACGCTTGTGCACTGTTGTTGCCGTGAGCACGTTTCTGCCATAGCAAATGTTTTTTTTTCTTGTTTCCACTGTCTGATAAATGGCACATGCTTAGAAAGTAAAAGTGGACTGTGGAGGGGGGGGGGTTATACATGGAAGGAATTGAACAACAGGCAGCGTCTAAATGAAAACCCAGCACTTTGCCCTTGGTGTAGCAGAAGTTCAGCTCGCGGATGTGGTTATGTCACAGGGTGTTGCTACCGGCCTTACGATACCTCTCCCTTCACCCCTGGCAGAACGGAGCAGCAATGTCAAGTACCCTCTCACTGGTTGAACAGGGTTTAAGGCTGACCCTGAGGGCCTGACAATCCAACCTTCCATCTAAAGCCATTGATGGCACAGCATAATGCAACCCCCACCCCCCCAACACACACACACACACACACACACACACACACACACACACACACACACTTCATCTTTCCCCGTGTGAAACAGAGAGAGGCCAGCTTTTGAGCTTGCTGGAGACGTTGAGGAATGTTATTCATCGTGAATTCCCTCAGTAACTTCCCCTGTGCCCTGGCTAAACACTGCTGTCTGTTTGTGCTGTTTACCTGGACTCGGGAGCCTGAAACATGGAAAGGATTGCGTGCGTGCGTGCGTGCGTGCGTGCGTGCGTGCGTGCGTGCGCGTGTGTGTGTGTGTGTAGGGGAGTGTAACAGTGGTGCCATAATGGCTGTCAGACCACAGCCGCGCAGGATTTTAAATCCTGAACTACTGCAGCAAGACATGTATGTATGTTGGGGGTTAATACTCCTGTCGGTGCCCCTGAGCAAGGCACTGGCAAAAGAGCCGGAGTTGTTCCCCGGACACTGTACTGCCCACTGCTCCTCGGGTGTGTGGGATGGGCCAAATGCGGAGGACACATTTTGTTTCAATGTATGCGGTCGCTGAGAAATGACAAATGAGGAAAACATGCATTTTACACCGTCGCGCCTCCGTGCGCCCCCCAAACACCTTCTAAAACCCAGCCTGAGAGGGAGCCCAATCCCCAAACTCCCTTCTTGGAGGTCAGGACTCACTGGAGCTCTCTGAAGTGCAGAAAACACCTCTCACGACTTACGATTCATTTCTCCAACGTGGGCGCAAGTGTTCATGTTACCGCGGTCGGGGAATATCTCAACAAGCGCAGTATTATATTCTTTGAGGTCCCAGCTGTGAGGGAAAGAGCAAGCAGTAAAAAAAAAAAAAAAAAAAAAAAAACAGCACAGAGAGACACGCTTATCTTAGCCTAGCTGCGCGCTTCAAGAGACCTTATTTGGCGACGTTTGAATAACATGCTATGAGGCTGGCAAAAGCGCCGCCTCTGGCACTTCTCAGGCATCCTCTCCTTTCACAAAAGAGACTTGTTTGAGGGAGCTGCATGTTTTCGGGAGCCTGTGGATGTAAGTTTGCTTTCGGAGGCATTTGGGATGCTATTTAAAAATCGTATTAAAACCAGGGGCAAATGCTTTGCGTACACTCCCCGACCCTAATGCCAAGGAAGAGCTGAGACGCGCCGGCCCACAGTGGAGCCTCTTTCACAATATGATATGATTATAATCAAGGGGAACGGTCTTATTTTCTCAACTTTCGACGGGTTTACTGTACTTTTGGCTCCAGCAAGCCCATATTCGTGCTTCAACGCCGGGCGAAGATGGTCCGCCGTCTTTCATCTGTTTTCTTTTCACTATTTATCTTTGAGCAGAAAATTCCGGGAATGTCTCCTCTCCGCTTCCGTGGCTCAGCGCTAACCACACAAATGTGCGGAGCAGCCTTTTAAGTTTGCGTGTAACACGGACAGGGGTTCAGGGTTCAGCCGAGGCATGGCCTCCGACACTATGAACGACGACGGGAACATGACGTGAGAACATGCTCCATCCGCTCGGGTACCGGAGGCAAGGCGTGGCTTTTATTTATTTTTTGTTTCAGGAGAGAAAATGTGAGATGACGAGGGGATGGCAGATGTCTCCACTTGGCTTATTAGACAACAAGAATTCTCATCCGGAATTACATTGTCTGTTTGTTAGCATGACAGAGACAAAGGAATCTCATCACTTCCTGTCTGGCCGGACATCTGTGTCAGCTGTGAAAAAGGGATGATGTTTGGGGCAAAAGGAGAGTGGTTTGGAAGGGTGGCGATCGGGGAGAAGTTTGAAATAATTACGCTCTAGTTAAGCTAACCTAAATCTAACCGAATGGAGGTGGTTAGGTTTTACTCCTAAATCCATTTCCTTTGTCAGTTCCTTTAACACAGCTGGTGTCAGTCTGCAGCGTCGCTTTCATTGGGTCGCCGGGGCAGTGCCGTCCAAAAGCCGCTCAAACACGACCTCAAATCCTGCTGAAACACACTTAAGTCTTATTCATTGCTCTTTTTTTTTTTTGTTCCGCGGAGACCCTCCATTCATTCTTCTTTTGAAACAAGTCCTTGCTGTATGAGGATTAGGAAGTAGCACAAATTGATGAACAATTAATGTATTTTCTAGGCTACATTATATTTAGAACTAGTGAGTTTAAGTGCTTAGTTTAGGGATTTAAAGTTGCCTTTGGTGCATTATTGATGTAAACACAAAAGTACCCAAAATAATTGCGAGTGTGGCTTGGGAAAGCTCAACAGCTCTCTATTGTGATTTTACAAAGAGGAACACATTGAACAAATTTAGTCTCATCCACTGCGGCGCAGTGTTTGTGCCTGCATTTACTTTTAGTTTGATTCAGCCCTACAGCTGCCCACAAACCTAATGTAGTCATTTTCCTCAAGATAAAAACACCCAAACACACACACACACACAAGCACACACAAACACACACACACACACACACACACACACACACACACACACACACACACACACACACACACACACACACACACACACACACACACACACACACACACACACACACACACACACAAACCAACTGCATATGCCGTGGCTGCTGTCTCTTCCCTCACTACTCTTTATAGATTGCTTATTTCTATTGAACATAATGAAAACATTTTTAAAACATTTAATTTTTTTTATATATATATATAACATACAAAAAGCACTTCCAAAGCTTGCGATTGCCAGAGCAAGGGGGTAAAAGAAAACCTATGTTTTGCAACAAGATCAAACGGCTCCATTATACAAAGCAGTAATAGTCGGATATAATCTGACCTTTGGCGTGGTGGAGTGGCGGAGGAGTGGTGCGGTTCGTGCTCGGCTCCCCTCGACTTTCATCTGAACAAACTTACAGAAGCATGTGCGCTCACAGCTGTAACCCCTTTGCCGAGGCATGGTTTGGGAGGTTAAAATGGGACACACACAGCGCACACATACACACCACGCACACGTGGTTGGAGAACGGGGGGAGGCCTGCCGCTGCAGTTTTGGGACGGTAAAGCCGCGGGGTGCCGTCGCAGTCTTTCATGAACGATGAAAAAAATAATACTGGATATACTGCCGACATCTCCTTTAGCACTTTCACCCTGTACTCAAACTGGATTAGGTGCTTTATTTTGTTGTTGTGTTTTAATCATTAGAAGTAGTACTCTGGCTTGTGATGCGTCTTAAATGTAACAACATTTTTATTCCTGTTTGGTTTATTCGACTAAGTACATTTACCTACACAAAGAATATGTCGTGATGAGGTTTGGTGCATTTTTGTTTAGACAATTAGCAAAGAGAAGCTTAACAGTCAAAAGGGAAAAACTAATGTACAAAAGTACAAACAAAGAAACAAAATGTGCTTCTTTGCATAGGATAAATGAAGTTTAATGGCAATAGCTTGGGCTAAGTGGCAGTATGGGTGCTAGTATGGCTGTGGGTAGAAAAATTAATATGGAGGTATATTCTACACAGGATGAATAAGTACAATAATATGGTCATGGATAATAACAGATATAAGTAGAGTGGGTATAAATTATAACTAAATTATTACAGTGTCCACAACTTTACCACAGTACTATTGCAGTATATTGCCAAGTTAACGCACCAGTTGTGTGTGTGTTATTAATTAACTTGTAGAAAGTGCTTCCAATTGTATAGAAATGGCAGGAATGGAAGGACTTCACGTGTGACCCTGACGACTCTTATTTTGCTCTTGTCCTCGCAGCCTTTATTGGTAATGATCGGCTCCACCGACGAGATCCTTCAGGAGGCCGCGGCCGGCTGCATGGCCAACATCCGACAGCTGTTCCTGGCCTACGACAAGGCTCGGTATGGTTAACGCTTATCACCAGCACTCATCACAACAGCACCCCAGACCCGCCGACTACCCACCCGTTTAGCCCCAAAACCCCCGTCCGGTTCCAACCAAATCAAATATTGTGATGAGTAATCTGAGCCGAAGAAATGTGAATTAAAAAAATATTGTGATGAGTGATGAGTGTGTATTTATCTTTGTCCCGCTTCCGTTATAGCTGGAGGCTTTTTATCTCCAACTCTGCTTTCACGTCAATTATCTCATCAGCAGTTTATACAAACACATTTTTTAAACCCTGTTCTTCTCTGCTGTCTGTCTCCGTTTGGAAATTTGGATGATAAAAATAAATGCTTCATTCTTGTGTTTGCTCTTGTGCCAAATACCATTGCGCTCTACTGAGAGTTGGATTGGTTCAGGGCATGTGCTCTGTGGTCACATTTTCTTATGTAATTTGCACATCCAAACAAGAATTGATTTGTTTTGGGTTACGTTGACTTCTCTACAACATCTACCTCATATACAACGGGCAGTAAATACATGAATTATGCGAAAAATCAGCTCATAGACAGATCCTCCAGTGAGTCACCACAGTTGGATTTTCTACAGAAGATGTCTACACAAATTGAGGTGTTCCAAAAAATGTCTAATAAAACTCACAAATCCGCATGAACACAAGAGGGAGAGATATTTTGGGGGGGAAAAGGAATATTACACAATGTACTTTTTGAGAGGCACATATTACACATAAAACCATAATGATTTGGGTGTTTTTCTTCATAAGTTACAACTTATTTAGTTTAGTTACGGTGGCATTGTTGGTATAGGCAGAAATAATAAAAAAATAAACTTTGTCTTTATACACTCATTATTTTGGTCAGTAAAGGGAGAAACATAGCTTTTTGTTGCCAATTGGGACCGTGTCTCTACCAAATCATCGCAATAGGACTTCTTCCAGGAGCCATGAACAAAATATTCAAAGACTTCCAGGAACATCCAGTTCTACTTTATTTATTTCTCAAAACATAAGCTTCTAGGGGTTTTGTATTGTCCTTTTTTATATCAAAAATGGTAAGCCTGGTCATCTTCGGAGGATGCTGGGGAGGTGGGTGATATGTTGGGGAGCAGGGAAGGGATGGGGATTGTACATTTTATTTTGTATTGATGATTCTGTGAGTTGTAAAATGCACAATTCCAACAAATAGTAGTAAAATAAATACATATAGCTGCAGTCAGCAATACACATGGTCCAGTTGAGTCATGTTAAGGAACGCATTGCAGATTTTCCGAGGTTCCGTAAAACACATCGTATTTCACTTACGTCACTGGATGTCCCTCTCGTGTCGTTTAGTTTAAATGTCCCTCAAGAACAGTGTTTGAACAATTGCGATCGTTCCTGAATCATGACAGACACAAAAGAAAAGGACGGTTCCTCCAAAGGTTCTGAGAACTTTCTGCGGTGCGAAAACGCCTTCTGTGACCGATTATACTTTTCAGGGTTTTGTGAAACGCAGCACAAGTAATAGTTTTCCGAGTTTCCAATAAACGCAGCGTCGGCACAGGTTGTCTGTCTATGCAGGTTGTCTGTGAACGCTTTGCAGTCCACAAGGCGCAAGTGGCTAGATGTGAATGACTTCCGAGAGACGAAGCTTGGACCTGTATAACTTCGGTTGATGATGTCACAAATGCCCCACTCCTGGAACTCATTGAATCGCGCCAACGTTCTCCTACCTCTGGTACAATAACAACAGTTTTTCACAAATTTCTGCTCCAAATGTTCAATATTGACAGGTCTGAAACGTCCTGGTCCTAACGAGACCTCAATCATGTCTCTGCACACTGTGGTTGAAAAACGCCAAGGAGATTAAAAATAAAATTCCCAGCAATAACAACTGGCACTACAGGCTGGGCCCCTAAATATTGCTGCGGGCAGCAATGCACAGGGTCCCGGTTAGTCATGTTAGTTACGAATTACAGTTTTACGAGTTCCCGTGAAACGCAGCATCACTTCCTACTGACACCAATTACAAATTTTCGAGTTCCCACGGAACACGGTCATCAGTTCGTGAGTTAGTCTTTACCCGGAGCCGCTCTTGGCTGAAGCAGCCAATACACGCCAATGGAGGGTAGAGCGTAGCGCACCGCCATTGTGCCAGCCCCACCTCCAGAGCCACAATCTGCACATATATAACAAGTTTGATGATGACGTCAGCGTCCTGTTCCACCATCCCCGCCCCCCTCCCCGCTCCCCCAAGCCTGGTGCCTTCGCTCGGCTACCTGTGGTACATCGGCACCGTGCCTTCGAGAAAAATGTGACTAACTCCTGCTCGAAATATAGACTGATGTGAATACTTTGACTAGAATTTATTTGGATTAATTTTATAACTAACTACAATTCAAGATGAAATATAACCAAATGATACAGTTCATTGTGACATATAACCAAATGAATTGTCTGTAATGCAATGCAATCTTATGTTATAATGGCAAGAAATATGGCTTTGACGATGAAGTATAATTTTTATTGTAGACTACCATTTATTTTGAATTACGATGAAAGGGCGAATATAAATTGATGTAATCGCCTTCACAGACGTGTGTTTTCCCACATTATTCTCTTCCCTGTCGCCACTCTTAAATGCCTCCTCCTTTTTCAAACGAAGCCGTCTGCGTTTGGCTGTAAACCAGGGCTTGTCTTTGTGATAGCTCACCGTGGTGCTGTGATACGAGTTGCGGATGGTGGTGTAGCGGTGATCCATAGTGTTCTCTCTGCCTGGACAGTTGATAAACGACTCGTATTGCGGGAGTTCTATATTTACTTGTGTGCCGCGTTGCGCAATGATGAGGCAGTGACGGAAAGACTAAGTCCATTTCTCAATACCAAGTACGCGAAGTCCGGACTTGCGGACTCGGTAGTTCAGACTTGGCAAGGTCGACTCGGGAGTACAGACTCCCGGGGACCAATACCATTAACACCGCTTGGTGCGAAATGCATTCTGGGATATTTGGCTCTCCCAAGTCCACACAAGTCACCACCAATGCATCCTCGATAAAATTGGCGGAGCAAGTCCACATCCGGGTATTTGGACTGGACTTGGCTTGATGCGTACTTTGAATTGGAACAGTACTTGGGCTGCGACTGATGACATTTCACAAGTCCACAAGAACACAAGTACAGACAAGAACGCAGATTGAGAAAGGGCCTAAGTGACAATTGTCTGTGACCAATCGTATTCTGCAGGGTGTTCGGGTGACCGTTTGGTGCCGTGTCGGGCAATGATGACATAGTGACGCAACGAAGCGCCAACGACTGTGACTGTGGTGTGGGGATGGTGTGGTTTGAGCAGCCACACCTGACCTGGATCTAGATAATTGGGGACCCGGGTTCACAGCACATACCTGTTGCTCGTTGTTTAGTCTAACGAGCAAGAGGTAAAGCCCCCATTCCCACACTCACTCAGGAGAGGAGCCCTTGTCATGACACATCTCCATCTGCTCCTCGGCTTATTTCAACTAGCCCACTGTCTACAATAAACTGCACCGCGTGTCGCTTACGCACATTTGAGTATTTTTCGAGATTATAGAGCTTGTGCGTAATCACCGGGTGTCATGACATTTCACTACATATATGTGCGACCGTATGTGTATGTATGTGACAAATAATCTCTTGAACTTGAACTTGAACTGTGTATCTACAAGCCCCTCTTCTGTGTCTCTGTCCCGGAGGACCCTTAACACGCCACGAGTGGAGTGTGGTAGGCGAAACTGCCACAGTGAACAATCCCAGTTTTTGAGTTCTGGTGACACGCAGCATTACTACTAACACTAGTTACAAATTTTTACTATTTTTCCGAGTTCCCATGGAACGCAGCATCGACTCCTGCTGTCTGTGGTCTCACCCCAGCACAGATCCTGCAAGAAGCAACCACTACAGACCAATGGGGTCTACGCCGCTCACCTCGCCCCATGCGAAAGCCCCCCCCCCCCCCGAGCTGCAATCTGCACATATGTAACAAATTAGATGGTGATGTCACAAAGTGCCCCACTCCACAAACTCACCCCACTCCACACCCTACTGGAGGTAATAGAACGTTCTGCTACTTCCGATGGTTTTGAAAAGGTTTTTCACTAATTCCTGCTCCAAATATAGATCGATGTGGATCAAACTTGGACCGCAAGATGTCTGAGATGCCCCGGATCCAACAACAACTCATTCATGTCTGTGGGTTCAGCGGTTGCTGTGCGCCAGACACTGGCACACAGCCGGAAAAATGCCAAGGAGAAAAAAATAAATAAAAATCCTGCGGGCTGGACCCCTAATAAGCCTTCAATTTGCCGTTCACACCTTGAGCTATGCAGATATATTTTTGCTTGTTTGCAATATAGGCATTTTCAAAATGTATGTGTTGTGCAGCTGAGCTGAGTGCATCTATAATGTCTTTTGTTCACTTTATTTAACTCAAACCAGCCCATGCTGGGCTCCGGTGTTCCACAGCAGTTTGCCCCAGAGGCTGCCGACCCCATCCACTGGCAGCACCCTCACCCCTTTTGTATGTTCAAGTGCCTGTCCTTCTGATTCCACCGTCCTGTTCCCAATTAGCCTAGTGGCTTAGCACTCAGCCACACAGGGAATGCCACAAAATCTCAAAGGACTTTCATCATTAACAGCAGCCACGTGCTAATATAGCAAATTAGCAAATTGTCCAAAATATGTGGTTGAAAATCTTCATCAGTCTTTAAAGTTTAAGCGCTACCAGCTGCTATCAGGGGTCACAGGGAGAGCAGTGATGGAATCGAGAGGATGAGGGAAGCTCAGCTTGACGAGTCTAAAAAAAGAAGAAAAAAAAACAGCTCCCTCCAAAACACCCGTCTAGGAGCTGGAGCTTAAAGGCAGCCACTGTCTCCAGACCTCTCGAAGCAAATAAATTCACATTGATTAATGGCTCTTTAATTCCGAGCAACATGGTTTATGGCCACAAAAACATGCCGTACGTCAAAAGAGATTTTTCAGGAAATGTTTCAATGAAAAGCACTTGGTAACCCAACCAAGCAGAGAGGGAAGCCGTTATCATGATTATGCTTTTGCATAGCTGTTTAATCTCTATCCATGGCTCTTTCATTCTGCCATCATTTTCTCTCTCTAGCCACGTCCCTTCCTTTTTGTCTTTCAATACTAAGGTTGGTGGCTCAATGGACGCACACAAACGTCATTGTTCAACAACAGCATGTTGCATATTCTTCTGAACTAGAGGATTTTTTTGGGATTCTTTTTCTAGCTATGGATCAGACGGACCAGAAGCACTGCTTGGGAGTTCAGCAAGCTTTATCCATAGAGCTTAAAAAGAAAAAGATATATTCTTCCCCTGCATAATGTCTTCTCAGCCTGCGCTCAGCCCTGGATGTTGCGGACTTGATTTACGATTCAAAAGTCCTCTCCTTGTTGTTATCGTAAAAATAAGTAATGCTGTTCTCCACTTCCTGAACCCTGTGTAGCTCTATGGGAAGCATAGTAGAGGGGCCAAGCGGAAGTAGCAATTCGGTTTTCGGAGCGCTTACCCTCCGGTCCATTGGTCATAAAGCCACAGTTGAGTGTATTAGTTGAGCCGCAATCCCTCTGAGAAAAGAAACTGCCACTTTCTTTGGCTCACCGACTGGCATGGGGACATTATTCATTGGGAAATTAGGGGTTATGTCTCCACGCCTGGGCAGAGGCAGCAATTACATCCAACTCATTCCGTTCTGGCCACCATCGGACGTCCCTCGCTTCCCCGGGCTCAAGGGCGGGGACGGAAACGGTGGAGAGATATTCCCTGCTGTTGGTGCTCCTGTTACGAGGAGAAGTGTAGGTCTTGGCATCTACCACACCTCCGTATGGCATCTCAACTGGTAGTTCTCTCCACGACCTGACCTTCACCCCAAAATATCCAAACCATGTCAAGTTGATAGACGCAACCAAACCCGAGGTCCTAATTACAAAGATAAATGTATGGAAATAGGGTTTCCTCAGTCATGGCATTTGTTTGTCACAAGCACTTGGGTGAGCAGAGAACTACATTTTATATTTATTTTATTTACTTCAATAAACAGGCTGCAATATCGTGATACTAGCTCAATTGTTTGAAAGAAGAAGCTGTCGTTTGAAGTCTTGTTATAAAGATCCCACATCTCCCCAGCCACCCTGTGGTAAGTTTTAATAAAAGGCAACTAATGAACAGTAAAAGTTGTTTCCAAATATCAGAAGTGGCTTTCCGTGCCCTCGTGTCTAAACAACATTTCTTAATATAAAATCACAAACTGCTGTACGGCAGGGGAGCAGCGGGAGCAGCGTGGTCCGCCTTGTGATGCTGCCATTACAAACATGCGTGTACACAAGGGCTTCTCACAGAATTTCAGCGTTTCGGAGGTGAGGGCCAGGGGTGAACACAGCTTCTCTTCTCAAGCTGTAAATTAGGTTTTATATCATTACGGGTCTGCTCACACACACCGGGGGCCTGTGGGTGCCAGCCTTGCGTGCTGCCCTCTCCCACTGTTTGCACAACAGACTGCCCCCACCTTCATTAGTCCACCCCCCCTAAAAATCCCAATGGGTCAGGTGACCTCACAATTCAATAGTCCTCACAAAGTTATGGAGTGTCTTTATATAGTCTGCCTTTGTCGCTCAGTGGTTTTGGAGACATATTTAAACGCCTTTCTTGGCCCCTAATGAATCCTGACGTTCCCATCCATAAAGCGTAAATAACAAGCTGGCAAGACAATAAATAAACAGAGAAATGAGTGGGCAAATACCACAAAGTCTGGGTCAGGTTTCAGGGCCACAAGAGTAACGTCTCCATGAAAAGGATTTAGGAATATTAATATTACCTACATTGGTCATGACAGCTGTGGTGAGTTTTTCTCATGTACATGACTTACTGAGCTTAGTGGTCTTCTTGGGAAGAGAGTTTTACCTGTAAATGTCCGGCTCCAACAACGGTCAAAGTCTTTGAAAGTATTTCTACAAGGCCCAAAGACTTACAGAGGAATTTCGGTTTGGCGCACGCCTACGGTGTTTTGATGAATCTCTGTCTTCTGTGGACTTTGCACGCTAGAGTGGGTTTCCTCCAGGTGCTCCGGTTTCCTGCCACCTCCAAACAGAGTTTAGTAAAAATTGGGAAAACCCATTTTCCCGAAGGTGTGGACGGCCAAAGCCGATGGACTGGCATTCCAGCCATCGCGTCCCTGCCTTATGCCCTGAGTGAACTTGTACAGACTCCTGTCCCCCATAACCCTGAACATGAATAGCCAGAAAATGGATAGATCTAATGTATAAGATCTTATGTACAAGACCTTCCCTGCCTTTGTAGCGGGTGGGATTGGGGGAGGGGGGGTTAGCGAATGGCTCATAATCCCGTTGAAGCCGAGAAAAGACGCTCCAGAACACAGGGTCGCTCGCACGTCGGGCGATGATGAATTGGCATGCACTCCAAACACTACAGCTGTGAGCCATAAGCCTGGACAGGTCTCCCTCAGTGGATCAGGCACCAACCTGAGAGAGCTCCTTGTGGCACCGGACCAAAAATTATATTATCCTGGAGTTTTCATCAGGATCTTTTCATCAAGCGCTCTGGACCTGAGGGGGAGACATGCAACTGAGGAGAACGGAGCCAAATCAACAAATCATCAGCACGGCATTAAAGAACGACCCATTTAAAGCCGCGACTGATTGCGTGCAAAATTCTGCAAGACACCCCGGGATTGAGTTTCTTTGCATAATACGGAGTAATCTACGTGGAAGTGGTCAACGGTGCTGCAGCTCCAATTGCCGTTTTCCTGCTCATCGTTGGTGTTGCAGCTGTCCGTCATGTTGACCCCTCAACACTGACATTCTTTCTCCTCCGCGAAATGACCCACCCCCTCCATCCTCTAGAGTTGTAGCCCAGCTTAACATCATCTGTCAGTTTGGCCGAGCCCTCCACAAATACTTCAGAGCTTCACAACTGTCTGCTCACGGGGGAAAAAAAATAAAACTACCTGGAAACTCAACGACTACAGAGAGCGCAAGGTGTTGACACACCGATAGCTGAAACATTTCACTGGAAGTTTTCGCAATGGCATTATGAATGAGTAATTCCAGGATGCCCTTTTATTTTTTATTTTATTTTGTTATTCGTACCGGGCCGAGAGTCATGTTAGGACCGAATATTTAACGAGAAAGATAACTTGAACGTCTAACTTCATTCAACTTGGATCCCCAGCGCGAGAAAACATAATGTCTGCGCCAAATTAAAAGTGTGTACGCTGACACTTGTATTCATCAAGACCGTGCAAACTGGATACCCGACAGCCGTCTGAGCTAAGTCATACATGTCCATTTTGTTGTCATTTGTGTATTCTTGGAAAGTTGTATTTAGGCAGACAAGAAAGAGAACAGGAGGGTTAAAAGACAAGTGCTCCAAGTTACAATTACTCTCCACTATAATTTCTAGGAGCAGCCCTAACAGTTTCTAATGGCTCCTGGGCCTTACTCCTGATTGCTAAGTCACGGACAGAGGCTGTGCTTTTATAGCTTCTGATTGAGGTCCTAAAGTGTTTGAAAACATTTCTTTAGAAATGACGAAATTGCTCATTTAAAACCAAAGGATTTGCTCTTCGTCTACAATCAGTCACATTTTCCATCAAAACTGGCGGATCATTGGAACAAATACGTCTGTGGCTTTGAGAGGCTCCCGCCATGTAATTCAGACTTTGTTTACGGGGTAAAATTAAATCTGACTGCGGTGTGAAAATATCCGTTAAAATGAGGGGTGGGATTTAAGATGCAGAGAGAGACATGGCGTTTAAAAAAATCATTTTGGTTGTTATGGTCCGAGGTGTTGACCTAACACTGATTTCAAGTAACGGCCCCGTTTTTGGGAAACTTTTTGCAACGCACACAGAGGTAAGACTGTGATTGTAGACTTGTAGAGGGTGTTCCCTGTAGACCTTTGGTGACGTCAACTCCACGTGACTTCAAACAAATCACCAGCAAAGACAAAAATCAAAATGTGGTCAGACATTAGATCCATTCAGTGTTTGAATTAACTTGTCATTTTGGTTTCAAGCCGATCTACTAAAACCTGTTTCAGAGGAGGCAGAATTGATTTTGCCAGTAGTGAATTTTGGAGGCTGCGGTCTTTATAAGTGACCCACATCCCCTGCTAATAAATCTTGATAAATAGCAATCCAAAAATAAAAACATGGGTACCTGCTGAATTACTCTCATGGAACTCCACGACAGACAGCTAGATCTAAATTTGGTTTTAAAACATAGATACTGAAGAGCGTCACAGACCTCTCCGTATATTCTAGCCGATCCCACGTGTTAAGATAAGAGCCACGAGGTCATGGCAGGTAACATGGGTTCACTTTGGGCTATGGTGCTACTTAGATACTGCAAATAACTTGAGCAAATAAACTCTCCCCAAACTTAATTAAAGTGATTACATGACTGAGACATTCATGGTGTGTTTGCACTAGCTCTTAGCAAAAGTAACTTTCCCCCATTAAATGAAAATAAGCACAAATAAACAACAATTACACGGATCTCCAACCCTTCATATAGGCCCCACTGCTTAGTCACGTCCTTCGAATCACTACCCTGGATAAACCCCAAGAGAGCAGAATCTGTGACTCACGGGCCATTGGAGGCGACACGTTTTGTAATTACACCGTTTGAGGGCTCTTTAGAGGTAGCCGGTGGTGGCAGGCTATAAAAGAAGGGCCTTTTTCAGAACGCCGCCAAGCCACCCCCAGACTATGCTTGGTTTAATTCCAATTAATTATATCTTTAGCGTAAAACAGTAGGATTAGATCAAATACTAGGTGTTGCCCTTGCAACTCCATTTGTTAGAATCCAAATCACAGCCCGAGTGTTTACACTCCAAGTGCAAGATGTACAAGGAATTTCCTTAGTGTACGTGCCAAACATAGATCAAATACAAATATCCAAACAAGAATGAGATACTAAAAAAATGATTAAAAATTAAAGTTTGATTAAAAAGAATAATATGAATATTATATAGAAGTAAAAAAAATATACACACTATAAATATTTTATGATAAAAAATGAATGTATATACATAACTTGTACGGCCTTAAGTGGCCAACAATGTCAAGAGAAGAAAAATGATACAGCGATACTGGGAAAAAAAGTAAAAGACAGTGTCGTGCACCGTTGATGACGGGAGGGAACTCATCACCCCGGTTCCCCTCCACTCGCCAAGTGATGGACGCACTGGCCACAGTGCGATGTGACCCAGCCTCCACGGGGACCATCACACTTCAAAACAGACTTTCAACTAACCCCCCCCCCCCCCCCCAAAAAAAAAAAAAACGCGCCCGGTTGAGCGGTATAAAGAAGATGGAAACGGTCCAGGCTAGACCCCCGGCAGCAGTGCGCTCAACACGGCGCAGGGGCTGCTCCGGCCATCATCCTCCTCCTCCTCCTCCTACTTTTCCCCCTGCGCCCGGGCCCCGCAACGAGCGTGAAACATCAACTTTATGTTCGCGAGCTGCGGCCCCGTGCTAGGAAACATGAGACGGGTGACATATTCAGAGTCCCGGGCGCGGCAGCGCAGGCCGCCCGGATAAAGAGGAGCGGAGAGCGCGGTGCGTGCGGTTTGAGCTGCGGAGCTTAGAGCGGCAACATGTGAGCAGGGGCCCGGACACTGGAGTATACGCTACACCGAGACAGGAGGGGAGCAGGACAGGTAACTTCACCGTTTCTTTGTTGTTTTTTTTTTCCGCTCCTAGGTTGTTGTTTTTTGTTTTGTTTTGTTTTTTTTCTCCGTACAGTGCCGTTTATTTCTATTTTTTTTATTTTTTATTTTTTATTTTTTGCATTTTTTTTTTCTCCCCCTATTACTTTAAAATACTTAATACTTCATCCCTATTCCTATTAATTGAACCGTGGTCGCCTGTTTATTTTTTTGATGCGCGCTGCTGTGTGCGTGCCAACCTCCGGGAGATGAATGTGAAGCGTCTAATCTCGTCGCGTAAAATCTGATCTTTGCTCGGTGCGCGGGTGAAGCGTTTGGCCAAACGGTGCCGCGGTGGTGACAGTGCGTTCGGGTGGTTTATTTAATCACACGCCGCTCAGCGAATGCACAAGCGAGGCGGCTGCAACGATCCGTGTACGTCCGAGTGTTTTTATTTTTATTTTAATTTTTTTATTTTTTTTTTGTAATTTCTTTTTATTTTTTTGACTTCCAACACCGCCTGGATACACCGAATGACACCTTGTCCTTTACGCGTGAGTGGATCCCCTCCGTTTGGACCCCAAATATTGACGGTCATGAGGAAGCTTTGTGTCGTTTGTCCAAATTACCCAGGGATTTGAATGCGTTGTTATTTGTGTCACCTTTTCTGGAATCAGAAACGCCTGGCGGAGTCACCGGGTTTACTGTCATTGAACAGCAGGTTTGGGCGATTAAAAAAAAAAAAAAAAAAAAAAAAAGAACCTTTAAAAGCTTTATTTCAGCTCGGCGTTAGGCACGGCGGCCATCTGTTATGTGTTTATAATGTATTTAAATTAAAACAAAACAACCCCCCCCCACCCACCCCCTTGCGCAAACCACTGTCCACTTGTTCCGCAGGAGACGCGCTGGGACCCTGTGGGAGACGCGCTGAGCTGGTGCCGTCCAAAGGAGATTCTCTTTTTTTGTTTACGCGCAACGGAGACGCACGGGGGATAATATCTCTCCAAAATCCCCAAAAAAAGAAGAAGAAACGAGAGAGGGACACAAAAAAAAAAAAAAAAAAAAAAAAAGAAAAGATGAATACCATTGTGTTCAACAAGCTGAGCAGCCAGGTCCTGTTCGAGGAGAAGGCTCAGGAGGTGGAGATGAGCAGCAGAAACTATCTGGAAGTCATCGACGGGCAGCATCCAGACCTGCTCTCCAGCAGCCAGGCCATGAAGGACAGCGCGGCCATCAGACACAGGAGAGCCGGGTATGGAAACAGTGAAAGAGCACCGATACAGACAGACGCCCCAATTAGAATTCATCTGGAATTCTTCCAGAATGCTTGTCGTTGGTGCATTTTGCGCGTTGCACCTGGAGTTGAAAGTGCAGTCGGTTATTAAAGAAAAATGTATTTTTAGTCATTTATTAATGAGATTTACTTGCAGCTAATATGGTCTAATAGGCCCAACCTGTGCGTAATTGCGCTTGAATACAGTGGACAGTTTTAACCGAGAAAAAAAAAAAGAGAAAATATTTTGCCTACAGGAAATGTTGGTGATGTCCAAATTCTATCAAATAGTTTACCCCCCCTCTGTTAATAGTGAATTTTGCATAGGTAGAGTTAATCGAATGCAATGTGGCATTAATCCCAATGTGATAATGTGTTCATGTGATAATGTGTTCATGTGATAATGTGAGGGCTAAATGACGGGAAATCAGTGCTCACCGTCTCCCATCTTGCCTGTTGATATTTAATAGTTAGGTTTAACTGGGTCGGACGGTGTAGTCGGTTTAGCGCGTTCAAAAAAAAACAAAAAATCCATCTGGCTCCGATGAATAAATCAATATATTTGACCTTCAACTCACTGTGCGGTCTGGTCAGGCGCACGTCTGAAATAAAATGCGACTCTTATTTGGTGCACGCTGGGCCTACGAGAAACAGCAACGTCAACGTTGGTTGCGTTGGAGCGTCCAGAGAATGAGAGCATCTCGAATAAACGCGTGTGTGGGAGAATGATAAGGCAAATATAATATCCAGGCATAAGAATGAACTTTTTTTTTTTTTTTTTTTTTTTTTTCCCTTTTAAGAGGCCCGCGTCGTGTTATCCAGTAGAAAAAAATAATAATAATAATGCTCTTCACGGTTGGGGTGTTGATACAGATCGAGATTACAAGGGAAATATTTGTGGAACACAAACCTCGGGCCTGACGTTGAGTAGGGGGGGGGGGGGGGGGGATCGGTTCCATCTGCAGATTAAACAAGGGAACCCGCACAGCGCCATCTACGGGTCCGAGAAACCCCCGGACGGCAGGTGAGACCGGCGAAAACAGAACCAGGAGAGCGAAATAAAGTCACTGACGAAATGCACATTTAAAAAAAAAAACAAACAAACAAACAAAAAAACCCCCCACATTCTCGATTTTAGCATGAGGTGAATTCATTTGACATTTATAGCGATGTCGCCGAGAAAAATTTACGTGCGGATTATATGAAGACCAGAAAAAAACAAAACAACAAAAAAACCAAAAACAAGTCAAAGCAAAAGGTTTGTTCCATGGCGCCGGGACGCGCTGTGAAACGTTGGGGGAAGGTTATTATAATAATTCTAGTGCCGCTGGTGAGGAAGGCGCGCACTGCGGTGCGCGTTGGAACGGGCCACGGCCGACGAATTGGGGGGGATCCACTTCCCAGTAGGTCTGCGATCGCACTTCCCTCCACGCAACTGCATTTGCTCCCAACAACGGGTCTGCATTCATTGAAATACTAAGCATTGTTCCGTCTTGTTATTTAAAAAAATATTTAAAAAAAAATACATTGAATGATTATTTTCAATTCAATGAGAATGATCCTACTTCATACATTATACTGCAAACAGGTGTGCAGTTGTGGAATATTCGATTGGTAATGTTTTTATGTTTTTTTTTTTGTTTAATACATTTTATTTACAGGGTATTTAAGCAATATCTGCTGTAACCGACAAAAACGTTTTTTTTTTTGTTTTGTTTTTTTTCGGAGTCCCACGTTTACGTGGTCACGTTGTCAGGGTAACGTCGTAAGTCAGTGAGGCACTGCAGGTGTCTGAACACCCTTGTCGCAAAACAAACAAACAAACAAACCATACAATGGTACTTTATGGTAACCGGTTATACATTAATTTGTGAAGAACGACAATTCTTTTGTCTTTATTTAAGAATGTTGATGTAGAGAAAGTCATCTGCAACGAACACAATAGTGTCGCTAAATATCCAGACGAGTGTTTGTCGCCTTATTTTGGGGGATGAATAAAAACCGGGAGTGTAGCTGCGTATTGCAATATGGAAAAGCGCTGATGCGTTGCGTCGTCATGACAACAGAGCACAGGCAGAGATGGCTGAGATGAATTCAGTGTTCGGTTAAAACTCGGAAATTGATCATTCCCAGTCGGTAGTCCGTATTTCCAAGATTTCCAAAAAAAAAAAAAAAGGTATTTGTTTGTCAGCTTGTGACAAAGCGCAAGCTCCAAAACGCATGTTAACATAATATGAAAACTACAGAGCAGTTTGTATCCAAGTTAGGCGTGTTTTTAAATCAAAACCCATGCAAAGGAAACTTTGTTCACCGCCAACGGCGTGTACCATCATGTCGCCGCGATGTCGGAGCCGTTATCTCGATAAACTTGGCACCTGAGCGATCGGCCCCGATATTCCTTGTAATTCCAGCTCAAATAGCTGTTCCTTTTCACTTTTCCGAGCAGGGGGGGTCTGAGTTTTTAGCGAGTTCCCAGCTCAATGGAACGCAGCATGATAGTTAAGGAGCCTGTGGCTGGGGGTCCGTCTGAAGCACCTGTTCCCTCTGCTAGGGGCCGTCCCAACAGCGGCAAGGTGCGGCACAAGCGGCAGGCTCTGCAGGACATGGCGCGGCCCCTGAAGCAGTGGCTGTACAAGCACAGGGACAACCCCTACCCCACCAAGACGGAGAAGATCCTGCTGGCCCTCGGCTCCCAAATGACGCTGGTGCAGGTAAGCCTCTCCCCCCTGACTGCATACATGGATATTCTTTTAGTGGTTCTCAACCTGGGGCCTGGGGACCCCCCAGGGGGTCCTTCCAGAGGTTCCAGGGGGTCCTGGCAAAATTATTAGGAATTAAACGTCACCGTTAGAGAATGTAATATAATGACTTGTGATCAGTTTCACTGTAATCTCTCCAACTATAGACAGTTATCGAAGTTTGGAATAAGTCATATTTAACAATAAAAAAAATCTCGGCTTGAGACTGAATCTTATCAAATGGGGTCAGTGGATTAATGTGTATAGATTGTGTGTCCTTGATATGGGGGAAAATAGGTTGAAAATCACCGTTTTCGATCAACAGCGTTAGTGTGATCATTTATTTTAATTGTTGTTGACAGTGTTCCTGTTCATAAGTTAGCTCCGGTTCATTAGTGTTCTTTTGTTGTTTCTAGGATTTTCACGGTGACATTTCTGATGAATTCATATATTACATTATTATATTAACAGTATTCGTAAAAAATGTCCATATACATGAATGTGTGTAATTTTGCTTGCCTTATTTTTTTGCTTATTTTCTTATGATATTTTTGTGTGCGTTTATTAGTGTTTTTGCGTGAATAAACAAAACATAATATTATGTGGAGGGAGATAACTGGGTGACATGGTTTCAAAACAGACCGTGTGTGTGTGTGTGTGTGTGTGTGTGTGTGTGTGTGTGTGTGTGTGTGTGTGTGTGTGTGTGTGTGTGTGTGTGTGTGTGTGTGTGTGTGTGTGTGTGTGTGTGTTTGTTTTTGTCTGGTGCGTGCAAAATGCACACAAATGGTATCATCTGGCCGACAAGGTCATTGATATGGCCCAGAATCGTGTGGAGGCTATTTCAGGCCGCAGTCACGGGGCCTGATCTGGTTCTCATTTTGGTTCCTAATGAAGCTGTTTGTTTTTGGTGAGAAAATCCCGGGCGGAGGAATAGAGGAACGGAGAAATCTGCTGTCACACACACACATGTACACACACAAGCACACACACACACACACACACACACGCACACACACACTTGGGGTATGCATGGACCCACATGCCTACACAGACTAAAGCATATGTATCCAAAGATCACACACAGGCACACGCCGAAACTCAAAACATTGTACCTCATACTTGGAACAGTGTTAAAGGTCAAGTTCAAATAAAAGATAATAGAGATTTGCAGGATGCTAAAGTTACGCTAAAGATATACGTAATCTGCTGCGGTGATCCGTCTGCGAGCTGTCTCCATCACGCTACATACGGTACAGATGAGCCATGGTCCTACGGTCCCTTCTGTTTTCTTTCTTCCGCTCCCTCCAACATATTCGGGAACTGTCATTCTGCCGCTCCTCATTAGTGACTCACCCCCGCCACCCCCTTCCCCCGACGTCCCACAGCCGAGCGCCGGGGCTTCCAGACGCAGGGACTCTGGGTTTTTGACAGTTAACGAGAAAGAAGGAAAGACGATATCGAAACGGAGCGCTGGGATCAGGGAAATTAAGTACTCTAGCATGACCTCCATCCCACCACCGCCACCACCCTCTTCCTTTGCCCCGGTTCCAGACCCCCTTCATATGCCGCTTGAAACTTATTGAGCATGAAAAGTTATTCTAGTAGAACATCTAATGGTCTGGTCGCCCCGGTGTAACGGAGAGCGCCGGCTCGAGTGTCCGTCTTTTATTGAGTCTCGAAGAGACAGCGCTTGGAAAAAATTTATTATTGGAGGGAGGCACTCTCCGAGTCCAGAATAAGCAGAGCGCGCGTGTGTGTGTGTGTGTGTGTGTGTGTGTGTGTGTGTGTGTGTGTGTGTGTGTGTGTGTGTGTGTGTGTGTGTGTGTGTGTGTGTGTGTGTGTGTGTGTGTGTGTGTGTGTGTGTGTGTGTGTGTGTGGAGGGAAGGGTCCTCTGGTTGGAACGTCAGTTAATGGAACACTGGGCTTTGGGGCTGTCCAGCGCTTGCAGGGTGTAAAACCTTTCTGAATGGCTTTGATATAGACCAGCCACACACACTCTTTCAATCTCTCTTATTTTCTGGTTGGAACGATTCTTTCCCCATGAGATTCTGGGATGCGTCTAACCGGTTCATATTCGGTAGTATCAGGATATACTCTCAGCTCTGCCTCGCTCTCTTCTTCTATTTAGCCTGATGAAAGGCAGAGCGCAGAGGTTTTTTCGGGATGGTCTCTCTTTGGGCCACGGCCACGAAGGTGATCTGGAACGAAAACGACGGCAGACGTCTCTGTTTGCGTCGCGCTTCCGTTTGCCTCCCTGTATCCTCTGTTACGCACTCACTCTCTCTCTTTTCTCTCTCTCTCTCTCTCTCTCTCTTTCTCTCCGTCAGGTCTCCAACTGGTTCGCCAACGCTCGGCGGCGGCTGAAGAACACGGTGCGGCAGCCCGACCTGAGCTGGGCGCTGAGGATCAAGCTGTACAACAAGTACGTGCAGGGCAACGCCGAGCGCCTGAGCGTCAGCAGCGACGACAGCTGCTCGGAAGGTGAGCGACGCCCCCCCCCCCCCGCCCCCCGTCTCCAAATTCTTCTCCTCTTCCAGACGCTCTGTTGTTGAGGGAGGTTGATGAGACAGGAACGGCTTGGAATTATATATTATATATGTTGTATATGATATATTGTGTTATATAACAAATGTCGTAGTAGTCAGTGAAATAAAAAAATTGACATCAAAAACAGCCAACAGGCCCAGATAATAACATGGATTTTAAGTCAACTCTAGTTTCAGACAAGGCCAAATACCCCTTCTAACAGTCTCACCCTCTCTCTCTCTCTCTCTCTCTCTCCCTCTCTCTCTCTCATTCTTGCTCTCGCTCTCTGTAACCTTATTCTCGAACCCATCCAAGGTTCCCAGTGGAGCATCCAAAGTAGGCTGCTTGCTATGCAGGGCCACGCTCTGGGTTTAAAAACGGTGTGCATGTGTGTGTGTGTGTGTGCGTGTGTGTGTCTGTTCGCTCGCCGGCCATGAGACACCGAGTGGCTCGCAGGCAGTGTGTTTGTGTGACACGCTGTCATTACAACGCCCCGCCGCGCCGACCTCACGCTCTCTCTCTCTCTCTCTCTCTCTCTCTCCCTCCCTCTCTATCCCGCCCTCCCCCGCAACTGGAAACGAGCGTCTCTCGGTCGGACGTGTGATTCTCTTGTTTTTCTTTTTGGTTTTTTTCCTTCCCCTCTGACTGGACAAAAATCACGGTCGGACAACTTACTGTACAGTCACTGACACGGCAAATTAAAGAAACAAAGAAGGCCAAGGGAGGGAGAGTGAAGAGAGAGAGAGAGAGATCTGCGGTGTCGTTTTATGATCCCTAATTAAGTCTTCAGCGGTGGAGCGACAGTGTGTGTGGCTGGGGAGCGGAATGCGCTGGTGGTGTTTTGCATTGTGTCGGCCACGCCGCCGGGAGGGCTCCATATATCCGTCCGAATCTTCCCTCCCTCCTGTCACATTATGGTCGTGACGGTCTCCACAGCCCGCTCTCGCTCTCCTGGCCCACGAGCTAAAAAGGCCCTCCCATTATGTCCGTAAGCCCGTGCTTTTGTTCCCGGAGGCTATTTACGGGGGCCCCCGTACGTGACCCCGCCGACCCCAGCGAACATTCCTCTCGCCGTTCGCTCTAAATTGCTCCCGCTTGTTCAACGGCGGACTCGCACGGAGCCGGGCGAAAATACGACACGCGGCATCGCCGCATGGGGTCCCGGAGAGCCGGAGCTGACACGGCAGCTCCAGACGTTCTGGAGAGAGTTTAGCCTGCAAGGACGGCGTCGGCGCTCTAAAGAGACAAATGACAAGGTCAACGTTGGCCGTTGGGTAGGGCTTGGTTGATATTGACAAAATCCCCCCAAAATTTGGGCAAATACCTCAATAATAAAACTTTGATAATTTCACAATATTTTGGGGATCACTATCTTTGCTTTCATAAGACATTCATACACAAGAAACAATCATTAATAATGTGGACATTGTGGCCAAGCAGGTTAGAATAGCTGGAACAGTCTATGAAGTTCAGAAAGCTGCATTACTTCACCGTAATGGAACCTTAAAAGACAATTAGTATACAGTTAACTATATCACGATATTGCATTGACACAAAAACCCAGTCGATATACAGTATCACAATATCTCTATTATAACAATATATTGCAGTATCAGTATTCTAACAATATATCGCGATATCGGTACTATAGCAATATATCGCGATATCACTATTATAACAATATATCGCAATATCCATTATAGCGCTATGTCACAGTATCTGTATTCTAACAATATTGCGATGAGGTGTTATAATGATATATCACAATATCGAGAATTATTATGATATATCGGGCATATCGATACTATAATGATATATTGCCCGACCCTACGATTGGTGATTCCTGACGATTTGAGATTGGACCACTTACAATATTTACCTCACACAGCACAGGGGGAAGGAAGGCGAAAACCCCCATGTGGTTCTGATACCTTAAAGCCGTAATTACAATCCCACCGGTTCTGACTCGGAACATACGACCTGCCCGAATTGCCCAATTACCGTCTTGGCAGGGACAGTATCTAGACCAAGGGTTTTTTTCCTCCTGATTTGCCTCCTGCTGCATATTTATCTTTGTCTTTTCCTGGTTGTCTTTCATCAGGTAGGCAACCGCTGCTTGAGGTCAGCTTCTTCTTCCTCCACAGAGCTCACTCAAAATGATTTATTTTTCTGAAGTGGAATAGTGGGGTGATGGGCTTTGGATGGAGAGGAAATCTACTGCCATCCGCTACGGTTTGGGAAATGTGTTTCTAGGTCCTGGCCAGGACTGCTGTCATTGAGGCAGTGCTGACTGGAAGGGAGGGAGGAGGCAGCGTGGGAGATCCTACAGTTAAGAACTGACTGTCCAGCCACTCAGATGGGAAAATAGCTTTTAAATGTTAACATGAGGGGTGGACATGAGGTCATGAGGGGTGGACACGACAATCTGTCTGTACGTGACTTTGAATGATAACATTTGGACCGCTTCCCTTTTGTTCGGGATTCATTGCATTTGTGCACTGCACAGGGTATAAAGGGGTTTCACGGTTAACTAAGGCTGGTTATTGAAGTTTCAGAGTGTTTTTTGGCACCTACCAAATTTCATCTGGCACTGAAAAAATCTTTGGCATTCGGTGCCAAACTTTCGATAGTGGTTTCTCTTCGGTGAGTTTTCTTTATTCAGTTTCGTTTGTTTATTTTTATTATTATTTTTTTTTTTTACATTTCCATTAGGAAAAGGTAAATAGAAATATATTTTCATTACAAAAGGTATAATTGAATAACTCGCATTGGAGTCAAGGTACTGTATCAGCATTTCCAGTGATCAACAGGCTGTACCGGAACTTTCTTCATCAGACCAATCTGATTATTTCATGTTTTCTCTCCAGACGGCGACACGCCGCAGAGGACGCAGGGCGGCGCCGGGGAGTTCAGCAAGCCCATGTACCAGAGCGTGATCAAGAAGGAGGGGTCCTCCATGGTGGGCATGGCCATGGGCATGGGCATGGGAATGGGAATGGGAATGGGCATGGGCATGGGCATGAGCATGGGCGCAGGACTGCGCTCAGCCGCCGAGGCCGCCGCCGCCTCTCTGGCCGAAGACTATGTGTCCCCGCCCAAGTACAAGAGCAGCCTGCTGCACCGCTACCTGAATGACTCGCTGCGCCACGTGATGGTGGCCAACGCCGTCATGGACGCCCGCAAGCGCAACCACTCGGGCTCCTTCAGCTCCAACGAGTACGACGACGAGCTGCTCTCGCCCTCATCCTCCGAGGCCGAGGCGAACTTTGTTTACCGGGCTGGTAAGGAGCCACATTACTCACATTCCCCCTCCCCTACCTCAAGCGGGCCCGAGCCGAAACACACATCGCTCTGTCTCCGTCCCGTCCCGTCGGCACGTTTTGTTTTTAATTCCTGCGTCCGGAGCCATTATCTGTCGTGGCGTCTTGCCTTGTCTGCCTTGTTAGTTTATCGCAGCTGACGTATGATCACCTTGGGTCTCCCCCAAATTCCAATTGGTTAGATTACATTTTTTTTAAAAACAGTTCGTGAAATATTTACGGGGACAAAAATGAGGATTGAAAACAAAACAACGAAGAATCGCCGCCGCCGCCGTCTGCTCCCCTCTGTCTAGTGCGCTGATGTCACGGCGATGTCGCAGAAAAGCCTCCCTCGACCCTTTGAATGCTGAGAGTGTTTAGCATTATTAGGTCTGGGATTTGGACAGGCTCTCATGATTCCATTCCATTTAGACACAAACGGATTCATTAGCGATTTTATTGACGTTTTATACGTAATCATCATAATGAGAATCGACTTTTCAGTACAAACTTCTCGGTATGCCATCCGGCACGCATTACAAGATGTTTGAATACAATAAGAGAACAAATTCAGTCCGATACAGAAATGTCATATTTTCAGTGATTCGGTCACATAACTTCCAAGCAAAGTATCAACATCGCAATGTTCAAATCGACTCAGAAATAGAAACTTAAAGGGTTGAATCGTATCGGGGTATCGATTTATTTTTTATTTTTTTGAACCAAGCCTTAGGTTTGAGACTTAAGCAAGACTTGTGGACACAGACAGAAACACACACACACACACACACACACACACACACACACACACACACACACACACACACACACACACACACACACACACACACACACACACACACACACACACACACACACACACACACACACACACACACACACACGGTCAGCGTCTCTGTTGGAGGAATTTCCCCTGGCGTGTTGCTCCCACTAGCCAGGCTGTAACAGGCCAGACACAACAGGCCCATGTGTTGCCCTGCGCTCTCTCTCTCAGGCTACTGTTTGGCACGCCTTTGATCCTGCCATGAGGTTGTACTAGCAAGGAATTACAACGCACGTCTGTGTGTGTGTGTGTGTGTGTGTGTGTGTGTGTGTGTGTGTGTGTGTGTGTGTGTGTGTGTGTGTGTGTGTGTGTGTGTGTGTGTGTGTGTGTGTGTGTGTGTGTGTGTGTGTGTGTGTGTGTGTGTGTGTGTGTATATGCGTCTCTGTGTGTGTGTGCGGAGGGGGGTTGTGTGCGAGTTCTTTTCTGCAGCGTTTGGACTCGAGGCATTTATTTGTGTATGCCGTAGAAACCCGGTGCCCGAGGCTGTGAGGTGTGTTTTTTATTTGCTGGAGTTTTATGACTGGTTGGAAAGTTTCGGAATAATTTATTGCAATCTCGGAGGTGAGATTCGGAAGCTTGCGCACTGCATTCACTAAGTAATCTGTTGAAAAAACAAGAAAAGCACTTTTCCACGTTTGTTTTGAAAGGAGTGCGTTTGACTTTTACTTGAATCCATGCTCCGTTTGTACCACGGCTTCATTGCTCCCTTTAACCAAAAGCACACCACGGTTCCGGCATTTCTGATGAATAACTAATACTAACGCTGCAAAAATTGCACAACTTGCGCAATTTAGTTTTTTGGCTCGATACTTTCTTACTCACGTTGTTATTGTTGGAACTACTGTCGTCATGCACGACTCACCAATGAGTCGCCCCTAGCGAACCAATCTCCGGCAAAAGAGCAACGTGCCTACTTGATTTTGGATTCAGTGAGTGGAAAGGCGCAGGAACGTCGACTTGCAAACTGAAAACGGAACTTTTGCAAAATTGAACAAAGTCTCGAAAAAGAGCCGATCCAAAAAAAAAAAGTACAGTACGGCCACCCTGGGTCAACCGGAGTCGTGTTCTCGCGCCTTCCGGGCGGCCCTCGCGGGTCGGGCCCTCGCAGGTGCTGGAGTAGCCGCACGTGTTTCGAGGGCTTTGGTGGGTGTTTACCTGCAGGTGCCGCAAAAAAAATAAAACAACCGGGGTTTTGATCTCTGCGAGCACGGCAAAAATACCAAGGGCCTTTTTGTTCAAGCCTCACAGCTGATTGTAATGTTTTCACTCCCTCGCACAGATAATGGTCAGCAGGGGGAAGGGCCTGAGGGGTCATGTATTTTTATTTTTTTTTTCTATTTGAACCAATGTGTTTCAAATTAGGTGCGAGTGCACGGAGCGCCATTTAGAAATCCCATCCCATCTGGGTGTATCAGCGACTCATCAACCATCGCTACGGATACAATATTCAGAAAAGAATCACCTGAGGGAACGAGGGGCTCTGCCGAGTGACGCACCGGCTCGTCTCTACGGGATAAAGGGAGGAGGAGGGCTTAAGGGAGTTAGGAGAACATTTTACCGATCTCAGACGCTCTTTATAACATTTCTTCGCTCTTGGCTTCCTTCGGAGAAGTGTTTCTCTTGTTAAAGGGGCGAGAGGAGCTTAGCGTCTCCGAGGCTCTCGCTCACAGGATCGTCCATGTAAACACCTGCCAAGCCGCTGTAATCTTAGACCGAAAGGGAAAAAAAACAATAGGATACATCTATTTTTTTTTTTTTTTTTTTTTTTCAAGCTTTAGACGGAGAAACACCCACAAAAATGAAAATTTTAAGCCCAGAGTTGCATCATTTCCCCTTAATTTCTTGTCCTCCTTTTCTGTCGGCCCACTCCCAATATTTTGTAGCGCACAAATTCCTTTGCTCTTATTACAATTACGCAGTGTCTGAAGTTTTCACGACTGGGTCCAATGGGGAGAGAGAGAGAGAGGCGAGGGGGGAGAGAGAGAGAGAGGAGGGAAGATGGCACATGGATTCTCTTCAGTCCCTGGTTCTTTTCTTTTTTTCTTTTTTTTTTTTTTTTGCATAAGCCCCAAACTTTTCCTCTAAGTTGTGACTGGCCGAGGCAGAGGTGGCGTGCCCGGCGGCTGCCGGCTCATTGGCCGAGCGTCCGCTAATGGAGCACTTGGCGCCCGTTGCCGTGGCAGCGGCCTGAGCCCGGTGTTATCTCTGACTACAGAGGGCAGTCAGACGTGGCAGGGGATGGTGGGTGTAGATTTACCGGAGCCTGAAATGCACACACAGACACATAAACGCGAAACACACACGTAAACACAAACACACACACACTCTGAAACATAAACACGCGCGCGAACATATGCATGTACTTTCACTCCGAAAACACACGTGTTCACAATCACGGGTGACGCTCGCACATAAATGAATATGCGTCTGTCCTCGCAAAAACACACACACACACACACCCACAAAAACCCTGTGGGAATTTCATTGAACACAAGGAGCAGTAGAATTCCGATGCACATGCCAGGGAGTTTCATGCCAAATTACCCTTTAATGGGATATTAAATGGCAGGAATCTGGCCGAATGTTTTTCTTCTCGGTTGGTACCAGATTTCACCCTGTCTGATGCGATAGAGATCATTATACGCCAAATAATTCCCCAAATGAACTCTTGTCTTTCGTTCTCTCTCTCTCTCTCTCTCTGGACAGAGAGTGAGAGATTGACTCAGTCATTTTTTTTTTATCATTTTTTGCCGTTTTGGTTCTTTATGGATAAGAGTAGTTGCTGGATGCAGTCAAATTAAATGACTCAAAGTTTCATAGATTCAGCGAGTTTCCGTGGATTAGTGGCTGATGTGGCAAACTCGAAAGGAAGAAAAAAAAAAAAAGTGTGTCAACCGAGTCAAAATCGTATTTCCATTTTATTTCTGTGTAGTTTCCCTCGTCGGTTTAATGGACTTTCCAGATGCCTCAAACCTAAAATAGTTGACTTTATTTATATATAGTACGTTGAATTGTCAAACTGTTTCTTTGCGTTTTGCCCTGCGACGTCATGCTCATTAAACATCATCTCAGCTGGTTTAACCTCACAAGATGTAAAATGCCTTTTCAGGCATTGGGGGCGGGGTGACTCATCGCAGTGACACGGCGGCGTCAGGAATAACGCTAAATGAAAAACAGCGGTGTACTCGAATTAGGTCAGCGCGAGCGGCCAGACAATCACCGAGCCCCGGATGAAAATTGTGGCACGCGAAAAGAAGGATCTTTGGAGTCGCTCCGTTAAAATGGAAGACGCTCCGCAGCAGAGAGGAGTAACACTCATACGGAAAAAATGGGTTTTGGGTTTACCAGCGATGTGCTGGCTTTCCTCTGTGTAGCTTGGCCCGGGGGTTCGGAGGCAGGTGTAAAGATCTGACGCTTAGTGACGAGACAGAGATCACTACTTATTTTTTTATATATATATTATTTTGCAGCTTCCAAGGAATACTTAAGAGGATTTCCCTGACCGTCCATTCCTTTTGTTCCCCCTGCTCCGAGGTGATAATTTATACAACAGGGGGGGGGGGGGGGGGTCTGGCGATCTCCGGGGGTTTCTGCGATGTAAATGTTCCATCTGCGGTGTGAGTGGAACAACTCGAGCGACCGTGGGCCGGCAGCTGGGTGAAGACGATGCTGGACCGGGGCCGCCCCGCGTGATAATGCGGCGCTCCTCAGACAGTGATGGATGAGGACTCCTCACCTTAGGAATTCGGGGAATTGGACGGACTGGACGCGGTCCTCTTTCCACTCTTCGGTAGGAAAGACGTTTGCAGAGAGAGAGAGAGAGAGAGAGAGAGAGAGCAGAAGAGAGAGGTTGTTCCAAGGGAACGGTTCTGGCCAAGGCTTCCTAGATTCGGGTCGAGCTTTAAGGAAGTCGTATTGAAGCGATGAGGGTAGATCAACCCGGGCCCAGATTCAGGTCTCCTGCGTGCACGGCAAAGGGTGTGTGAACGCCCGTCCATTAGCGGACCACTTTTTATCGCCGCATATTGACGGGGCATTACCGACTCGGGCCGATTCTACGGCCATGCACGGTGAGGAGGTCTGCGTTTGCCTCTCTCCGGGCGCGGCCCGCGAAAAACGGTGGGAATGAGCGAAAGCTGGCAGAGGTGAGTTATAATCCTGGCAATCAGGCTGCGGCAATGCGGCTCCGTGCGCATGGAAAGGTGGATAAAAAGAGAGAGAGGCCGAGGGAGGGGGAAAAAAAGGAACGATGGTGAGCCTCGGCCATTGGGAGGAAGGGAGGATATTGGCTTGTGACCACTAAACAGAGACTGGGTGCGAGGCGGCTCTCGGGGCCGAGACGCCGGTTTCCGTCCCCGTGCTGTTGACGGACAAATATCGGCGAAGACATGCCGTTTATGCCCGTCGCGCTCACTCCCGACGTGGGAGTGGCGGAGTGCGGAATAATGAGTGGGCCGCTTTAACTCAACCCGATCGTTTGGAAATCATCAGCTCTTCGAACCATTTCGAACCATCACGCACGCCACAAAAACACACAAATAGACACACACACACACACACACACACACACACACACACAACCGGCTGCCTCGTCAGGGAAACCAAGGTATTCAGCCCCGGTTCTGCACAAAAACAAGGATTGTTTCCATTTTGGGAACAAGAGTCGGATCTAAAACAATAGCTTGATGTTGTGTTCCCAAGGCCTAATGAAAGGCCAGAGGTGTGATCTGGCATTGGGGGCGGTCAAGGGCCTCGAATGTGTTCAAATATACACACACACACACACACACACACACACACACACAAACTCACACTCAAAACGAGACTGCCATTTAACCGCTGTCAAGAATTGCAACATAATAATGTAGTGAGCGCGGGGGAAAACATGTCATTTGGCTCCCGATGCTCCACAAGGTCGTTTTGGGGTTTTGAAGAAAACATTTGAAAAGTCAAATAATGTTTACCTGTGGTTTCGGCTTTTTTTTTTTTTTTTTTTTTTTTTTTTCTTTTCCTTTTCCCGTTGACCACCTAAAGTCCATGTTGTACACACCGCAGACAGCTTCCCTTCCTCTCAGGGGGACGTAAGGTCTCTCGTCTTCGGACCCTTTTGTCCCCCACGTTCCGCTCGCCCGAGCCCGCTCCCAAGGCGTGAGGGAATGGCGCTACCGTGGTGACGCATGACCCCGACCCGATTGTGAGGACTCCCGGCGGCAACGGAGTCCATTCTCGCAAAGGACGCACCCGCCGACACGCAGAGCACGAACCTCTCCTCCCAATCTCCCTTTCTGGTTTTCTCCTCAGTGACAACTGTTTTCCATGCTTCACAATCTGCGGTGGGGCGCGTCGTGCCAATCCCTAAAGCCGAGGCCCAATTTTCACCTCAGATGAAGATATTAGTGCTTCCATCAAACCGTGACAGCCTTTGGCAGTTTGCTTATACACAGTCTGAAAGCACGGATGCGAGAGGACAGTTTCTTACTCGCGTCCTTTTTTTGTTTCTCGGGCTGATTTAGTGGGACCCCAGGAATAGCGTGCGGACCGGCGTTCTCCTAAACACATTGCGTCGGTGCAGTCGCGATGTCTGAAAAGCCGTCATTATTTCTTCATCACCCCGAGGAGAGGCGAGTGAGAGGGAGAGAGTCGCGATCTCGGCCTTTATTTTTTTGGATCCTTGCTATCTTTCCTCAGCCTATGATGCGGTGCGGTCTGGGGAAGCCACTTCGCCGAGCGGCCCTGGAAAAAAAGCAGTGTAGCGTAGATGGAGCCGGGAGGAGGGCGTCGGACTTCAACCGACGTTCGCGCGCGCAGGCGTGCGTGCGTGTGTGTGTGTCTTCTTGTGTCTGTGTTCTTCAATGCGGTGAAATATGTCATTTTACTTCTCCACCTTCGAAACTTGCCAGGTGGTGAAAGCTTCCTGTCATTCCATGACGGAGAGGGTGTTTGAATTTGCGTCCTTCACAGCGTGATTGGCCACCGGTGAGGAGTTGACAGCAACACCAGGTTTACACTCTCTCACAAACAGAGAGAGAGAGAGAGAGAGAGAGAGAGACACTGGGTGGGGCAGTCGATTCCAAAGTAGGCTTGGCTTCACCCCTACCACCGGCAATGACATTAATTCCCGGCAGAACCGTGCCTCATGACAAAGGGATTGTGCTACGGCGGGCGGGGGGGGGGGGGGGGAATACGCCAATGACTCACCTGAGCTGAGTCACTGTCTACCTCCGATTGGTCCGTGAGGGTCACGTGACCCAACGTTGGCGCGCCTCCGTCCCCGAGCTCCTCCCCCGTCGTTGCTTTGCGTGAACGGTGAGCGGATCATCACATGACCCTGATTCAGTTGTTTCAAGAACTCCGACCCCTCTTAGTGTGTGTGTGTGTGTGTGTGTGTGTGTGTGTGTGTGTGTGTGTGTGTGTGTGTGTGTGTGTGTGTGTGTGTGTGTGTGTGTGTGTGTGTGTGTGTGTGTGTGTGTGTGTGTGTGTGTGTGTGTGTGTTTATTTGTCTCCTAATTCGGACCAGCCCTTTTGGGTTTTGTGCAGCCGGGTTCGCCGTGTTTATTGTTGTGTGTTGCTAACAACAGCGGCAGATGGTAATGATGATCGTCCGTCGCTCTTCTCTTCCTCACCGCTCTTTTAGAGCAGGTGTAGCCCCAACCACACACACACACACACACACATAAACTTCGAAATACCTGAGAAAATACCTCAAATGCTCTAATTCGTCAGCTCCGTTTTTCGTTTCTTCTAATTCTTTTTTTTTTTTGTGTGTGTGTGTGTTTTTACCTTTTTTTCTGACCCTAAAGACGTTTTTTTTCCCCCGTTCCCTTCATTACCCTGCGGTGATGTAAAGTGAGCTAGTATTTTTGGACTTCGAGCTCCGTGCCAGAAACCATCAGACTTCTTAGCTTTCCCCTTGGCGGTCCATGAAACCCCACTGTCAGTGTAGCCCAAAGGCAACAGCGAAGTGGACTGACTTTCAGTAGCGAAGTAGTAAAAAAATAGTGTCTGCGGAGGGGAGGGGAAAAAAAAAAAAAAAAAAAAAAAGGCGGAGAAAATAATAAGAAAAAAAAAATAAAAAATTTAAAAGGGCCGCCGTGATTTATTGAGGCTTTAAAGAGTCTTTGGCGTAGCCCTTGTTTTAAAAAATCTGAGTTTGAGATGTTTTAGGCACCGGGCTTTGGAAATCAAGAGGTTTTTTTTTTCTTTTTTTTGTGTGCGGTGGTCCGCTTCCAAGCCCCTGTGGTCGAAAAGCCGAGGTTCTCTGGTCCTGGCGGGGTCGACCCAGACCCCGGACGGGCCACGTGTGGAACCACCAACACTGATTTTTAACGGCCCCCCCCGGCAGAGCATCTGGACAGTGGCTGGGATCGAGGCTTTGTTGTCATACAAGGTTCTGGACCCAAGCGGGAGCAGCCGCTGTTTAGCGAGCTTTTGTCATTGAACTGTCAGCTAGAAGAGAATTACACTACAAGCTGGATGACACCGGCGGTGGAAAATCAGCCGGAGCGATTCATCTCATAGACAATAACAACACGCGGAAAACAAAAGTAATTGACCCGTAATTGCGGTTCCGTAATTACGCAGAATTGACCAATTTGCTCCCCCGGCCCTGGTCTTAATCAAGGATCGAGATGAAGATGTGTGGAGTGATCCAGCAAAACAGCTTGACCCAACTCTGCACCCGGGACCCCTCGGGTCCGACACCGGCTCAGATAGATGCACCGACTAAACCTATGAAATATATAAGGCCGAGTCTGACCGACGCATCGATCAAAACAGCGACCGCGACAGCCGCTGCTAAGCCGATTTTCGCTGGGGGAGGTGAAAACAATAAAAGTGGAAGGGGAATGAAATAGTAGTGAAAACAGACCGGGCTATGCCAAGAGCTTTCAAAAGGAGATTTGGAAGTGATGGAAAAGGTGGTTATTCCGAAACGCTCAGCACGGCATGAATGGGGAAACATCGCATTTGCTTTGGCCGCACTTTACAGGGGTGGCCGATAACCCGAAAATGCAAGTGAATCACGGAGGCATTAAGGCGAAATCGCTAGGACGGGAGGTGAAAAGGCCGTGGGGGACGCGAGGCGATGGAAGTCCAAAGAGAGAGGGAAAGAAAATGGAAAAAGGAAAGGACTTATAAATGACTGAGATAACGGCCGCCGGAGCGATAGGAGACGAGGGAGTTGTGGCCAGACTGGAGAATGCGGTGGATTTGGATGGAATGCTTTGGCAAGCTGAAATATCAAACTGCGGTCTGTCCTTCTTGGTTATCATGTCCTCATCTCTCTTGCGCATATGAGCACAAGTGCAAACACATGCACGCACTCCCCTCCTCCCCCCTTTTCAGTTTCTAAGAATGGATCAGCGGGATAATTGCGTGCGTGCGGGTTCAGGGGGTGGTGAAGGCCACCTCACCCCGGCGGACTTTGATTGCCGTGAAGCGAGTTGGAAACGGCAGGAGAGGGGTCATATTAGTCTCGGGCCCCGACAGACCTGAGGTTGCGCTCGCGAAAAAAGAAAAAATACGCCGGCAGAGAGTTAAGTGGCGAGCGGCGGGCGACGGCGGGGGCATAATTAGGCGCTTGTCGGTCTTCGCAAACAGCCTGGACTGCGGAGCTCCGGGTCTTTGGGAAAACGTCTTTGGAAAGGTCTATTTTCGAGGCGGCGGCAGCAGCGGCAACGCCTGTCCTGCTGCAGGGAACGGCGCCCCCGCGCGACCTCGCCGACGTGACTTTTTATTGTACGGCGGAGCCGTGGGAAC